>NC_089649.1:26680120-27305120 GCF_037042795.1 Molothrus aeneus | reverse complement strand
AGGAAGGGAACCTTGGGATTGAGGAAGCACCTGGAATGGCATCCCTAAACAGCAAGCCTTCTGACAACTGTCTGGGTGCTACTGAGCTCGATACACTGGCTGCTAGTGGCAGAGGAGCTGTGTAGCAAAAGTCCTCAAGTGCTGCTCAAAGCCCTGACTGTGTGTTCTGATGAGCTGGCAGTCACTGCAGCTGCCACAGTGGAGGGTGGCAAGCTGAGTTTGGGATCTCCCAAGCTGGATGAAGATGAGGGAAGCCTTTCAAAATACTGTGCCCCGTCCTTCAAGGAACCAATCTACAGCATGGTACCATGAAATTGGTGTCCCCTCTAGTGTTGGTTGGGATATGTTTTTGCCCGGTGTGCTAAACATTCCCATATATGAACTGAATAATCTGTTGATGTGAACATCCTGTATGCTGTTGTCATCCAACAGAAGTTGTGTGGAGCTCAGCTGCTCTTCCTGTTGTTTTGTCCCTTCAGAGGGACAGGGCTGGCAATGCACCCTGTGGACTGTTGAGGGCAAAGCTTGAGTGAAATGTGGTACACGTTCCTGAAAAAAGAGACCGAGGGCACAATGAATCCAACCACAGCCTGTTCTACAGTGGCAGCCCACCTAATTCCTTAGTAATCTCTGACCTTGGTTCTAATGTTCTCCCTTTTCAGCTGGTGGAGAATTCATAGATATCACAGCTGAATCTGCAGAGCCTGAGGTCATCGCTATCAGTGAAAATGAGTCTCCTGTGGTAAGTAGTGAAGGGCACACTCCTCTCCATCTTGCATTCAAATTAGTTTTCTTGTCTGTCTTCTGGAATCTTACTGAGTACTCTGGCCTCAAGGGTTGAAAGAAGGCTCTGATTTATCACTTTAGACACAGTTCCCAGTCAGCCCCAAACACACTCATGAACACATCAGCATGCCTGAGAAGTGTTTGCAGAGAGTGGGTGAAAAACCTAAAAGAGGTTGTTGCTTCCCTGATTTTAAGGAGAGCACAGGAAGTCTTTGACTTCCCAAGTAAGAAGTTTTTAGCTGCAACATCAGCTTAAGGAATCTCTGTCATTGAGCTGTAAAATGCAACTACAGCTGACTGGGGTATGCACTAATTCTGTTTCTTATTCCAAGAAGTCTTTAAAATGGTCACATTTGGAATTTTTTCATTTTCCCCCTGCTATCTTAAAAGAATATGCTTGGATCCAGTCCACAGTGCAGTGTATCTGCTCAAATTTGGGATGCCACTGCTGCTGTGCAATACAGAAACGTGCAGCAAGCAGCACGGGAGTTTTATCCTGACAGGGCTGTTCCTGAACCTTTGCAAAGAAAAGGCCTCAAGTTTTACAACACGATTTTCATGACCCAGCTCCACGTGCACCAAACACAAGAGCAGGTTTGGGTATGGGGTTTTTTCTCCTCACTAGTTGTTCACATGCTAAGTAGTGTTCAGGCTGTCACAGGTGAAACTGCCAGTTTGGGGGAGAAAGAGAGGAAGAAATGGCTCCAGCCCAAATCCAATTATGGAACTGAAAAAGGGAAGCAGGGAGTAGAGTGTTCAGGTGGTTCCTAAGTGCCTCCATTTCTACCCCATTTCAGGACAGGGAGCAGAGCCAGCAGCAGCCTCATCTTTCCAGAGCATCAGAGAATTCTGTTGAGCCACGGGCAAGGAATGATGAAGAGGAACCAATAGAAGATGATGGGTATGTGAGAGAGAAAGTGTCTATCAAAACAGTAATTTCAGATAAGTGGTTGAAAGAGGTTTTTGCCAAGCTTTTGGGCTCTGCCTAGCTCTGTGCAAGTACTTCAGACCTGGAATACAGTGGCCTGCCTGGAAGAGAATTAAAATAAGCCCAGCAAAATCCAGCAGAAGCCTTTCTTCTCTGTTTGTGATGCTTTAACTTCTTAGAAGCTGTCCATCTAACATTGAATGTAAGAGAATGGCTGGCCACACTGAAATGCTTGCCGTCCATAAAAATTCTTGGAATGATTGTGTTTCTGAGCTGGGATGTTGCTGAATCCGAATAGGGGATGTATAAAGTGCCAATGTTTTCTTTGTTGGTAACCTTTGGTGCCCAGTGAAATTCTTCTCTCCATATTTAAATGGCTGCATGTTCTTCTGGTTCTGCTCTCTGTTAGTGCACGGCCAGCAGGTCCTGCTAGTCCTCCGATGAAGGAGGGTGACAACTCTCAGGTGCAGGACAGGGAGCAGAGCCAGCAGTACCCACTTGGCTCCAGAGAGGCAGAGAGTTCAGCTGAGCTACGGGCAAGTGATAACGACGAGGAACCAAGAGATAACAATGAGTATGTGACTGATGGAGAGTCTCTCCAAAGTGTAATTTCTGATATATGGTAGACACAGGTTTTTCCAGTCTTTTGGGTTCTACTTGGTTCTCTTTGGAGAATTCTTACTTGAAATGTTGTGGCTTATCTGAAAGAGAAATAACAGTAGGAAAACCCCTAAAACCCAGCAAAATCCTGGAGAAACCTTTCTTCTCCATTCAGGAATTCATTATTGAATGTTTCTTACATTATGGATTGCACTGAAATGCTTGCAGTACATAAAAGCTCTTGCACTGACTGTGCTTCTGGGTTGGGATGTTTCTTAATCAGAACAAGGGTTTGTTTCAATTTTTGCAATTGTATGTCTTGGAAGCCCTCTTTGCACTGGGAAATTGACAGCTGCATGTTCTTCTGGTTCTGCTCCCTCTAGTGCATGGACAGCACGTCTCATTAGTCCTCCGATTCGTGAGAATGACAATGCAGAGGTGAGGATCCACAGCCCTTGCTGGGAGGCTCCAACTTGCCCATCCCTCCAAGTCCTTTCTTGATGGTGTCCATAGAGCGAGACGCCCTTTCCAGGATGACACTGGCGGATCAGTGTGTTTCCTATAGTTCTACAGCATTGAGTGACAGACTGCACGTAGTTTGCCTGGTGCCAATAGAGCAGCAAATTGGAATTCTGTGCTCCAAATTCCTATTGTGGTTTCTATTTTTTAGCAGCTGTCTATCTAACACAAAGCGTTTAGACGAATCATTTGGCCTTTTGGGAAAGAAAGAGGGAAAGAAAGGACTCCAGGCCAAATCAACTTAGGGAACTGATACATGAGAGCAGGTTTTTCAGGAATATTCAGGCAGCTCCTAATCTGTCTCCATTTTTACCCCATTGCTGGGAGCAGAGCCAGCAACATCCACTTGGTTCCAGAGAAGCAGAAAATGAAGCTGAAGTACCGGCGAATGACAGTGAAGAGGAACCAGAAGATGTTGAAATGTATGTGACAGATAAAGTGTGTCTTCAAAGTCTAATTTCTGATACATGGTAGAAACAGGTTTCTGCCAAGCTTTATGGTTTTTCTTCCCTGTTCATGAACTCCTAATTAAATGTATCTTTCAGTAACACTTTAGTAACACTGAAGAGGCTGAAGTACATAAAACTAATTGAAAGGGGGCGGGAATGTTTCTAAATTAGAATAAGGGGTGTTTTACTTTTTGGCATTTCTCTATCAGTAACCTGTCATGAATGGTGAAATTAATGTTCTAATGTTCTAATGCTGCATGTTCTTTCTGCACCTGTTCTCTATAGCACAAGGCCCTCTAGTAGTCTCCTCTGCGTGATTTGCATGAGATGCTACTCACAGGTAAGGATCCACATGTTTTTGTCCTGTCACATTAGTGGGAGGGGAAAGAACAAAAAGGGGAGCTGCACAACTGAGCTGTTTGAGGTGGGTGCCACGGGCAGCTGGCTGGAAGCACAGCCCCTTCTGGGAAGCTCCAACTTGCACATCCTTCCAAGTGCCTCCTTGGTGGTGTCCTTAGAGGGAGAAGCCCTTTCCAGCAATGGCACTGGCAGATCTGTGTGTTCCTTGTAGTTCTAGCATTGACTGATAGAATTCTTTACTCACAAATTTCTGTTGTGGCTTCCTTCCTTCAGCAGCTGTTCATCTAAGATGAAGTGTTAAGGTTATCATAGCAGAATTTGCCAGTTTTGGGGAGAACAAGGGAAAGGAAGAGCTCCAGGTCAAATCTGAATAGGGAGCAGGAACAGGGGACCAGGGAGGAGGCTGTTCAGGGGGTGCCTAAGCTGCCTCTCTTTCTACCCTGTTGCAGCAATGAGAGCAGAATCAGCAGCACCCACTTCTTTGTTTTTCAGGGCAGCAGCTCTTTGTGCTACTGCTTTGAATGTTCCCAACCAAACATAGAGGGTGATACCCTACCCTTGCTCACCTCCCCTGCTGTAACTGCTTTCTGAGCTGAGGCTTGTGTGAAGCACCAGTGGGCTCACCAAATCTAATTGTATCTTCTTTTCTCTCCCTTCCCATGTGTTCCCTTCCCATCAATGGAAGCTTCTTGAAGGTGAGTTGATGTTTTACAATTGGTAATGGACTTTTACCTAAAAGGTAATAGTTATTTTTGTTGTTCTTTTCCAAGAAAGTCGAGCAGCGGGGATTGAAACTGCTTTTTAGCAAAAGGCAAAGCACTGGGCTAAAGCCTCTGGCCAGTGTCTCAGAGAACAGATGCAATGTGTGTGTGATGGCCTCTGTCAGTCACAGTGGGAAATCCCTGCAAGAAAAGTGGTAGCTGAATACTTATGCAGAAGGAACTTTTTAAGTGGTAACACTTTCTGCACTTTTAGCTGATTGGTGGTTGATTAGTGTGACATGGACACTGGAGTTGCAGAGGTCACCATTGCCTGCGGTTTCTGAGAGTTAAAGAGCAAACAGCATTTCTTGACCCTTTGGCTGTTACAGACCAGGCCATTAGAAATGGTTCTCCCTGTAACTTGGTCAATATGTTGTCCACAAAAATTGGACTTGTTGCTGGGGTGCAACAGGTAAATAATGATACACTTGAGGGAGACATTGGTTGTTTGTTTCAGTGTTTCACCAGTCTGGGTGCTCAGTGATATTTCACAGATCTGACACACCCACTATCAAAATAACTTCTCTTATTCATAAATTTAAACAAACAAGAAATTAGCTGTAACTGGTTGCAAGTGACAAGGTTATCTTCTGAGCTAGTATTCTGTCTCCTTTTGGTTAGTGATTGTCTCACTTCTCACTGTAATTAGTCCACTCAGTGCATTGCTCAGTCTCCCTCTTCTTTTGGGCTGGGGGGTTAATCTTGAGTTGCTGCTCCATGAGTCGGGGCTCACCATCTCCCCCTGCAGGAATTACTTTTTACCAGTCAGAGCTGATTTCAGGAGAGTTGGGTTTCTTAGTTTCTTCCTTATCTTGGGAGTTGTGCCAGATGTCCATGTGGCCCCTCAATTCTGCAGTTTTTGTGTCCACTCTCAGTGGGCATCCTTCTCCCCAAGCTTTGTTAAGCCTTCCCTGGCTCTGAGCTCCTTGAAGCATGTCAAGCCCTGAACCTTAACAAGGCAATTCTACCAACAAGGAATTTGCCCATGGGCAGCACTTAGATCTTGTTTGTGAGTTGTTGTCTATTTAATGGAATAAATCTCCCTTCCAGCTGATTTGGCTTGCAGGTGTACAATGATCTGACCTAGAAACACACAGAGCATCCCTCCTTAAGAAATCTTTTACATGTTCTGCATTTTGCATCACATATAACTTATGAAAATTAAATTACAGTTTATCGACAGCAAAAGAGAAGGGCCACCCTGAAGAGACATGGACAGGTGGATGGCTCTGGTAATGGAACAGGAGCTAATGATGCACCTGGTGCTGACTCAGCCCCTGCAGAACAGGGAGCAGCAGAGGAGGGAACTTCACTTTCAGAGTATGTATGCCTCATGCCCCTACCAAACGTGAATTGTTTTACCTTTTTTTTTGTTTTCTGCATCGGACTAACTTATACTGCTGTGCCTGGTTTATTTTTGAAGCCTTCCCATACTCTATGTATTTCCCTCCCTCTCCCATTTTGCATGATGATCAAATGATACCATTTGCATTTTGGGAGAAAAAGGCAGCCCAGGGCAGATGTACAACCTTGCACAGAACCTGAGAGATGAGTGTGGGGGTATGGAGATGGGAATTACTTGCATCAAATCCGAGAGCTGGGTGACTGACTACACCTTTCTTCTAGTGAAACCAGGACACCCTTTCCCTCAGGACAGGGAGACCCCAAATCCTCATTAAATGCAGCACACAGAGACTTAAAGAGAGCTGGGTTCTTCAGAGGAAATGTGTCATGGCTAGTCAGTGCAGTTGCATGATTATGTGAGATGTTATGTATCAATAACTATTGAAGTGTGCTGATCTTAACAGCTGCGTGTTCTTTCTCGTTCTGTTCCCTCAAGTGCACAGCAAGGAGTTGTCATTAGGTGTCCCATTTGCATGGATTCTTACTCAGAGGTAAGGATCCACCTGTGATGGTCCTTTCTGCTTTGTGGGAGGAGAAAGCCAGAAGGGGAGCTGCACAAGTCAGTTGGATGATGTGGGGTGCTGTGGGCAGCTGGCTGGAAGCACAGCCCTTGCTGTGAAGCTCCACAAGTCACTTCTTGGTGAAGTGAAACCAGCAGATCTGATAGTCCCTTGTAATTTTTATTCCAGGTGCTTTAAGTCTCATTTGCCTGGTGCCAATAGAGCAGCACACTCAAATTCTTTCCTCTCAATACCTGTGATTTTCTTTCCTTCAGATTTTACAACGTGGACGACTGATTGTGGCAACCATGTGTGGCCATGTCTTCTGCAGCGAGTGCCTCCCTGTTGCCCTGGAGACTATCGGCGCGTGCCCAACCTGCAGGGTGGAACTTACTCCAGATCTATACCACCCCATTTATATATGAGTACTTCTGCTTCTCAGGACAGACTCAGATAGATTTGGACTATAGGCAGTGTAGAGACTTGTTTTTTTATGTATATAGTTCTTCCTGTATATAGTTTCATTTTTGCTCAATTCAATTATAAATAAAGTTTTGAATAGCTGAAATATTGTCTGTCTGCTCTTCTGTGTTGGACTGTGCTGATAGGCAGAGATGTTGTGTAACAGGTGGAAGTAAGGCTCTTGGGAGAGCAGTCAGAAGCTTGTTCTTTTAATCTCCCTGTAGTCATTGATTTGGGGGCAATGTGCTAGAGCCACAAGCTTTGTAGTTCTTGTGGCCAGCGTGTGTTGTACGGGGAAAAAGAAGCAGGGCCTGCTCGGGGTGAGAGGGATCCGATTTCTCAGGGCAGACTCTGGTGCACGCTTTGGTGAAAATGTGCTGATTTCATAGCTCAGAAGATAGAAAGAGTAGCAGGTTGTGCACACATCCAAAGAAAGCAAGGTTCTTTGAGAATAACTGGTACATTAACAAACTGCTGCTTTGAGTGTTGTAAGGTTTCATTAGAATTAGAATCTGGAGGCTTTTGAAGGAATGTGGTTTTGAATGCATATAGTTGGTAGCTGACTTTGAGCTGTTGGCAGTACAAGTGTGTTGTAGCTCCAGTTCCTTCAATTACAGCCAGACAATCCTAAGTTCCACTGAAGAGAAATGCAATTGTCCAGAGATAAATTCACTGGACATAAGAGAGGAAAGAAAATGATTCTGTTATCCAAAAGTAATAAAGAGACAAAGGCAGATCTCAGCTAAAAATGCAACTGTAAATTCATTGTACCATGAAACAGAAAACTGAAAATTAAACTTTCCTTACTTCCAGCATTGTCTTGAAGACAATTTTTTTTATATCTTTCTCAGTTTTGGTGTTTCATTCCTTTGGATTTCTGTATTTTTGTTCACCTTTCATCAGTAGCATTTCAAAGGCCTTGGCAGGACTCCCATCACAGGTCTATAATTTTGTAATGATTAGGGAATGATAGGTCAAGTGTTCCTAAAATGATGTTTCAGATATGATGAAGGATGGAAAAAATTCTCAGTTCTAGACTTTATATGGGGAGGTCACGCCCATTTCTCAAGGAAGCTGCAGAGTTAGATGGAAATCATAGTGTTTTGGGTTAGAGGGCTTCTAAGAGGCCTTCCTCTCATTTGCCCAGGGGTGGAAATGAGAGTGACCTCCATGTAGGTCCCTTGAGTTGTCCTTCAGGCTGAAAGATTTAGCTTTCTGAAATTATTGGGAAACCACCCCAGGCTTCACATCCTTTCAGGCAATAAGCAGCAGCCTCATGATGATGCCAGCCAGCTCTCCCAGGACTCTCAGATGGGTCCTGTTTACTTCTATGGACTTGTATGAGTCCGAGAACTACACCCACGTAGAGAAAAAGAATCTGTGGCTGTGGAAGATAAGAAATGGCAAACATGGAGGAAATGGGTACATTTTTTGACCTCTGAAATAAACATGGATAAGTCTAAAATGTCGTTTTAAACTTGGATAAGAAAAAAAACATAAAAACCCCATCTAGTAGCTACCCTACCAATATTTTAGATGTTTTAGCCTGATATTCCCCACATAGGTGGGATAGTTCTGGTGCAGGCATGTGGAGAGGAGCAGTGGGGTATAAATGTGCAGAGGTAAGGGTGGGCTGAATGGAGTGTGGTTATTTGACATACTCCAGCTGTGGAACTCTTTCCCTCTAGCAATTTTGTTCCCCTCCCCTGCCATATGTTTATAGAAAGATTTTTAATCTGGTATATCCTGGATTGTGGACTATTTCTGGCTTATCAGTGGCTGTTTGAAATGACAGAGGTAAGACCTCCTTATGTGGTGTTTGGTTTTTTAGTTTTGGTGACATGCTGATCTCCAATTTGGTTGCATTCAGTCTTGTATAAAAAATACACATTACAATGCAAGCAGAAGCTGAAAAAAATCTTGTGGGTGATTTTAATAGCTTTATGCAAAGAATCCTACTATTTTGCAAAGAAAATACAAAAATGGTGGTCTGGGATATCATAAAAAAGTTCTTGTAGAGCTCTCAGTTTGCAAACTCAAAGTTAAGTGATTGCATTTTATAACATGCATATTTCTTTGTGGTATTTGTATTTAGCCAGTGGAATTTCCCACAACAACTACCATTGAGCCAGGTTTTAAATTAGGCTTTCAGATAGAAGGGGTTTTAAATAAGGACAACAAAGATATGCATAGTTAAAATAGATGACAGGGAAGGATCATGAGGGATGGAAGCCTCATGGTTTAGAACTTAGGGCAAGAATTTTGAGCCAACTGCTATTCATTACAAAATTTGTTGCTCCTTTCTCAGAGGCATCAAGTCCAGATCACTGTTGGCAACCCGAAGAATCAAAGATGTGATTCACTACTGCAAATCCCAGGCATCCTCCTTCAACTGAGGTCTGCAATGGGCAACTTCCTAAAATTAACTTTTATTCAGTTATATTTTGCAACTATGCAAAGGCTGTAGAATTGCCAGGCTTCTGGTTATTATGGGGCTTGTCTATCTAAAATTGCTTTTCATCTTCAACTGTAGATTCTCTCATGAATTGACACCTATTTTTGTACCCATTTTGCAGTGCTACAGTTCCTGAGCTGTAAGGCATATATTTTGCTATGGTTCAATATAATCTTGGACGATGACATTTTGGGCTGATAAAAACTTCTGGTGTATTTTATTGGCATTCCTCTCTTAAACAAAATCACATCAGATACAGACTATAGAGTTGGCTGAGAGGTCAGCAGTTATAGTAGGTGTGTACAATTTTGCACACATTTAGCTAATTTTGTAGAAAGAGTTAATGTTTGGCACCCAAGAAGGTTGTTTTTATTCATCTGGCATGCTTCCATTCAAATACCCATTTAATGTGGTCACCAACTATAGAAATAGTTAAACAGTACTGTAAATGGACATGTTTTCTTTGTTGGGATGATCGCTGACACACTGAATTCTTTTCATTAAGTAATTTGACCACAAGCATCTCTTTACTTTGGAAAAAGGAGGAAAAAAGCTCTAGCAAACACGCTTCCTTTCAGTTTTCATATTTGCAGTGTTTATATAGGGGGATATAATTAGAATTTCAGGATAAATTGCACAAGGTATTGGAAGAAAATCAAGACTAAAATAAACATTCAATTCCTTTTTTTTTGGATTTGACCACTGCACACAAACATTTGGTTATAAATAGGTACTTCATCCGTGTTGGAGTAACATTTTACATTCAAAGTACGATTCTGGAAAAGAAAATCCTTTTCAAAGTGATCTGAAGCAAACATGCAATTTGAAACCTTTGGTTAGTTTATGAATCTTTACTACAATTGGATTACATTTATATGCTCTGTAGTAAATACCAAAAAGCCTCTGAAGTAAAATACGTTCCAGTGGAATAATCCTTACTGAGAGAACTTGCAATTGCAGTTGTTTTTGTCTCTTGATAATTTTGCATTAGCAGGGTATTGTGTACTATTGGTATACACACTAGCTGCTGTTCCAAGAATAAATACCACTGGCATGTACACTGCCAACCTGACAGACATAAATCAGCTAATCAATTTGATGGTAGCACTTACCTTACCTGGAAGAAGTGGGAGCACTCATTTTCTGAGAAGAACACAGCACCATTCTGTGTCTACCATCCTTATACAGAATATGCTACTCTGTGTGGAGATTGCTGGAAAATATAGTTTTACATTTTTCCTTGTGAAGTGAATCTTGAAGAATTTTAGTGCCTCTCTAAAGATCTGTTAACCATGAAAATGTAGGCACACACATGTACAAGATTCCTAGTAATTAGTACTTATCTTCATCTACAGAGAAGAGTCAGTGCAGTGCAGAAGACAGTAAGATAAAGTTTTCAGCTGGTGTTCTCAAGCTGTACTTTTGAAGAGTAGTGTTTTCTGCCTGAATTATCAAGTCCACTAGATTCATTTCTTATATGAAGCACATGAGGTTTCTGTAAGTACTGTCTGACTCTCATCGTTGTATATATGCACCTTCCATTTATTGAGAAAGAGTAGAAAATACCTTTATTTGGTAATTTGCTGGTTTGAGCCAAGAAAATCAAAGCTGAATTTCACTCCCATGAAACCAAATAGGAAGAAATTACTCAAAGCAGTAAATGCTAGGAGGTGCTAGTTTAATTCTAATCAATACTCCAGACCTTACTCTGCTGTCACTGTGTAAGGAGTGAGAAACTCAGTCAGGTTTTGAGATGTAGAAGGAATCTATAGAAATTTCTATGAGAGATATCCCTAGGGCACACTGAAACAGTACTCTTTGGAGTTGCATCCACTGTACACAGCTGCCCTAGAAGTGAGCACACCTAACTTTTCATTCCTCAGTGCTATTAATTTTGGGGAAATGATTCATAAACTAAATGAATTAAAAGTCCAGGACAGCTAGGTTTGGCTTCAATATTTGTTTGTGTGAATCCAAAAAGCGTAGTCTTCTGGGAGCCAAGAACCAGAGATTAGCATCTTCAGTGTCATTTTATAGCACAAACAAACCTGACTCTTTAAGTGGACTTCTTTTGGTTTCTTCCTGATTTAACATGCTTAAAATACATTAATTTTTCCTTAGGTGATCACTGCATTTCCTTTCAGTGAAAGTACAAACTGAGTACTATGCAAGCCTGACAGTCTGGTTTTCTGATGGGCAGCTGACATTCTTTAACTGCACTTAAAGGAAAAATGACACCTCATTTAACTGGATAGTTTCCCTTTGTCTTTTAGAGCTGACTATTTGTCACTATAAAGGTGCAGCTTTTATGCTATTCAGATTATTGGAAAATATTTTAGAGGAGCTCAGGCTATGGTTCTTGGAAGAAGGTAGGCCTTTCTGTAGACACTTTCCTGTCTAGTTTTTCAACTCTTAATAGTTCCCCCACTTGACCAAGCATAGTTCTCAGTCATGGTTGGTTGATAAGGGAAGACTAAGTGGTGTCACCTGCCTGGACTTGTGCAAAGCATTTGATACTGTCCCACATGACCTCCTTGTCTCTAAACTGGAGAGACATGGATTTGATGAATGGACCACAGAATGGATAAGGAATTGGCTGCATGGTTGCACTTAAAGGGTTGTGGTCAATGCCTTCATGTCCAATGCTCATGGAGAGCAGTGACAAGAGGCATTCCTCAGGGGTCAGTCTTGGGACTGGCACTTTCTCATGTTTTTGTCTGTGACAAGGACAGTGGAATTTTAGTGTGCTCTGAGACAGTTTGCTGACAGTACCAAGCTCAGTGGTGGGTTTGACATGCTGGAGGGAAGGGATATTACCCAGAGGCACCCTGGCAGGGTCAACAAGAGGGTCCATGCAAACCTCATGATATTCAGCAAGGCCAAGTGCCAGGTCTTGGACAAGCACAAATGCACAGGCTGGGTGAAGCACAAATAAAGGCTGGGTGAAAAATAGATTAAAACCAGCCCTGAGGAGAAGCACTTGGGAATGTTGGTGGATGAGAAGCTCAATGGAGCTCATCGATGTGCTCTTGCAGCCCTCTGTCCCTCCATAGAATTTGTCATTAATTCTGCCACTAAGTCTCTTACAGGTGGAATCTGTAGAGCTCTGTAGGACTGTTTTTAATTTATCTTGGAACATTTTGATAAAGTCTGAAAAACAGTTTTTAAAATTGTCAATAGATTTGTTGCAGTGTCTTTTAGAATTTCCCTCTCCTTTAATGATATTCATTACAGCTCTTTTTGAAACTTTCTTATTTCATCTTCTGTGGAGTCTCCTCATTACTGATGGAGAAATCTTCTAGTCTTGTGCTCCCAGTCTAAGTCAGAACTGTTTTATTTCTCTGCCCTAAGAAAATTGCAATTCAGGAGAATTGTGCTTTATTTCAATAGTTCCGGCATGCGTTGGATTGCATTTTAAAGGAAACACAATACTTATTGTCTCTTCTTGAAAAATATCCCTGAAAATACATAGAAGTCTTCAAAAGTGTTATTTGTGTACTTACTGGTTTTAAATATACAGCTTCAAAATGAACATAGTATGAAATAAAATTGAATGCTACTGCATTGTTTTAGCAGAATATAAAATAATCAGTAAATGTCCACCAACCCCTGTAGATAACCCTGAAACTGCTTTACTTCCTTTCATGCTCAGCACTTAAAACTATCTTAAAGCTTCTGCATCCTCTTGTTTCTCACAGTGTATTCTGAAGACGTGAAGTTCATGCACATCTTAGTCTCTCAAATACTACCTAATGAAAACCACAAACAAAATCTGTACTGCTGAAAGGCAGTAAAAGGCTCCCAAGCAACTCTCTGTGTACTAATCATGATACTAGTCAAGTGCCTTATTTATCTATTACTACTTTATCTATTACTAACCTACTTCTATGAGATCTTGTGTTTGTTTGTTTTGACTTAAAACAGATGAAAATTTTATTGCTATAAATTTCTAGTTTCACAGAGGTTTCACTGGGTCCTGATCCGTTTAATGTCTTTGTTACCAAACTGGATGATGTGGCACGTGTGCCCTTAGCAAGTTTGCTGATGACCCCAAACTGAGAGGGTGACTGACATGCCAGAGGGTCATCCAGAGAGACCTCGACAGGCTGGAGCAATGGCTGGCAAGGGCTCTATGCAGGTCAGCAAAGGCAAGTGCAAAAGTTCTGCACCTGCAGAGGAACAAGCCCATGCACTGCACGCTGATGGCTTTGCAGAAAAAAGCCTGGCATCCACTGGGGGCCCAGTGGATGCCAGGCTGAACAGAAGCCAGCAGTATGACCACTGCAAAAGCAGTATCCTGGGCTGCATTAGCAGGATTGCTGCCAGCAGGTCAAGGGAGGTGATCCTTTGCCTGTACTGAGCACTGGTAAGGCCATACCTGGATTGCTGAGTTTAGCCCTGGGCTCCCAAATACAAGAGAGATACAAAGCTACTGAACACAAGTCCAGAAAAGAACCACCAAGTATTTAAAGGACAAGACCATTTCTCCCAGGAGTAAAGGCTGAGAGAAACTGGACTCTTTAGCCTGAAAGATGAGAAGGCTTGGGGGAATCTCATCAATGTGGAATAATACTTGAAAGGAAGGTGGTGTAAAGCAGATGGAGCCAGGTACTTGCCAATAGTGTCAGTGACAAGACAAGAGGCTATGGACTTAAACAGGAGATTGCACCTGCACTTGAGGAAACACTTTTTCACTGAGGGTGACTGAATGCTGGAATGGGCTGCCCCGAGATGTTGAGGGGTTTTCAGCCTTGAAACAATTCAAAAACTGCCTGGACACAGTCCTGGGCAACCAGCTGTAAGTGACTGTGGTGGTTTGACAGGAAATATGTTTTCTGGGATGCTGTGGTCAGGCCAATGGGTGCTCAGATTTCAATATTGGCACCTAATGTGGCCATTGGGACATTGGACCCGCCTCTGAGAGCACGGGGTTAAAGCAGGGCTCTGCCCTGGGAGGCTCTCTTGGGTTCCACTCAGTGAAAGGTTCAGAGCTCCCCTGCCCGGCTGTGGGCTGGGCGGGGCAGGGGCAGCCATGCGGCCCTGGGCAGGGGCCGCAGCCATGCGGGTGAGGGGCAGCCATGCGGGTGAGGTAGGCCGGGCCCTGGACAGAAGGGAGGGGAAGGCCCCTGCAGGATGGAAGGGTGGAGGAGCACTGAGAGGCATCGGGCAGCCACCACCTCCAGGAGAGACAGAGAGAGAGCCTGTGCCCGTGCTTGTGCCACCTTGAAATTTAATAGTGGCCGGCCGAGAAGGAGAAAGGGGAGGGTGCAGCGAGAAGGTGCCTGGCTGGGCAGCCATGGGAGTTCTGGACAGACAGAGCCTCAGATTTTTAACCCTTTTCTTGGATGATGGAAACCTTACAAATGCTAATCCTCCTGGAGCTGAATGAGAAGAGAGATAGAGATATGATAAGAGGAAATGGGCCACGAGAGAAATAGAGAAGAACTCAGGTGGAAGAGATGATGGAGTGGCTTATGCTGGACCCTTTTTGTGTAGCCATGGACAGAGCCATGTTCCTTGTGATACAGGGACTGCATTCTAGGGGGAGGCAATGCCTCAGGACCAAGAGGGTTCGGTGTGGGTACCCCTCGGCCCCAGGGGGTGAAAAATATGGGGGGGACAGATGTCCCAAAGTTGAGACTGTGCCTTTTTGGAGTGGGACAAAGCATCCTTAAAAGTCGACCCTAGAAGCAGCTCTGGTCCATGTTCAGTGGTGAGAGCACTGGACCTGAAAGGAAGAGGTCACCATTGGCACAAGAAGGACTCCTTCTCCTCTTGATGAACTGAGGATCGAGTATTCTGAAGGGTAGTGCCAGACTGAGAGTCGATGATTTGGGGGATGTATTGTATTGGGAATTTGGTGGGGAGGAGGAGGAGATGTATTTGTGAAGTTTTCATTTTCCTTGTGTGTTTCTTCTTTTTTTTTTTCTCCCTTTTCCTTGTAGTTTAGTTAATAATTTTTTTTTTCCTAAGTGGGAGCCTGCTTTGCTTATTCCTGGTCACATCTCACAGCAGAAACCAGGGAGAGGGTATCCTCATGGAGGCACTGGCATTGTGCCAGTGTCAAACCATGACAGTGACCCTGCTTGAGGAAAGAAGTTGAACCAGGTGACCAACAGAGGTCTCTTTTTCACTCTCAACTATTCTTTCAGAGTTTGCTGTTTAATATAAAGTTGAACAGAGAATCTGGGTCAACAAAATCAAAACTAAATGAAAACTTCCTCAGAGCATCTGCACTAGGTTTTCTAGCCTGCTATTTCTCCTTGGTATCTCAAAATATACTAGGAATTTTCTGTATGTCAAAACAAGATTGAAATCAAATAAAGAATTCCATTAGACACATCCATTTTCCCCTTGAGAATAGCAATTTAAACTCATTTTTATATGCAGTTCTAGGTCAATTATTATTAACAACTAGTACCAGAGGATGCATGTCATTACACAACTATAGCTGAGCTTACGCAAGCAAAGGTACAGCACCTGAAACGAAATGAAACCTGGTTTTCCCCTCAGGAAAGAGGGACCAAGTGTGATTTATTTATTTTCAGCTAATTTACACTATCTTTGTTAGAATTCATGTAGAGATTCAGGTTCATTATGAGAAAAATAAAACAGCCTAAAGGACCAGGTTAAAGTAGTGCTTGATCATTTCTCTCTGGAAAGGCATTGTTATAATTTATATAGGAAGTCTGGGCAGCATACCCATACTTGCCCTCTCCCTCCTCCCCCAGTATTGGCAAAGAGCCCAAGGCACAGCGAGGAACGAAGTTATGAAAACTGTTTGACAGTCTAAGCTGGTACCTTAGGCAGTTGTAAATAATTTTCTTCTGGTTCTGCATCTCCCAGTGTACTTCTTGCTGTAAGGACCATAATTCATGAGCAGGAACAATTGAATCCACGCTGCAACAAATTATTTTCTTCTTTTGTCATGAAGACAGTACTGGTAACTTTTCAGGTTGATTTACGGCTCTTCCTTATATATTAAAATTCTTATATAACCTAAGAAATTCTAGCTTGCAGTTTTGGCTCATGAAAGAGAAAACTTAGCTGAATTTTTTCAGGTAATATACAAAACTACTGGCCTGCTTAATTCAATACGGTTCCTATTAGAATTATGTGAACAAGAGCATGTCTTCATGAAAATCTCTTCTGTTAATGTTATCTTTTTCTTTTGTTGAAATTATAGCAGAAATTGTGCAGTTAAGTTTGGTTTCAACTCACATATTTGTGGTTTTTGATTCTTAAAAGCTTTTTATTAGTTATCCTCTCTATGACATACATGACTCTTCCTATTTTATTTATATTTTATTTAGTTATGGAGAGTAATCTGGTGATTACATTTTTGTTTTTTGGGTTGTTTTCTTTTTTAAAGAATCTGTCATCTGCATCTAATGTTGTTGAACAGAAGGTTTTTATCCACTTCTTGCCCATGGAAAAGACAGTGCCCTGTTGACCCAAATTGTTGCTGACTGTGTATTTTCTTGCCATATAAGTAATATTTCTTTGGTAAATACCACTAAGGCTGAATGTCTTGCTTCTGCCTCAGTTTTGGTCTCTTCCCTCTGATTGCTAAATGCACATGCATGCATCCTATGGAGATAATCAGGATTTAAGTGATAAAGTACTGATGATACAGTACGGTGTTCTTGTGTTCCAGCACTGGCCTTCCTGAGGAAAGCAGACAGCATCAAGCATTGGCTGCATGCTGTAAAACTGGACATGAAGAGCTGTAGCATGAGCTGAAAAACACATGCTGTAAAGCTATCGGAGCTGCATTGGACTCAGTGTATTACTGGAACAGTAGAACCTTACAAAAATTACAGGGAAAAAAGTGAGGCAAAGTAGACTGACTCCCTAATGAATGGGGTAATGTTAAATTTGGGGGATTATCATTCTGATGCCTTGTGCAAAATATGTTTGGTAACAAAATTGGTAATGTGGAGAGCTAGAAATCCTTTAAAATTATATATGCACATTTCATACATATGAAATTTTACAGAGTTTTGAAAGGCAAATTATTGTTTATTTACAGGGGAAGATAACTTCTTTGCATTGTAATGAAATGCAGTAAACTTCAACAGAAATACTACTCATAGTGTTTAAAGAAGGATCAAGTATATGTGGAAAAAACCAAATTAATTTGGAAGACTTCATGCAGAAAAAGCATATGGAAGCTTTTGAACTGGTATCCAAAGCACAGGGTTTATCTGCATAGAAGGTAATTGGATACTACAGTGTCTGACAGGCTGAATGATTTCCTTACCCTTTCAAGAGGGTTTACTAAGAGAGAGCTGGAGTATAAGAGTGATTTAGCTGATTGAATCGCTGTATTTCCTTGATACCTTATAGTTTTCTTATTAGCATGGGAGTCCTAGAGATTTTTATGTGCCATGTGATGGAGATAATATTTACTTAATAAATTTTACTTTTAAATATACCATAGAATTGCATAGCCCCAGAGGAAAAGTAGTGCCATTGAAAGTCTTATAGGTAATTTGGCCTTGGATTCTTTCCTTCTGTTCCATTTTGTAAGAACTATCCTTGTTACATTAACAGCACAAATGCAGACTGTAACCCTGCTTGCTATTAACTGCAAATCAAGTGGTTTTTACACAAGTTGTGGTGTGATTTAGTGACTTGGGATAATGTGGGATTTATGGTCAACTTTCTCAGCCTCAACGAGAGTGAAATACCTAGAAAAGAGGAAGGATGGATTTGTGGTTAAAGTATGAAATTGAAAAACAGGAGATCTGTTCCGGATTTGATGACAGATTATTTGATTTGTGGAAAAGTAATTTTTCTGTTCCCTAATTTCTGCTTGTGTAAGTGGCAGTGTTATTGACTGATTCTGCTGAATAGAGGACTTGATTTATTAACATTCATAATGTGCTTTAAGACAAGGAGGAAGTCAATATGAGGAAAATGGGCTCGAAAGAACTTATTTAATACCTTCCTCAAAGAAAAGTTAGTTGGCAGTAGAATACCCTGAAAGCAAAATCTTCTATTGGTGTGTTTATGTCCAATTCATAGGTATGTGTAACAATGAAGATAAATGTTAAATTTCTTTCTGTGTGATTTCTGTTATATCTACCATATTCTGTCATCTACCATATGTACCAATATCTGTCAGCCTAAAATATCTGCCACTTGTATCTTTACAGCTCTTTTTTTTTTTTAATATTGCCTGTCCAGATGATGCCAGGGAGTATTCTGGAAACTGTTTCTGTTCTGTTAGTTTTCCCCCTTGGGAATGGTTATAGCAACAAAGAACATAAAAAACCCTGGAGTTCATCCTGCAGCAGAAGTTTGGAACACTGAGGCTGCTGGGCACAGCCTACCTCAGGTGAAGTAAAAGTAAGTAGTGCTGTTAGAGAGGAGCAGATCCCAAGCACACAAGGTTCATTTCACTAGACAAAACTGCAAATAAGCTTGTCTTCCTTAGAACTGGGTTTCCTGTTTACACATGTTTTTAGTTGATGTTCCTTGAGTTAGCAGTTACATGTATGGCTCATGACAGTGATTCTTGATTCTTTAATGGAGTACACACTGCAAACATACTCTGCACTGTACTGTTGTGGATTTTTGAAACATCACTACTGTCCTGAGCAGTGCACTGAACACATTCCCCCATGTGTAGTTAAACTGCAGTGTGCCAGATGTCACTGTGTCACACTTTCTGTCCTAGAAGCAGCAGTTGCTCTCACCACCTTTACCCTCCCTGCAGCAGAATTAGCAAGCCCCTCTCTCAAAGCATTTCTTCACTCTCTGCTGCCTTATCACCAGGATTCAGATTTGTGTGCAGTCAGATGTGCCTTCGTCACTTATGGTGCAGAATACAGCAATAGAATATGTACCTGAGACTTGATTCCCTCAGAAGTTATAGATAATTCAGAACCTAATGGGCTTGCTAATGGCATGGTCAGATGCAAGTTTTTTCAGCTACAAGTATTTTCAACTCTTCCTCTGCTCTTGACACAGTGTATCTTATCATGTTTAGAATCTTGATTTGCATAGAATTGTCTCAATCTGAGCTCAACATACCGCTGAGACTAGAAGTCTGAGATTAAGATCATGACTGATAGTGTGGCTATTTTGGCACAAGACACATAAAGATAATTATCAAGGAATGGAGAAGAGTAAAAAAAATAAACAGGAAGGATCACTATGCTTACATTAAATGAACACTTTTTCAGTCAAATTCACCTTCCTATGAGATTTGACTTTTTATATAGAAGGATAGAAGCATTGCTATCCAAAATACTATCTTTGTTTGCTTCATTGTTGCTAATTTGCAGCTAAAAACCTGACTATCATGTTATGCTTAACCAAGTGTCTTACCAGTAACTTTAAAGAAACCTGCTTGGACACTTGTTCTAGTCAAACATCTGAGGGCTTGATGCACAGCTGCTGGATTCTATTGTTAGCTGAGTCTTGCTTTACATCAGATCAGCCCACCCCATGGCATCAGCATTTTGCCAGACTTTCATACTGCTTCACTAAACATAAGGCACAAAAGTGCTTTTTATTGTCACACTGCTAACAACTTCTCTGTTTCCATCTTCTATATAGTATCTTGAGGCATACCCACACAACTTAATACACCTTTAAGTCATCAAGAGATCTGGTTCTTTGACAGCTCAGTAATCCTTCTACTGTCATGGATATGAGAAACTGCCTTAACTGCTGGGAGAACACCACTAGTCATGATGAACCATTGCCAAAACAAATGAATTCATAAGTGAGTGGATGTTCAGTTCCACTGATGGGTATGGAAGTGTAATATGTGATCTTTGAGTGACTGGTTAACTGTTTTTTTGGGTTGATGTTCCAAAACAAATTGTAAAGGCAGCAGAAGTCAACCAAAAGCAGACAATCTTAATTAGAGTAGGCACCATGTCTGACCAGCACACTAGTATTAACATAACAAGAGAGCCAAACAGGCTGCTGAGGAAGTCTTAAATACTCAGTGCAGTCTGGAGAGATTAAATGATCTTACTGCCATCTGTGAGTGAACATGCTTTAAAGGAATAGCGTGTGCTTTAAAGTTGCGGTGTACATTAAGTAACGTTATGCAGCATTGCATTAAAGGAATTGATTTCATGACATGTCCCTTTGGACATGAGAGGGAAAGTGTCAGGTTGCCCTAGACCTTAATTCAGAATGATGTTCAAATGTTGTTTTTGGCACTTGTCTTGGACTTGGCAGTGGTGTAATTTGTGTACACTTTTTTTTTTCCTTCAAGTTGGAAAAGCACACGCAGATGCTGTTGCCAGAAAGAAATCCTAGTGTTTATCACAAATAGGTTATATCCCCTTTTGCCCATTAAATCTTGACAGTGATTTCACTATGCATGGTCTGTTACACCACATCACACATCCAAGTGAAAGAAAACAATTATCAATCAGTCAAGAGTTGGCAGTCAGCTCTATATTTCAGCAAGGATCTAACGCAAGCCAGATGCTCTTCTGTCTTTCCCAAACAGCCCCGTGTCACTGCATTCACTGCTTGGCTATCAGCTTCTCATGTGAATGGAGAGAACCAGGCTTGGTCCTCAGTGCAGTTTTTATACCTGAGTCCTCTGGAGGGCTTGCATGTTATCTGAGCACAGGCACAAGCACCTTTCAGAATCATTCCCTTCAGCTTCTAAAGTGTTTTTTCTCTGTGTCTGAAAAGTTCTAGGCTGATGCTATGGACAGAAAGTTTATCTTGGGGATTGTAGGGTCACGAAAAGATGAAAAAAGGAGGGGAAGGAGCATTGGAGGGGGTCTTCTGCTCAAACGTGAGCAGAAAGTGCTAAAATAATTCTGAGAAAAGGTGTAATTTTTGAAGGCTTACTAGCACAATCTGTATCTTGTGCAAAAAATGGCCACCTTTGTGCAGTATAACTTGAATTATCTGTGAAATGTTTTGAGGGTGGAAAATGCTCTGCACAGAGCTACCAGCTGAAATCTGAAACTTTAAGTCGTGGTTGGCATACAACTGCTTTCTGAAGGGTTTGGCTTTGTGCTATAGCACAATCCAGAGACAATCCTTGTTTTCTGCTTCTAAGCTACAGCCAGACTCTTGTAGGAACAGCTGACAAGCTTTAGCCTTGATGTGGGCACAATTTAAACAAATGCTGCAACCCAGACCCAGTGCTTGACCCCAGCTGTTTGTAATCAGAGAGATCGCAGAACAACTCTGACCCTAAACTGGTGACAGGCTGCTATTAGAAGTGTCCTTTGGTAAGTCCCAAAGCTGTAGTTCATAGAAACCAAACAAAAATAAGGGCTGTATTTTAACATGTTAGTGGTGAGTACAGATGCAGTCATTGCTGTCAGTAACAGTGCAAGCACATTGCATGCTGTGTGGTTAGTGTTTAAACTAGTCACTTGTTCTTCTGGACAAGGGCTGGACACCTGATGTCCCACCTGAGAGCTATTAATAGAAGTGTTTGAGACAGAAGAAACCACATCCACCTTGTAAGTGTTTAAAAGAAGCTTTGTTGTTGGGAAGGTTTTGTTGGTAAAAGAAGGCCAAATCATAACCTTCTTGCCTTTAGACGGGAGCTTTGCCGAGAGGAGGGCGTAACTATCTTCCTTCAGGAAGTTCGAGATACAAAAGCTCATGACAAGGAAGCCCACCCTTCTCAGTGCCCCCAGACCGCGGTTCGTGCCTCGCTGTCGGCAGCAGCTGGGGCTCGTTGCCGCTCTCTGCCGCCCCAGGTGTCCCACGCTCGCCAGGTGCCCCTGGCAGGGGAGGCGGCCCCGGGCGGGCCGCGGGCGCCTCTGCCGGGGTCGGGCGGCGCTGCCGCTCCCCGCGCCGCGCCTCCTCCGCCTGGCAGCCAGGCGGGCGGGCAGGGACCGGGAGAGGGAAAGGGAGGGCGCCGAGCTCGCCGCCGTCCCGGAGCTGTGGCAGCGCGGCCGGCCTGGGCGGCAGCCGGACCCCCGCCCGCCCGGCAGCGGGAGCGCCTCGGCCACCGCCGCCCGCCCGGGGCCCCGCCGGCCATGGAGCTCTCTCTGCGGCTGCTCCTGGCGTCCTGCCTCTCGCTGGGGGCGGCCGGGGAATTTGACAGAAGGTAGGCGCGGGGAGAGAGGGGGCGGCGGCCGAGACCGGCCGGGCAGGGCGAACTCGGCGTTCCCTCGGGGAGAGCGGAGCTAGCCCGGGCTCTCCCCTTTTCGACGCGGGGCGCCGCGGTGGCCCCGGGGCTCCCGCCTGGCACCGGCCCCCGGGGCTGGCTCCCGGCGAGGCGGAGCCCTCGGCGGGACGCGTGAGGCGCTCCCCGGTGCGGGCCGGGCGGGCCGCAGGTGGAGGCGCGGGGCCGCCGGTGCTGCTCCCGGGGCTCCCGCACGGACCTGCCGGCCCCGAGCCGCCCGCCCTGCCCGGCGCCGCGCGTTGCTCGGCAGCCCGATCACGGGCTTGGGTACAAGATAAGTTCATTGCTCTGGCGGGGCCGCGTCCCGCAAGAATTAAAAACAAAGCGCATCGCGTGCTGTAGAGATAAAATTAGCTTATTGACGCCCGGAGGCACTCCCAGCATACGGCGGCGGAGATCGCGGCTCAAGTTCTGACACGAAGCTCGGGGCGCGTGTGCCCCGTCCTGTCGCGTCCTGTCGTGTCAAGTGTCGCGATCGGCAGCGCTGCAGGGAGAGGGCACTGCGCCCTGCGGGACAAGCGGCCAGCGCGACCCCCGCCCTCCCCAGGGGTTCTTTTTGTTTTTAATCGCATCTGTTCAAACGCAGCGCTCACGGGATTTCAGCTTGTCCTTTAAAGACATTACTCATTCGTGTCAATAGTTTACAACTGCTTGAGGCCGTGGTATCTTTTCCTTGGAACAAAGGAAGACTACAGCGCTCCTTTTATATTTAATTTCTGTTTAACAGTCCAAGAAGCTTTTCTTTTTTTTTTTTCCTTTAATGTTTCAGTGAAAAAAATTGCCATCTATTGTGAATGAAAACAAAGCCTAAACTTTATGGTGGCCTTTATTCCATACTATAGGTTCCGTTTCAGACTTCTGAATTTCTGTTCAGTGCCAGCCTGGGAGTGGCAGCAGTGAGCATACTGCAAAGCATGTCAGCTTTTTCAGGCTTTGCTCAGTTATCCGAACTATCATTTCCCCCTTCACCTATTGTCGTTTGCATTTTTTTAAGTGAACAAAGTATTAATGATAGAAATATCCCAGGGACAGAAGAGAGCAGTTACTCTCTTCAAAAAAAGTAAAAAAAATTATACATCTCTGCAGGAGAAGTTTTTGCTATTCTTTGTCCTTTGGGGTTTGTTGGTTGGTAAATTAATTTTTTTATTTTTTTTTTTTACTCTAGGATGATTTGAGCTTTTAAAATGTTTGATGGTTTGAACTTTTACAATGTTTCACCAGACTTTGTGGAACTGTCTTGTACAGGTGGCCCAGACAAATGGTCTCGTCTGCAGGACTGTGTCGCTTTGGAAGCAGAATTGACTGCTGCTGGGGCTGGGCCCGGGTGGCCTGGGGACAGTGCCAACGTGAGTATCACTGCTGCTGGGGCTTCTAGTCACTTGTAGAGAAGGCCTGTGTACACCTAGTCATGTCTTTCACATGTTCACACACATCCTTACCATTCAGGGCTAGGCTTTTGCACGTGTGCACCTGCCTGACTTAGAAGGATGCTGTCATGTTAAAATTCTGTCTGTTTTTAACAGTGCTAAAAATGATTGCAGTCAAATAAGGTAAAGTGGAGTTAGGGCAATGAGAATTTGGAAATTTCTTTTTGGTTTCTGCTTCGTTTTGTACTCTGATCTTATAACCTGCTGTAACTACACTGTGTCATGTTACAGGCACTGCAGGATGATAATATTTGCATCCAAGAAGGAAACCAAAATTACTGATATTTCACTTAGAACATTGATGGAAATGTTCCAATTAAGTATTAAGTTCAAGTATTCTTTCAGTAAACCTAAACTAAGGGAATAAATCTGCCTGACAGCATCCTTTTACTGGGTCACACGTGAAAAGACACATCTCTGAGATTCTCACATCTAGCTAGACTCTTTGATATGACTGCAGGATAAACCAGTAGATAAGTCTTCATCATAAACTACATCTTCAGTAAGAATTCTGTGGAGGCTAGTACTGTGTAAAAATTAAAATTGTTAGGAGTGACTTAGAGACCTCAGCTTGTTAAAATTGCAACCTTTGATACTGGGGATGCTTACTCATGTTTAACACTCATACATGAGGGACATCCTGAAGTTTTTGGAGGAGCAAGCCTATAAACACTGGTCCTTAGTTTTTTTAATTTTATTTTTTTTATTTAGACACAAACATATGTGGATGAGCTAATTTTCTGTCAAGCCATTTTCAAAATAGAACAGGTGTTAAATGCTGTGAATTCCTAGTCTGCAGGGCAAATATTTGGCAAAAGATAGGAAATGCATTAGAAATGCAACTCTCAGCAAAGGTTTTGTTCAAATCTGTAAGCAGCAAGACTGGTTTCTCTCTTCCTAAGTATGTTAGAAGCCCATAAGGTTTAATAGATATATAAGATGACTGGTAAAAAACTATGGAAAGTACTTCTGGAATACAACATCCCTGATACTGTTTCTTTGATGCAGAGATCTTGGGTTGATACCTCTCAGGCCATACAAAGAATAATTTTGATTTTTAGGATTCTAATTAGTAACAAGTAGTCCTTTCCTTGGTATGAATTTTATGAAGATGGAAGAAGAATATTTGGTAGGTTGATTGAGGTTACTCCAGAGGCAATAGGATCTATGTCCACCTTTTGTGATGCAGTTTTATTTGAAAATCATTGTGTGTTTAAATGTTTGAGGCTATGAAGGCTCAACTTGAAAATATAAATAACTGCTTTGTTTAAAAAAAAAAAACAAACAAAAACCAAAATAGTCCAGACTACTGTGTCACTTTTCTTAAACAAGTTGTCTTCCATATTGTGACCATAAATTACAGTTCATGTCTAGGTGAAAGTTAGTTTCTCATTATTACCAAATCTGATTTGTGTTTGCGTTTTTATGATATTGGGAGACAGAAGTTGCATAAATTTATACTATCGAAAGATTCATAATTAAAAATTGGAAATGAGACAAAAGTAATAATACACAGAAAGTAGAATTTATTTGTTGTTCTTTGAATTCTGTCAGTAAGTTAATTTTTAGTGCTGGCTTTTCCAGATACTATAAATGCTTTTTTCTTTTCCTTAAGGCTAAAGGTAGGTGAATTGTCACCTCCTTCCACTGCATTTTAGTCCATTATCCACAAATTTGTCTCCATGCACATTTAGAAGACATGTAGATAGGTATTTTCTGGGATCATCTCCAGTAATTGGGACCAGACTTTCAAAAGAATACAATTATCACTTAGGTCTCAAAAAGCATTTTCCCCCTTTTTTTCTCTTTACATACTGGTAGTTTTTGAATTGCAGGGTCAGAAGAGTCTCATATATTTAGGTGAAAATATTACTGAAACCATCAGCAGCTCCTTCTCTGTTCTAAATGGCAGACAAACTATTGGCAAAATAAAACATGAAAATCTGCCCCAGTTGCGGGTGGTGAAAATTCCAGACATATCACAAAGCAGGAGATTACACTAAATTAATCTCTCTAGTGCTTGCAGCCAAATAGAAAATCTGTAGTCAACTCTCCACCTTGGGAATGTGGCACCCAGTATGTAGGATAACCTGGCACAGAAGGCAACATTCCTGGCCTCAAAGGAAAACTTGGGTATTTTACTGTACAAAGGAATATCACTGAAAATTTTCCAAAAAGTCAAGTACGTGATAATTTCTTCTGCTTTCTCTCTGGTCAAAGGTAAAGCTCTTAGCCCTGTCCCCAAAATGAGTGGCATAAATAGATGTCAGACTTTCTTCACTAGATGTACATTTTCTTTGGTGTTTTAGTAGAAGTTCTGTTTGCACAAGGAAAACAAGTATAAAGTCAGGCTTAAAAATTAGTAGTGAGACCCAACATTCATAAATGTGTCCAAAAAAGAAGCTTCAAGTATTTAGGCAATAATGTTGAGCTCTTTATTAGTGAGTTGGAACTGCTGTTTTTCAAACCAACTTGAGCCATCTCTGGTATGCCTGCAACTGCTACAGCACCTTTGGACTCTCACCTGCTTACTCATGCATAATTTACCACACGAGCACTAATTATCTCTAAATTTATCCTTCTGACAACAAATGTAAGGGGAGGAGACGTGCTGGAGGCAGAGTGGAGCAGGCACACAGATACAGGATAGGGTGGTCCCAGTTTGCAGAGACCTCTGAACTGTGACGAGCCAAGGGCACGTGGTCACTGATATACCTGGATATGTTTTCTGCTGTCCAGCTGAGCTGCTCCACCAAGCAGGTGTGGGCGTGCCCTCTGCCCACAGCTATTGAGAAAAGTGTTTTTTTAAACCAGCAGTGTGATTTAAGGTAGTGGTTTAGTTGTGACAAATGCTTAAGCTTGGATATGTCAGCTCTAGCAGAGCAGGAGTGTGGTGCAGCTGACGAGTGTCATTAAGGCCTTAAGCCTTGGTGACTCCATGCTCCTGATCTTCCATCCATAATCCATCCAAAGAGTTGCAAATGGAAACTGAACTGTGTTAGTTAAACTTGGATTTGTGAAGTGTGAAGTTATTCCTTTTATGTCCCTTTGACTGGCAAGGGAGTGCACGTGGAGCATAATCATGCTTAGTGCTGCTTAGCAACGTCACTCAGCATAATAACTCAGCTGTCTTCTGCTCTTATAAACATGTAGGAAGAAGTTGAAATAGGGTCTTCCTTTAATTTACACTTCTTTCTTTACAACATCCTCTCTCCTCTTTACACCAATCAAGACTTGTGCACGTAGGTCTGATCTGTCTGTAAGCTTCCTTCCAGAGCCTGTCAGTGTCAGCTGTAACATCTCAGCCAGTAAAAGTATTCACTCATGAAATTCCCTTCCCAAATGCCCTTTCAAATTCCAGTAAATGTGCTTAGAAATTGTCCTTCAAACTGAAAGAATCAAGAACTTTGAATCAGGTTGGATTTTTTTTTCTTTCTTGTGGGTTTTGAATACCCAATTGAGATCCATGTTTAGGCAGCTAAATGCATTTTGAGATTGATAAAAATATAGGCATGTTTTCAAAGGGTCTGAACAAATGTAACTCAAATTCATTGGCATTTCTTAGTCCTTGTAAATTGAAAGTCCATCCATGCTTGTTTAGTGGCTTCAATTTAGAACTGTGCATATCTTCCATCATTAACATAACTAAGTAGCTTTTCTTAGATTTTGATTTGGTATGTAAAAGATTAATTAATTCAACCTGGTGTATTGAAAGGCTAATTTGTAAGCAACAGAAATTATGTTTAAACACCAACTGTTGGTGCTCCCATGAAGTGCCCTTGTCATTGATAGGGTTGAATTTTTACACTGAGGAACTCACTGCATCAATGCTCTAAAGTTAGATCTTAAATATCCCACTTGAAATTAGTCCAAAAATCCCATGTTGTTGCCCAGCCTGCAGGATTTACTTGCACTTTAATTAGTAGGTGTGGGAGTAATAGCTGTAAGTGGGAATAATCACACAAAAGCCTACCTCTCTGAAAGATGGTATGTTGATAAAGTACCTGATGAAATATGTGTAAAAATAGAGGAGTTGTTTTCTTGCTTTATGTCTTACTGTTGTGCACACAGCTGAGCTATAACCCAGAATAAAAGTGAGGGTAGAAGGAGTTGCTTCTGGATTTCTTTTCTCAGAGCAGGGGAGGTGACTTCCTGTGACAGTATTTTTGCTGAAAGCAGGTATCAATAGTGCATTTTTAATTCCTAAATGCTTTTGCATTGTAAGGCAACAGCATCTGTGGTACTGAATGTGTTGTCCTAACCCAGAGCCCATTCAAGGGGTTTTAAAGGACACAGGTCCTTGCACACATCTTGCAGAAATGCAAAAAATAATTTCTTGTGGGTATTTTTGCCACTCATCTATCTAGGTTCTCTCAAAACTGTTCTTAAAACTAATGGTCTGTCTGCCTCTTTTTTAACTGGCTTACAAATATCTCTATAGTTTTTTCAAAAGCTATAAAAATAATTTCTGCCTGTGTGTGTGTGTCTTTCATGAACAAAATATACCTGCTTTGAACCTGGCTGTGTCTGTAGTTGATTTGTACACCAGTTATATGTAGTCAAGGTACACTACAGATGTGAAGATTGTTTCAAAATTTTAGCTGCAGTTTAACAGCAAAAAAACTGGAAAGAGATAACATTTTAACATAGATTTAAAAAGTTCAGGATTTTTAGAAGAAAAGCAATACGAAGTGGCTTGAATTCTCATTCTGCATTACAGTTTGGACAACTCCTTTGCTGGAGGTGATGGCAAAAATGGTTCCTTTTGCTGTGTTAAAATAGACCACATCTGCAGCTTCTATAAACAAATACAGATCTACTGTCAGACCCTCTGCTGACCTGAGTCTGTGTGACTGTTGGAGTCGGCAGATTTTGTCTGATGGATAGAAAGTTTGATCAACAGAAGATGCTTAACAGAAATAAAATTTAACTGAACGTGGGTTTGTTAAGCAGTGATATTTGATGACTTCACCCATTTCTGTGTGTAATTCTCCTTAAACAGTAAGAAAATCCATGCAGTCTGTCTCCAGAAGGGGTAGTGAAGATGAGTGTGCTTTCTCAGAGAGCCCATTGGTTGTAACTCTATCTGGTTATCTCCTCATGCTGAGGTTTTAGTGTTTTTTACCTGGGAAGCAAACCCAGAGTAGGTCAACAAAGTAGTTTTCCACCACAATTGGCTTAAAGGCCTAGGGACAGAACAGTCAAGGATGTATAAAGTCAAATCATCAGTTTACACCTCCCCTTACCTTAGCAGCACTAAAAAGTGTTAATTGAAGGATGTCAGGCTGGCATTTAGATTTAGCCAAACCTGGTAGAAAGCATATGATTTCAGGAAGTTCTAAAGAGCACTTGCAAGAGAGAGGAGCTTGTACAAGTTGATGTATAGCAGATGCAGGCATACCTGATTGCTTTGCTGGGAACTGTGCATGCTGCTGCCTTCTCACAACCCTTGGGAAGGCTCTTGCAGTGTCTGTGCTGCTGCTGTCCTGATGAGTTCAAAGGCTGTGTACCTGTTCTGTGCAATCTCTTACAGGGGTGGGAGGGGGAGGAAGCAGTGTCTGTGCTCTCATTGATGCCTAGAAGGAGATTTTGTATTGGTAAAAATGAAGTTGAAGATGATTTACCCATATAAATCATCCAACACATCAATGGGAGAAGAGGCCGTGGGCAGCTTAGGATTTCTGTTTCCTGCATGTAACATTGCTTTCAGTGGAAATGGCAATTCTGTATAGTCCAAGATGCACAAAATAAAACCATGATTTTGTCAGTAATGACCTGTGAAAATAAGAGTTTCTAGGAGGCTGATCCATTGAAAGAAACATCCCTAAAGTCAGTAAGAAATTTGCTACTGAATTTGGGGTTGCAAGATCACCATCTGAATTAATGCATTGTGTTGGCAGTGTTTAATAAATACTGATATGAAGCATGTCTGCTTCTTATAAAATGACTGATATTTTTGTGCATCCCTGGTACTTTTCAAAGAAAAGGCATTTTATACAGAATTGCAATACTGCTTTACACTGCTATTCAAGAATAAAAATGAGGTTTTGCTATTTTTATTCAATTTTTTTCCCAGTTTAGATCCTTATGCATTTAAAGCATGACTTGACTGTGTTAAAGATACAGTATCCTTTTCCATTTCCCTACTGCATTCCTCATGCACTTCATATGTAGATTAGTAGTTTTTCAGCCTGCTTTTTTCTAAGGAAATGTCATCAGTAATCAATTTGACAATTGCAACTGTAGTACATTCATAATTGCATCTTCTCTGAAAGCCCAGCAACAACCTGAGGAGCTTCCTTTCACTGTAACCAAGGCTAAGGGACTTCCTAGTTAAAACCAATTTAAACAAGTATAAGTTGCAATCATAGAAAACCCTGAAGTGTTGGTCACACACTACTTAAAATACAAAGAGCTGCTGTTGCTCAAGTCCCAGCCTGCTATCACAAGGCTGTGTAGCCTAACAAGCCATGCTGCTAACATTAATTTATGGCAAATAAATTGATTCCAAATAGCCTGAGACATATATCTGTGTTTTCATCTTATTTAAGTTATGTAGCATATCTTGTTTCATGTGGTAGCAAGAGCTGAAAAGGTTTCTTTTAAAGTAAGTATTACTTTTAATTTAGATGACATTACATTTTTAAATGTTATAAAAATGACCAGTAAATTTGTGTGCCAACATGTTTATTGGTTGCAGATGTTCAGATACATATAAATGGGTGTAATTTTAATTGCTCTCAAATTAGCATCCAGATGCTAGGCCTTTGTGTTTGAGCTGTGAAGACAGTGTTAAATTAAAAATATATACTCGCACTTAAATGAAAGGATACTGTGTCTTTAAGAAAAGCATTTGTGCTCTGTTGATGGACATGTTGAACCCGAACCATGAAACGTGAGAATTTTTACAACTACTTACTGTATGAAGTTTGACAAAGTGTAGTTCCTTAGTTGATTGAATAAGAATAGCATCACATCATTATATTTAATTACTCTTATGTATCAGAATGTGTTTGTTAAATCTCATAATGAGATACTGATGTAAGGTATTTCCATTTTTAAATGTGTACTAGAATTTTTTTTATTTCAGAAAAGCTCTGAATGTTGAATGTATGTAATTCTCCAGGAATGTAACAAGTTGATAAAAACCACAGCCAAGTCCATCCTCCTTACAGAGAAAAAAAAAAAAAAGCTGGAATTTCTCTTTTGGATTTGTTTTGCAGCGTTCTACGTCTTAAGGCAGAGAATAGCCAGCCTAAGGTGCCAGCCCAAAGGTTAGCTGAACATATTTCTTGAAATAATTTTGACAAGTTTATGACTCGGAGTTATGGCCTTGAAGTCATAAGTTTACATGAAAATTTTAATATGTGACAAGAAGGTAATTTTTTGTTGTTTTTTGTTTTTTAAGCATTTGATTTGGGGAAGATGAGGAGGGAAAGAAATTAACAGGGCTATTTTATCCCAGACGCCTATACAATGATATACTTATTTTCTAAAATATGGCACTTTTTCCCTTTTTACTCCTTTTCTTTATTTTACCCTCAAGCCCTGTGCAGTATTTTTCCATTTCTGCAAATTGTTTGTACTACCAGCAATGCATTTACAAGCCGTCAGACCTAGGAGGCCTAATTTGCTTTCATGGCATTGAATCATGTGCAGTGAGAGGTTATTTTGGAATGGCTGAGGCACTTATTGCCCCCCACTGCCTGCTTTGCACTTCCACTACAGGTTTTCCTTCCCAGAACATGGAAACTTTACAGCCCTTGGTCTCCAGCAGTATAGAACCTGGCAAAATGAAATCAACATAGTTTACTTTGGTACCCAGGGCTGTAGTCTGCTGCTCCTTAGGAACTGATGTGTCTCATCTGTTCCTGGCTCACTGGGGAGGTTCCAGAGGACTGGAAGCTGGCCAATGTGACCAGTTCACAAAAAGGGTGGGAAGGAGGATCCTGGTAATCATAGACTCAGTACCTGGTAAGGTTACTCAATATAAATTGCTCCATAACCTTACCCAGTACCTGGTAAGATTATGGAGCAATTTATACTGAGTGTCATCACACAGCACTTCCAGGATGGCCAGGGTGTCAGACCCAGCCAGCAGGGCTTTAGGAGGGGTAGGTTGTGTTTGACCAACCTGGTCTCCTCATATGACCAGGTGACCCTCCTGGTGGATGCAGGGAAGGCTGTGGATGTTGTCTGTTTGGACTTCAGCAGGGCCTTTGGCACTGTCTCCCACAGCACACTCCTGGAAAAGCTGCAGCCCCTGGCTTGGACAGGAGCACTCTTTGCTGGTTCAGAACTGGCTGGATGGCTGGGCCCAGAGAGTGGTTGTGAACAGTGCTGCATCCAGCTGGTGGCCTGTCACCAGTGGTGTCCCTCGGGGGTCTGTGCTGGGCCCAGCTCTGTTCAATATTTTTATTGATGGCATGGATGTGGGGATTGAGTCTTTCATTAGCAAATTTGGGGCTGACATTAAGCTGAGAGCGTGTGTGGATCTGTTGGAAGGTAGGAGGGCTCTGCAGAGAGACCTGGAATGGTTGGATGGATGGATGGGCAGAGTCCAGTGGGATGAAGTTTAATAAATCCAAGTGCTGAGTTATGCACTTTGGCCACAATAACCCCCTGCAATGTTACAGGCTGGGGACGGTGTGGCTGGACAGTGCTCAGGAGGAAAGGGACCTGGGGGTGCTGGTTGGCAGCCAGCTGAACATGAGCCAGCGGTGTGCCCAGGTGGCCAAGGAGGCCAATGGCATCCTGGGCTGTGTCAGGGATGGTGTGGCCAGCAGGAGCAGGGAGGTCACTCTTCCCCTGTACTGGGCACTGGTGAGGCCACACCTTGAGTGCTGTGTCCAGTTCTGGCCCCTCAGTTTGGGAAGGACACTGGGATGCTGGAGCGTGTCCAGAGGAGGCAACGAGGCTGGTGAGGGGCTTGGAACACAAACCCTGTGAGGAACGACTGAGGGAGCTGGGGGTGTTTAGCCTGGAGAAAAGGAGACTCAGGGGTGACCTTATCACTCTCTGCACTCCCTGAGAGGTGGCTGTAGTCAGGTGGGGGTTGGTCTCTTTCTCCAGGCAGCACTGACAGAATGAGAGGACACAGCCTTAAGCTGTGCCAAGGGAAATATAGGTTGGATATTAGGAAAAAGTTTTCACAGAAAGAGTGATAAAGTACTGGAATGGTCTGCCCAGGGAAGTGGTAGAGTCACAATCCCTGGATGTGTTTAACAAGAGACTGGATGTGGCACTCAGTGCCATGGTTTAGTTGAGGTGTTGGGGCATGGGTTGGACTCCATGATCTTGAAGATATCTCCCAGCCTAGAGATTCTGTGATTCTTTTTGCACTCCCTGTGGCAGAGGCACGAGTCTCAGACAGGGAGGAGCAAAGCAGTCAGCCATTCATCTCTGTGTGAAATCAGCTTTGTTGCTGTGATACAGAAGTTACACTGCTGAAGCCAGTGGATGTTTTATATTCGAATAAACAAAATATCAGTAGGACCCAGTTGGTCTTCTGTCACCACACAGAGACACTCATGCTATCCCATTTCTACCTGTTGGAATTCTGTGAACACATAGAAAAATTCAGGTAACAAAGAGGCATTTGAGATGATAAGCACCATTCTTTAAGCCGTTTTAGTGAACCGCTTGAAATGCAAACACGAACTTGACAAAGCATGAAGTAATTCTTGTTTTTCTAATTTTGCGTGTGTTAGATCAGATTTCTGCTGATTTTTAAGAAAGAGTATTTAAGTGTATAAGCATTAGATTAACTTCCACTGACTTCATTAAATCATATTGATTTCAGTGTTACCCATGCTGAAGTTACGCATGCTGTGTAGTTCTGTTCTGAATATCAAGGCATTCATAAGCCAGAGTCTGGATTTGTCTGTGTGGTTTAGAAACACATTTGGCAGCAGTCATAGCCAAGGCAAGAATTCACTGCAGTGAATGGCCCACACTGGTTGCAGTTTGTCATGTTAATGTACTGTTACCAGAATCAGAAGTGCAAACTGAGTAACTGATTTACTTGGGTAAGTGTTGGAGTTGTGCATGAAAAATAAGGAGCCACTTACTTAATAAAATGTATGTTTCAGATAAAAACTTGAACATTTTGACATCATGAATGTCACAAATAAGGGCAAATAATTTCTGAAAAAGTATTCAGGCATTAGATACTACCATTTTGTCTGATGTTATTGTCAGTTTCTAGTTACAGAAGCTGGTCAAGGACATTTATTATCTTCCCCAAGAAATAGATTAAGAAGCATTGTGCAGATGAAATTATCTGAAAATTAATACCCAGTTGTCCTAGTCAGGCTTATTAATCTCTGCAGAGATATATTCTGTGACTATTAATTCACTTACTTGGGAAGCAAAGTCACTTTTTCAGAAGTAATATCCTAATGAGAGTTATGGGTATGATGCGTTTTTACCACCTTCTAGTAACTTTGAGGTGGGATAAGCTTTATGCATTCTCTAGCAGTTGTGAGTAATTGGAGTATGTAGTTGAACAAAGAAGAAATATGCAGCTCTGAAAGATCTACAATGGTTTATTTTATAACTTAGCTCATACCTTTGGGATCCTAGATCAAAATTACTGTGAATAAGGTAGTTTCATTTTCCTGAGCATGTTTATGTGATTGCATAATTTATAAAGAATTGCAAAAGGTAAACAGCGAGAGAGATGTGAGCTGCAGCTGCCTCTGGGGGAGAGAAGTATTATGGAACTTGGTGTTGTGGTCTGTGAGCACCACAGGAGGAAGGCACCCAGGTTCAGGTGGAGGAGGCAGCCTAGAGGAAAGCTTCTTTCACCTACATGCAAGTCTTGTTAGAAAGCTGGTACTGGGGGGAATGTAAGAAACGATCTGAAGATGGGAAATGTGTTCTGCAATCAGCAGTGTAAGAGGATCCAATGGAGTTTTGTGAAGCTGAATACACTGTGTAATCATTTCTAGGCTGCTGCACAAATTACTTGCTGTGCCTGAGCAAATTGAATTTTAAGGAGCTGGGATCTGGAGTCAGAATAAATAGGGGGCTGTATGTTACTCAGGAAGAGAGGGTAGAAACAAGGCCATTCAGGCAGATGGTTAGCATAGTTTGGTTCAGATGCAGGTATTTCTGTGCATAATTTTAGGCTTCAGAGAGATGAAAAAGAAGTTCAGAAATTGGGAGACAAAGCAGAGAAAAAGAATATAAGAATCATACCCAATGCTGTTTTAATGAAAAACATAGCTAGGAGTGTTGGAAGACCAAAGGGAATTTCAATTGCTAGGAACGGTCCATTAAGAAAGCTGAGGGATTTCCATTGCTGGCCGCAAATGAAGAGGAATTAGTCAGGTAGGAACCAGGCAGTGCAATCTTCTGGTGAGGACTCCACCAAACAGTGTTTGGTAGTCAACAAAGAGATCATTAATGTTAAAATTCTAGACGAGAAGGAATAGAGGGGACAGCATGTGGTAGTCACCCATGCCCTCGAAAGTGGGCAGCTTAGTGCAGAGGATCTGACCGAGTCTGAGGTGCACTTTCAAAGCAGTTGTGAGGGAACTGGGTGCATTGAGAAAATACAGATGAAATCAAAACATCTGCCAGCATTACAGACCCATAATGAAATTGTTGAATGTGTTTTTCATTTGTTGTATTTGTGCAACAATTTAAGATAATAATTCAGAATGGTTGAGTAATGCTTGGATAACACCAACAGCAAGCAGTGGCTCAGAAGATTGGTGGCTTCTGGCTTTTTCACGAGCATAATGCATGCTAGCAGCATGTGCACTTCACCAGAAATTCTTTCTTCCACTCTTTCACACTTGAAAAAAAAGAAAAAACAAACAACCCATCATAAACCCAAACCACCCATTCACATTTCAATTCCTTGTATTATTTTTACAGGAAGTTTAATTTGTCCTGAAGTTTTAGTGAGACTTAAAATGTGGTATTTGTCACCTTATTTTTGGGGGAAAAGGTAGTTCCTGCCAATCTTGAAAAAAGGTACTCAGATTTATGGCCAAATAAAAGGCCCTAGGATACCTCCTTGAAGTTAATGGGAACTGAGAGCAAATCTTCACATCTGACCCAAGAAAAATGCATTTAAAATTATCCAATTGAAGTGAATAATCATGAGACCAGAGGTTTTTTTATTTTTTGCTGATTATCTCTTGAATGAATTGGTCAATAAAGTGAAAAGGAAAGTTTAATTATAGTTTATTCTGTGTCAGAGATAAAAAAGCAAGACTTGACTAAAAATGAAAATTGCTGTGCTTAGGATTTTTTCTGTCCATGTCAATCCACATTCCTACCCAATGGGAGTTCAGCTTAACAGCTTTCAGAGAGTAATCCTTGGATGTGGTAGGTCTGCTTTGATACTGGTTCAACAGTTAATTAGCAGTCTCATTTTGAATGGCACTTGTCTGTGCCAGTATAATTTTAACTTTTGTTTACAGAAGTTACTATTATAAAGAGTAGAAAGTTTTTACTGGGTTTTGGCAGTCCTTTTTTCAGACCCTTCTGGATTTCACTGCCCTATGTTCATTAGAGAGTGACTTTCTCAACTTGGAGTAACCCTTCTGTCTACGTTTCCTTCTTTCCTAGTAGGGAAGCAAGTGTTACATAACAGGCTGAAATCCAGGGACGTGGGTTATTTCAGTCATTGTAAATGTGGGTCACTTGGAAGGAAATGATGGTTTATCGGTTGTGGAGAAATTCCTAAATTCTCAAGAGGCAAAAAGTAGTAATTGGGAGACTTTTTTTCTCCATTACTTGTGAGTCTACTTGTTTTCAAAAAAATGCAGAAACTCCTTTTGTCTGTGTGTGAATGGAGTGACTGAAGTATTCTGTTCTGTTGTATCTGGAGCTTTGCAGGAAAACAAGTAGAATGGAGAATTAAAGGACCCAGTCACATCAACACATGTAGTGTATGCTCTGACTCATGCCAAACAGCTGAAATAATTGTTTGCTATTAAAAGAAATGCGGAAAGTCTGGCTTAAGCTTATTTTTGTACCTGCATCTGGTTGTTGCCAGTGTTCAAATAGAGCTCACTGGGAGTCAGTGAGTGGATTTTCTGCCTTGTATGGGCAGCTTCTCCTTTGAATAAGGATTTTCATGCTGGAGATGGCAGGGCTGGAGCTGACCCACCCCTCTGGGCCTGGTCATTCTGGTAGGGCTCAGTAGGGACCCCAGCCAGGCATGCAGACTTGGCTGAACCATCTGATTCTTTAGTCCTGAGCACCCTGCAAAGCCCTGATAAAGGAATAATAGGAAGATGCACAAGTTTTATCCTGTGGGTGGCTTGATTCCTCATAGGAAATGCCATCAGATTTATCTGTGGTGTTGGCTGAGCTACAGATGTTTTTAAGCCTACTGCAAAGCATTTTTTTCCTGTATATAGAAATTCTTCAGTTTTAATACTGTGTTGAATTTCAGCTGTGTCTAAATAAGATTTGTAATGCTGAAGCAGCCCAAGTTCATAGAATGTACTCTAATAAACAGGTTTTCCTCAAGAACAGTGTTTGGCAGCAAACAAAGGTTTCCAAATACCCACTTAATGTGCAAAACCTCCAGTGTTTTATGATGACTGACTTTATGGACAGTGGTTTGCTAGTCATTTGAAAGCTTTCCTTGGAATAATAGAGATTTTTGTCTTCAAGTATAAGATTTTTTTTTTTCTCTAGCTGAGCTGCTGCTAATGTACAATCTCTGCAATTGAAGGAGGGACCAAGGCATAAAAAATTCAGCTAAAACTAAAGTTGCCACAGGTTCTTCTAACAATTACTGAACTGTTACACTTTACACAAGTGATCCCATGGTATTTCTTGTTTCTTAAAAAGAACTGATTTAAATAAGTGTATCCCACTTCACAATACAGATCTTTAAAGTGCAGTTGAAAATTCAAGCAAGTTTCCAAAGCATATTTATAGTAATTTCTTTTTCTCCACTGTAGTTTAGATCACAACTTTTGTTTTTCCCTGGTTGCTTTGAAGTCATTAAGTTAGTCTTCATAGTTTTCAGTTTGCCACCATCACCTCTGATTAGAGCTGGGTCTGTGGTGCCAGGAAGACAAAAATCTCAGCATCTAAATGAACTCTTAACAAAGGAGATCCTTTTTTCCTGTTGATGACCATAGTGATTAAAAAAGCGTGAGTGTTTCCAAGTACAATGTTCTAGAAGTGTCTCATGGTGGATCAGATGCTCTTCAGTCAGACCTGTCCATTACCCAAGGACAGACTTCCTGAAGCACACCCTTTCAGTAGTCTGAGAAGCTCCTTTCCCTTACACTTCCATTGAGAGGTGTTTCTAAATATGAATCTCATTTCTTTGTTTCCAGACACTGTTTGTTGGGGGGAAAAAAAAATTAACAAAGATCTTGCATTTCTGTTGCCTTTTAAGATATTCTTAACAGTTGTGTGGAAAGAGACTTTGCCATCATACTAGGAAGATCCATCAGGAGCAGAGCTGTAGATTTAAAATAAGGTTTTATGGTCTCAGGATATATCCCTAATAATATATATATATACTACACTTAAACAAAAAAACATGCCTGATAACAATGGGAGTCCTGAAACAGTCCTAAATAAAGGCAGTCCTAAAACTGGAGCAAACTCTTTCTATGCTAACAGTTACTTCTCTGGATATATTTGTGGGAATATCCAGTTCTGGATGCCTTGAATCTTATGGAGATTTTCAGAACATTAAAGGAGTACATGGGTGGTTCTTCCACAACCAAACCAAATATCTTTTTTGTTTGTTTTTGTTTTTTTTTTTTTTTTTTTAATTTTTGTTTAATTTAACTGTGTTGAACAGCTTGGCTAGAAGGCAAATTACATTTTTAAGTGCATTCTGGGAGATTTCTGTTAAATTATGTCCTCAATATATCTGGTTTTATGATACAGCCCGTTGTTGTCAGATTAACATTGCATCTGGATCTGGTTAGTTACTTGCAGATTTCAAATGATACTGTTACTTTATAAAATGAAGTTTAAGCTGGGGTAAATAGATAAATCCTGGTTACAAGGTATTCAAGTTATGCTACCATCTGATTTCTGTCTATTTTGTATCTATCTTGCTTTAGCAGAGAGCTCAGCAGGATTGTGTATCTGCATTTTGTCATATAATGATAAACAACATCTTAGAGCATAGTAAATACTGCATTTTTTCCAGTAGGTTTAATAATAGAAAAGGATTTCTAATGCAAAGGACTTAGAAATGCTGTTTAAAATTTTAATCTGTTGAATGTTTTTTAGTTACACAAGAAAATATTCCTGTTGGCTAATCCTACATCAGCAAAAATATATTTGTGCATGAATTCTTATATTTATTCAAAAACTATGCTTTTGTTATTTGCTATTGAAGCTTTGAATGTTTACTTTATGAATTTTGTTTGTGTCATATCGAGAGAGGTGCCAAAAATGCCTTTCTATTATTTCTTGGATTTCTGTATTTATTTTCTGAATATAACATAGGCAGTACTTCTATTTGTTAGGTAGTTGCTGTTTATTTCAAAGTAATTTGAAATAATTCAAATATTCAAATTATTGAAATATTCAATAGTTTCAAAGACCTTTCACTGTCAGCTGTGGCTGGAGTGGAAAGATAATGAGTATTCCTCTGTTTGCAGCTATATGCCAGCCAGGGTGCAAACACGGTGAATGCATTGGGCCAAACAAGTGTAAGTGCCACCCAGGATACACTGGAAAAACTTGCAACCAAGGTAAGAAAGAATTTATTTTTGAAATTGTGGAAGTATTGTTGATCTCTGTACCTACCCCCACCAATGCTGTGTGTGTCCCCTCTGTTTATAGAGTAATGAACTCATATGCCAGGTCTGTTACTGCTGCAGCAAGTCTGATATTTGCACTGACTTTTGTAGAGAGATTGACATCTGCAGTGGGATGACACAGGGTCAAAATTGCTTTCATTCAGAAGAAATCATTGAGATTAATATATAGGATGTAGTTACCTGCTCTCCTTAATCAGAAGCAAATTATTTAAACCTTATGGTCAGGATTGTTGCTTTTTATAAAGTCACAGTTTTCAGATTTGAATAGTGGAATAATATTTGTTTCATTAAAAACCTCATAATTAATGCATTTTCATTTTAGTGTTCCTAATCCTGAGCTAACAAGGTTGCATTAAACTAATAAAGGGTTAGAGTAAGGATGAAGTTTCTCTTACTGGAATATCAAATTTCATTGTTTGGGGTTTTTTCTCAAAAGTTATGTCCAAAGCATGTAATGGTATAAAGATCATAGGGTATAAACAATTAGAGAATTGTAAAATGTGATTTTTAGACTTTGATGGCTAAGACATGTTCACACACAAAGATATCTCAATTATATCTCTTTTGCAGTTTTCTCAGTCTACAGGAAAATTTGTGCATTTTCTGAGTGCTGAGAAAAGTATGGTAGAAAAGTGTGATATTTAGAATGATTTTCTTTAAGGGTGTATTCTGATATTGCTAAATTTCTTATGACAGTTTGATTTTTAGACTAAGTTATTTTCTTTAAAAATAGATACATATTTATTTTCAGATTTACTAATCCTTCTCAAACTGATGTGAAAATGTGTGCTGTGTTTTTCAGTTTTCTCAAAAGTTTCCATCATCTCTTATATTATCCTCTCTTTTTTCCCCCCTTACTCTGGGCTGACATTTTAAAGGATGTGTTGTTTTGATTTTATTCTACAAGTTTTCATCAATCCAAAGCCATTTTAGAAAACAGTGCAGTGAACTAACAGTTAGATGTGTGTGTAACAGTTTTTATAGGTAGTCAATAGTTTAACAATATTGAAAAAATGCTTTGCAAATAGCTGGAGGCTTCAGTTTTGAACTAAACTATTTACTTGCCACTAAATGCTAAAGAAGGAAAAATGTGATGGGTTATCAAAGGAAGCACTTTGGGCAATGTTGATGAAATATTCTTGCATGGTGCTGGTTACAAAGCTTCCCTGGCAGATGTAGACGAGGTTTCGGAGATGCCAGCTGACTGTGGTGCCCCAAATGTGCACCAGTTCAGGTGGCGGCTGCTGCTCTACTGCATGGTGGGACCCTGGAGCTGTTCCTGGGGTCATGATCTGTGTTCTTGCTGTGTGCTGATTCAGTGTTTGGATGAGACTTGAAAGAGTGCAGTGAATGCAGAGTCTGCTTTTGCTGGGCGGAGATTCAAATGGCACAGGATAAATGTGACCTATTTTGTTATAATACAACACCTTAATACAGCACCTGCCCTGTTCAACCTGTGGCCCATTTTCTCAATCCTGTTCTAGAATAGTAACAGGAGTAACAATGTTGGCAGAGAAGATGTTGGAGTTCCCTGCAGAGATGGAAGTGTTTCTAGAATGCGTGAATCTGGGCTGTAAAGTATGCTCATGTTCTTAGTGAAAGGCTTTCTTGGAGTACAACCTCTGATAAACAGGCTTTACATCTCCTGTTCGTGTGCCCCATGGATCAGGCTGTGTTCTTTGTTATAAACCTGATCCAGGAGATCAGCCCAGCCTCACAGCAGAGCCTGTTCAGCCCTGACTGTGTGATGATGCTGGATGCTTGTCCTTTTCCAGTGGTACTGCAGTTGCTTGACAATCCATACCTCACTTTAGATCATTCAGAAGTTAAGACTACCTGATACTTTTTTAATTATGTTGCTATCCTCAGCAATCAAATTGCAGTGGCTGCACAAGAGCTAACCTTGTGTTCTCCCTACAGCATTCATATCTCCTGAATAGCTTTGGTGTTTCCCTTCTGGCTTTTTGATCCAGCTTTACAGCTGTACAGAGCCACTTGAGAGAAAATACCCTCTGCCACCTCTCTTAATTTATAGTGATAACAACAGAACTCATACTTTCCAAATGTGTACATCAAAAACACTTTTCTGGTAGCTGCTCTTGAAGAAAATACAGTTAATATTCAGTAAGAGAAATATAAATAGATGTAATTTTTGCTAGCAATCTAAAGCACATACAGGTTAACTGTCTTTGGCTGGAAAGGTTGTCTTTATCAAAAAAAATCTAAGGCTGCTTTTCTGTAACTTTTAATTCTCTTACCTTGTTTGTTCTAGGAAAATGATGCAAATTTCACTGCTTGAAATTCTTGTCAGCACTTGATATGTATGTATATTTATTAAGTGAAGTAATGCATATTGCCATGTTTTTATTATCCCTTCTCCCTATCCTATGAAGATGTGCAGCTGTACACAAGTCTACTTGGTCAGAGCAGGGAAGCTCTTGTGTTCCACCCCCTGGATCATCCTGCAGGAAATGTAGCAGTGAGGGGTGAGGTGCTCCTGTGTTTCAGGTGTTGTGCTCCTCCTCTCTGCATGGCTTCAAACAGGAGTGCAATTTCCTGCAAAGGGAGTGGAGGCTGATAGACCCATCAATGGCTGGGATGTGAGAGCTCAACCTGCAGTACCCTTAGCATGCAGAGCAAATAATTGGTTGTATTTCCTTGGTGCTGTTGTGTGCGTTTTGAAAAGTTTTGACTCTTCCATACTCGTGGTTGTCACTTGCATTGTTTCTCTCCTCTGCACTTTTTTCAGAGCCCGCCCTTTTCCTTTTCTGAGTTCCTGTGTAAAGTGATAGTGATGGAAATTGTTTATCAGGTTAGATAAAGACAAAACTGTGATTTAGATGAAGTTGGAAGTTGTAGAAAAGGAGGGCTAAAAAAGTTCAATTTGTCAGCTGTTGATTAGTCAGACTAAGTGAACAGAACTGTTCAGGTGATAGACATCTCTTATGAAGTTGACATGGTAGTATGATTGCAATTGCTGGAAATGAAAGCTGGTTTACTGTTTATATTATGGGGATAACAGTTTAATTATTCTACTTGGTTTCTGGTCCTTGGATTTCTATTTTCAGAGTTGGGTAAATGTGATATTGAATGTTTAACTTCAGTGTTGCCTGATCCAAGTTACGTGATAGGCAAAAAAGGCAGAAAAAGTCTTGAGTGCTGAAGTCTGCAGAAGCAAATTAAAAGAAAATAGCAGAGGGCATTGAATCTGCTTAGAAATAAGTGGCCTGTTGTTGGGTGTGCACTGAAGTTGATCCAAGACCATGTGTGATGCAGTGCAGCAGTCAAAGGAGTCACATCCGTGTTTGCCAGCATAACACTCTGTCCTTCCCTTGCACTCACATTTCATTTAATTCCTTTAGATATAAAATACCTGTGCTCAGCAGCTTGTCTTGGTTATAAACCTGCTTCCAATAGTGGCCAAAACAGTCAGTCTGCTTTTATGTACTCTACTGCCTGGTATTACTTTGAAATCAAGAGTGCTGGTTTTGCATTGGCTGTCAATTGTAGGGAATGTGGGAAATTAAAATATTGAAAACTGAAATTCTCAAATCCAGGAAAATGAGTGGACATTCCCACAAAGAAATTAAATGAATTTGTTTAACTTTTTAATAGTGTTGCACTTTATACTATTCTCATAGTATGTCACTAATAGGTGTCTATTTGTCAATACCAGAGCTTTCATTTTTGTACTAAGAATATTTTGTATCAAGTGGTGGTGTATAATTCAGAGTCCTGTAAAAGGATCCAGTATTTTAAGGCTCATAATGTAATTTATACTCTATGCAGGGTGATATACTGGGAACAGTCGTAAATTCTTATTTTCAACTTTGAGTCTGTGGTCATAACTCTGGAAGTAAGTGCATGACAGTTCTTTAGTAGTCAGGAGTATCTAAACTTAGGACCTGAAGTGCAGTGGAATTTAAACACTAGAACTTAACACATGGCAGTGTTAAAATCCTGCCCTGTCAACTTAATTTCAGTGTTACTTTTCCTTATTCTGTTCCTACTTCTAGTTAAATAATTTCAACTTAGCTCTGTTATACCTTTATTTTGTAAAGTGATTATTTTTGTAAAAAATAGGAAGAATACAGATATTTTAGACTAAGAGAACTTTTTTTCTCTTACTTCAGAATTATGGCTGTCAATGAACTTCAGTATATTCAATACTATGGGTTCCTTGGGGATACATTTATGAATTGAAATCAAATGCTAACAGAGTTTTTGAATGTAACAATGACTTTTTTAACAGACACATTGCATGCATAATAAATATATTAATAGTGCTATACTGTCTGTCAGGAACTGCCTACTTGTGGTATGCTTTACAGAAAAATGAAAAAACAATTTTTATTTTTTTGTGCTGCCAAGAGAAGTTTGCCTTTCAAAATGTGAACTTTCATCTGCTTATTATTGGAGATTTTTATGTAAACCTTTTTTTCACATGAAGGTTTCCACAATGAGAACTTGCCCTGTAGCATAATCATCTGCTGCATTTCCATTTGGCCTAGGCATATACCCATAGTCACAACTCCCAGCAGAGAACCCTGCTTTCACAGGACAAAATGTACTTTCTTCTACAGCTGTTTCTCTCAAACCCAGAAGGTACTTTCTTGGGAGTGTGGCATTGGTGCCTGCTGTGAGAAGAATACTCTCCTTGCAACTCCTGAAACTTTTTCCGACTCCCTAAGAGTGAGAGCTGCAAAGGGATGCTGTCTCTGCAGCACGTGGTCCCCAGGAAGATGGCAGAGGTGGTCATCACTCCTTCTTTATCATGCACAGGTCATGCCCTTATTTGGCAATCTTTCCTCACTGAAGTCCTGCTTAGGCTCACTTGATCCTCCTCGCCACTTGAGGAGGAAGTATTCCCCTTCAGGTTTCCTGGAAACATCTTGTCCAGCCTTAACAGGTAGAAATGGAAAATTACATCCCTTACTGCTGCTGTCTTGCAGAAGAGGGGAGCAGGAGGCATTCTCGTCCTTAAACATCCTGTTCTTCCTGAGACCTTGGGAAATGAACTAAGGGGAAGGGCTCTGGGGAAGGCTACGTCTGCATGATGCTCGCTATTCCTTCACCCCATGAAGATGGAAACAAAGTAGGTCAGAAGACAGCAAGTTTAATGATACATGTAAACACTGTTAGGAGCTCTCAGGAACAGCAGTGACAAAACAGTGACAAACATCCTTGCAGCTGAGTTTGGATTACATCAGTGACTTGTAGTGTGATACATGTATTTTTCTCTTGATGGCTCTGCATTTTACCAATCAAAATGAAATGGAATATATTTCTCGGTTTTAGAATGCCATTTAAAAATATTTTGCCTGAAAACAGTAAGGTGAAGAATGTTACTCACACGAACCAATGGATTGCAGAGTTTCAGGACAAATTTAAAATCCAGACGTTAAGAACTTGTAAAATTTCAGGTGTAGTTGTTTAGAATCAATGTTTTCTCTAACTTCACCTCCACAGCGAATGTAATTTTTCTCACTCCATTTACTACACAGACCCAGTTAAGTTTTCAGCTTTACTTCTGAAAAGCAATCAATAAATTACTGATTTCATTGCAACCATTGTTTATCTTTCTGGTTTGGCATCTTAACCTTGAGCCTTTGCTTCTAGTCCACAGGAGGCATCTGTCACCTCCTCAGCTGGCATTTTATGAAGTGGCTACTGTGTGTGTATCTATGACATGATGGGAGCCTCAGGGCTTACTTTTCTCCTACATGGATTGACTGACACTTCATATGATGGTGCTTAGGACTGGGAGATGGCTCTTGGAAAACTTCTGGAAAAAATGGCAATTCTCTGTCTGCAAAAAACCTCCAGACAGCATGGTGCAGTATTAGAGATGATGGTTGATAACTCATTTTCTTAGGTTCTAGGTTAAACTGGCTGGATTTGTGAATAGATTTATTATTTTCATCTTTGTTCTCATCTTTGTTCATCACTGTGCAAATAACTAGCAACAATAATAACTGACAAATTATTCTGGCTTACTCAGACAAAATCAACACATTCTTGGAAGAGAATTCTGAAGGAAATCATCTTCTTGTTTGAACTTCTATCTTCTAATATGGAAACTCTAGGCTGAATATTTTCAGTTCAAGCCATGAATTCTCTATTAAATTGTAAATCTGAAATGCTAGCCCTCATGGATGGTCCTTGACAAATATAGCTGATGTCAGATACTTTCTTTTAGTATTTTTTAGATGATAGGGATTGAATTTTCTCTGTGAGATTTTTTAGAGTAAGTTGGCATCAGCTTTCCTACCTTCCTCTGCCACTAATTTTGAAGCATGATAGTGAATCACTGAATTGCTATCAGAAGCACTGATAGTGATTGCAGAGTGATGTTTGCTTTCTCTCTCCTCTTTCCTCTTCCGAGTGCTGCCTGGTCCTGGACATGGCGTCAATGTGAATAGTGGCAAGACGTGGCCAGCCTGAGCTTGTGTGTTGCCTAATGAAGCAGCTGGCACTTCATCTAATGCTAATACTGTTATTTTTGAAAAGGCATCTATGAAACCAAGCCAAATAAGCTGTTTGGCTGGAGGGATGAACAGCGCTTCGTGCAGGATGTTTTAGATGCTTGCTATCAGCTGAGCTGCGTATAAAAAGCTAATTGCTGTGTTTTTCCTTCCTCCTCCAGCAGCTTGAACTGGCAGTTTTTCCACGCATGCCTGGTGTGTTTTCTTCTCCCACCCTCTTCCCTTGTGCCCTTCATTTCAGATCTGAATGAGTGTGGACTAAAGCCACGGCCGTGCAAGCACCGCTGTATGAACACCTACGGCAGCTACAAGTGCTACTGCCTGAATGGCTACATGCTCATGCCAGATGGAACCTGCTCAAGTACGGCCAGCCTCGCTGCTTGCTCTCTCCCAGCTTCCCAAAGTCCCTGCTGGAATTTCCCTGGACAACTTCTGTGAAATGAAAATGAGTCCCCAAGTAAAAGATTAATCCTCCTGAAAATTAGGCAGCTGCACAAGATGAGCTCTTTTTTTTTCCTTAGTTAAATTAGGCTGAAAAAAACCAGAAGCAATTGTTTTGATTTTTATTAGTTTTATTGAAAGTTTCCCCCAGAGCATTCTTCAGTGCTGTAAATCACTGCTAATTGGCCTTTGAGGACAAGTGCTTGCAGTTTTCATTGCAGCAAGACACCTGCATTTCTGCTGCCTTTTGGCCTTATGAATGTAAAATCTTTAATGCTGCAGATGTTGGTTGTTTGACTGGTATAAAAATTGTACTGCCATCTCTCCAGGGATCAGGTTCCTACTTGTTCCTGTAAAAACAGTTACTTTGAATATCTGGATAGAGGGGAGGGGAGAGAAATTACCTTCAATTAGAGATACCCCATTTTTAAAATGGCAGTAACTGTCCAGGAGAGTCTTTAGTACATATTAGGCTACATATTCTGCGGACTCCACTCAATAATAACTTACTACAATAACAACTTATTACAATTGTGGTAGTTTTCTTTTTTTTTTTTTTTAATTTTCTTAGAGAAGTAGTTTGCAGAAAGAAAAATTTTACTAGCAGATGTTTTTTCTCTTTGAAGGATACAAGCATTTTCCCACTTTTATCATAAATATGTGATGTCTTAAATCTCCAAAATTCTCAGTCACTTTGTAGCACTGATCATAGTCTTTATCTGAATGTGTTCCATCATTTTTCTCCAGATGCCCTTTCTTGTCTGATGGCAAACTGTCAGTATGGCTGTGACGTGCTGAAAGGGGAGGTGCGCTGCCGCTGTCCTTCTCCAGGGCTGCAGCTTGGGCCTGATGGCAGGACTTGTGTAGGTACGTGACCAAATGTAGATTTAAAAATTTTAATTTTTTTTTCTCCAGTATGCTTTTATCCTAGCACAGAATGCAGTTCAAGTGAGTTTATCAGAGGTACTTAGAATAGAACAGGCATTTTAAAGAACATAGAACAGGCAGTTTAAAGTTGTTAATAATGAGAGTAGTAATAGGGCTGTTGCTCAGGTGTCCTTGTGTCAGAGATTGCCAGTGTTTTCAATCCTGCAAGTTTCATTGTCTGCCTAAAGCCCATACAGACTCCTTGGTATCCAAGCCCTTGGCCCTTGCCACTCCTGCTACTGGGTTATTTTAAGCTATTGCTAACTCCAAAATACCTGCCTGCATAAAAAAAGGAGTGGGGAGATCACCTTTCCCTCATACCCAACAAGGTGGTGCCTAGCTCAGTAGGTTAATTTGTAAAAATCACTGATACTGTAGTGGGGCAAGGTGAAGGTCTCTGTATGTTCCCAGTATTAGTGGGATTGAATGTGCTGTCTTTCTTCCATACTGTGAAAACTCCAGGTTAAAATAAACACAGGAACTTAGAGTGTATAAAAGTGAAATATTTTATTGCCACGTTTGTGAACATGGAAAAGGTGCTTCTGGTTAATCAGACTCTACTATGGTCTGAAGAACAGTGTGACATGTGATTTCATCAGTCATTAACTATACATCCTGATTGGGATATGATGCTCTAGTGATTTCATTATTTATCTTCTATGAAGTGGTACAATCCTATAACAATTCTATCAGCAACACTGAAAGAATGTAAGAAAATGGGGACGTCCTAATCATCCCTTCGGATATCTTGGCTCACCACAGGGTAGGTGTTTCTCCAAGTGCCTGGCCCAAGGTGACCAAAAATTTGTTGGCAGAGAAAGGGACAGACTCTAGATGTTCTGATGAGAAGAGCAGGCTCCACACCAAGTCAGAGGCTTTCTGAAGTGCATGATTGGCACATCTGTGCATGGAAAAAAATGGAAAGAACAGGACCTACTGTTGTTGCATACTGAAGGGACTAAGTTGTGATAAATCCTATTGTGGATATCATGGCAGAGAGAACTTTGAAAGATATTTGTGCCATGCCATAGTAAGCTGAATGATTTTAGGTACAAATTCAAGAAAGCTACACCGAGTAAAGAAATTTGCTAGAAAAAATGCTTGCAATGTTCTCCTAGTGCTCATTTTTATATTCAGGAAAACTTCATACTTTGAAATAAACAAAGTGTACTTTAATGCCAAAGACTAACACTCAAACCAGTACTATGAAGCTCTTTGAGTTTTTCAGTGCAGTTTTCAAAAAACCAATTTTTTTCCTCCCCAGAAAGGCAAAGAACTGTGTACCCACATTTTAGTTGGGTATGCATCATTCAGAATGACCTCATAACCTATTTCTAAAATTTCCACAAGAATTTCAGAGCAGCCTGGTACAATACAGAGAATAGTTACACCAAGAGGTGTCTGTTCTTCCTGCATCGTAACATAATGTTCTCCCCTTCTTTGGTGATTATGACATGCACCCTTTCTGTGTTATTTCTCTTTCAAGTTCGAGTTGCAGTAAATACCTCAAAGAGTTGAAGCTACTTGGGACTAAGGCTGTGCTTTTCCCTCATGTTTGTACAAGCTTGTCACTGTTGGGGATGTTGTTGGCTCCAGCAAGGGTCTGGATAATGCTGCAGTACAAATAAAAGTGTAGGTGGTGGTAAGAAAATTGAAGTGTGCATTGCCTACAGCTCATGAGATCCCTGTTTGAGGAAAGTCTGAAAGACAGCTGGGAATGCAAGGCCTATTTTTAGCACAGGTGGAAATTCCTCTGGGCATTATTCTATTCTTAGTTTAACACTTGCTGAGCATTCCCTTGTTTAAAATGTTCCTTTCAGACAATCAGTAAAGAGCCACCAATTTGGCTATAAAGGTAAATCGTATAAACTAGATGACAACAAAGTGAAAAAAATAATTCAGCAAAGTATTTGGTGAAAATGTGGATTAAACAGCTAATTAGTTGATTAATGAGTCTTGAATCAATAAATCAATTGGTCTTGCCAGGTTTTTGGGTTGGGATTTTAATTTAATGAAATGAGCCATATACAGATTTCATTTTCAAGTGTTCTGAAATTATTTGAGGGCTGAAAAGAATGATTTTTCACTATAAAATTAATTATTTCCTTTTTGTGTGTGTTTAGAAAATTGAAGATACAGCTTTGTAAACTTAAAAATTATGCTATTTTTAAATTAGTCTTAGGTTATTTTGTGCTTGGTAATGTGGTCATACTTGCAACAAGAGAGAGAAGCAATTCTGCTTCTCTGTTGGACACTGACCCTCACACTCATTAGGTGCTGACCATCACACTGCCTCATGTGCCTTTGGAGCAGCTCCAAATCCCCCCTCCATGCCCTGCTTTTCACAGGAAGCAGGTATGAACCACAGCACGTTGCAGCAGGCAAAGGGGAACAGCTCTACACCTTTTGGTCCAGGCGTGGATTGGCTTGAAAGGAGCCACAGTCACTGTGCTGTTTGAGAGCTGCAGGAAACTGATCACTGATCTTGTGGCTACTGATCAAAAAGTGGATTTCCCTTCAGCAATGAGCATCCATGCACCTCTTCTTATATGCAAGTGGAAGGCCTGTTACATTTTTCCATATTTTTGCATCAGTTTTGAACAGTATGTTGATTAACAACTCTGTCCTGTATCTCCAGGACATATAACTGCCTACCACTACACTGCTGCAATAATTTAACATAATTTTTGCCTTATGTGAATTAATATGAATATGAACAGAGGAAGAAGCAGGACATGCTACATTAGGTTTTTAAAGATCATAATCCATGCCATGATGAAGTATATTCAGTGGCTAATCTCATTCTTACTGAACTACTTTTTGAAGCTGTAGTTTAAAGATTAAAAAACCCAACCAAAACCAACAAAAACCCCAACTAACTCTTAGTAATCAAGAGTCTTAAACTTGCAGACTTGAAATAATATTTTAATAAAGGATAGAAAATTGGGACTTGTTGATTAAATTGTAATAAGAAGCATGATAGAGTTTGTAAAACTTAGTAGCATACTCAAAGCCTAAAATGTTAACAATAAATTCAAATCAAGAGACAGATTTATAGGAAGATTCAGACATGTGGAGAGGTGCCCAGTATTTGCCTTGTTTTCTTTCTCATTGAGGCCTTTACTGCACCATTCCAGCAATGCTCCTGATGGAGAGAGAGCAATCAGGCGGGCCAGGAGTGTGGGAGCTCAGGGGTTGAATCCTTTTACTGCTATCCTCAGTAATTCTTCATGCAGAGTGGGACAGTGCCAGCAGGAGCTGCTGGGATGACCCATCTGGCCGTTAATTCATGGCTTTAAGTCACTTCTCTTGGCTGTGGGAGCCCAGCTTGGAGAGAAGCTGAAGCTCCATCTCCCCCACTCAGGTAGCTGCCCTAACTAACTAACCAGCAACTTTTGGTAACATATTTTCTGTGCACTGGAAGAGGCTCTGCCTTGCTCAGGCCCCTTTCACAAGAGCAGCAGGGCATCAATCACTCGACTTTGTTTTGCACTCTTGACATCGGCAGCTGAAGGGCTCCTTTTGGGAAAAGCACTGCATGGAGAGCAAAATCTTGCTTTCCCATAGATCAAGAGCCTGATAGAGCTGCAGAGCAAAGGCTTGAACTGTGCCCTGTAGATAACCAGCAAACAGGAGGAGCTGCGTGCGTCAGAAGCAGCCGTGCATGGCAGGTCTGTACCTCAGTGGAGAATTAGTGTTTGAGCACTCAGCAGCCTCTGCTTGGTGTCCAAGGGCTGCAGAGTGACTGGCAGCACAAGCAGCTTTTGTGTGTCAGCCTGACCTCGTCTGAGAGTTCCCCAGGCAGGGAGAGCAGCAGTGGGTGGGCATCAGCTGCTCCCTGGGCATCTGCCTGTGACCCAGAGCTGAACAGGAGGGCACAGCAAGAAGTGCTCTGAATTACTGCTGGCTGACCAAGGACTCATATGAAAAACACTTTGGCTATTCTTTAGCTTTCCATTATGTGAAACCAGTTTCATTTAGACAGCACACATTGTATTTTAACTGTTATTAAGAGTAACACAGTTCCTTTGTTTCCACAGATATTGATGAATGTGCTACTGGGAGAGTTCTCTGCCCACGATTCAGGCACTGTGTCAATACCTTTGGGAGCTACATTTGCAGGTGTCATAAAGGCTTTGACCTGATGTACATTGGAGGCAAATACCAGTGCCATGGTAATAACAAGCTATTTCTCACATGCATGTAATAGAGTTGTGTATTTGAAAATTAAATTAATGCTCAAAGAGGAATGTTTATTTATTATGGCTGAAATGTTGAAGCAGGTTGTTTTACACTGCATTGGTATTTTAAGAAAGGATGGATTATAGAAATAAGCTGTGAAAGAGAAGGCATGTATTTGGCCCACATTCTTGCAACTGGTTCTTGTGTGGAAGTTAGTGGGGAGAACAGAGCTGATGACTGCAGGAATTCCTTTCCAAAGCTGTTTTTTCCTCAGGGTTCACTGCTCCTGGCTGTAGGCTTGGAGCAGTGTATGAGCTAAGGCTGTGTCTGAGCTGTAACACTGGTGTGCTCCATAGCATGTCCCAAGATCCAAGATCAGAAAATGTGCACACCCTACCCCCTCCGAACCCAGACTGCCCAACTTTCCTTCCCCTGCAGACAGGTGGGGAAGAGGCAGGAGTTGGGAAATAACCTGTTTTTGTCTGGACATGAGACTGGAATGCAGATGGTGTATGCCCTTCAACAAAGATATTCCCAGGTCTCTCTGCCTTAGTGTCACTGGGTCTCAACTGGTTATCATTCTTTCACTGGAAAAAAGATCATATGGAGATAATTTATGTTTGCTTAAGTATTTTTTTTCAGAGAAATTCGTATTCAGAGTGCTAGAATTTGGAGATTTTTGCTTGCATCACTGACAATAAATGTGGATATGGCATATGAAACATTGCCAGCAGTTTCTACTTGATAGAAACTTCTATACAGATGTACAATATAGAAAGAATTTTATGAAGAAAAACCGATTTAATATCTGTGTGATTAACAATAGGCATACTCCTACACTCTTTTTTTCTTATTCTGACATCTGTAAAAGTGGTTGTTAAATTGTGATGTTAAAGATCTCAGCTGCAATCTACCTATGGCATGTGTGAAGCTGATGCTAAGGTAAAAGCTGAGCAATACCAAAGTTTCCCAATAGTCCCTATTTTCCCTAATGTTTGCCTCACCACATTGATTTGTGACTGTCTATTTTCCTTTTCTCACTGACAAAAGTTTTATTGTTATTTTTTTTTGTATAATCAAAATGGTATTAATGTTTGGGGGTTTTTGCAGGGATAAGCAGAAGGTCAGGTTTCTATGTATGAAGCTAATGATTTTTTTAATGTAAATTTTCTGTTGCAGATATAGATGAGTGTGCTCTTGGCCACCACCAGTGTGGTAGCTTTTCACACTGTTACAACACTCCAGGATCCTACAAATGCAAATGCAAAGAGGGGTACAGAGAGAATGGAACAAACTGCATACGTATGTAATGCTCCTTTTATCATAGAGATTCTGAAAGCTTATGTGTCCCATTTTGTAAACTTTAGGGTACAGCTCTGTCAGGCTCAATTTCTCATCACTATTTTTAATACTAAATAAGGGGCTGGTGAATGTACTTGCAGTTTTATAGGTCTTAGCATGCCTTGGTAAAAATACCTTTCCCTGAGACATTTTCATAATTAGAAAGAAATTCACCTCTCCCTATTCACAGCTTGATTCTAGAGATTGCTTCAGGATGAGAGCAACTGAGTAAGCAGGGTAGGTCTGATCAAACAGTGCACATTACTCATACACTGTTGTTATGTACACTCCACAACTGGCCCGTTTCAGCAGCTCATCCCATCCACTCCCTGCTGCTTCCCAGATGTGAGAAGACCCAGGAGGGAGGATTTCTCTGGAAGGATTTGCTGTTGGAAAATTCCCTTGGCCACCTTTCTCTTGGGAGAAGCAGCCACCCCCTTGGTACAGAATAAGGTGTTAGAGCTCTCCCATATTTGACATCCCACAAGAGTGTGCAGCTCTGTGGCATCTGCTGGATCTTTTTGATCCTGCATTCCTTTGTGGGATCTCGTCTTTGGTGACTCACTGATCTCTTTAAAGAGCAGCACCATTTTTCCCCTTCAGCTGTAGCTGTCATGGTATAAGGTGTTCTCCCACATCCTTAGTGCTTGCAAGTATATGTGGGCACATTTCATGTGTGTTACTGGGACATGGTCCTAAGGGGTGTTTTATATTTTAATATACTATAAATGTCAAAACTGCAGGGTACTCAAAGGGATAGTAATAAACAGGTGGCCAGAGGGAAAACATTTTTACCTGCTATCATCAAACAATTCACTGCTTAACAAACAGTAGTTCTTCATTTTAACTGTGTGCTATACTTGAAATGCTTGTACACAAAATATGTGACTAGAGTTCCTACTGAGCCTTTTAACATCTCCAGTGAGATGTAAAAGTCTTATTAAGCAATAGAAAACAACAAAACATTCTTGTGATTCATGTCCTCAGAAATTCTCCTTGTGAGACTAAGTTAAAACTTGTCCTTTCTGAAACATTGGAGGAGATGGTACTGTGGGCACTGTCTCTGGGGTGAAAGTGGTGCTCAGTCCAGCACCTCATTTTTATGAAGGCTGAAAAATGTCTTAGTTTCCTGGCTTTTAACAAAGAGAAGGATCTAAATGAAGGCTGGCTTGGTTCAATCTCTAAAATAATTCTGCTTATTGACAAGGAGAAATGTTTAGAAGGAAAGGTCTGCGAGAATTTTCTTAATCCAAAGGCCATCTGTGATCAAAATGCTTGTAACATCGGGGTCTTAATAAACTTGCTTCCATTCCTGATTATGAACTTGTGCAGTTTAGGGGGCTGCTTAACCCATGGCTTCCTGCCCATGCATTTTTTAACCAGCAAGCTTTTGTGTAAGTTTTGCCAACTCTGAAAGAGACTCGATGCTTGAGAGGATGTGGGATGGAAGTGTCTTGACCTTCAGTCATTCTAAATTATCTCTAAACTGCTGCACTGCCAAGCACAACCTAAAGGGATGTGATAATTTAGCAGTGCTGATGCTAAACTATGTTTCTAACTGGAAACCTTCAGAAGAAAAAAAATTATTTCATCCAAGTGTCTCTGTGTCACAATGAAAGAGACTGTTAAGTTTCTGGAGTGAGAGGCTGAGATGTCCATTTTGGTCCCATTTTGATTCTCTTTGCAGTTATTCCTATTTTTCTGATTGAGCCACCTGGTCCATATCACATATTCAAGGCCAATTGCGCTCTCCCTGAGGGAGGCAGTGGTAGAATGAGCAGGATTGTTGATGCTGAAGGCACAACTCCTCAGACCACTGCATGTACCTGCTTTTGTTACAGAAAGGCCAGTGACCAGGCCAACAGCTCGTCCTACAGTACCTGTGCCAACAGCTCGTCCTACAGTACCTGTGCCAACAGCTCATCCTACAGTACCTGGGCCAACAGCTCGTCCTACAGTACCTGGGCCAACAGCTCGTCCTACACTTGTGCCAACTCAGCCTGCACCCAGGACAACCCGACTGACACCCAAGCCAACCATGAGATATGTGCCAGTGACAACAAGGCCGGTCACCACACCAGTGGTGAAGCCTCCACTTCCAACAACACCTCAACCTACAACAGTAAGACCTACACTACCACCACAAAGAACTCCTCTGGTAATAACTGAAGAGCCTGCACATGTTCCCATTGAAACTACAACTTCCCAAGGAGTTATAGATGACAACAGGATCCAGCCAGATCCTCAGAAACCCCGAGGAGATGTGTTCAGTAAGTAATTTTCCATATGCCTTTGTTTATCAAAGCTGTAGATGAAAGCATGCACTATACTGTTTGGGATTTTTGGAACAATATATCATTGAGAACAGAGAAAGGAAACTGAAAATGGTTATATGGTAAAGCTGCAAAAGTAGTTGATTTTATTACCTAACAAAAGTTTGCGATGGAAGTTCTGAATCAATCAATCAAAAAAGTATTTATTTTTTCCCCCTGAAATTATTGAGTATATTGTCCTATAGAAGTACTTAATTAAGCTTTCAGATGAAGGTTTTAAGGAAATGAAAGACATTTTATTGAAAAGGATTGAAGTACAGCATAGCTCATAAAGTAGTCAATGGATTTAAATTCAGAGATTGAGAGTCCCTCCTAAACAGAATATTACCATAGTTTTAAGAATGGTAAAGAAATGGGATCATGCCTAATTACCTAAAGGATTCTATGTGACTTTTTTTTTGTATGGGTTCAAATAGTCTCAGATGTTCATGACTAAACAATGGGAAAAATGCATAAAAATAGCATAGAGGGTAATTTTCTGGACTGTGTCTGTGGAAAGGGATACATGAAAAGCTGAAGATAGTAAAGATTATCATAGCATGAAGACATGTAACTTTAGGAGCTCCTCTGAAGTCTACAGCATCATTGTGCCAGCTTTAGTGCATACCACAGGAGACATTACTGGCACTTACAGAGCTGTGCATATCTGCCAAGAAATACTCGACACCCGATTTCATCTTTAGTTCTGAGGCTAATTTTAGAGATGGGGAGGGTGTGTTGGATCAGCTCTCCAGCTTGTTGTACAATCAAGCTGCTGAAGCAATGTGGTAGGAGGAAAAGTTTGCTGTCTCAGAGCAGGTGCACAAGCAATGTGGGAGTTTTTTTCTGGTTGCTTTGGCATCTATGTGGTAATTTCTGGGCTTTGTTGTTCCAGGTCATTACTCAGTGAAATATTTTGCTCCTTGTAAAAGAGTTTTTCCCTGTGACATTTTATCTGTTGTAGACAGTTAGAAAATGGAGAGTGAAGCTGAAAAAAGTTAGAAGAAAAATCCTGGTACTGCTTAGTAGAGCGTACTTTTGGCTTCATATTCAATTAAAAATATGGACATATGTTTAAGTGAAATTTTAAAAGGAAATATAATAAAGATTTATGAAGCTTAATCTAATGGGACCCAACAGCTAAACATTTAGTTTTGTGGAAATTATTGTTGACTCCAGTATTATGCTTCCCATGTGTCTGTCTCATGTTGTGAGTGTTCTCTAGAATACTAAAGGCAGGGGCTAGTGTTCAGTGTTCTGAATTTTCGTGAAGTCATAACAATCCTCTATGTAAAGCTTATTATTTACAATTAGTCTTTCTATATTGCCCCTAGAGGGATTTTGAAACTAATGCTTTCAATACATGTGTTTCAGATACAGGAGTTTGGAAAATAGGAAAATGAAAGCCTTTGAAGTTTGGCTTGGTCTGACTGCAGCTTACATTATGGTACATATAACAAACACAGGACCTTTGCAAAGTGTTTATCAACTGTTGGTTTAGGTCAGCTGCCACACTCTGAGGTTTGTGATATACATACATAGCTTCAAAGGCTTCAGTGCACGGCACAGCAGGACTGAAACGGGTCAAGCACCAGCTGTTCCTGGCCTCAGCAGGTAATACAGGGACAGAGAGGCCTCAGATCAGGTCAACAGATGTCTGTCTTCAAGGCCATGTAATTTTTTTTATTCCCTGCAAGAGCCATACTTGATGCCCATACGTGTGACTGAAAGCATCTTCCACTTGTGCTCCAGATGATGCTAGTAGTGTGATCTTCAATGAAGCTGGTGTCTTTTCTCTTCCCTTCCCTTCCCTTCCCTTCTCTTCTCTTCTCTTCTCTTCTCTTCTCTTCTCTTCTCTTCTCTTCTCTTCTCTTCTCTTCTCTTCTCTTCTCTTCTCTTCTCTTCTCTTCTCTTCTCTTCTCTTCTCTTCTCTTCTCTTCTCTTCTCTTCTCCTTCTCTTCTCTTCTCTTCTCTTCTCTTCTCTTCTCTTCTCTTCTCTTCTCTTCTCTTCTCTTCTCTTCTCTTCTCTTCTCTTTCTCTTCTCTTCTCTTCTCTTCTCTTCTCTTCTCTTCTCTTCTCTTCTCTTCTCTTCTCTTCTCTTCTCTTCTCTTCTCTTCTCTTCTCTTCTCTTCTCTTCTCTTCTCTTCTCTTCTCTTCTCTTCTCTTCTCTTCTCTTCTCTTCTCTTCTCTTCTCTTCTCTTCTCTTCTCTTCTCTTCTCTTCTCTTCTCTTCTTCTTCTTCTCTTCTCTTCTCTTCTCTTCTCTTCTCTTCTCTTCTCTTCTCTTCTCTTCTCTTCTCTTCTCTTCTCTTCTCTTCTCTTCTCTTCTCTTCTCTTCTCTTCTCTTCTCTTCTCTTCTCTTCTCTTCTCTTCTCTTCTCTTCTCTTCTCTTCTCTTCTCTTCTCTTCTCTTCTCTTCTCTTCTCTTCTCTTCTCTTCTCTTCTCTTCTCTTCTCTTCTCTTCTCTTCTCTTCTCTTCTCTTCTCTTCTCTTCTCTTCTCTTCTCTTCTCTTCTCTTCTCTTCTCTTCTCTTCTCTTCTCTTCTCTTCTCTTCTCTTCTCTTCTCTTCTCTTCTCTTCTCTTCTCTTCTCTTCTCTTCTCTTCTCTTCTCTTCTCTTCTTTCCACTCTGCTTTCTGCTCTGTTTTTCTCTCTTTTCTCTTCTGGACACTTTGAAAGTATCATCTAGGTAGTGGTCACTGGAGTCCTCTCCTACTTTCTCTCTGTGTAGAAGTGTTTGTGTTGGGAGTGCTCAAAAGCATTTGTTAAGGATTTGAAACCTACAGTTTAGTGCAAAACAGTTCTGTTTCAGAAGAATGTGCTACTTTCTCAAAGAAAGCATTGCTTGTAGAGTAGGGTGTTTCTTGAATCCTGTTACTGCAGAGGTCTATGGGGAAGAGCAGAAGTTAATTTCCTCATGTGGGACATTTAGAAAAGCAGGTAGAAAAGTTATAGCCCTTATACATTACTACAGTGGAATGCACAGAGCGTGGGTCTGCCTCTCTGCAGTAGTGCCCTTGTAAGGAAAACACAGAGATACTTGGACATCCCCAGATGCCATCACACCAGGGTTCAGCTGCATGGGAGCATTATGGCAGGTGCTGCATTCCTGGGCATTAGCTGGGCTGCAGACCTGGCTGCATGAGTGCTCTTGGCCCATGGCAAAGTGAGGTGAGGTGCATTACCTAAAAGGCCTTTCATGTTAGCTTACAGATGTTGTGCGCAGGGGGTTTGAGCTCAGGTTCCTGCTGGCCAGCCCTGCCCCTGCTCCAGGTGTGTGGGAGAGCAGTGCCTGGCTCTGTTTGGCTGCAGCTGCTCAGTGTGAGGCACTGTGAGCTCAGGACAGCAGTGCTCCCACCAAGTGTAAGCCAGTGCCCCTCCAAAATCATTCCTCACAGCCAGACACAATGGTAACAACCATGATGTTAAGACAATACAGGATTTCAAACTCAAATAACTAGTAACATTTAGCTAACCTTCAACTTGTCTCTTAGCTGCTAGCTGGATGTGCCAAGCCCTCCCACCTCCAAAAACATTTGTGGATTTTTCACTTGCCTCTATATTTCTTCACGTAAGGGGAGTTTGGAACTATTTCTTTCAGCTTCTTTAAAGCTGTTTCTGTTTTAGTCTCACCTACATCAGACATCTTTGTAGTATTCCTGGGTTCTGGATATGAATAATTTTGTTTTGCTTATACTGAGCTTCTTTAGGTTCATTTCCTCACATCAACTACTTCTCCAGATGAGACAGCAAAGAAGCCAGTTCTCGAAAATGAATTAGCACTGTCGTCCCCATAAGCCTGCCTGGAAAGAGAAGAAAAAGCCTTGCCCTTTCTGCTTTTCTTTGTTTCTCACTGGAGAATACAGAGAGCAATTAGTGGTCTTGTAACTCTTATTTTCTTGGAAAACAGAGGAGAAAATGGATGTTAGATCCACTCAGGTCATGAACTAGGATTTACCCTCAGTTTTATAAATCTTCAAAAGAATTTGTGTCATCTTATCTGTCTGCTTCCTCCTCTGTCTCCAAGGGTTGTTGTATTCCAAAGAGTCACAAAAGGTAGTATTTTATCACACAGGGATGGGCAAAACCCAGCCTAGAGAGCACCAGCAACCGCTGGCAGTTCTGTGCTCAGAGAATTCACAGAATCTCTAGGCTAGAAGAGACTTTCAAGATCATCAAGTCCAACCCATGCTCTAACACCTCAACTAAAGCATGGCACTGAGTGCCATGTCCAGTCTTTTTTTAAACAAAGCCATTGACATCTGCTAAAGACCTCAAAGTTGTGTTTTCAGCTAGCTTATTATGGACATTTCCCTTTCTTTTTTCCCCATGGGGCTCTGCAGCCTTAGCCAGACTTGCAGGAAGCAACACTGCTTTGCTCTGCCATGGAATAGGGGGTACTTCTGTCAGTCAGTCCATGGCAAAGGGGGCATTGCCTGCTGCACAGATGTCCTAGACCAAATCCTGGTGATCTAGGATTGGTCGACATCAGGAGAGGAAACATGCTTGCACCAAATGGACTTTTTTTCTGCAAGCTCCTCTCAAATTCTAGTTTTTGTTAGTTAACCTTTTCCTGGGGTACCCTTGCTGACTCCTTGCTCCCTATTTCCCCCCTTTGTTGTTATTTGACCTGCTGTTCCACACACTGACTCAACTTGACCTAGGATTTCACTTTAGAGCTCTCTTGAATGTGCTGCTCAACTTGAAATGAGCTGAGGATCAGAGAAATTGCTCTCTTCAGCAGTGACAAAGAGCACAAATGATAAAAATGCTGATAATTTTATTTAAATCCCTTTGCAATTTTTGAAAGGCATTGGGTTGTTGCTTTTCTTTAGATGCTTTACCCCTTTTCTAAAAAAGCCTGCAGTGACTTTGGGAAGCTGCTTTTTTAGAGAACAAAAAAATTTTTATTTTTTAACATGGAATTCCTACACTTGGCCTTTGAACCACTTAGTCAGATGCAGACAGTGGAATCTGGCACCAAGGATAATCTTCTCCTGATATGGATAGGGGGGGAATGGCAATGAGAGAGGAATGCAGTGATAGCTTAATATTTAACTATTTCAGCACTGATACAAACTACAGTGAAGTACAGAGGAATCTTTTCTAGTTATAAGTCTCTAACAAATACAACAAACTTCTCAATATGCCTGTGAATTTCTGCTGCCATTGGGATCTGGATGATAAGCACCAAAAGCATAAACTTAAAGCATAACACTAGATATCAGCATAGCAAGAACAAACCCCCTTATCTATATTAAAAGACAGTTCAGCAGTTTTTCTTCTTAGCCCTTAGTGGAGCTGAAAAGATTGGAGTTAGGAAATGTTTCTCATAACAGCTATTAAAAATGTAAAGATTGGATTAAAACTGGGTTCTTTCTTTTCTCCCTTTCAGTGACTGCAAAGTCCTTAGTGCTGTAAGTGCAGTTTTGTGATCCTTGAAGCTGTTGAAAAAAGGGAAATAATAAAAGCAAAGACTAGAGGGTTTGTTATTCCTTGATATCCTTAGACTAGCATTCTTTTACAACAGTATTTCATTTGTCTTCACTTTTCTAGCACCTTTTAAAATGTATTTATGTTTATATTTAAGCATATGTGATAGGTGCTTTGTTCCTGTTGGTACTCTGGAGTTCAGTCATGAAATCTAGGAGTCTTACAAGTCTCACCTTCAATCAATCTTCCAGCAATTTTTGTTCCCAGATCTGATATGCAAGTTTCTGTTCACTCCTTGTTTTAGCTGTGTTTCCCTGAAACTCACGTGACACTCTGCACCTCCTGAATGGATGTTCATACAAAAGCAGGCAGGTCACTTTGCAGAAAACCTTCTGCAAAGGTAAATACCAAGATGCTTGATTTTGGTAAAACTTACTGAGCCTTATAACTGCCCAAGAAATGCAAGATTGGACTGTAGAGGGGTGGCATGCTGAGACTGTTGTGTCTCCCCTCATATGTAAATAGTGCTGGAGAGGGTGGCACAGTCCATCGAAGCACTTCCTCTTACTGCAGAATTGGATCTGCAGAGTTTTAAGAAATATTTTCTGGACACTGTGGGTGTCTGAACAAAAGGGTGAAATGTGCCTCTCTGTTGCCTCTTCTTTTTAGCCCAGCACATATCAATATCTTCCCTGGAGGAAAGCAGGACTTATTCTTGTTTTCTCAATCTGACTTACCTCTGGACTACCCTTACTTTTAGCTGTTTTCTACTGGTTGTGTGTGAGATCTCATTGCTGGTGGGAATTTTTTGCAATTTAACAGCTTTCAGTTGTAACTATTCAGTCAAAACATCTTTGTCCTTTTTTGTTGTTGTTTTTAGTGAATGGGAAGCTTAGTCATAATTACTTTGAGGAGTGGAATTGTACTTACAGTGCAAAATCAGTTTTTTTTCTGTAAGCCAGACAACTGCATTATTAATAGTAATAACAGTTACTAATAACATGAAGTTGCAGTCCAGGTCTTGGTTTTGTAACACCAAAACAGCAATTATTTGTTTATTGCAAACAAGCTGATATATATACATGTACTTTTTTATACTCCCAATCTCAGCAATTAGCAAGTAAAAAAAAAAAAAAGCTGTATTGCTTTCCCAAAGGTTAAAAAAGCCCAAAAGAAATCGCTCTTATTTATTATTTAATAATCACAGTTATTTAATATTTCCCCCCAGATTTGTGCATCTATGAAGAAGTTAGCTCATGAACTTTGAGAATATGGCAGTGTGGGTGTATTGGCTCACTCAGAGCTTATAAAATTCTTCAAGTAAAAGAAGCCAAGTTTCTATTTGACAAGCTTTATCAAACCATTGAAGTTAAGTGAAAAGCACACTGATACGCTATATAAAGTACACAGAAAGGGCTCGGAAAGCTTACAGAAAATAATTGTACCAAATACTTTCTCCCACGATCACCACTGAACATATTGGTTATTGTGGCAAAAAGAAGTGTACATGTGGGTTATATTTAGATTTCTGCATCTCTTATAGTAACTCTTGTTTCAAATTGAGTGCACATTCCTGTAATTAGTGCCAAGCACTGAAATGACTCTATTAAAACACTACAACACATTCTTCTAGAAGTTAGTAAAAAAAGTGTTTGGAAAGGACTCTCAGGGAATTTTTTTAAAAATAGTTTTGCGGAGCTTTAATTATAGGCAGATATATCAACTTGAATTTGGAGAATTCTTGTATGTGTGCACAGATGTAACTCAGGCTTATAGAAAACAGTGCATTAGAAGTGGTACTTGAAGAAGTAAACTGAAGTAGTTTACAAGATAAGTTGCTAATATTTTTTGCAGTATTTTCCATAAACAAGGACTGTGACAGACTGAGAAGAGAGTGTGCAGGAACATGTACCTTAAAACTGTGACCTCTGAGTATCCTACAAACCTTCGAGCATGGCAGAGAGTTTCCTTCATGCTCTTTGCCACAGTGCTCATTTAAAACCTTGTAATTAACTCCCTGTGAACCTGTGGTCTGAGCCTTTGGTGCTTGCTGTGCTGTGCTCAGAAGTTCTGAAGCTGACTTGTTCTCCACAGCACAGAAAACAAACAGTATCTCCTTCCCTTGGCACAGTCTGAGGTGAGGAAGGCAAGGTGGTGCTCCCAGGGTGTGCAGCATAGATGTGCTTGTTCAACTGCCCCACCTGCATAATTCAGGGTGAACAATGGATTTATATATTTGTGCATAGATGTTCTGCAAGGAAATGATTGGCCTGGGTTGTGGGGACTGTGCACATTTATAAATTTTCTTTCATGTTAAAGCTCAAGGTTTTAAAGCAAAACAGCCCAGGTGAAATGCAGCAGCAAAAATGCTATTTACAATCAAGGTATCTTTCAAAATTAACAGTCCTCTAATACCCAGCCTTAAATCTGAAGCTGTTTTGAGCATTAATATCCTAGACTGCAAATATACATAATCAAAAATATGCAAAGGACTAAAAAGAAAACAAGAGAAAGGGAGACTTAGTGATTCAAATAATGACTATTATATTTGGGAGTTCATTGGCTTCCTACACATTTTGAGCTTTTTCACTATTTGTTTTTGTTATATAAATTTTTTATTCAAGACCTCTAGCCTAGAATAGTACTTTAAAAATACATTGGAGTTTGCTTATTTTGTCCTAATATCAACTTTTTTTTTTTCCTTTTCTATCTTTTGGCTTTAGAGGAGCTCTTGTAGCAGTGCTATTTTCATGTTGACCTAGTGCAAAAGAAGTTCCTTCTTAACCTTAGATTTGATTTTCTGAAAACAAGAGTCCTTTCAGTTATCTTAATTCTTCTTGTTCTCACTTGTTCTATAGAGACATTAATAGTTATTTTAGCACTGCAAATGGAAAACATGCCAAGTTTTTAATAGATAAGACAATTACAAATACCTTAGGTGTCAGAGGTGCCTATAAAATCTGAGGACATGTCTGAAACACATTACTACTGTTATGAATTATGCATTAGACCTGCCTCTAAAAGAGGAATTTTCCAAGACAGCTCTATTCAGTGCAATCTGTTTATCTCTGGCTGACAGCTGTCCATCAGGCAAGAAATCTGCTTGAAACTTACACAAAGTGGCACAGCATTTTCAGAAATACATGGGAGTCTTTGTAGCCACCTGACTTTGGCAGCCATCACTCCCACAAAGAGCTCATAAATTTCAGGTTGTCCTGGATGCTGAATGTCTAATAACCTCTGGGCCCCTTAATCACTGAGAGCTGTTCCTTCTCCTCCAGCTGGGAACAGCAGCTGAAGCACAGGCTGTGCTGGAAAGCAAAAAGTATAATTACAGTTGAATTCCAGCTTCCACTAGAGCTCCTCCCTCTCAACTCCCAGTACAACCCTGATAATTGTTTTGGGAGCTCTAATCCTTTGCAGATTGATGGATGTACCTTCAGCTGTATTTCAAAGGTTAAGTGCTCGTGGGGCCTCTTCCAAGTGCTGCTGCCTCCTGTCGAGGTTCTCCTGTAAATGTCTGTGGAAGGCTTGTGTGAGGACTTTCATGTGGCTTTATTTCATTGAGAAACCACTGTCTCTGAAAATGTATTTGGAGAACAACAGTGGGCATCAAGGTTAAAGCTTTCCCCCCTGGTTAAAAAAGGGCTTTCATTCAAAGAGCTTTTAGGAGATTTGAAATCACCTTTTACAGTGCTTAGGTAAATGTTACACCACAAATCATAAATCACGTAGGCATAAAGTTTATGAGACTTTGTGTTGAATATAATTAAATGTATTGAAATCTCCAGGAAAAGCACAATGCCAGAGCTGCTCTGCTGGTTTTTGTTAGAGATAAATTAGTGACCCACTTCCTTATCTCATTCATTTTTTCTCACAGTTCCACGCCAGCCTGGAGTGAGCAATAATCTCTTTGAAATACTTGAAATTGAACGAGGGATTACAGCTGATGAATTTGAAGCAAATGATGACCCAGGTAAAGGCCATGCCTCCTATTTAGGATCTAAGGTTTATGATTTTTTGAGATTTCTTGGTAGTTAATACATTTTTCAGGACTCTTATATCTTATGCCCCTCTTTTAATCTATGCTTTATAAAATCATGTAAAATCAACCTTCTTCTATATGAACCTTACACTTTTATTTCCTAAAAAAAAGTCACCACAAAAATAGCATGAATTGTTGATAATACAAGAGTCCTTTTTATTGTTTTAGTATTTTTGTAGATTATTTTCCTAGAGTTCCTTCTTCTATATTTAATTTTCATACTTACTTGCTAGTGTCAGCCACATGGGAAATTGAAAACCAAAACAATCTGAATAATTTCTGGGTTTATTTTGTGACCTCCTGCTCTGTTCTGCCAGGTGTGCTGGTGCACAGCTGTGATTTTGACAGTGGACTGTGTGGATGGATCAAGGACAAAGATGATGACTTGCACTGGGAACCAGTGAGAGATGTATCAGGTAAGTGATCTGTGTACAATCACATCCTGCAGTTGAAGAACCACCAAGGCTTGAGGTTGATGACAGTTCTGCTTGAGGGCAAATTACACAGCTTCTGTTCCCTTTGGTTCTGGGGTATATTTCACACTGATGCCTCTTCTGGGTATAAAGAAAAAAATTGAGGATTCCCAATGTGAAAGAGCAATTGAAAATTTACACTTTTATCATAGCTGACATCTTTAAAATAGGAATCTCTGTGAAGGAGTAGTAAATGTAGTCAGCAAAAGTTTGTCTTAACGCAATCTGAAAAAAATGTGGACCAGAGAACAACTTTTATTTATGGTGAAACAAAGCTTGTCTTTCAAATTACCACGTAAACATATTTCCCTATCACTAGCAAAATTATAGAAGGTACTGGAAATAGTCTTTGTTTTACTGCAGATACAATGTTCAAGTTTAACCTCTCAGATTGCTGTGGCTTGGAGTAGAATTTGAGAAATTCAATCTGTATATAGGAAAAATGTTAAGTAACTGGAAGGCAGACGAGTGAAATGCTGAAACACAGAGGCTTCTGAAGAAGGGACTATTTGGGATGATAAAAAGTGACATTACCCCAAAGGTTAGAGGGGAGTGTGTAGTAGCTGCTTGCAGGAACAGGAGACTGGCATCAGCGCTGGTGCTCAGCCACAGGAAGAGCCCTTCCCTGTCCCCCAGCTGTGCTGTCCCAGGATGTGGATGTGTTTTGTCCCCTGTTGATTTTGGTGTGGCACTGCAAGGCTGCTGCCCTTGCCTGCCTGCCCTTCCCCCCCAGTGCCGGGATTAGACACACATCCCTGGCTCCCGTAATGATGGGATTACTCCGTGCCTTTGAAGCGCACAAAGCTCCCAGGATGTGTGGAAGGAAAGGAGCTCTCAGGCGGGACAGTGGCCAGGCTAGGATGAGGCAGGGTGAGGGCACTGAGAGCCATTTTCTTCATGCAGCACCCTGTCAGAGCTGTCTGGCCACTGATGGGACAGTCATTTGCCACCCCAGCAGGTGCTCTGGCACCTTTCCAGGCTGTTCGGCTGGCTCAGTGGAAGTGCTGCCTTCACTGCCTGGGCAGGGGTCCCCCCAAACCGGCTGCTCTGGTACTCCAGGAGCTCCTTGTGACACATGAAAAGCCCTGGGAATGACTGGGAAAGCAGAGCTCCTTCCTCCTGCAGATGAGAAAACAGGCAGGTGTCTGCTGCCTGCAGAGTGGTACTTAAAAAAAAAAAAATTACATGTAATTCATACCTTTTTTTGAAACAACAGATTTAAAAATACATTTTTTTCTAAGTCAATCATTCAGAGCGTATTCATTATCTGTACTCAAAAACTGTTATTTCTATATACTGAATTCCAGAACCACGATTTTTAACTGGCTCTTTTTTGTCAGACTGTTCCCCTCCATTGCTACCCAGTAGTGAGGGACAAGCTCAGCTTTTTATTTCCTGTGTATGTTCTGCTGCTGTTGACATAACCTGTTAAAACTAGTCCCTTGAAGTCACCCACCCATCCACCTACCCCCTCCAGTCTGGAATACCTCGTTGGAAGGATTTATTTTCACAGCTTGTTCCTGACTGCTTGCTTTCACCTTGCAAAGTTTGCTATAGGTTGGTTTATCAGAATCTGCATTTTGAAAGGCGCTGTGCTGAAGCATTATAAGCTTATCTTGCATGCAGAAAATGCTGATTTGAGGGGACCTTTTCCTGCAGGGGCTTGCCTACAGCTATGTTTGCTTTGTGCTTACCTAAATCTGTTTCCTATTGATTGGCTTCAGCCGCAGTAACTATCTGAAAATGATGCACTTAATAAGTCAGTACTTTCAGAGTGGTATAATTGTATCTTCAGCAAACAGGTACAGTTATTTAAACTCTATATGCTTATTTCAGCAGTTAGTGACCTTGCTGCAAAAGCAGTACATTAAAAAACAAAACAAAACAAAAAAATCCCTGAGAAAATTCCCACCAAAAGGCTTTAACAGATCCTTGGACAAATGGATCCCACTTCATGGCTAAATGTTGATCTAGGGCCCCAACAGCAGCATAATACTTTGCTTTGTTAAATCTCATTCAGACCAAAGAACTTAAAAACTTATGTAGAAGTAGTGAATTGGAGACAAGGTTGGCTTTCCTTTTAAGTGTGTGACAAGCCATGGTACATTGTAATTAAATTTTACAGCTTTTCAAGGGAAAACATTTTGACTTTCAAAGAGAAGCTATCAAAAAATAATGCTGTTTGAGTAGTTACAGGGACACAATTAAAAATATTTTTCTATCCTGTTTAACTGTGTATGTCAACAATATTACAAATCCGCAATATTTCTAAATCTTTCGTTTTAAGTAAGGAGCCTAAAAGTGCCACTTTCTTAATGAACTTAAGGTAGAGGTGGCATTTTTTAATTAAAAAAATACATAAAATCTGATCACATAAAGAAAATATATTCTTAGATTCAGTGTAAGATAAGGTTTTTGGTTGGTTTTTTTTTTTTTTTTTTTTTTTGAACCTTTTTCCCTTTGGTAATTTTAGATTTTAAAGGTTTCACCCACCTTGCAAAAGTTTTAATGCAAAGTACAAACAACTCATACAGGTCTGGGTTTTCTCTAGGATGTGAAATCTCATTTAGTGTAGTTCTGAGTGTAGGTGTGAAAGGTGCCTTTTTTCTTTCTAGGTTTAATGGATAAGATCCTTAGCTTCTCATGTTCTGAGTGTTTTCTGGAAGGCACCTTTACTTCATGCATGATAAGAGATAATAATAATAATAGGGTTTGGAATTGAGTATGTATGTTCACTGACAACTTCCTACTGTTAGAATTTGGGGTTAACAGCCATGTGGAAATCATTATTGCTTCTTGCTTTCTCTATCTACGAGATTAAGAGTTTAAATTACAGTTGAATAAAAGAGGCTATCAGGGTTGCAAATGGATATGCTTTGAGATTTACCTGGTTAACGCAGTTCCCAAACAAAAGGAAAGGGACAGAGCCACAGCTCAATTCCATTATAGCATTTATTCTGGTCTCTGTTATCTATCCAACAGCAAAACGTTGCAGCTTGAAAGGTGCATGAATTTGTACAGTAGCTTTAATGTCACTGTGGGTTTAAAATCATGCAGTGATCAAGGGGTTGTCAGAAATGACAGAATACATGAGGTTTTAGTTTTGGAGAGGGGGATATTATTTACTTTGTCAAAAAGAAATTAGATGGGCAACACCTAGCCTGGTACTAATGTAGAGAAGAGCAGCACTGTAAATCTTACCCTGTAGGAGACAGATGCACTGGTTCTGGTTCTATATGAGTTATTTTACACTCTCTGGACCTTCTTTTACCTTTATTTATTTTTAATAACTCTTGTGTGTTCAGTCCTGCAACTTAGTAGTGTTAAAAGCACCAAACCACCCGCCCAACTAACTGCTCTTTCCACTGCAGGGGGACAGTACCTCACCATCTCTGATCCCAAAGGGAAAGAAGGAAGAGTGGCACATCTTATCCTGCCCTTGGGTCACATGGCTCAGGCTGGAGATTTGTGCCTGTCCTTCAGGCATAAAGTGCCTGGGCTGCACTCTGGTGCCCTGCAAGTCTTTGTGAGGAGAACTGGTGCTCATGGCCCAGCTGTCTGGGGGAGAAATGGGGGTCATGGCTGGAGACAGACACACATAACCTTACCAGGAGCAGGCATCAAGAGTGTAAGTACTGATCCCCTTGTGTTGCTGTTTGGGTTTGGGCATGAAAAAGCTGAGGATGCTTAAATGGTGCAGCACTGCAGTGTTCATCTTGTGGGTTCAGTTTCACTCTGTTTTACTACTTTGGTCTCTGCCAATGGAATCACAATACAGATGAGAGTTATTGTGCATTTTTTAAAATTAGTTTTATGTATACAAAAAAAGAAATCCTAGCTATAGAAATATACTCATAGTATAGGCTACTCTGTCATTTCCTGAGCTGCCTGGTACAGCCCATTTTAAGGGAATCACCACATAGGAAAGAGCAGCCTCATGGACAGAGGCATACTCTATAGAGAATTCAAAAAAATGCCTGTATCAAGATTCCTCATGAACAATGTTTTGAATAATACGGTGCCATGAAATAGGAAGAATAATCCCCTGTAGATTGGTAACTGGCTAAACCAGGGCAAAGATACTGAAAATAAGTAATTTTTGGTAATGCAGGGAGATTACAAGTGCAATCACACGTGGTTTTATGCCCTTTAGCATGCCTGCAGCTGATCAGGCTGAGGAGGTGAATGATGACCTAACAATGCCCGTAACACAAAATGGTTTAGCGCAATCAAAAGAAGGGGCCTGAAGTGCCTTGGAGAATCTTTTAATACCTGGAAATTTTAGAATCGTGTGATTATACTGCTATCAAAAGCTCTATGTTATTCTTCAACCTCTGAAGGTAGTTTTTATTTCAGATCTGCAGAAGTGGCTTGGGTATTTCAGGGCTTGTTTGACTTAAATATCAGGTGCTCTGAAAAGCTCATACATATAAAGTTCATGATGGGAGCAGGCTACAAGACAGACACAAGTGTCTAGCTCTAAAATGAATATTAAGGCTGTAATTACTGCAGATAATTTTCTAGAACATTTACCTCAGCAACAGTAGCAAAGACACCTGACTTTGTTAGCTGTCAATGAATGTTGAACTGAGAATGAGGGCATTCGTAACAGGTGAACAGTATAGCTGCAATATTCTTACCCTTTTCTTCCCCCTAAATTTCTCACTTCTGGCAGTCCCCCTTTGCCCTGTCCCTTGCCTTTCCTGACCCCCTGGCAGTAGCTGTCAGCATGGGCAGCCAGGGCTGCTGACCTGGACCACTGGCACTCTTATCCAAACATCAGATACTTACCCTCTTAAGTAAGCAGGGAAGGCCTCTGCCAAAGAGAAATCAGGAAGAATGTGGAAGTTTTATTTTCTAGCTAATTAAAACCCAAAAGCAACTAAATTGTAGTGATTTTGGAGGGGCCTGCTGGAGACCTGAATTTGAATGAAGACCAGAATCTTTCATCACACTTTTTAATGAATTATTTCTGTGTAATTTTTTTCATCCCCCACTCAAATTGCTTTGTTTCTCTTTCTAGGTTATTTTCAGAGGTGAGAAAGGGAAAAGAAGAACTGGGGATATTGGACTAGATGATGTGGTCTTGAGGAGAGGACGCTGCTCTGAAGAGCATTAGCCAAGACAATGGACCAGCAGTCATCTCCTCTTGCCCTTCTCATGCAATTCCTACAGAACTTTGAAACAGAACTGCATGGAAAAGAAGAACAAGTGGGAGAGCAACAACTTCTTAGTGGTCTGCTAAGTCCAATCCCATGGAAATTTCACTTAAATACATGGAGAGCACCTCCCAGGATTGAGGAAATCAAATCTCAGGCTGGTTCTTTCTATTAATCCTTACCCCTAAATCATACATTGTATGTAATAACTTTGTTAAGTCTGGTGAGTGTTAACAGAAAGAGCACTTCTGAAAAAGGGAGAATGAATTACAAATGGTATCAAAAGAAACCTCTATCTCAGAGTTTGTGTTAACTGACAGCCATTATCATCCCATACTGCTGTCTTTCATTGATTAATTTGTGTGAGTCACATTGGATTAGTGAAAGCCTGGACCTGAGCTATGGCTTACTGCCACTGACCTTTGAAGAAAGGTTCTCATATATGAAATAGCATTTATTTTGCTGTTGCATCTGTATTAACCAAAACCAGTTAGAGAGAGTAGGCATTGCATCCTGTAATATTGCTACTGCTGTGTTTTGTGTATATGTGTATGGTTGACATATTTATGTTTTTTTAGTATTTACAGATTGTAGTTGCAGGGTAATTGGCAGCTGTACTTTGTTTTGTACAAGACAGGAGTTCAGCATCTTTTTCAATACTGCTGGTCATGCCAAATTATCAAAGTCAGTTAATGGTGCTCATTGAAAAATGCTGGTGCAGTTTTTCATGTTGTAATGTCCTGAAGGCAAAAGACCAAATGCTTGCCTGATGGAAACTGGCATCTGAAAATGCTCTACAAGTTTGCATAGAGCTCACAAGCAAGCCCTAAAGGGCTCTCAGTCCTGCAAGGAGCTCCTGGTTCAGCTGAAGCAGCCAGGAGAGGATGAACTTAGGTCTTGTAAGGTTGCGCCCATTGACAGTGCCAGGAATGATCCCTCCCACAGGTGGCACAAGCCCACACGAGGAAAAAGGGCAGCTGTGTTAACACTGTACAAACCATTCAGAACTGAAATGCCTCCAGTGCTCTTTGGCAAATGTCCATACTCTGCCCAAACTTCTGTATATAATAAGCATTTTATTCTTTAAGAACAACTATTAGCTCTAGTGGGAACTGAGTATTTATCAAAACTTTGGACTAATTTTATAGTTATGTATCATGCATGTGCTGTGCAGTTTCCCAGGGAATTCTTCTGTTTGGTTTGAAATTTTTTAAGTGGGCATCATGATCACTGCTAGCAATTCTAAAATTGACAAAGAATTGTAACATTTAAGAAAATGGCAAGAGGTTGGTAAAATGTTGTTAGTGATACAGCCTTAAAGCTTCAAAAAATACATATATAAGAAGTCAATCTCAGTTCTTTTGAATACTTAAATTCGGTGTAAAATAAATGTCAGCTGCATAGCATGTTCAGTCTTGTACCAAGTTCACAGACACAAGTTTGCAAGCCCATTAGAGGTCATATTCCAAATCCCTGTTCCTGACAAAGTACAAGTCTGAAAATATTTTTTCCCATTCAGCCCCTAGGACAAAACATGGTGTGTAGAGCAGAAATGTATGTCACCAAACAGAAATTCTCCTGCAAAACTGTATCAGCAAATATTCTGAAAAGAAAAAAAAGCAATGTGTTTGTAAACATTAAATTTAAACTATTTTGCTTTGAATATGATTATGATCTTTTTCTCTTATGTTATTTTGTGATATGTCAGAAATATCTGTGAATAGTTGAAATACCTTGTCCTTATTTTAAAGTAATCAGTAAAAGAGACTGTTACTTGCTACTAATGAGGAATCTTGTTTTCATTTTTAGACAGAAAGTCTCAATTTTCATTGCAGTGAAATGAAATAAAGGATGACAATCTCAGAGTGAAATAAATAGCTCTTATTTACCAGTTATAAAAATCAAAACACATTTCACTCTAATATGAAGAGAGCACTGTATTTATTATTCAGAAGGAGGAATGGCAATTTCCAACCTAACTTAAAGAGCAGTCTCACAGGTAATTTAAGAGCTTCTGCAATATTAGATGTCCATTTTACAAGAAGGAGCAGCTACCATAATTCCTCACTCTGATTCAACCAGCACCAACTGCTGTTAGATGCCAAGGAATATAAGATGAACACATTTTAGTCTGGTTCATCATATTACTACAGGTTTCTGAGATTAACATTCCCTGGTTAAAATGGAACCCCTATCAGAGTTTTTTTGCCATTTTTACAAATGGTCCCTAGAACCCAGAATCTGGATTAATTCAGAAGGTAGAACTGCAATAAGTACTCAGGTGACAGGGGAGGATTCAGGTCTCTGTTTTATCGATGCATTTCATTGTTACAATAAAACAGGGACTTGTAAATCCCTGTGACAGCTGCAGGACAAGACAGGAGTTCAGCAGTGGCTTTGAGCTCTGGGGGAGCTGCTGTGGCTGTAGATCACTCACCTCCAAAGCTGGTGGTGCTGTGTGGTGCCTTCTCTCAGTCTTTTGGATAGACAAGGTGAGGTCACTCAGAGGTTCTGTTGTGAGGATCCTTCTCCAGTTCTTGCTCTCCAGGTGCTTTTTAGGCAGCTCCCCCCAGCCACAGACCTCAGCCAGGACTGCCCTTTCCATATGAGCCTCAAGAAAGGGATGAAAATATGGCCTGAGGTCCTCCTATGAAGTAGATTATAGTTTTGGATTTAGTAAATAGGTAATAGAAGTTCCTGCTTAGATACTTAGGCAAGCAGAAGAAATTACACTAAATTAACATGAAAAAATTTATCAAATATTTAACCTCTTGCCAGTTTATATATGCATGTTCTTAAGACATATTCAACAAAGAGAATGAAAATAAGATTCTTTATAAATGACAGGTACTGGGATCAGTGGCAGGTGCATTTATGAATTTGCTGACATCAAAATCAGCAGAATGGAAGGGACCAAGACAAGATTTTTTTAGTTCTAGATTCCATTCTGTACAGTGCCCTTATCTCTCATCAGAGCCATGCCATTAAATCGCTAGTGAGTGATTTTAGTGAAGCCAATTCATTCTGAAGAAAAGCTTCCCTAGGTTTCCTTCAATAAATTACCTGAGACTTGGAGGTCAACATTGCTTTTACCACAGTTGGAGGTTACAATAATTGCCCTCATAAGACTCAGGTAGTCATAAGAAGACAACACTGAACAGAAGAACATTTATGACATTCATCATCCCGCTCTATTCTGCTGGAGAAAAGCTGCCACAGTAGCAGCTGCCTCCAACCCATGTGCCAGGATCCCTCTATTTAGAAGTTATTTCTCCTTACAAAGGAAGCACAGTATTTATCAGAAAGATAGCTTGATCCAAAATCTCTTGATTTCAGGAATGCATTTTTTGTGACACTCACCTTGAAAGCTGTTTATTCTGCCCTTAAAAATTTGTAACAAGAAACTATAGCTGTCTTTAAAATTGTAATTGTGAAGGTTACACATACAAAGTTATTAATTACCAAGTGAGGTCCAGTTAAATACTATACAAATTTTTGTTTATATAGATCTCTGAAACAGCAAATTATTGAAGTTTTGCTGGTGTTTAAAACACTTCCTTACCTGCTGTTTTATTCTGACATCCTGTAGTCACACAGCATTTTATGACTTCAGATTTTTCACATCAATTAAAAACAAGAAAAGAAGTTGAAAAATGCATTGGTGTAAACTTGCAACTTTAGAAAGAAATGCAAAACATTTTAATGTTAGATTTCAGTAACGATTTGAAAGATCACTGCATTAACTTTCAAAGCTTGAGGATAGTCCTTTCTCAGACCCCACCTACTGCACCAAGCAGACCTAGGGATACGTTAGGAATTACATTTGGAATGTCTGTAATGCTCCATTTGTTTAAAATGCCAACAGACCAAAGGCCATCAAGAAGCATAAAGACAAGTTTTCAACAGTACAGACTGAACCACCTCTAGATTTCAGAAACCAGCCCCATGTAAGCTTTCAGGACTGTAAGTCCATAATGAATAAAATCACACTCTAATGGCTCTGCTCTTACCAATTCTGGCAAGGAAGCCAAGATCCATCTGGCGCACGGGATAAGGATGCTTCTCTCTGTGACACAGCCAAATTCTGCTTTCCTCTGACCATGAGTTACTACAGTTCTTTCCCAGTAATTTTTTTAACTTAATACTTTGAATTTTTACCTTCTCTTCAGGCCAGGAATAGTCTTCTGTGACACTTTTCTCCCAGGTTTTAACTTGCTGTGCATTTCAGCAGCCCACATTCTCGTTTCAGACTCTTATCCTGAATACTCTTGATACATTCATTTTGAGTTTGCCAAACACCTGTAAAGACAAAGTATAGTGTGTACTCAGAGAATGATTTTACTGCATTTATATGCTACACCAGTGCTAAAATTTGAGATTGACACTCTCAACGAGTTTCAGCAAGACACCATCACTGTTTTGATACCACGGAAACAGGGGACCACATCACCTTTCCACTTGCCTTTTGTGCTGCCCCCATTTTAGGTAAAAAAATTACAGAAGTGGACTCAGCAGATTTTTTCCACTATCAGAATGGTATTCTTTATGTGGAAGCAGGATTACTGTGGAATGCAGACACTCCGGTACCAGTGTCTTTGAGCTGCAAAGAACAGAAAAAAAAGCCTTCCAATGAAAATTGACTTTGATTCTCACATCCCTGGGTTCAAGTCTAGCACAAAAGCAAGAGCTCCTCATTTGGGAGCTCATGTAATGCATGCCATCTCAGCTGCTGATGACACCACCAGAAGACCATCCTGACATCCAGCACAATATAAGTAGAGAGCTAAATGCAAATAAGAGGAGAGCAGTGCCTGTTACATTTTAAATTAGGAAAATAAGTGCAAGAAATTTAATTAAGAGGTTTCAGAGGGGTGTCTAAGAGAGATACTTTGACTTCCATCCCTCTGAAGTTCTGAGCTGGCTCAAAGAATGTTGGCATCTTACCTCAGTTTTCTGGATCAGTTGGAGGACCAAAGTTGTTGGAGCTCTTCAAAGTTTCCATGTCCCAGTGCTGAGTGTTCTCTCTGAAATGTGCATGATGCTTGCTAATAATCTAGGGAATTCCTTTAGCCATTCATGAATACGCAGGGTTTGAAGCCACTGGAACTGCTCACTAGTAATAAAGTCCACAACTCTATGGTGCAGATCAATTCACATCGGAAGCAGTAACCCCCATTTCATTAGAGAGACCATTAAACTGTGAGCAATCCAGTCACTCTCCTGCCATATGCCACTGGTTATATCCTGATTTTAAAGATATTACAGTTGGGTGAGCTCTATTACTGAAGGCTGCCTCTTAGAAATGAGTGATGTATAATTACTCTCAAGGTACATCAGGCAGTTTTGTGAGGGGGTGAGGGGACCTTGGCATTCTGGCAGCTCATCTGTGTATTAGCAAACAGCCCTGGCACACTCACTGTGAAATTCACTGTTAACTGCTCTGCCAGGTTTTTCAGAGTAATTTGCTCACCAAATAAAGGTGTGTGACTGCTTGAAGAAATACCACATTAATACAAAGAATAGGCAGAGAAAGTACATGGTACATCAAGGAAAGCCTTCATCACCACACGGCCTTTGATCAGATTGCACTGGCAGTTAGAGAGCTAGATGGGAATTGTAAGGATTCAGCTACAGCTTGGCCACAGAGCTCCAGCTCACAGCCTCCCACAAAAGTTCTTCATAATTCTGTTCTTCATCTTTCATTCAGCCATCCCCTCCCAAGGTACCACTTTGTCCAAAGAGTGTGCTTGGCATTGCAGCAAACACAAAGGATGACTATCCCTCTCTGTGCCTGGCTGTGGCCAGGTGGGTCCTAGTGTCTGGAACTCTTCATTTTTCTCTCAGGTTTTGCCTGAAGTATCAGCTAGGCTACTAAAAAGACAAATTCAAAAGGGCAAATTCAAACTTTCATGTGAACTAATGAAGGAAAGGAGCTTTTCCCTCCCTGATATGGAAGTTTGCTTCCTCCCTGAAGAGAGACCCTCACCAGAGGAGACCCATTCCATACCACCCTATGCACTTGCTGCTCCAGCTGAAATCCCATGTTCTGCAACTGGGTCAGAGTCTGCAGGTAACAAACCACACAAACTCCGCCAAATAAGAAAATATCCTGAGGATGCAGCAGACAGATCGGAATTGTGACACTTCAAGAAGCAGCTATGTTTGAAACCATGGGAGGCACAAATGGGGAATGCAAGAAATCCTGCAATTTGCACAACTGCAAAACAACTGGACTCCATTTCTGGCCCTGAACTGACAAAGACTTGTGAGTTTTCCAACAGCCAGTGTGCCTGGAGCAGCCTGGGAACACAGCATCTCCAAACCATGTGAGGCTGCCAACAGCAACTACAAGGTAATCCTGCAGCATGCAAAATATTATGTGAGGGGATTTTCAAACCTTGCTATTAAAAATATCCTTGGAATGATGGCTCTGTCCTGACACTCAACACATACAACCCCTGCTTCATGTTTCAGTGGCAACAACTCCCTTTGGTGAAGAGAAACATCTTGCACTCATAAGGGAACTGCACAGAGCTGCAGCAGAACAGGCACAGGCTCCTCCAGTGGTCTCAAGCTTTGCCCACCAGCCTTTCTGTTGAGGGGGTCAGGCTGCTTGTGAGCTCCCTGAACACATTCAAGGATGATTAGAAATTTCCTCTGCATACCTCTACACACCCTTTTTCATAATGCTGTAAGAAAGGTGAGTAAACTCACCCACATGACAGATCAGAGAAGTGAGCAAATGCTGGTATGGTGCATTCAGAGCAGGTAAGTGCCACTCACTTGAACTCACAAATTCTCCTGCCACACACTGTCCTCTTGACACCAGCCACAGAGACTCAGGTCAGCCAGCCTAACCTGCAACAGCAGCTAATTCAAAGCAGTAGAGCATTTAAAGGCTTCTGTTATCCAGCATTATTGAAGGGGAGAAACTTTATTAACAGGTCTTTGACTTCCAGAAGCCTGGACCTTTTTCACTCATCCCTTTTTCACCACAGAGTCAGATGAGACATTAAAATGCTGCTCAAAGAAATGCATCTGACATTCTCTCCTGAAGAAACTGCTGAGTATCTCTGGGCATCTGAGAGCCAAGAAACCCAAAACATATTACAAAGGAACTTGGGCAGTCGTGAGACAAGCAAGTACATCAGACACTGATGAATTCACCATGCTCCCTGGGCTATTTGTATGTGATTTATCTCAGCTTCTAGTTAATTTTTAACAGGCCCCTGTCCCTTGCCAAACCGTTGGGAAACTCACTGCATGTTCTCCAGAAACAAACATCCAAGCAGCAGCTCAAAGTGGATACTGTAAATGGAGTTTTTACTCAAAGTAAGAAATATTGTTTAAAATCCTATTTCTCCTGTATCTGAAAATGAACAATCTCTTTTGCCCACGTCAAAGAATTGAAATGTAACATCCCTCCCCCTTCCCTATCACATTCTACCATGCACCACAACTGCTTTTCTTCCTACCTAGGTACAACATGTCATTCCTATCTCATGTGCAGACCACTGTAAGAGCTCCAGAGTAGATTCTTCAATTAAACAAAGCTACCAACATTGGAAGACTTTTGAACACTGCATTTGCACCAACACAAACCAGGGCACCATGAGGACAAGACAAAGGGAGAGCTCTTGCAGCCTCACATTTCAGGACACTGCTACTTTGCTGCAGAGTTCCTGGTGTAGCCCACAGTGACATCAACCTATCAAAAGCTCTTCAACAGAGCTGCCAGCAATTGTATGAACACTATACTTGAACACTCTTGCCTGTAAAATGCCTCCTCAAGCTGCCTCCTCTAGCTCCAGTCATTTGAATGCTTAGGGCTGGTGGAGAGGTTGTGCTGCTCCTTACCAGCCCCAGCTGAGGCTCTGGCTCTTGGCAGGACCCAATGCTGCCACTACTGCCCCAGGTTCAGTGAGGGCTGGAGCCTCCAGGTGTGAGCAGATTCAAACCAAGTCTCCACAAATCAAACTGGAAGAATTCCCATTTGCCTCTGAGCCTTCCCAGCTGGGCAGTCCATGAAGCACCAGCACCTGAGTTTACAGAGCCCATCAGGCCCGCCCTGCCCTGGGCAGTGCCAGAGAGCCCCAGGAAGGAGCTGGGGACACTGGGGCTACCCTGCACTGCCAGCAGGTGAGTGGGCACTGGTGCTGCTTCCCAGCATGACCAAGTCCTTGATCAAGCAGCCAGGGCTGTGAACTCAGAGCTGGAGTGTTTCTTATCTTGTCCATGGTAAATGTGTGTGTGCTTTGTGTATGTGCCCACCACAGCACACCATGGGGGGGTACAGCTTCCCACCTTCTGTATCTCCCCCCCCCCCCCCCCACACACTAACTTTTCCTCCTCCTCTCACAAAGATTTCAGAGTTTCTCCAAAGGCATTTTACCCTTCAGTTTGTCCTGAGACCTCAACTTTTTTCTCTCCATCTCCCAGCTCTCTGCTGCTGCTGTGCTCTTGAGCTTTTGATGAAAAGCAGGCTATCAAAGCCTTCCTCCTCATTCCTCCTCAGCTGCATACTTTCAAGTATAGGCCTCCCCATCTACAAGGAACATTCAAGTTAGGTATCAAGCACTGCACCTGGCAGCGTTTTCCAGATCCTGCCCAAATAATAATAAAGTTTCTTTGCCTCAGGACTTGCTGAACCCAAACACTGTTTTCTCTGGCACGAGAGGCCAATTTACTTCTCGAGATAAATATTAAGCAAACAGGATTTTTTTTACTTTAGGAAAAAAGAAGCTAGAACATTTTCCTGCAGCCACAGTCACACCCCTTGTGCCTGTAATGCTGAGCTATTTTTAAAAATTCATTCCTGTGGTATTTTCCTAATAGCCATAAAGAAGCAGGGCATTCTCTAAAACACACTTGGCTATTCTTACTCCTTCTATGCCTTCTGACTATGACCTTCCAAATTCAGATAGATTAGCCAGCTGTCAAAAGAAAAAAAGTTAATCTCTTTGTAGCCTTTCCTCTATTGCTTATTTTCCCCAGACAGGAGCACAGATCTGGCAGGAAACCAACTTAGTTCCTGCCCTAAGACTCCATCACATTTTCAAAAAGTCATGTCCTGAATGTTGCAACTTGGATTTTCTGTATACTAAAAAAAGAAAACAAAAACTTGTATCTTTTCCCAGTGTTTCAACAAAAAAATCCAGTGAGCCAATCCCAAGAGAAGAACTGTAGCCCATCCATGTAATAACACTCTCAATACCCTAAAAAAGTAAGATTAATATTTTGAATTGAGCAAGGGGCACCAACACCAGCCGTTTAACAATCATTTCAACAATCATACTGTTTCCTTCATCCAGGAGATGACTGGTAAAATGAGTTTGTGACCTAGCTAGTAATTTTTTAAAAAGCACAGAATCCTCAGCAAAGGATGATACAAACCTGTATCAGCATGAGGACCTCTTGTTAAAATAGCAGGCAGAGACACAGAGCACTTAGCTGTTCTCTCTCCTCTGTATTTGTTCTCTGGTATAAAATGCAGAACATTTTTTCTAAGTCTATGTAAATATAAACAAAGATTAAAATTAGGACAAATCTCTCTTTTCCTGATTTCATCGTCTGAACCCTCAATTAAACTCCTCAGTAAGTATGTATTTTCTATTCATACCCACAATTTATTTCTGCTTGCCCGTGGTCCATGCTGGGGGAGAGCACTCCCAAGCAAATCAACCTTTCACTGCCAGCTCCTGACCCCATTTCTCTTTTTCCATCCTTTTACACATTCCAGCCTTCTGGCCATCTCCTAATGCTGAAATCAGGAGATTTTTTGCTGCCTGAGGCAAGAGAAAAGGCAGCACAACATGCCATTATGAAGAAGGGATTGCCTCTTGTCGTGTTCTGTACCTGCCTGAGCAATTCTGCAGCCATGTGTCACCTTTGCTGCTGCCCTCTGCAATGCTTGTGAGGCCACAAGATGTGGCCAGCTCTGGAGCAGCCCCTCCTGGCTCTGGTTTGCATCTTGTCACACTCCCCCTGCTCCTGCCAGCACACCCTTAGACAAAAGCCTCTTTCAAGTCAAAACCCAACTTACAGACACACAATGACTCCCACAATCCATAATGGCAGATCTTGAAATTAATTTTTTTTCCCTTGCATGTTAATGCTCTTTTCCCTCTACTCAGTGTCCCCACCTCTTTCCTAGGGAGGTGGTGGCACAAGGCACTGTGAGATAATTGCAGGTCAGAGCTTCACCCATCAGTACAGCCCATCCACATCACCTCCTCCATTCACACTGCAGAGACAGCACAACTAAAGCTGAGTATTTGTTGCTGCTGCTCCAGGAAAGCACAGTCACAGCAATTCAGCTGGCAGCAAATCAGTAATAAAGGTTTTAGTTCAAACCATGCTGTTTGGTCAGCAGCTGATATTCTGGCCCATGAATTCCAGCATCATTCATTTAGTCAGAAATGATATTCAATTCTCATGTATGTCAGAATCACAAAATTTACTTTGTTTTTTCCATGTCAAAGTTAAGGGGAAAAAAAGGTGGTGAGTTCCAGAGCTCCCTAAAGCCAAATGCTAGTAATTGCTGGATGAGAAAACAACAAACAAAAGGTTATCAACAACTTCTACCTAGAAAATAACAAACAAAAGGTTATCAACAACTTCTACCTAGTTTCAGAAGGCAAACAGGAAAAAAGACTTCAATGAAAAAGAGCCAAATTCTATGAAAAAAAATATTTTTTTTTCCAGTCACTATTTCTTTCAATAAATCCAGTGATTCATCTATGTTTCTAGACTCTTAATTTGTTCTCACAGACACTGGAAATTAAAAAATAAAATCAAATCAACTTTCAACCTCCTCTGAAGAAGCTACACTGAAGTGCAACAGCTAACAAGTTGAACATGCTTTTAGCAGGCATTCAATTCCAATACTACACATTTGTTTATATAGGGGGAATGAGGCTCATATTTCATGTATATGTATATGAAAAAATATATACCTATTTATGCATCCAGGCAACACATGTGAGAAGGGTCACTTGAGAAGTATTGCCAAGGCTGGTCAGGGCTGGAAAGCAGGACCTCCCAGTCCTCTCCCTTGGGGTTTCTGGGGCAGCAGGCATTACATAAGAAGGAAAGACCTCCCCCAGTGCCAGGTCCTCCCCATTCCACAGGTGCAAATCCTCAGCAGTTTGTCAGGCTCTGCTTGTTGTAACAAAAGCTTTCAGTCTCCTGACATTTAAAAAGGGTTCAATGAAACATAACATGAACTAGTTAAAAGTACCACGTGGAGTGCCTACACACGCCCACCCTGCTCTAAGGCAAAAGTCACAGAAAGCAAAGTTTCATGGCCTAATAGCACATCCTACCTATCCCCCCTCTCCTACAGAACTCCTCCAAAACAGTATCTGCCCTCTGCCTTGCCTGGTGTGCTTTGAAAGCCCCAGTGATCCCCTCTTCTGGGCCAGCAGGGCAGGGCTGGCACCTGCAGGGTTCCTGATGTAAACAGGGGATGGGGGGATCATGCTGCAGTACTTTTCCTGACCTTCAGCCAGAAGGTTTGCTTTACCTAATTTGAAGCTCCTCCTCTTGGAGACTACCCAAAATGTCTTTGTTCTGTTCAGGTTGTGCCTTAATCACGTGGCCAAACTTGAGTCCTGCAGCTCTTTTGATCTCTCGTGGTTAATCAAACTTCTCACTCACTTCACCACTGTTAATGCTGCTCTTACATGCAGGGACTGCCACAAAGAGAAGAAAAAATGATCAAGAAATAAGTGATAAATAACATCCACAACATGGTAAACCACCACCACTACCACTGTCAGTATTCTGTCTCTTTCCTGGGAAAATTCTACATGTCCCAGATTTCCACTACACAGTGTCATTTTTTATTAAAAAAAAAAAAAGAGAAGTAAACTGTATCACCAACCCTACTGTATAAAATAACAGAAGCTTACAGACTGTGCAATGAGTAGCCAAGCAACCAGGCTTCCTGCATGACAGTTCTGGGATATTTTGATACCCTGCCAGAGGCTGACAGCAGCCCTGGGTTGCTGCCTCCTAGCAATGCCTGCAGGCTGCTCTTCCCACCGTGCAATTCATCCCTGTTAGCATCAGCATGCTCTGGATGCCAAGTGTCCAGCCATGGGTCAGGGTGCACTTCACACCACCTTTGTGCTGATGCAAAAGTGATGCCCCAAAGGGGCAGGAGAGAAGGCATTGGGTTGTCAGGCTAGAAAACAACTAAAGAATTGATGGAGAAAATCCCGTGCCACTCTGAGAGAAAGATTGCTTTTGGAAAGTCAGCAGTGCCCAAACAGGTGATGCTACAATAATTAATACTTTTATACTGTGCCACTGTGATCCATGAGAGATCTTACACTTGATGCCATATGAACAAGGAGGATTTTTTTTCATGGGAATCTCACCTATTATGCTATTTGCTTTAACACACAAAGGCCCCAAAAGAGTCTTCTCATCTCTTCTTTAGGGTATTTTTTCTGTGAAAAGATTATTTAAAAAAAAAAAAAAAAGACTTGACTCTTGCAATACTGTCCTGACTGGTACAGTGCCATCATCCAAAGGAAACCTCACTCAGATGAATTCAGCATAGCCTGCTAACAGCACTTGAAGCTCTTTTCGTTCAGCATTATAAAATTGTTTTTCTCCTGAGTATAAGAGTTTCACTTTATGTCCTGCCAAGGTCAATATGCAAGATAAATACTCTCCCCCCTCATGGCCTAGTGGGAGGTCTCTTAAGCAGCTCAGGATTGCCATATAATATGTGGGGAAATATGACATCCTACGTTTCACATGCTAAATTATGTCAGATTTCAGAATGCAAGCAAGATTTTCCTTCAACTACTCTCTGATACAGAAAAGAAGGAATCCTCTCTAAATCTGAGATACTTTGACTCACAGCAGTAGACAAAAAGAAATCAATATTTCTTATAGGAATTGCTGCAAGCAAAGATTTAGTTGAACAAGAGCTGTCACATCAAACTCCTCCATGAAAAGTTAAGTGACTGTAACTGAGGAGAAGGGGGATTGGGGAAGGTGAGAGAAACACCATCAGTCACTCACCCCCAAAACAGAAAGAGATACATCTTAAGAATTCTCTCCTCCTGTATATTTTCCTTAAAAATCACTTTTCCCTGCTTAAAAATTGATATATCTTTAATAGCGATATTATCAATATTTATTTTTGTTATCATTCTGCCAGTGAAGGTCTGGGCCACATTGAACGATCTTTCCTCCAAAGGAACCAATGAGTTTTCACAGTTTTCATAGTGTTTGGCCTGGAATGAACATGTGGCCTGATAAAGTGCAATGAAATTCTCTGAAATGTACTCCTGTACATTTCATTTGGCAAAAAGATGTTTATAATTCAGAGGTCTACATATTCCTCAAAGCATCTTGGTTATCCAATTAAGTTCATAATGAAAGAGGAGTCATTCTGTTAAGCCAAAGCAGGAATTTACACCTGAGGACACACACCAGCAGATGCATGAAAAGATGATGTGAGTTTATCTTGGTTGGACTCTCTCTGCACAGTTTGTGTCAATCTGCAGCATTTCACTGTCAGTGCAGCTACTGCTGTCTGCACTGCCAAGCTAGAACAGACTAATTAAATCTAGTTAACTCTGAGTCCTGACCCCAATGTGTCCAACAAACCTCCAGAGAGTTAAGGAAAAACTTGCCCTTTTAAATTTTCACTAACAGTATGAGCTATTGAAACTTGTCAGAGATGCTGACATCTAAATATGCTTCACAAACTTCCAATTTTGACTGCTTCCCTATATTTCCTGAATGCATTATGCCTGCAATTTTCCTCCTCTGAATAACACAACTCATCTGTGTCAAAATAAATTTATCACCTATTAATTTCCATTCTTCTGCTCAGAGAGTTATTTCACACCTCCAGCAGACAAGGGCAGTGCAATGGAAGGGCCTTAGGTTGCTAACCCAACATCACAGAGGAGGTCACAGCATTTCCCCCCCACCCTTTCAGTATGTGCACTTGGCAGTCTTCTGAATAGATTTCTGGCAAAAGATAAACCAGACACATTTTTTCAGTTTCAAGAGAGCTCTTCCCTGAGTTCATAGAGCTGGTGTCCACTTTGACTATTTCAGTTTAAAGAAAGATGCAGTTTTTCTTGTTCTCCTGTAATTGATGAAGGCTATTTCCTAAAAGAAACCCATTTCATGGGGAAGTAAAAAACATTTAATGTGGAAGTTATGCCCTACACAGAAAACATTTCATAAATTATGAAAAGTTGTCAGTTTAGAAAATTCCTTTTTCAAGAGAAAACAACAACCCAGAAAACAAAAAATCTGGAAACAAGTATAAAAGTGTATTTTAAAGATGCAAGAGGCAATTCTTAAATGAAACTGAAACCATGTATCTGACACAGCAGTGACACAGCTGGATAGAGCTCCACTTCTCAACCACCCACGTCAAAGATTAAAAAATAAAACAAGTCAAAGTATTTTCTAGTGTCGAGTAACTCAATCTCTGACAGAAAAGCTCTCCACTTGATTAAACCACTACATCCTGTCTTTCAGTCAAATTGAATTCACTTGTACTTTCACATAATTCTACTCTGTGCTGCCTCCTTGCTACCAGCAGAGCAGGTGTATTTTTCCATAAGAAAGCAGTGGCAGAAGTGCAAAGGAAATGTACTTATCATTGTGCTCCCACCCTAATGCCCAACTGAAACAAAAGCTGAGCAAATCAGTTGTTTTCTTTTTTGGTAAATCAGGTGGCCAGCACCAGCCCTCTCCCACCCCACACCCCATTTGACACTGACACCACCCGCCAGCGGCAGCACGGCTGCTCCCTAGGCAGCACTGCAGTCTCTCATTAGGACAATGTTAATTTAATTAAGAGTGTTTTTAACACAGACAAAGGCGATTTAAAAGCCTGTCAGTCACTGTATGCAGTTTCCCAACTTTTGTCCTTTGAATATATGAGCTCATCACAAAGCTGCCACTGGTACACCCTGCAGGCTATCAGTCCTCTTAATGGCACAGTGTCTGTAGCACACAATGAACAGCACCCTCTCTACCTCAGACATTTACCCAGCTCAGCGGCAGAGTCTCACCCCCAAACTGCTTTAAAAAGGTTGCTGCTTTTTGAAATTGCCTTACAATGTTCTCAGATTACAAAAAAGCCCTGTCCAACAGACTTCAGACATGGTTCTTTAAAAAAAATACACCTACAGGATTCCTTCTGCAGCATGAAAAAGGAAGAGGGTTAATACCTTGGACACCTGGTGAACACAAGTCAAATCTTCTTCCCATAAATTCAGGCTAACAGCAGTTAGCATTGTTACTTGAAGAGCTGTGCTTTGTCCACAGCTTTCTTTCCCTGAGCCTTGAGGGAAGGTGCTCCAGGGGGATCCCTGTTCCAGAGGGTACCTATTTGCAGTATTGCATGTGGACACCTGAGTGCTGAAACCGCCCTCGAGTCAGCCAGGATAAACACCACACTAAAGCCAGCAATCTGCAAAAACATTGCTCTTTAATGCCCAGTCTGGTAAAATTTCACACTCCCTCTGGCAAAATTGTGCTATCCAATGCCAGATTATCATACCATCCCACTGATTTGCACTGGGATACACTCCCTGAAATGCCTCCAAGAAATGCCATGAAAGCACGCACCTCGAAATGGCAAAAATAATAACCCCAGAAAACAAAGAAGGGAGGTAACAATAGGAGAATTCATTGCAGGAACAGCAGCATATCAGAGCAATGACAGAAAATCAAGCCCTAACAGCACAGAGAAGACATGCAGAACAAACATGACTTCTATCACTGTGTTAAGGATCTGGAAAGACAACAAATCAAACACTGGAGCACACAGTCAAATTTTCTCCTTCAGTTCAGCATGAAGATTTCTGGCTAAAACAATGTTACTTACTATAAGCTTCAGTATTGCCTTAGTATTTATTCAGGGGCAGATCAGACTCAAAGTTTTCTTCCTAAAAGTGACTGTTTCTTACTCACCACAAATCCTAATAAAAGACACAGGGTATGAGACACATCCAGCAAATACTCAGCTTGGACTGCTTCATTTTACCTTTCTTCTTCTGTGTCCAAATCTACATTGCTGCTCTTGACCAAAGCTTTTAACAAGAAGAGTGCCCAGCTTGGTCCCCAGCTAAAAATGCATTATGATCTTTGCTGGGTAGGACTATCAGATTTACTGAACTGTTTGAGCAGCTGTCTGAGCTACTACTCTAAGCATGATACTCAGCTTGCTGAATTAATGTTAAATTTCCTGTGTGTAATTTTAACTGTAAAGAAATTGGTGTGATCATGGGCTGAGTGAAAACAACATTTATACCCTTGGAGGTGATATAAAGAGAAGAGAGACAATAACTGGCTGGTATGAAACAGAATCTGTGTCACAGGGGAAAAATGGATACTTGCATCCTTCAGGATTCTAGTTAACACCCAGCCTTTCAGCTCCAAGCTGAATGATTGCACTGGAAGACACAGAAGTCTTGCTCCATAGTTGTACACAAATCCTAAAGACACTAAGGGAAACAGCAAGATATAAAAGTTGGCTAAAACCAAAAACCCTGGGCATGAAAAACCAACACAATCAACATCAGTGCTACTTCTGGTGAATAACGATTGGCATAGCTGAGAGCTGAAAAAGGGGGCAAAGAAATCCAAAGAGAGAGTCTGCTGCATTCCATAATGCTCATTTCTCTACGGAATCTGCTACATACTATAATTCTCATTTCTGCTGTGTTTTAAACTGCTCATTTCTCAGGATACCCTTATGTCATGAGTATGCCACAGGACACTTAAACACCTGCCCATGAGAAATAAATGTATATCTGATAATCTTTTCTGTGGCATGAAGTGTTCTGCATGTCATGCTTTGAATGCCATCCAAGAATCCAAGCTGTTGGTTCACTAATGAGACGTGTCCCTCATTTATGCATGACTGGGCCTTAGACTTCCCAAAGAGGCCAGACCTACCTGAGGGGCTCTGCAAAGCAAACACCAGCTTCAGGAAAGGCAGTAAACACAAGAATACCTCTTAAACAAATAATTACACAAGCGCAATACTGGGGGGAACGGATGCATTCCAGACTTGCACTAGTGGAGAGTTTCTGGATAACAAATTAGTTCAGCAACACTTGACATTATTCCCTTTGTTCTCTGTGCACACTAAGTTGCTCCCATGTTGTCTGTGGTTAACAGATAGAATGTAGGGAGCTGTCTGTTACCTGGAAGTAATCTAAATACTGAAGAAAGAGTAGAGTTTCTACTCTTTTTTAATGGTAAAAAAAAAAAACCCTTGCATGCTGACAGTACATTCTAAATGCCTACACAAATATTTTATTTGACTTTGCAGGTCTCCTGATTTTCCATAGCCCTTCTTTCCCCTCTGAATGGGTCTGAAGTTCAAACTCTTCCAGTAATATCTAACTGTAAGTCCCACTGCCAATATTTCCAGTCCTACTGATATCTAAAGAGGCCCACTTGGAGACTGAAGACTGGATTTTTTGATTAAGCTACAGTAAAATATTCCTTTTAATTAAGCATAATTTTGTATAATTAATCTCCACAGAAAGCATTCATTTACCTTGCTATCTGAGATTTCCCCAGAGAAAACCTTCACAGTTCAAATGATCCCTCCATGTATGATCATAAATCATTGTACCTTGGTAATGCAGCCTGCAAGTACAAAGAGCTTCCCACACACTGATGCTGTCAAAACAGAATATATGTATGCCACCTACAGCACACATGTGAATTCCAGCCTCCAGCAAAACAAATCCTGCCACAGGATGCTCCAATGTGAGCCAATGTGTCATCATCAGCAAGGCTCTCTCCCTTCACAGCTCTGGTGTTTCACATATGTCAGCAACCCAGGAATCATCAGCACGAGCCAGCTCAACCACAACCTGGTGACTAGGCAGTCTAGGTTCCCAGACTTGCCCTCTTTGGGAAACTGTTCCCTAAATTCCTGTTCTTACCTATTAAAATGAAGGTTGTCTTCCATGTAGCTGGAAAATGGGGCAGGGGAAGTAGGCCGGCAATGACAGACTATGTTCACACATAAATTAAAACTGGGAGTGTGCAGGAAAGGCCTAAAAAAGAGCCAGGGTTAGAGACTGAGCATTTGCTGAATGAATTTCATTGAACAATGGACAAATTTGAGTAGAGCATCTATTCTACTCAGCATCTCTGTCTTCTGCACACTCCTTTGTCTTCACTAACATGAGCTTTCCAAAATTTAATCACCTCAATGACAACAATGTAACTTCAACTTCCTTAGTATATCACCTGTAAAAGCTACAAAAAATAATGGCTTTTGGTCCAAATACTGTTTTTCTTCTAAATATTCCAAAAATATGCTTGGATAATTGTTACTTCTTGATTGCAAACAAGAACAACCCTATAGAGGATGCACTTATGTATGAGAAACACCATGGTTTCCCAAGCTCCATGATAAATATTAAAAAAACACCCAAAAGAATACCCCAAAGCCAGCTGGTAAAAAAAAAAAAAATAGAAGAGGGAGGGGAAAAAACCACTTCTAAATTGTATTAAGTACGTGTGCATCCATACACAAAATGTACTTACAGCATGATTCCTCTGGAATTTAATTTATAGTTTTGGAGAGTTTGACATGACCAAAGGTTACGAGCCTCTCTTTCAGCCAGACTTGCCTGCCTCTTCTGTGAAGCTGCCACTGAACGAGACTGGAGGTGGGGGAGGATGATTACTGACTGTTTTGCACTCTGGGCAGGCTTTCAACATCAGCCAAAAAGTAATCAGCAATTACAAACTGCAGTATGTGACAAAGCCCAAGCTGAGCACTGGCTGAGCATGCTGGCTGCACAGCGCCTCCTTGCCAAGAGTTAATGAGATCATTTTTCTCCTTGGAAGATATACACCACTTCTAAATCTGAGCAAAGGCAGCCTTTACACAAACAATACCTCCCCTAGAGCAGGTCCCTGAAACAAAACATCACCTAATTGTAGTCTGCAGCTCCATCACTACAGGCAAGAAAGGCTCCTCCGACCTCTGACAGTAACTGCTGGCAAATGGGATGTGCTGCTTAACCAGGAGAAGTTCCAGGATTGGTGTGTGTACTCTCAGGGCTGCTTACACCTGTTCAACAGGGCTTTGGTGGGTGGCCTTTTTCCATTTTGGTTTTGATTGTTTCTACCCCCTCCTCTTTCCCTTGAAGCGTCGTCATTATTATTATTCTAACAACTACTCGGTGTGATTAAGGCTCTCTGGCTATAGGAGATAGTTTTATTTTTGGCTTAATAAAAAAAAACCAATGTAACAGAAATTCCTCAGGTCTTTGAGTGGATTCAGGAAAAGCTTAAGTTTTGCTCAACCCTGCTAATTGTTTCTAGCCAGATCAGAATAAAGCATTTAAGGAACTTAAGCCTATGTCTAACTTCAAGCAAGGAGTCATGACATTGTCTTCAAACTGGAGGTGCCTCTGATAATCTTTGTAACTTGCTGAAGCACTAAAACAGTGTAGAAAGCAATCTTCATGCCTGCTAATATTTGAACTTCTTAAGGTTTCTTATGAAAAAGCACTCCCCTGAAAATGAAATCTGAAACAGGGTCAGCAAAGACTTAAAGAGGATTTTGTAGTCAGTCTAAGATTTCACAAGGAAAACAGGTACAGGAGAATTTTTTCTTCTTTTAATCAACTAAATGAGATCAGTAAGGACAAATGCCATCAATGAATGCCTCATTTAGGCTTGTTCTATTGCACAGGCAGAATGGGTGGTCTGCAAAACAAGTTAACAACACTACAGAGATGGCTCTGCCAGCATTTCCCACTGAAACCACAGTGTATGTAAATCCTGACCCTTTTGAGGACAAATTTTCCAAGTTCACGTTCAAATTTTCAAATGTTCAGCACTGAGTGTGAAGGTCTGAATTTCAGGAACTTGGGTCCCATATGGACATTTAACAAAGGGTTCAGGTTTTTGCAAGACCTCTGTGTAAGTAACTAAAGGTTTCTGAAAACTGGCCAGGAGTTACAAGAAGCTGTTTCTACAGCATGAAATAACCTTTTCTTAATCTGGCACAGACTCAAGTCTGATGTTTCTGCACAAAACTACAGAAGTCCAATGCTGTAGTAATCTATCAAGGTGTTGTAAATTGTGAACAGGTGAGGCTCTGCAGCAGGACAACACAGCATTGTAACAAGTGAACAGGTGTACAATGGAGAATCCCATTGTTTAGATATGTTTAGATTACTGCTATGCTTAGATTGTTTAGATTATGTTTATGTTTAGATTTGTTTAGATTACTAAATGTAATATGTTTAGATTACTGCTATGACCATTTATCACACAACTTTTATGTGCAGCACATACAGTAGAGCTGCTTGAATTTTTCCAGTGCCTGTCTTTCCCCACTACTTAAAAAAACCCCAAAAATAAAATAATAATAATAAAAAAAGAGGCAGGCACCTTGTCTTTGCCAGAAGAGGAGGTGGCAGTTCATGACAGAGTCTCAGGAGGTGCTCACCCAAGAGCAGCCCCAGTCCATGAGGGATTGGTGCTCCTGTAAAGAGTAGTCAGCAACAGGTTGCAGTTTGAAGCATGAGCTCTACATGTCAATTATTCTACCTTGCCAGGAAAGAGTAATTAGAAATTAACTCCCTGATGCCTTCTGTCCTGCTGCCCCCACTGGTTCACATCCATCACCATGAAGACTTCTCTCAGTGACTCCTCATGGGAGGGATGCCTTTCCAAGGGAGGCACTGAGAAGAATTTTCCACTTCTCCCTCCCTTCCATCCACTGTGCACAGCAGCAATCTCATTTCATTACAAGCCCAGGATTCCAATGTCAGTGGTTTCAGGCATATGCTAATAAGGAGCAAGTAGCTTCCAGGAACACTAAACACAATGAGTGCATTAAAAAACTCTTCTGAGAAAGAAAACTCATCACATGTTTCCAATAGGGAAGGTGAACTAAAGATAAGGCCCTATAAAAAGCTGAATGAAATCCTGGAGGGAGAGAGAGAGGGCCTGTAAAGTGCACAGTAAAAGCACTATCAGGCAGGATGACAGCAAAGAAGCCCAGGTAAATAATGGTTTATCTTTAGGGCTTTAAGAAGAAATGTAGGGTAAGTGTATATTCTCACATATTGGATCAAGAGGCACAAAATATTTCAAAAGAAGTAATTAGAACAATTGAGCTCAGGCATATTGCAACAGCACTGGGTTCTAACTGCCCATTTTGCTGGTTTCTCCTAGAAAAGTAATAGGAAATTTTCTCTCTGAAGTGACAAGAGGACTTACCTGGTTTAGTAAAGCCCTTGGCTTAATGTGTATGTGTGTGCACTGCACACCTATACAAGTACTGCAAAGGAGAAATTTTAATTATTACAACCTCTTTGAGCTATTCTAACTAATTTCAGAGTATTCTCCAAAAAGAGCTGGCAGTTTTTAACAATCTTGTCAAATTAAAGTAAGCTGTTTGCTAACTATATTGTATTCCTACACATATTATAGCTGCATATATGCCCATAAAGTTTCATACTACAGTAAGTTCTCCATGTTGCTTCCTCCAGGTACTTACTGTACATGGGACATCTCTCCAGACCTGGAGTATGGGCATTCCAGCTGCTGAAGAGCTGCCACTGAACTGAGGACATGTAAAACTTGAAAGCCAGCAAGTTCCTCTCTTGAGGACAACATCCTACGTGACATGTCACCTTTGTCTTTGAGGCTGGAAAAACAATGTTGTTTGAAATAACAACTTTACTTAAAGCAAAGGTGTAAAATCAGAGATATTAGCTCATTCAAATTTCAAAGGACTTGAGAAAAAAACCCACATTTAGGGTAGCAACTGAATCAAGTCAAATTGAGTTAACTGACCAAATGGCAAGAATGTCACCCCATAGCTATCACAGCTACCTGCTCTGTACTCTCAGTTTTACTCTTTTTGGCTGGCTCAGCTGAAAAAAGTTGATACCACCAGACACTATTTCTCTCTAAAATGAGGTAATGACAGATAATTCTAGATAGACAAGGAGGAGACATTTAATCCTGCTTCAGTTAGGAAATATTAATTAAACCAGGGATCTGCAACTTCTGCCTGGATTGTTCCCATTGAATCCAATGATCACCACATTGCTTTACTCCATCTGCTCTTTTAGACAGATTACTGTGTCTGAAAACCTGGTGTCCCTGCTGCTAAAGCACGAAGGACTCATCACCAGGGAAGGAAAATTCGTGAATTACAGGAGTGCATGCACTGGGGTCTCTACCTTTACATGCAATACCACTGTTAGAGATTAATCTGATCATGGATTTATATTATGGTTAAACAAATTTTGGGGAAAGGCTTTACAAAAAATACTTACAAATTGATTCAGTGGTAACAGCACTCTACTGATTCTATGTTTTTAAAGTTTCTTTAAATTCTGCATGACATTGGTTTATTAAATGCTGATATAACGAGAAACATACAACAAAACTGAATTATCTTCAATCACAAACACTTATGGCAGTACAAGAAGAATTTTCAAGCCTAAATGAAAGGAATACAGACTCTGTTGACATAGAACAGAGACTGTTGTCCAACAGGTATTTTGGAGCTATTATTTAAAAGACACTACCAGTGGCAAACTTAAAGCTTCATGGTCACTTGAAAAGTAAATGAAACACGAGTTCCAAATAAGCCTGCAGTTTCTGGCATCAGCTTTGTACTAAGTCTGGAAACCTAAAAGACTGACAATACCAGCATTATAGCTTAGCATTCAAACAGAAAGGAAAAACTGTAATTTTGCTAGTCAAATATACAAATCTGATGTTAGCTAAGTCAGCACAGATCAAGTTTCATTACTTCTCTGGGAAAGAAACACTTTTGGGAAGAATAATAATTCCTTCAGTTAATTTTCACAAGCTAGGCCCAACAAAAATAATTAAAAATAGCAAGATAAGACTGATGACAGTAAAGTTTCTAATGTAACAATGGGAGAGGCCAGTTAACTCATCAGCAAAGAAAAGATAACTGGAAATGGGAGACTAAAAGGCCATACTCAGTCCCACACAATTCCCAGGCCTCTAAGTAACTCAATCTGAACACTGTGAAAGCTAAATAAAGACATACCTAATTTTTTATATTAACTGAAGGAACTTGATAAGCTACTAAAAGTACAAACATAAATTAAATCTTGACAAGTAATATTCTGTACAACATTCACACCCTGTAAATAAGAGCAGCAAATATGTCTCAGGCCACAGAACTAAGAGGCTCTCACAGTACCTCCTTCAATAATAACATCAGTGATGCAGCTGCTGAAGAACTAAATCATGTCATTTGGGGTTTTTTGTTTTATTGAGTTTTGTGTGGTGCAGTTCTGAAGTCCAGCTAAGAGAGACTCTAATAAACATCTTCCTTAGCTGGCTAAAATATCACAGGGAGTCTTGATAATGATATCCAGAAGGTCACAGAAATAAGATCATACCACTGTGTGATGCCTACACAGATTGTGAATGCACAAAGTCCCAGGCAACACAGTGAAGTGTAGTGATCTTGTCAGTAAGCCTAAGGATAGATTAAAACTGGGAAAAAGAATGGAGGAAATTTAACCCTCACCCACTTTGACAAATTATTTACCCCTTAGCAGCTCTAGAGATCATCTCGGAAATCAGAAAAATAAGTTATCTAAATGAAAGAATACATACCAGCATCTGCCCACCTGTTATGGTTACTGCCTCTAGTTCAGATATACCAGGAAGAGTTGACCAGAACACTCTACCAAAAAGGACTGCCAGTGGGAAGAACAGAATTTGAAAGGGAAGACTTATGCTAAATTGGGATAACAACAGAACATCTCAAGAACCAACAAAACCACCCCAAAATCAACAAGCCTCAAATGAACCAGATTAGTGAAAGTTCGAGTGAAGTAAACACTGTAATTTCCCTCCTTTCTGCTGCATTGTGAGTTGTTCCTATCCTGAACTGGGAAGGTACCCTGGTCACAGAGAAGCTAGGCATGGAGAAACCAGGATGACAAAGGGAAAAACAATGGATGCAGGAAGGGAGGTTTCTAGGATAAGAACAAATAGTCTTAGTTTTTGCTCCAAAAGAAGTGAACCAAACAGGACAAATATCTACTTGTAAAAACAAAATAAATCCCAAGGACCTTAGATGCAAACTGCAATGAAAAGCTCAAAGGACTGTATGCTGTCTGAAGAAGGACACTCCAGTGTCAGCAGCAATTTTTTGGTCATCTGCGATGATCAATAGGTCTAAGGCTGCCAAAGAAAATTAATTCCTTGGCATTTTTTAGAAGCCCACATGGATACCATACTCTGGGAATATGGCTGTCCTGGCAGGAAGCTATAGGCCCAGGTGGCTGGGGCAGATTCAGGACGTTTTTAAAATGGCAGGAAAAAACAGACTAAGAGAGGCTGCATTTTCCAGGCCCAACAGTGGGAAATATTTAGTTAGGATATTTTTATGCCAGCAGCAGAAGACACCAACATGGAACATTCATATTGTTTTTTTTTCTCCTACTGAAACTTTATGGCATCCAATTGCAGTCTAAACCAGAGAATGGCACAGCTGGACAAACCTTGCTTCTAGAAATGCACATGTTTGGAAAAGTCAGCCTCCAGAAACCTTTCAAGAGATCTACAAAACTTTCTGCTCGCCCCACCAAGAGAATGACGATTTCCTCTTTCAGCACCACTCACAAAGTCTCGTCTTCCACAGTTTCAGTTCAAAAAACCCCTCCCAAAACCATAAACCCCCAAACCCACAACCACCAACACTGAAAAACTCCACAGAACAAGTGATCAGGGGTGACTGTGATTTACAGAAATGTTCCCAGCCTTTCACTGCCCACCTCTCTCTTAGACTTCTCAGTTTTGGAAACCTGTTGTGACAGAAGAAGAAGGAAATAGTTAGCTGCTGCAATGTTCTGCTTGCCAAATTAAAACTATTCCCTACTCCTGATATAAAATCCTCAAATAAGACATACAATAATCCCATCTCCACAGCAAATCCTCATTACCCTACAGTGAGCTTGTATTGTGGAACCTGCCATGTTTCAGATGATGCTCTAATAAAAGAGCAGGGTGTCAAATTCACAATGCAAGCTGTTATGTGGCTGTAACCAGGTGAACAGATCTTTGGTGTAATTTTGTTAATTTTACAAAATACATATTAATCCTCACACTTCAGTGATTATTAAACCTCATGTTGTGTCAGTTTTTTCTAGCTTTAAAAATGTAAAAAAAAATAAATCTAACACTTTCTGGTCTTCTAAAACACATTCTTCCACATTTCTATTTAATTTCAGTGTCATATTGACAGTTTTATATTATGATAACTACTTTTCCTGGATTAAGTGTAATATTTTCAAGGAGCATTCTTGAAGACAGATCATTTTATTTTCCTAGCCTTCCTCCCATCTCCAGCATTATTTTTAGAATAATGGACCTGACAAGATAGCAAACCTAACATGGGATTTTGAGGGGGAGGAATGGGGTGTTGGGGTTTCTTTTCCCCACATCTCTTGAAAGGTGGCAGTTGTCTAAATCAAGTTTATTTTTAGCTTCTCAGCAAGAGATACGCCAAGTCCTGTTTCTCTTGGTGCTTTAAATGCTTTTGGCTTCTTACTGCAAAGTAATCCCCACATCTTTGCTGCACAGCCACCTTATGCCCTTTGTGGGACCTGCCTTCACTCATCTGCAGCACTTGCAGCCAGCCCAGCTCAAAAGCAGGTTGCTGTCCCAACCTGTCAGTGCTCAAGTTCATCTTGAAGGACTCCAAAAATCCCCAAGAAAATTGACACCACTAGCTGAAGGAGTAGAGGGCCAAAGAAAACTCTCAACTTCCAATTCATACAAGAGTGATAATTCTAGAATGTTTTCACACGAAAATTAAAATTGCAATGTTTCCTTCCAAGGGATGAGATTCTAAAATGGAAGCACACTATTATTTTAAGAATAAATTATTTATACTCCTAAGACACAGTATTGTTGAAAGCCCACCTTTCTGTAATTGTTCCAGAAATTGTTAGATTTGATATGATTATAGAAATAGATTGTTAAAGTCACCACAGGTAGAAGAAATTTTCCACTTTGTGATAGACTTTGGATTGAATCAGCAGCTGCTCTTACAGTGACTTTCAATTTGGGACACATCTTTATTTCCAAACCAGATGAAAAAAATCACTTTCTCCAGAAATAAAGCAAGTCAGAAGATACAGCAATTACTTTTCAAATATTAGGGAACACACTTTTTCACACAATATACAAGGTACAGTTTCATTTTTCTACTTTCATTATTCACAGTAAAATACTTTTCCAAATAATCTAAGTGCACCTTAGAGCCATCAAGTGCCAGTTAACTTTGTTCCACAGAAATGTAAGACACCAAAAGCCAGGTTAAGTTCCTCTCTCTGTGTTCAGACTTGCCCAAGCACTTCTGCACTGCATCAGTGCTGAAAGAGGTTTCTTGGAAAGCTTAAAGCTTCACTTTTGATCAGTTCCAACTAAGCTCTATATTAAAGAACAAACATGAAACTCCTGGGCTCTACAGCTGCAGGAAAAGACACTGATCACCAGGACAGCTTGTGAAGATGCCATAATGCCCTTTAGGCTCAGGATATCTGTGCTGTAGGTAGGACTTTCCTCTTGAGACAGATTGTCCTGAATGTTCACAGTCACTTAGATTTGTGGAGAAGGAACAGTGAGGAGACCAGTTGGCTTGATCTTGTTGATTCCTCCATCAAGGATGCAGACCCTTGGGTACTTGTTTTTCACTAGATGAGCTGCAAACTGAAACAGATATATCATTAGCCCACTGCATATCATAATCCTTAAGTGACAATAACTTTCTGTTATGTAAGGCAAATTAAACAAAAAATATCAGACCCTAGAAAGTTCTTTTTTTGCACCACAAGTCCAACACAGGAGCCCAGGCCAGTGTGTTAAAACAGCTGGAAGTTAAAACCTAAAAGTGTCACACTAATAACAATGAACTTTATTTATCTCTGCTTAGGCAGGTTTTTACCTCATTCTAAAAGGACTGTTTAATGTCAGGGCAATCACTGGAGGCTCTCTCAAAGCATGAATTAACAAATATTTTTCTGTGCATTAATCTAACTCCCAGCTCTTTTCTGCAGCTTCCCAAGTGTACAAGCATCACTGTTTGAGGGGAAAGTCATTTGCTTCCCTGTCAAACTTGTCTGATGTGACTTGATCTCACAGATGTCAGATATGAATTTGGGGTTTACCATCTCTAATCCTCCCTGCTCCCACCAGTGTGCCCATAGATAGGCTAAACAGTATAAACAGGTATCCCCCCACCATGGAAAGCCTCTCTCCTCAAGCAGTTCATGCCATAAACCAAACACAGCAACTGCCACTTCCCACACCACATAGGAACACTGTGAAACATTGCACTGACAAAGATACTTTGTATATCAAAATAATTATGAGTAAAAAATCAAAATTTTGTTTCAGAATACCAAAATCCAAACAATTCTTTCTGCATTACATGTCAAATTTGCCTTCTATACACTGACTCCAATGCATTAAAAGCAAGCATCAAAATGGACTAATCAGTGAGAAATTAATAGATTTACTTAATTTCCAATAGCTGTGAGAGATTGCTCTGCCATCTGAGTCTTTGAGACTGTTCCTTTAAAACTGGTTGTCAAATCAGTACCATTTGTAAAACCATTGAGTGCTTCCAATGGGCTATGTAAAACATTCACAATTCCCTTTTTGACTCTTTAAAATAGTTAGTGATGCTATTTGAGAACATGTCCAGGTGTGATGTCCAGGTTGCTGACTTTGCACAAACAACTAAATTAGTGACTCAAGAACAGCTCTGGGCACCTCAATCAAACTCAATACATGGGATTTCTTTTTTCATTTCTTTTCCTCCTAATTACCTATTCAGCATAACAGTACTAAGGCAGAACTCGATACACAAGTGATTACCTGTCAGCATTTTGGCTGTTATATTTGTTTCAGCTGGTTCAGGAAAGACTCAAAGTTCAATCATCTCTTTCCCCATCAGTTTGGATTATTCAGTACAGGAGTCAAAGAATCAAATAAAAAAATCCTGCAATCAAGCAATCAAAGCAGCTGACAGTAAACATTCACCATATTGGGATGTCAGCTTTCTTGAGCAAAGTAAATGCCATGCTTTTGGAAAGGTTTTGGGCTGCACAGGTGGTGTAATATGCACAGAGACATCACTAGGAGAGCCCAAATACCTCTTGCTATAATCACAGTTCATAAAGATGTGGTGTGCAGTAATGCACAAACAAAGATAGCACTCAGCTGTGCACACCATCAACTACAAAAATAGTTTATATTCCCAGTGAAATACTCCTACCAGATATCTCTACTTCACATGGACATATCTGTCACCTCACAGTGCTCTCCACCTGTGACTAATGTTCAGTGCTGGTCTTAGACACCAACACTGCTCAGAGCCAGCAGAAATGAAAAATGGCAATGAGCCTTCAGGCTGGCAGGAAGCAGCAGGTTATTTCCTGAGTACAGTGTCCCATGTGTCAACAGAGATGTTCCACTCTCTGACTACTGATAATTTTAAAATGCTGATAATAAACTGTAAACCCTGCTCCAAGTGTTTTGAATGCCCTAAACCTAATATAACTACCATTCAATGTAACCTTAAAATAAAATACACAAACAAATGCCTTGTACCTGGGGTTTGAGCATTAAGGCCTGTGTCCCACTGTATTTTAGAACTGCTTTAGTAACCAAGGTATGTCTAAAAATACATTTTCTTTACTGCATATGACAAGGTGACTTTAAAACCTTACAGTGAGGAATTTGTTGCTTCTTGCAGGGCCTCTGGGAAGCAAGCACTGCAAAATCTGGGCAATGGTGGCAGAAAGCACAACATGATATACCATATCATGAGCTTTTTTTTTTTAAGTTGTCACAGAACTGTTTGCTGTTGTCTGCCTAGTTTCAGTGAGAAATGCTGCAAATACAATTCAAAATATTGCAGCTCAATGTCCAGCCAGGGAAAAACCACTGAGCAGGAAATGTGCTACTACCAGTACCTCACTACTGTGGGAATTAGCTGTGAATCAGGGGCCTAGAGGCACATTGACATAAGCTGAGAGTTGCCATCCAGTCCCCAATATCAGCCTCCAAGAACTTTGCTCACACATCTGCCCAGGCACTGCACAAAAGACTCCAGGTTTAAGTCACATGGCAATAGGACTTGAGCTGATCAAAGACATTCCTGTTTTACCTTCTGCCTTACCCCCATTTTTCCACTGGAAGAGAAATAGTAACTTTTGGTAAAGCAAAAGGTACTACTATTTCTTACTAAACTAAGAAATATTCTCTTAGTGGCACAGCAGTCCTCCTTATTAAAGGTTTGACTTTTTATAGTTCTGTTCCTCTGCACATGTCTGTGCCACCCTCTCCCAGACAGAGGAGCCTGTCTGTGGCAGACAAGAACAGGAACTTGTTCACCATGTGTCTGAAATGTTCCAACACCACCTGCTACCTTGCCTTGCCAAAACACACTCCATGAAGCCACTATTTTCAAAATACAGAGGAGTGTTATTTCTGGTGTATGCACTGATGGAGGGGCACGAGAGGAAGGACTGTTTGAAACAGCTACATAGATTTTCTCCCCAGTTTGACCCTCAGTTATGCCAAATATCAGTAGCCTGAATCAAAGAAATAAAGATAAAAAAAAATAATGCTTCCTAAGAAGCTGGAAAAAATAAAAATCATTGATCCAAAAAGAGCAAAATCTCATGCATCAAAAAAATCCCAAGGTGCTCTTCTGAATGAATGCCCCAGACTTTCTACAGCAGAAACTGCCATCTTGGAATGCATACAGGGGCTCTGTTTCCTTTATAAATGCAACCAGAAAATGTCAACTAGAAGTTTACTAACAGGAACCTGAATATGTAATTTGTAGTTCACTAAATAATCCAACTTACAAAGCTGCTGTTAAGACTGAAAATAACATGGTGAAGAGGTAAGCCCATGGGCTACATCATCCTTAGCAACCTGTAAAGCACCTACATTTTAAAGAGAGATGTATTGGAACACATAAAGGTAGTGTACAATTAAATTCCATTTTACAGAAATATATTTCTGTAAATAGAAATATACTGTACTTTATTATATGATTAAACTTTCTCAAATTTATCAAATGTTTGTGTTGACGTAACTTCTGAAATCTATCTTTCCCCACACCACCAATGGATCACACTCTGTAATGCTTCTGCTTTCATTTAGACAAGAAGACTAGTTGGGGGAAATGGGAGTTGTGCCTATCTGAGAAAGGCTTCAAGGGATACTACAGGACTTTAGGCTTTTTACTTTCTGCTTCAGGGGGCCTTTCCTCAAAATGAGATTCCCAAGCCCAGTTACTGTGTTTTCCCTGGTTGCATCTAATGCTTTAACTGAACTTCCAAATTGAAATTCTTCTTGCTGCTTTCAGAGCAATTACATATGAAAGGATGAATAAGTGAGAAACTTGTTTAATGACTACTATATGATGATTTGCTGAAGTCTTTGGAAACATAGCTCCTCTATTAACGAATGCATCCATCAATTCCACACAAAACAGCCTTCTTGATGAACATAACTGAGCCAGAAAGTTGCAATTTGCATTTGAAAGTAGTCAGTTAAGACTCTTCATGCAGATACAAAAAGTCAGGCTTTCAGAGAAAGACAAGATCACAGCAAATTCATACCAAAAATCTGGGCAAATATTAAAGATTTTACCCTGCCTTGGTGATGCTCTCAATATAAATAGCAGAACAGGACTGCTCCTTTAAGCACCATCAAGAACCTTAATGATATGCACATTGGAGAATTTATCAAAATGTTTCTACTAGCCTGTTCCAAGCAGCAAAAGAACAGCTTTCAAGTGCTGCATGTCTGATGCCAGGCACGTCACGTTTTCAGGCTGTCTGCAGCAGAGTGTGAGAGCACAAGAGTGTGAGTGTGAGCAGCCCCACTCCCAGCACCCTCTGGGCCAGCCACGAGGGCTGCTGTGCACACATTATTCACTCTGCCAGACATTCCTGTGACAGGCTGTAATTAAAGGGCACGCTGGGAGGGAAGGAGGAGCAACATCCTGCACCAGAATACCAAAAATGATCACAGTGACAAGTGTATATATAAATATTAACAGCTTGCTCCAAAAGAGTCAGAAGGAAAAGAGAAGTTGGAGGAGAAATATCAACCAAATTTTATAGTATTCATTAATTTCCACAAGATTATTTCTAGATTTCACTAGCAAACTCATGGTACACAAACCTCTCAGGAATTGCAGTCTATTTTGCTGTGTGATTTCAGTCCAAGAGCTCACCCACACCCCTCTGAAAGCTCAACAGTCAAAGTGATCAGTTTGCAACTTTTTAAACAACACTCTCCATACGCCACAACAGAGATCCAGTACACAAGATTATTTTTAGTCAGCTACTTCTTATATTAAAATGTTCCAGAAAAGTAACACTTTTACACCATGGAGAAGACAGGAACCTAAAACCTCCCATATCAACACAGCAGTGCCTAGTTGTTGGTTGTAGTATTACCATAAAGTGAATGAAAGTCAAAAAACAAACACAGAAAAGACAACTTGGTGCAAACACATACTAGGGGGTAGGAGGGGTGGAACATAGAACCAACTGCTCTAACAGGATCAAAGGAAAATTCTCTATATGTAGACCTGGCCAAAAGGGAACACTTTCCATTCCATCAGTACAAAAACACAGCAGTAACTTAAAGGACTTACATGCTAAGATTTGAAAATAAGCCTAAATAAACAGGTATTTAATAGCTGGTTTCAGAATAAGTTTTACGGAGAATGAAAGTAAGAGTAAACACTCAAACTTCTTCAAGTGATAAATTTTAAACACCTGCATTTTAAAATTTCCACCTAGAAATCATCTGCATTAAAAAAAACCCAGCTGAAAGTGAGAACTTGAAAATTAGTCAGTTGCAGATATTTAGCTGTTGCAACACAGCTAATTCATACAGAGCAAAATAAATGCAGTGCACACATTATAGATGAACGGAATGTAAAATGAAAATACAGAAAGAAAACAACTCTATTTTTCACTCAACAGAAAATGAAAAAAGCTGTTAGGGAACATCAATATATAATTTTGAACAGAGACATAACAGCTGGCTTGGACATAAAATCTAAGTATGAGTCTTTGTGAAAGACTCTAACATCTCCCCCCAGGTCTATGGGTTGCCTTAGATCTTGAAAAATGGTCAAAAAAGTACTTGATAATGAAAAACATTTCTTTGTGATTTGTAGTACTTTCTCCTAACACTACCCAAACTGCAAGTTTTGTCCAGTTTCTACTCAAACCCTCCTGCAGCAGTCAGTCAGTCCATCCTATTCAAAGGCTGGTTCAGATACATTTTAGAGAAATGCAAAACAACATTACTCCAGACAAGCAGCATGGATATTGTATTTTCCAGATTCACCAGCACCATTCTGGCTGCTATATCTTTACACAAGGTCCTGAACCTATAACAAATATTTATATTTCATTACCATCTCTATTTCAGTTATCACCATTCCAGATTCTCTGAACTGGAATACCAGGAAACACAAAACTCTGTCTCAGAGCTGAGAAACAGCCCCAGAAAGTGAAAATTCTATGTTATAATCCAGCAGCCCCAAGCAACATGGACACAACCTCATCCATGCAAGCTCCATCAAGGACAAGAGTACTCTTTCAGAGCTGCAGTCCACAAAGACTGTAACCACAGCCTGACTGCAAGATTCAGGTTCACCATTCTCCCACCTTCCCTGTCCTCAGATGAGTGAAAGGAGCTGACATCCTGCTTGCCAGCATCTCTCAGACATATTTTCATAGGGAAAGCCAAGGACTCCCTGATTCCTCATTCCAGAAGCATCCAAACCTCTGCATAGTAAGGCACACAGGCCAAACAAGTCCTACATCAAATAACAACTAAAATTTCCAATGGCTGCTACCATTGGTCTCAGTAAAAAATTTAAAAAGAACCTATTTTGGAGTTCTAGGCTTAGCCTGTTTTCCTTGGCACTTACTTCAGGGGAAAAGGAACACCCAAATTCTGCTCCTAAGATCTTGTATTTTCTCCCTTCCTCTTTCACACCTGGCTGTGGCAGTGAGAGATTTAGGTCCTCACTGCTGTACCTGAGTCATTCAGTGCTCCCTGGCCAAAGCCAGGGGCAGAGTGACAACAGCACACCCCAGCTCCTGGCTGGCAGCCCAAGGGTCTCTCTCAGGCTGTGTGAACATGAACTGGCAACAGCAGCAGGGCTGCTCTCTCTCCATGAAGGAAAGCATGCATACATTACACTTGGTACAACAATAACAAGGGCTAAATTTACAGAATGAAATAATGAAGACTTAACCATGTACTGGGGAGAGTTACAACCAAAAGGATTGTTGCTGATTAACTAAAATGTTCCAAAGTTTTCAAAAGACAAGCTTAATCTCTTCCTCTTTAAAGCCACCAAGGAGGCTCTGATAATTCCAGTAGGCTCTGAGTCTGAATGCAGATGGGAGAATGAGGCCTTAACAAAACAAACATGAAAGAGCCATTCTGAGATTCATAAGGGGCCCCTCCATCCCTGCAAAGAGAAAAGCTTTCATTCCAATTCTTCCTTTTTCTGAAGAAACTATTTACAGGGAAACAGAGTCTAAAAGATGTATAGTGGAAACATCTCCAGAAGTTTATTGCCTAATTTCTGTTTACTTGCACTCCAGAGATTTCATTAGGCCCTTCCAAATAAATATATTTGTCTTTAGAAGCACCTGTCCTTTAGTATCCTACGCAATTCCTAATCTTCAGATCACCCTGTGAAGCTTCATAGGTATCCATTTGTGGTTTTAAGACAAGTTTATAACTGAAGAAATCATGCAAGGACTTGTTTCTCTGGCAAGGGCTTTTAAAAAGGCCTGGGGAAGATGACAATAAAATCACACAAATTCAGTAGTAATCAGACACTTTAACCTATGTGCTCAGTCTTCATATAAGCAGAAATGAATTTTTTACAGTGTATACTAGGAGAGAGAAAATGCTATATGCTATTTTCATATAGAAAAAAAAAATCTTTTTTTTCCAAGCCAAGAATATGTTATACAAAAGGAATTTTGAATTTGACCCTCTCCCTCTTGCCTTGAAAAGGATTAGAAAGATCTCATGGAAAATCAGAACTTCTTGTCTTTGTTTTGGAGATCATTAATGTATTTTATCTATTAGCTATTGCTATGCAGCAAGAATGACTACTTTGCTTCAGTAACTTACAGAAGTTGTCTAGACAATATATTTATAGCAGCATAACTCATCTAGACAAAAAGTAATCAATGTAACAATTAGAATTTACAATTTAGAATTTATTTCTCAGCTTAGAAACAGATTTTGTAAAGCTTTGACTTACAGCTTATCTGTCTTCTTCCAAGCAGAACATAATAAGTTGCTAATTATTAGACAGATTAAAGCATCCTGTATATTTTATTCTGTTATAGCCTTTAGCTGACAATAAAGCACATATATTAAACCACTGGGGGAAACACATTTATTAAACAACCTTGTGACAGAAGTAGAAGTATGCCACTGTCAAAATTAAATTACTAGAGAATGATTTAGTGTCAGGTAAGGTATTTCTCCTGTTCTAAATTCAGTCAACATTGCAGTAATATAGACAAAAGTTTGAAATGGAAACAGATAATGGCTTAGCACCTCAAAGCTCACCTCCTTAGCTGAAGGAGGGAAGATGAAGTAATGTCACCCTCCCATAAAAAGACCCAAAATAATCCCTGTTCTACATATGCATAACTGTAATCCACCTTTTTACTCGCTCTATCTCTGACTTCCAAAGTGACAAAAATCAGAAGACATGTTATTTGTTCTAGACCAAAGAAGAAGCTAGAGCTGAACACTTATTGCCCATTTAACTGTTATATTCCCAACTGTGATGATCCCTTGTCCATAGTGGAATTTACAAGGTGCTTACCTGTCTATGGAGGTGGGAAAGGGGCATTCAACTCACTTAGGAGATGCTGCCATTTAACATATGCACAAGTCAAAGATGAAAATAGAATCTGATTGATGAACTCCAAAATAATGCCCTTTATGTGGAGGTTCCCTGCTGTTTTCAGAGAAAAACAAATATCTGCTCTGTTAACAAGTGCCCAGAAAAACCTGGAAGAAAGGCTGGCACCAAGTGAGAAGCAGCTGAAAGGAAGGAATATTCTCCAGAGAAGTGTGAGCCAAACATCACCACACAATACCTCTTTTTCAATATATTTATGCTTTTAATGGTGCATTCTGTAAGGCTCTTGTACATCAGTCAATATATTCATTTAATTTTTAGGGTTAGTAGCATCAATGGCTTACCATGCAGGATTACCCTGTTTGAATTCTGTACTAAGGAAGTGTTCAGCTAGAGCCAGAGCTGTCAGATCCAGAGGCTCTATGAGACTCTGCTGCCTTCCTTATCCTCTTGCTGGAACAGTGGTGTGGTGAAGCTTTCAGTTTTCCCTCTCACATCTCATATTCTATTCAGAATATAATAATTCTAGACAGCATTTTCTTTCCAATTTAAATGTTTTATCATCTGGCACCAACTCAAATGCAAAAAATAGAAACAGAAACAAAGTGCAAAAAGACTTTTTCGACAGGTCTGTTCAGTATACTTGACTTTGCTTTTTAATTTATTTTTAAGTTATGCCAAGTAGACTGTTCATATGAAGCACAATTGGAAGATTCAACCTTCTAATTACCAGCAGCCCTATAAACATTAGTGTTTTTCCACACTCACCCCCGCCTCTCAGTCCTATATAAATTTAAACAAAACATATAGTAATCTCCAAATTTTTAGTGAACTAAATATCACTTCTGAAAAATTCTCCTTTATGGCAGAAGTTACAATTTTTGGCTCATCTCATTCCATCTGGAAATACATACCTCTGTTGAGACATGGACAAAAATTTGTTTTGTTTCCATGCATTCACTTTTAAATTTTTTTCCTCTGATTGGATTACCTAGTAAAATTTAGAAGGTAAAAACTATTGCTCTTGTCAAGCCTTGAGCTACATAGCTTGAGTGTGACAGACAGTTCTATGCAGCTGTGCAGAGTAAAACTGAAAGTGGCCTTAAAAATTATCCACAAAAGAAAAGGTGTTATCTACAGTCAAATTGAGGCTGGTGTTACATGTACTTTAAGGGTGTGGTAGAGCTGGTGAGTTCCAACCAGTATTTAGGCTTTAGTATTGAATTAATTTGTGGTCAAACTGGTCAATCTAGTATTTTGTTACTATTTAAAGCTCAAAACTATTTTGCTAGGAATTCAAGAACCCTAAAAGCAAATCAAGAGTCAAAGCAGCATTTCTTCTTTATGAAAAGCTAAAATATTGACAATTCTGGGTCAACATTGTCTTGGTTGCTGAAAATCTGGGTTTAGAGGATAAGACAGCACCTCCCACATGACTGAAGTACTTGCACTAAGCACACTGCAAGATTTCTTTAGCTGCACAGCAAAGGAAATATTTCATGTTCATTTCAAACATTTTGAAACATTAAAAAAGATGAAATTACCTGGATTCACACACAAAGCCACATACTCATTACTGAAACTATGTGAGAGATGGTTTACAGCCTCTTTCATGCCATCTCTGTTACTATTTAAGAAACCTGATACATATCACAAGTTAATTTTCTAGATGATGAAATGCAGGTTATAAAGGGGATTTCTCCATCTACTCACAACTCCCTACAAGTATTAAATGAACACCACGTGTTGGGCTGATGCTTCTGCTGTTCCTGACATGAAGACCTTTTAATGATTCACAGCATTCCTTGTCATATCAGGGTTACAGTTCATGTCCTTTGAGTAAACAGGCTTAAGAAAGAGTGAACTAAAGTTAAACCATAATTAAGAGTGTGTGTGAAAAAAAAAAGGAAAACTTTCCTTCATCTGAGAGAAGTATAGTGAAAGAAATACTTAGGTACTTTCACTTGTTCCTCTGGCAGTTCTCAACACCATCAAACTTACCTGTTCTGTTCTATAACAAATATTTTGTTATAGAAAGGAACAGGCAAGTTTGAATATTCTTCCTGTCTAGCTAAAGGCACTGACAATAAATATATCATACAAAAGTTACCAGTAAGGACCATTTTCATCTTCACTAAGCACAGCTGCAGGAACAAGTGATTCCAAAAAACTGGCCAATACATGGTTTCTTACTAGTGGGAATATGAATTATATCTTATTTCCTTTGCACTTCATAATGTATCTGTCCCTATCCAACTTACCTTATGTGCCCTTCCTAACTCCACAAAAAGTAAATGCGAGCCAATTTTGAAAGCTCTGACTGATGCACATTAGAAATGCTGATGGCACTTCTCCAGCACAACAACAATAAAGATTTTAAAGCTGAAGAAGATAATGTTCAACAATTTCATTTCAAAACATCAGCCTTCTCAGATGTGGACCACTTGAAGGGAAATGCCTTTGTCTAGAAGCAGAAATGAGCAACAACAAAAACACCACCCCAAATCCTGTCATCATGCACAAAATCCTAATCTAAATTTTCCAGACTCTGGCATTTATTTTACTACTGCCATATGCTTGCTATTGATGTATCTCTAAGGATAAAAACATACATTACAGCAATATACTTACAGCAGCTGTGTTCTTCACTGCGTTTCCTACAATCACCACAACTCTTCCTTTGAAGCTCTGCAGCGTGGCAGTCGCTGGGCACTGGATGAGATCCCCTTCTGCAGTAAATGCTGATGCAAAAGGGACATTGATGCTGCCAGAGATGTGGCCACGGCTAAAGCTTAGGAGGATCAGTTAAGGAGGTGTGAAAGGCAGAGGAACCTGTGGAGCATGAATAGCTGCAGGATGAACCTGCTCTTCACCCTGGCTGCCATGATACAGCACCATCGGTTTTTTGTGATATCATATTTTGACAAACCTCATTTACTGTTTATTCATATGGAGAAAAACCTTCCAACACAACATATGAAAGCAAGCACAGAATGAAAAGCTGGTTCAAAAAAGGACACAGCACAGCACTACAGAAAATGATCTGCTAAATTAAATACTTAGTACTAAAGAGCCAATATCCCCAGTACACCTAATTTTGTGGATTTCACTTCAACTCTAGTCTGCTAAGAGGAGCCAAATACCAATAAGCAGCTGGAGCACCTCTTCCAGAGGCATTTTATGCAAAAAGAATGAAGTACTTAAAATGAGAACCAAAACTAAACACGGATTATCAGGAATATCCTCAAACTTCCTGTCAACCCTCACAAGTCCTCTACTATTTTGATCCAAATTGAAATTCTAATGTATATGACCTCAGATTCCCAGACAATGAGCACCATGTATATTATCTGCAGTCCCACTAAAAGCAAGTGTGTAATGGGTATTGAAAAGCAAAAAGCAAAAAACTGAGATATCACAGTTAGCTGTCCTTCAGTTTCAGAGGATGATCATTCAATGAGCTTTTATAAATAAATATTGAATGTGAAGGTCTCTTAAATAAAAATTGAGTTGGACTACTACTACCTAGCTTTTTATGAATATGGATATGAAAATGCACTATGGCCTTGATAAAACCCTGAATTACTTTCATAGACTGTACACACATGCCTGGAACATTCCCTTTCCCCAGCTATAAGCAAAAACAGCTTCGAAGAGGTGGGAAACAGCAAAGTTCTGCAAAAATATACACAATGTCAAATACTGAGATTAGTCACTCTATTACTGTACTTGCAGAAAGCTAGTTAAATTTCTAATTAAATCCCAGAATTCTATTAAATAAAGGACCTGCCTTAAATAGGGGTAAGATTTAACTGACTTAGAGTAATAGTAGCATTCGTTTCTCATTATTTATGTAGCAGTTTCAGTTTTATGATCATCATTGTTATAGTGTAGGAAAAGCATAGCTATATAAAAACATCTGAAAGAAAAAAATATGATCATGCACCATTCATTAATGTTGTCAGTTTATTTCTATTTTGAATGGGAAAATTATATCCCTCCTTTACTCCTCTGTGCCAATCCCATCTCCCCAACCCCATTTATAATCACATAACTCCCACTGCTATTGATTAGGTTCTGAAATGATCATCATTTAGACAGAAAATAACTTTGGACAAATTTAGTTACTTAAGCCACTGATTACCCCTAGAGAAACATGACCTAGTCTGTAAAAAAGCTCTAATTGGTAAGACAATAAACAAAAAGGCCAGGATTTTGTGGTAGAGCCTGAGAGACCATAAATATGCAGCTATAACTTTCAAAACATGATTGGAAGGCTGCCAATATATCTGCTGACATGCTTAATGAAATAAGCCTTAGAAGAATTGCTGGCCAGCTGAAATAGTGCTGATAAGTCTTGGCCTTGCAAGATGAGCTTCGTTACAAAACAATCTCTCAGCTTTCATGTGGGTCATATTATGAAATATGAAGCATGTTTGATACTTGTTGGAAGTCCTCTCATGCTTTTCTCAAAACACTAAGAAAACAAAGCGAAAGCAAAGTTTAGCATGACAGGCATGCATGAGGAAAAAGACTAAAACCAAAATATACAAAATGATAATATTTTCTAATCACCTCACAGTGGTCTATCATATCTAAAACACACACCACAGAAACGTACAGTCCGATCCTATCTTAGCTTGTTGAAATTTTGTGACAAATACAAAGCCTGTTTCCTTACTGCAAGAATGAACAGGACACTGAATGCAGTATTCTTATGGTTTCTCATTTATAGTAATAACTGCTGACAATTTGATAATATTCTACATACCAGATATTTTCCTCTGCAAATGATATACTAACCAGTTCACTCAAGGGCAATTTTACTACCTACCAGGCTGCCTTTTTAGTGGCACTTCCTACCTGTTAATACCAGATGGGTATTAGGATATCAGTCCACCTATTATATAAAAGGCAGCACATTTCAGTCTACTATAAACTTCAAACATACCAAAACATCTTTAAGAAGGACTACCCCTTCCAAAATGCAAACCATCCCAGTCCTGCAACTACACTATTTCAGGAAAAAAACCAAACCCAACGAATTAAAAAAGTACTCCTTATGCAAAGAACAATACTTGAAAAGGAACACATGAAAGGTGTAGACAGGGTAGTGACCCTGGTAAAAACATAGCTCCAAAACACCTTCAACTCTTTTCTGATTATCCCTACTAGAGGACTTAAGTTAGGATGGCTACTACATGGTTGCATTACCTGACACAGCTAGAAGGCACTCAAAAGGAATCCATTTTCCACTGAGGGACTGGCAAAGCACATCAGCTATCAACTCTTCTCTATCTCTCTTCCATTTAATTGGAAAGCCTCACAGCTTTACAAAATATTGGCCATATTAAATGGGGAAGGTCTGCTGATAAAACTTGTTCTAAAGAAAAATGTAGCATTAAAGCACTTGTGCTACTGGTACAAAGTGATTTCTCTTAGCCCACAATTTACAATGGGAAGGGAAAACCTGATTTGTCCTCTGCTCTGCAAACCAGGCCTCTCCATGCTGAAAACCCCTGGAATTCAGCACTTCCACTCCAACTCTACCAGACCCCTCTCTCCCCATCATGTACCACTCTAACACACCAGCCTGCAGACAGAGAGCAAGCAATAGGCACAGGCAGGATTCAGCAACTGGCACAGGCAGGATTCAGCAATTGGCATAGGCAGGATTCAGCAAGGCTGGCACTCAGATCTGAAGGATACTCCTCACTGTTACGGATGTCCACCACCAGCAGCTTTGGCTTGCTGGGCTTTGTTTTCTTAACAGGTGTTTTGGAATGGCTGGGTCCTGTCAGCTCACACAAGTCTATCAGATCTTCTGCTGAAATCCGTGGGGACACTTCTGCCTTCAGGTCATCCAACTTGATGGAGTCCCTAGACTTTAAAACAAAAAAAATCATATTAGAGGTGAAAGAATTAGAGATACGGGGTTGTTTTTACCTTATACTTATTTGACAAACTCCAAGCGTAACAACCTCATTAAATGGAAACACATACTTTTCTTTTAACTCTGAACTAGAGTTTAACTATCCATACAGAAAAGCTCCAGAGCAGTGCCAAATGCCTATCTGACAACTATAGCTCTATCTTCTGTTAGAAGTTGTTAAAATAGAAAAATTTTTTGAAAATCTGTGGAAAAGATCTCAGTTTGTGATTTGCTAATGAATTATTCACTGTGGCTGAAGGGCTCACAACATCCACAGATATTTCTTAACATCAGAAATTAAGTAAACTGGCTAGAAAACACTCCCTGAAAAGGGAAACTGAAAGGTCCCATGACTGGAGCAGAAAAGATGGCAGCTTGCCAGAGAAACTGCAGGGATGTCTCTGGGAGATACAGAGCTAGCTAAACACCAGTTATTACCCCAGCCCAAAGACCAAGCACAAACCAAGACATCAGAAATATAAGATTTACCTTATACCTAGAAATATGGTATTTTTTAAAATAATCCAAAATATTTGTCCTTAGTTTTGTGGGACAGGAGAATTATATATTAAATTAAAAAAATTATTTTGAGGAATGTGACAGATTATGACACAGCACACAGCACACTCCTGGTAGTTCTCAAGAAACTGCATGATAATACCTGAAATTATTATTCATAAGAGAACATTCATTGCGAATTATCCTATAAATGTTCACAAGTACTAGAATTTCTACAGTCCACATTCTTAAAGAATACCACAGCAACAATTTTTCTGCTTCCAAAAAAAATTCCACTTCTGTTATCTTGTTTTAAATTGCAGTAATGACACCAATACATTATTTGCTTATAGCCCATCATTCAAGAGAACACTCTGAAGAAAACTGAGGCATTAATAATTGTTATTAGTCCAACTGACTGCTGACCCAAATTTTTTTTGTTTTTAAACATACTAGTTCCTCATCTAATCTGGGGACTATTCCAAATTTAGGGAATATGCTAGACAAAACAGAGAGACATAGATTTTTTTTTTGGAGTTATATCCCAGAATAGGCTTCTTAAGACAGTCCAGCACTTAGAAGTACCTCGGCTGTAAAGCAAGTTATCCAAAAGCCCTCAAAATGACAAACAAAATCAGTAATTCTACTTCAGGGAACATTACCTCACCCAAATGCCTTTTCCATTGTATATAATAATACTTAAAACAGAAGAAGTTACAAATTTCCAGTCTCAACACTCTCCTTCCAAGTTCAGAAAAATAGAGTTAAGATGCTTTATAATCAGAAATATACATTATTTCTGGCTAATGTATTATTTGTTTCACCAGAATAGTCAATACTCAAGGGAGATCTGTTTCCATAAAAAAACCAATGTGACAGGGCACAGCCAACTCCCAGCTGCTGCCTAAAGCCATCTCCCACTTGAATAGCTGAATTTTCCCAGGAGGAGTCCAAGGAAATTAATTGCATTTAAAGGGAGGAGGAAGAAAAAACTCAAAGCTCTTCTCACAAACTTCAGACTTGCCAAAGGAATTCAGCAGTGTCATGTTTAGAGGAATCACAGCAGACACATTTGAGAGATTCAAGAAAGGCAGTAATGTAGAAATGTAGAAAAAATACTGATTACATAAATACACACTTGGCTGACACAGCTTCATCTGTCTGATGGCAAACTGGCAGACATTGCTATCCTCAGACAACAGCTTCTGCCTCAGGAGCAGGTTTGAGGAGCAACACCAAGGAGGGAAGGGAAGGAAGCTGCTGCAAAGAGTTCAGCCCTTGAAGAAGGTTCACATGATTACAGGTAACAATAAACACTTGGATAATGAAATCAGTGAAACTGGCTGAGATGACCCAAATTAAGTCTTCTGGAGAAAAAGGTACATTATGTTGGACTCTAATTACAAAACCACTTCCTACTTTTATTTATACAGCTCTTGTCTATTCAGTTGATGGGATGAATACCTCAGGGAAGAATGGAACCTTAAAAGTCTGCAGCAGAAAACAAACCAAACAAAATTCACCTAATCTGATATAAAAACATTTCTCTTTCTCTAGAAGTATAAAGCCATACAAAGTGTTTTACAGGTACACACTGCCTGTCCTGCTAAAAGGTTTTAATAACCAGGAAAAGCATTTTTTCCCCTTTAACTGGATTGTAATTAAGTAGAAACACATTCAGCTATGAATTTTACAACCATCTTTGCTTTGACCTACTATGTCCAGATCTGCCTTAATGGTAGATTCAGTGATGCAACATCTCTATATAGGCTTTGAACAAAACTGAAGCTTCTCAAGAGACTTGCTGGAAATAGAATTGATTCAGCAATTCTTTCTTTAAAAACTTTTTTATCAGACTAATTTATTTCCTTCAAATTGCAAAGTGAATTATATGCATGTGCTTATAAGATAATTTTGCTAATTACTAAAAAAAATTACTACATCTGCTGTATCTGGTAACAACTATATTTCATCTCAGGCATTTTCTCACAGGAATTTACCAATAAACTGAAACTAAACATGGCTAACATCAAGCTGTCAATCCATCTACCCTGTCCTCACACCTTGTCTTCATAAACACCATCCTGCTACAAATACTTTGAAACTGTAAGAAGCTGCTACAGAAACTGGACTTGAGTTGAGACAGCTCTTCAGGCCATCACATCCACTGAACACACAAATCTTGCAGATTCTTCTGAATCTTTAACACTTTTCCTACCCTACAGAGCAGTGTTCCAGCTGTTGCATATCACCTCAGTGCCTACTCTCTTTACCTCAGCATGGAGATGTGTAAGATACAGGCTGATATTTTAGACAGGAGTCTTCACATTTGTCAGGACTATTTGCTTTAATTCCCTGTTTAGGCTGTACTATGTCATTGCAGGCATTGCTTTGCAGCTGTGAAGAACCAGAAGGAAAAGCAGGTGAAGGAAGGAAGAGGGTTCACTGTAAACCAAATCCTTTAAGTTAAGTTAGCTGCACTCAGAAAAAGTTCATGGCACTGATAGTCTCTTAGTAATTGTTTACAAATACCCAACAAGTTGTGAACAGGGTGTAGAATAAAAATGAGATTTTGATTTCAGCTACATTAAGTGGCAGGTAGGCACATTTCAGGACAGCTACTTGCAATATCCTGTTGAAGTTATCATCTGTAATTTTTTGTTTTGTTCTGTTTTAAGCAATAAAGCACAATGATTATCACAACCTAAAATTCCCATGCTAGTGATACTCTATAGGGAGTACAGACAGGACAAAGAGAAAGAAAGAAAAAAAAAAGCCAGGATAACCACAGGGAAAAGCTAAAAAAACCCTTAAAAGCTTATCACATATATAAAATGCTTGTTTCTTACTTTCAACTATTTTCCTGCAGTGATGTATTGACTCTTTTCCAAGGCAGACATGGTACATACTTTCTAAAAAACCCACACTCTTTCTTAAAAAAGGCAAAAGCTCTACTTCAGCACACTGCCAGAAGGTAGCTAAAGGTCCAGTTACAAACTTGTCTTTCAGCAATTGTGAAAGAAACTGTGTACTGACAATACTGAAATTGAGAACTGCTCATATACAGAGCATACTCATGTACTTGGTGTCATAAAAATTATCAGAAAGACACCCACATTTTCACACATCCATGTATGCACAAGTGTACTGAGATACTGTGCTAGGATACTGAGCTTACTACTTAAGTGGCTTTATCTGTTTTAAGAGAAACCTATTTTAGCATATCCTAACTACAAGCATGAACCTAGCTTTAGACTCTTCAGCTATAAGCAACTGTTTGTCAGGGAAGACTGTTTAAATCAGCAGGATGGCAAGAGCAGAAAGAGTAGCTAAGCTGAAGTCTGAAGTCTCCTTGTTGCCCAGAAGTTTCTCTGACACAACACCCTACATTCTTTATTTTCAAAGCACTCTTCTCACCCCATTAATTTTCAAATAGGCCTGGGAATTGCTAATCCATATGCATTTACTGCTCTTAATAAGAAGTAATAGGCATTAAGAACTTATTTTTTTTTTAATATTAGGAATTAAAGCTGCTTAACCATTCTCAATTTGGAAGCCAAGTTTCAGAAAGATTAAAGCACTCCAGAACACGAGGCTGGTACAATCACAGCTCCTATCTCTTTTCCCATTAGCCTGTAATCTCTTACAGGCATTTCATCATGGCTATTAAATGAAGATATACACATTTTTTTGAGAAAATAGCCAAGGATCTATAGTTCTGCTGAATCCGAATTTAACAGTCCCATCAGATAAACACAGAAACTATAAAGGAACTTTCTATCCATGGAAAGGATAGCTTTATCTGAGTAGATGCAGGGTTTCTCCCCTTCATCTTTGAAGCTGACAAAACTTAGTGCAGTTTATTTAATATACTAGGAACTTCAGCCTGGAAGTCAAAATAATTAAAATCTGGGGTTCAAGCAAAATACTCTATTTAAACTATCAATGTCCCTCATGAAGGAACACATTTCATGAAAGATGTCATTCCATATTTTTCAAACATATTTCTCAAATCAGTTTATGCATGTATACAGAAATAAGATGATGAAAACAATTTAGAAAAGCTTATAAGATAATGGTTTAAGCTCTCCACTTGCCCTCCCCACCATTTTTATTACAATTACTAGCAAAGGGTCATCCAAAAGGCTTCTGTGTTTTTTTGATGTTCTATTGTGACTGTTTATAAAGGAGGAACAGCTAAAATCCCAGATTTTAAGAACTCTTCTACAACTTTACAACAGTTGAGTGCCAGCGTTCTCTACATAATCTCTCTAGCAAACTGATTCTTACACTTAGATTCAGTCCTCTGTAGCCATCATATTCTGCTTCCCATATTCCCTAGTGTCCACCTTCCCTACGCTCCCTCTCTCCACTTCCTATTTAAGTTTGCTCCATTTTCATTTTGCAAGCTGTGCTCTTCCACCCTCTCCACCATCCTGACTTCTCCACAAACCTCCCTACTTCAGAACTCACACCTTGGGAAGTGCAAACAGCAACTTCCAGCCAGCTGTCAATCAGAAACATCCTCCAAAGGTCTGCACACAACTTCGTAGGCAGTCTACAAAAAATGGAAGTGAGCCCTGCTTGCCAAACCAGCTCATTACTAAGGAAACACAAGGAAAGGTCAGCTCAATAGAATAACATAATTGAGTGAATAAACTGAGTCAGCAGGGCTGAAAGATACAATATTCCCCTGCATGCAGCAGGGCAGACATGCTGCCAACTCAGTTATTGCCCCTGATATGATAAAAGAGGTAAAAGCAGCTCACCACTGCATGGAACCATTTCAAAAGACAAAGCTGAGACATAATCCAGCTATGCCTGAAAATACTCACAGGATACCTTAATGTGCAATAAACTTGAAGTAAAAGCAGGAGCAAGAATGATCTTGCCAGCCTTGAATGCTTTCCATCAGTGCCTCTTTTTAGCCTCTTGATAGATGGTCTGTCCTTGACAAAAAACTGTATTCCTTTGATTTGAGAAAAATTATTACAGTATCTTTAGGAAACAGTCAGAGATTCCCCTGACCTCTTTAAAAAAATATACCAACAACCACCAGAGTTTAATAACACTGGTGAGGAGTTATTAAAGAGGAGTTTCCTTCATAATGTGATCATGTATCTCACTTGGTCAGAGACCTTGGATTTAGACAATCTACCTTCTTTCATCTGTAGTTGCTATTTATTCACATTCCTGTTTTCTGAACTGGCATTACCAAAAGCAGCTCTAGGACATTTTTCAGTCATTTACCACTGTAAAGCCTGTCAAAACATGCTGTTCAGGCTCTCCCTTAACTTGACTATTAAGAAGAGTACTGAATTTGAGTAATTGACAAAAAATTTGACAGTCTGATCAGCCAGACAGTTACTGTGTAAGCTGTGTGAGTTTTTCACATAAATCTTGGATTTGTGCACCATTCCACCCATTTTAGAAACCTGGGCCCAACCTTTTTTGAGTTATATTAAAATCATCATCAACAGAACCATTTGTACCCATAAGCCTAAAATGTATTCATTCACATTTGCAGGATGGGCTCCATGACTAAACTTTGGTTTTAGGCTCAACTTTACAAGCAGCATGGATTCTTTCTTCTAGTTACACCTTCACACTAGTTATGCTATCGAATCAAATCTGATTTGATAATCAGATTCTCCACTCCTAATAATGTCAGAAGAGTAAATATATGATCTGAGCTGTAACACTTTTACTAGTAGATTAAGATGGTGTTGACACCATCCCACAGGCAAGAGAGCTGCATCCACAAAGTCTTTTCTATCCTCCAACTGCACTTCCTAATAAAGTTAGATCATGATGCCACTGCATCCTGACTCAACTGAGAAAACATACAGCACCTAGCCTGGCCTGAGGTGCACTAAGGAAGGAATGTGAGGAATCCTAAATTCAAGACTAGCTTAAGGCAGGCTCCTATAGAGACGTGTGTTGAGAAAACAAATAGGGTAGGACAGAAGACTGAGGAGTAGAGGGAAAAGGCACCTTAGGCTGATATAATACACCTCTTCCCCACATAATGAAATTTGTGTTAATAACACAGTTACACATCTAAGACATAACTTTCACAGCAGCAGTGTATGGCATACACAGGAGTGCTGCAAGCTGGAATTAGAGTTGCTGTGAGTGGCAGGAGGGAGCTAGAGCTGTGTACCTGGGCATGTTTGTGTGGGAGACAAACCATTAAGATCCTTCAGTCTACTTCTCCTCCAAAACTCGACTTCAAAAATTTCTCCCAAACTCCATTGCTTCTAGTGCTACAAGCACACAAATAAACAACATAACACCAAGAGGATAATTCCTCACTGCAGAATCTAATTGTGCTTATCAGAAGCTGAATGAAACATTAAACCATTTAGATCTGCGCTGGTCCTAAAGCATATTTTAACACACTCAGTGGGTTATTCTGACTGTTACTTCTCTCCTAAAGTAAATTTACACAAACACTGCTCTGCTCTTTCATTTTCCCTTTTTTAGATGCAGGTCACTATTTTTAAAAAATAAAATATGGGTTGTTTAACAAGGTATGAAATAAAACTGTCATTCAGGAAACTTGAGTTTGGCTTTGGTTGCCACAATAACTTATTTCCACTATAGCACTCCCTCTCAAAAATAAACAGAGTCAGTTGTAAAATACATGAAAACAAACAAAATAACAACTGTGTCTTCAGTCAGCCAGCCAGATTTCAAATCAGGACCACTAGAGCCTGAAAAATTACTAAGCCACGGAGATGTGTAATTATTTCCTAATGTTCTCCTAGAATCTGATTTTAAAACTATTTCCAAATTGAGAAAAAAATTAAAAAGAACATTCCTACAAGGTGCAGAGAGAAAGAACCAGCTAGATTTAAAAAAAAAAAATTAATTTTACTGGTAAAATTACCCTTTCCCCCTCTGCACATTTGTTAATCAGTCATGGAATCCCAATTGTGGGAGGTCTAAAAGGTCAAATGTGCCCAGCTTTCAACTTCAAAGTATAATCACAAAAGCTTATGAGGAAGGACTAGTGGACAGTGATTCCAGACCTGAGCCTAAGGCTGCAGAGAGTGCCCTGGCTGCTCCAACTGCCCCATTTACATTCAAAGCAGATGAACACAGCCCAGGGAGACCCTAAAACCAAGTCTGTGCAAAACAAGCTTAGAATCCTTAAATAGGATTTAGACTGAGTGTCTCACAAACTGTTACAGTCTCATATAAATAGTATCTAGATCATTACAAACATATTCCTTTAATTCTGCCTCAGCTAAGCAGTAAATTTGTTTCAATGAGTTTACATTCAACTTAAATAATTGATATTTGTATTACAACTTAAAATAAACACCCACAACATTCATTAGAAACTTTTGAATTAACATTTAACAAAGACTGTATCCTGAGCCTTATATTTTGTATTTTATTCACTCTGGTAATTTAATGCCTCATCTTCTAAGAGAAAAAACCTTAAAACTATAGAAAATAAATACAGATTTTCCAAAAGAGTCAGAATAGACAAGGTGCTAAATAAGGCTTCCTTTAAATAATTTAATCTGCAGAACTGAAGCTCTGGAAGCAGAGGTTTCCCTAGTACACTCCCCACTTCCTGGTAGCTGCCTGCCTGGCTTATGAGTATCAAAAAAACCTTGAAAAGCTAACCAATAAACAGAGGACATTTTGAAGTTTGCAACAATTGCTAAAGTATTTGCCAGAATGTGATTGGCTTATACCTAATTAAACAGTGATTTGTTTATTCACTCGCAAGAGAGTGACATGAAAGTGCATTTTAACCAACTCTTCTAAAAAATGACAAATAACCCCAGCTTCTCACTCAAGCTGTTGGCAGCAACAACCAGAAGCACAGAAGCATCAAAGGCAAATGTGGAATAAATTAGAAGCATTAACTGAGATCCTGATCAGTTAATGCTTCACACAATTTGAACTAAAGACAAATATGAGTAAGCTTTCTGTTAAGTCTAAGAACAATGGAAAACAAAACCAAGATCCACACAAAAACAGAAGACAAAAGAAACCTGAAATGGGTCAAGGCAATCAGAAGACCCTTTAGGCAGAATATAAGTAACAGCCATTATAAACAGCATGAGCATCACACAGACATTTCTTAGCTTGTACACTGAAACAGAAGCGTTGGTATCCACTACTGACCATGCTTCTTTCTGAAGAATAAATGGATTTACACACCAGTTATTTAATGACTTAATCTAAACCTAGCCAATATATTTTTTATGGACAAATACTTCCTAGGTGCAGACAGGAACTCAGAAGCAATTGAGTGCTGTTGTATGACAAATAGGCCTAAATTTCCATCTGTTGAAAGTCTATCACACAAGCTATCCTTAATTATTGGCAAAGAAAAGTTATCCTCGGGACAATACGCTCATACTCTTTACGATAAAAACATGTTTTTCATATTTGTGTTGTTTGATCAAGCCATTAAGTCATGTTGCTGCTTAGGTATTTCTACTACAACAAAAACAAAAAACCAAAACTGTTGGCATTTAAATCACTGCAAAGATCAATAATCATCTGGTAGACTTTTCTCCACTTCAATGCTTTCATTCCTCAACATCTCTGAGGAACTCCCATCTTTGCAAAGAGAATCAGGAGTAGAAGAAGAAAGCAAAGCTGTAATTGTATCAGTCTCTGCATTTCTGTGAGTTCACCTGCCACAGGTGAGCAGATACTGATAGAGAAGCTGCAACATTTTCCCCTTTTTATTTAGAATTATTGAAGTAGTTTGACAGAGTGTATGTCTACCATATCTATAATAATGGAGACACAGATACTGCAGAAAATTTTTATATTACAGTGTTATTTCTCTCTGTGACCCCTTGCTCATTTAGGAAAAATACTTCAGGAGTTTCCAGGGTACAAAAGTAAGTTTCAGGAAGAGTAAGAAGAAAAAAAACATCAACCATGTACTGGTAAAGAAAAGTTACAGATACAGCATTGAGTAGATTGTAATGTAAATTCAGTATTTAATGTAAATTCAGAATTTAAAGGGTTTTTCTGTTGTTATTTTTGACGTTTTATCTTTCTCAAAATAAACAATGCAACCCCACTTAAGATGCACATTCATTCTCTCTGAAACTATTTCCTCCTTGAGATTTTATCTCAGTAGAAATATGCTTACTGGCTGAAAGAGTAAAAGATTAAGCAACACACAAGTCCAGGAGGAAAAAAGAGAGCACCCAAGCCTATTTACAAACTTGCAAATAGATGTCACTAAAATAAAAACTAAGTAATGCTAGTGATAAAAAGCAGTTTTGTTTTACTGACTGCTGATTTAGGGAGAAAAATGCACACCCAGAGGGGAAATACTTCTCCTGTTATTATTAACCAAAGCACAGTAACATGCAGATACACACAAATATTTGAGTTGCCAATAAAAAGCACGTAAGAAACAAACTGAAGCAGCATAGAAAAAAAATTCAAATAGAGAGGTAAGAGACAGCTGGTGTTTATAATTAAAAACACTAAACATTTAATGTTTCAAGAAGTCATAAACTACCTTCAGAAGCAAACCCACAACTTTCTTCACAAAGAATTGTTTTCTACCCTACCCAATTTCAAATACAGAGGTGAGCCACAAATATAAAACTGGAGATAGAAATGTAGTGTAAAGTCCTTGTCCAAAGAATCACCAACTAAATAGGTAAGGAAGCAGAAAAGTTTTTTTTAAGAGTTAAACTGCAGAGCAAGGATACAATGGTGTTTTAGAAAATCCATTAAAGGATGCTGTGCGTACTAAAGACTGAACTCAGATTTCACCCCTTTCAAGTAGATAAAAAGTTTCCCTGTGGCAGCAAACACCAGTAGAGAACATGTTTAAAGAAAGAGATAATTCCAGGATTAAGGTTGAAAAAAAACCCTAACAAAAACAAACCACACCACCTTTGTGTGTAAATAGTGTATTTCATCAATAATTTCAATTTAGTTTTTATCAATATTGCTCTAATCCCCGAGAAGTGTCATTTTATGAAGACGTCCAAAAGTACAGTCACAAGTGAGAGGTAGCTCATTATGGACTCATGTTACACAGGACTTTCCAAGTCTGATTTATGGCCCCTGACTGAATCATAACATTCTTAACTTGTATCTATCTGTCTCAAAATCAGACACACAAAAATACAGCACATGAGAGCAAACAATACATTTACAGACTATAATCTAAGATATGAATAGTCTTTCTTGTGTCCAAGAGATTACTTTCCTCTTTGCTTACATATTTCGTTACAGATCTCTGAATCTGTACAGCTCTCTTTCATTTGATGACCTAAAAAACCAAAATACAGCAGTAACCAAAAGATCCAATGTACTTGTGCTTCAAAAGATGTTAAACCTTCAGCTCACTGCAGTAAATGATGAGGTCTTTGGTGTTAGACAGACAGAACTACAAATTAAAGAGAAGTCAAGAGAAGTTCTAGTATTTATTTATCTACTCTTTAACATACCAAAAACATTTGCTTAATTTCTTGGAACTTGTGGGATGGATGATCCTAATTACTGGCTTTATAAACAAATACAAATTCTGGTATGAAAACAAAAACCCTATCAGGAAAAAACACCCAAAACATTTCTCAGAAAATGGGAGAATACTGAAAGAAACTTGCTCAATTTGAAATAAGGATTTTTCTCTCTGTTACAAATACAAATCTTTTTACTACTCATTTCAGTAGACCAGGGCTGCTTTCTCCCATCTCCCTCTTTGCTATATCCAAATGCTTTGACTCTTGCTTTTACACATAAAGGCACAAGAAAATACTTAGAAATCAGAAGACTTGTTTTTTACTCTTTTGCCATAACATTCAGAAAGACTAGCACATACACAAAGTCATTTTCACTGGTAGCACTGTCAGACATCTGATCAGACTGCCAAGAGAGACTGAATACTTCACTTGGAAGTTTCCTTGACCTGACAGATCAAAGCCCTGGGCAACCCCACCTGAATTCAGTGTTGGACACATTTTCTGCAGGAATTTGTACCAGATGACCTTAGGAAGCTCTATCTGAATTACTCTCGGAAAGTGCAGCCCTTGGCTCCTTCAGAAAGCCTCTCTACATATCTCCAGAGCAGCACAGCAGCAGTTGTGCTGGCTACAATTCCTGGATGACAACAACAAGTATTCCCCTGGAATTTCATTTTTATTTCCCATTGCCTTTCTAGATCCACCTATTGTTTCTTAAATCCTGTAAGATCTTTCAAGTTTCCTTTTGTTCTTCATTTGCATGTCTGCACTTGCAGTCCTGGATTTTTAGCTAAGGCTTCCAGAAATTACAACAGAAATAAAATAAAAACTAAAGTAAAAACTAAAAAAATGACTGAATATCAAGCTCCAGTTTAAGGACTAAAAAGTAAAGATTCACTTGAATGACAACAACACTTTTTAGTTTCCAGTAGTTAGGAAAAACAAATGGGAAGACTAAAACCTAATGTGAGTCACCAAATAGACATAGCAGGTGTTATATATTTCCCAGATTATTGGAATGCTCATGAATAAAATGATTGTTGGGGAATGTGAAAGGAGAAAAACCCCAGAAAAAGAAAAAAATAATTTTTAAGAGACTAAGTAGATTTATATTGTTAAGAGGAAGGAAAGGAATAATTTCAAACCACCAGTATTCATATAATGCAACTGCCAAGAGAAACAGCCATTAAATTCTGCTAGAGAGAGAGGAGAAAAATCATTTTGCTAAACTGGGTATCTATTTAATGCAGATATTCTCTTAGCTACTAGTTACTCTTTGTCAAGATAAAACCAGGCATAACTCACCAACTAAACTCTCAGAGTAACTCATGGCATATCCTTTACCTGACATGCCAAGATGGAAAAAGCAGCCAGAGCTGCCTGCATCACCTTCCAGTTACCTAATCTCACTGGCACACTGCTCTTTTTACTGCTTTTCTCCTATGATAAAGCCTGCTTGCAGCTCTGCAGGCAAGCTGTGGACAGCGGTGGGTTGCTGTAAGAGAACTGAAGGAGCAGGAGTTGGTTGGGCAGGAGAAACAGGCAATCTGAATGATGTGAACAATGCTCCCCGCTCCCATTGCCAGGCTGCTTACGAGGTCACTGCGAGGAGCCTCCTGGTAGTCTGCAGAGAGGCAGGCCAGGGCAGAGCTCCTGGTGCCGCTGCCGTCGGCGGGCGGGCGCGTGGGCTGCGCGAACTGCCTGAACGTGGCGCTCTTGGGAGTCCAGCGGAACAGGTTGATCGACTCGCGAACGCAACGCTCAATGTCAATCTCTGCAAGGCATTGCAAGGAAAAGCAAGAAATTCAAGAGCAAAACATCAGTAAAGCTAAGTAACCCAGCTATGACATTGCTAAATATACATACACCCATCTATATCTTTGTCTGTCTCTCTCTCTCTTGCTCAAAGGAAATGTAGATTTCAAAAGCATTTTCCCATTCAAAAAGAAAAACACTCCAAGTTTTTTTATTAAAAACTAGTAAAGACATTTTAAGAAGTAATTTGATCTGTTTAAGGGAAATGTATCAGAACTTTAACCAATGCAAAGTCAGAACAATAATTAACACCTAGTCGTTGTAAGGCATTTTTAAGTCTTTACAAGTCAGACTATTGACTGTTCAATGTAAATTTGTGCAGTTCATCAAAAGTAGATTTCACACAGTGTACAGACATCAGGATTTTTTTGGATCAACAAAGTGTCTTATTTGTCAGTTAAATCCTACTAACAGCCAGATTGAAAGCTTTCATCGACTGAATTTTGCATGGCCTGCCATTTTGACAAAGTTACATCTTATCTGTTTGCTGAAAAGCAGGGGTTTTCAGCATTAATTTGTGCTTGATTGAAAGCATAATAGATTGGTTTAGAGATTTTAGAGAATTTTTTTAAACAAACAAACTAACAATACAATCTCAAACCCAACCAGACATTCCCAGTGAAACGTCCTAGCTGAGAGAGTGAAGTGCCATTGTGACAATATATTACACAACTTGAAAGGAAAGCAGACACCTGTCAAATGAGAAGGATCCTAAAATAAGATGTGGTCAATTAAAAAGCAGGAAGCTACACTGAAACAGGTATATAAAAGGAAAAAAAGCCAACCTGTTGGAAATACATTTTTTGCAACACTAAGCATCCTGCCTGTATATATCTTCTAACAAGATGTAACATAAAAGTCATTTACTCTTTTACCACTATAAAAGGACTAGTTTTGCACCTCCTGTATGGAGTCTCATGAAGAGCAAAAATGATGCTAGCTTGCATTTCACGACAAAACTGGTGTAGTGCGACAGACAAACAGCAGGGATATCAGCACTTTTTCTGTCTGTACCAAGATCTTGTATGATTCATTACAACAGTCAAAATTTAGATTAAAGCATCAGCTTCTATGGAGAAAACAGAGGCATTGTAGCCAGGCTTTATCTGTATATCTCAAACAGATTTGATGCACTGTCATCAATCACTCATTGCCATCAGCAGGTTTGATGCCTTGCCATCAATCTGGGAGCTACTCCAGAAATCTCAGTCATTAGCAGGGTGGTGAGCAGAAGAAACTGAACTTGAAGCTTGGGGCAGAATAATCTAGTTGGATGAGATTATTGACTGTTTAAAATCTGGAAGATGTGATCTATTACTCTCGCATTCAAAAAGCTTTCTGTGTTCAGGTAGGATACAATCTGCAGCAGATGCTTTAATTCCATTGATGACAGGATGCTTATGCGCTAACTTGCTTCTAAAATTCTGAAAAGTCTGAGAGAAGAGCTGTGGCTTACCCAATTTTAATTCTACCTCCAAAAACCTCTTTGTGGATGTGTGAAAGTAAATTACAATTTTCCTTGACAATATCAGGTTCCCTAGCTGCTTGGGATAATATGTGTAACAGATAAATGGACTACATGATGTCTCAACAGTGGCTAACGATTTCTCATTTCAATTATACTATAACAGAAGGCTGTTATTCAGCATCATTCCCAAGGAAAATACACAGAACTGGAGAATTTCACACAATCTCTTAATTCAGGTAAAGAGAGGAGATGCCTTCCACTGGTTATTCTTTCTCAAGCTCAGAAAACACCCCAAAGCACCATCATTACAGTTGCACTTTTTTCCACATTTCTGAAAACTCATTTTATTAAAAAAAAAGTTGAGAATTTCAGTTCAAGACTGTAGTACATTTATAGTGGGGCTGTGGTTTCTTTTTTTTCTTTTGGTTTTGTTTGGGTTTTTTTTGTTGTTTTTTAAAGAGATGCTGGAATTGAGTTATAAGACCCATTTCCTGAGATTCTTAGCTAAGGAAATATTAGTAGTACTTCTGTAATAAATGATATGAATGCAGAATTTAGCTAGTAAAAAAAATTGGAACAACAATAATTAATAGCATGAGAATTATTTGGCAGTGACAGGGTTTAATAGCCAACATATATCTGAAATTGAAAACAGAAATGGGGGATGGAATAGGAACACTGCTTGCAGAAAAGCTATAAAAAAGCTCAAAGGAGAAATTGAGACTGACAGTGTTAAACACTGAAACAAGTCAAAATATTTTTCCTAGAAACAAGCTCTGTAATTTCAAAAGAAATCCATTTCAGAGAACTGGTAAAAAGGCTTGGCCACTGGAACAGGCTTCCCAGGGGAGTGGTCACAGCACCAAAGTTGATAGAGTTCAAGAAGCTTTTCAAGAAGCTTTTTCAAAAACTACAAGGCAATTCTGGTTTCCACAAGTAACAATAAAAAAGCCCCACAACCACAATAAAAATGTCCCCCAACAATGTGCAAATCATAGGCACATTCATGGGAACAGTCAACATCTAGCACCCATAAGGGAGACAAGATTATGGGTGGTGAAAGAATTCACTCAAAGAATTTACTCACATTCTTTTGAAAAAACAATTACTTTCAGGATATTGGAGATTAAGACTACATTAAACTGGTATAAATATTTACAGAATATTTATTAGTCACATTGCATGAACAGGCTTCACACTTGAGTAACCTTCAAGCCCTTCTTCGTCATTTGTTTGCAATTTCAGTTTAAGAAAAATCACTTCCTGTCAGTAACTAAAATGCAATTCAATCTGGTGCACCCTTGCTGGATAAGATCTTTTCTCTTCTTTTTGGCTAATAAGTAAGGGTCTGCTGAGCTACTTCAATCCCAATTTCTTCCCATGCCCTTTCAAATATATGACAAATGAGTCAGTCTCTGGTGAAATGTCCATTTTTTGTTATCTCCCCAAGACTTTGCATTCACACAGCATTAATCCTGCCTGTACTCTTCCTGCTCCCAAGTCACCGCATTACAAGCCAGAAAATATTAGAGCTTCCACATTATTACAAACATACCATTGGTATGTCAGAAGCATAAGTATATCAAGTCAGAGCCTAGATTCTTGAACAGGACTATGAACAAATGAACAGAGACTACCTCAGCAGAGTGCCAGAGTACTTGACACTTGCAAACAACTTAGAAGGACACTCTTCTGAGAGCAGGCTCTGCATAAATCTCCAAGTGTGAGCAACAAATGAAAGTAATATTTAGAAAGGATGAAGAGGGCATGCTCACTCATGGAGATGTATATGGAATATCTCAGTGCTCTCCAAGATCCCAGCACTGGGGTATTTTGTAGTTTAAAAACGATGTGCCTTCTCTTTTTATTAAGACAAATTATTTCATTGGAAAATCTGTAATGAAAATGTGCTGAATAACATGGTGTCATTAAATATGAAGTGTGGAAAAAATTTAAGCCTGACTTAAAACATCAAAAAAGTACTATAAAAATATATTATAATTTCGAAACTTAGTACATCTTGAAATTCATTTGAAAAAATGCAGAGCACCTGTATTTCAAAAAGTCAAAGCTGGAACCCAAGTATCTCAGGAACCAAAGTCATAATTTAATTTTCAAACATTATATTTAGGAGTTCTGGCTCAAATAAGCTCAAGTATTTCACAGTCAAGCAGCAGCCAAGCCTTACAGGAAACAATTCTATGGCAGCAGCTAATTGCTCAGCATCAAAAGGCTGTCTCTGACATTTCTAAATATGCAAATAATACAGCAATAGATAAGGCAGGAGTAGAGAAGGGAAAGAAAAGTGATCCAACAGCAGCATCTTGGTTTTGCCATGGCTCCATCCTAACATTAAGCCTATGAAATGTTTTGCTCCTTTTCTGAACTAAACTTACTGTTTATTCTAAGATGTTTTTAATTTTGCTATTTTCATGCTAAACTGTAACTTCTTACTGAGCTTCTGCCTGCCTCTATGCACAGCCTCAACTGAAAAGGAGGGCTCAGCCTTATATATAGCTGCTTTTTAAGCTATGTAAGTTTATTATTATAGATACAGGAGAGAAGTAGATTGCACTTGAAACAAATGTTGAAAAAAGCATCAGTTTAAATGCAATACACCTGTGACAAAAGCACATACAATGTTTTATTTTTACAGCAAAACCGGGTGTGCATGTGTTGTTCACAGCAAGTGAAGGCAAGTAATGGAGAAAAACGTAAGATGAATGGTTCTTTCCTAATGAAAATCTACACAGACCAAGTCTTTGTGTGCAGTTAATCAATTCCAGAGCCTTTTCCTTGGGTAACAGGATACCAGTTAAGAAACTCAGCCAAAATAAACTGCTTCTGCATTTTGGGAATAGACCAGAATTATGAGTGTGGTTTGACATCTCCATCACAAATACTTTATTACTGCCCTGCCAGGCAACATTAGCTTTCACCACACAGCCACATTAGGCCTGAAAAATCTCTGTGCTATGAATGCTCTGGTACTGAATAGGTCAGGCAGTTCAACCTCCTGATTCCTGCTCTTAGAAGAAATAGAGGTGAAAGGCCATAAACTCTTTTTTTCCTGATGACATACAGAAGAGTGTGCATATTTAAAAGGACAAATCTAGGAAGAGAAGTGACATTTCTATTCAACATCTCTGTATCTATTACTGTAAGAAGGTTATTATAAATGAAAAGGTCAATGCAGAACTATTATTTTACATTATTTATTTAATACATTGCAGCATAGTTGCGTGACTTCATTTTTTTTGTGGACAGCAGTAGAGAGAAGCAGCAGTAAACACTATGAATTATTCCCTAGAAATTAGGAGGGTGAATAAAGGGCAAACTTGGATTCTTTTCTTACTTGTGATTGTAAAAATTCCTCTGATTCAGCAGTTCACTGGAAAGGTTTGCTAAAGAATGCCTTCCAGTATGGAAACGTGATGGGGCCAGGATTGACATGAGCAGGGGAGACACAGAATGCCAAGTGACTGTACAAAGAGTAAAGCTTTACTGTAAGCCAATCACCAAATGCCACATGCTATGTCTTATTGAGAAAGACAGAAATAGATTACATTAAGACTGGAGCTAAGCTCTGACAAGAAAGCACTTTTTAAACTTTGTTATGAGGTGTGCCAGTGCTGTTGAGCAGCAGCTATTTCTGCAAACTAACAAAATGTTAAAGACATCTGGAGTAGTCCTATCACAGGGTAGGACACTAGCCAATGACAGAAGCACAGGAATTCCCAATATATAATGGAAATAGTCAGAGGGACACTGCTATGCAAAACTTGAGAAATACACAGGGGGAAATAAAGCAGCTCAGCAGAAAAATGAACACTAATTCATAGGTAGATAATAACCAGAAGATGCATGAAAGGACAGGTTTATAAAACTGCAGGGATCAGCTCAGAGGAAAAACTTGAGGCACCACCAACACAACATCTGACAACAGTCAATTTTTGAAGGAGTAACTCTTTTTCAGCTTTTCTATGTTCTTTTTGTTATAATATTTGCTAAATATCTGTTAAGTCAGTTTTAGAAGCTGAAATACTAGTGAAACTCACCTTCTTTATCCTAAATCTACACTTCACAGAAATAATATGCAAAATACTGAAACTCAGCAAGCAAAAATAGAGATCATCCTGTTACAGGTTTCCATCTGGGTGGTAACTATGAGCTACTTCAGTTATTTCCCAGGTGTAACAGGTATAAACCTGTAAAAAAAACCTTTACAGTCAGAAACTCTGACCAGGCCAAATGCTTATAAAGCTGATGATTCTCTCAAGAGCCATAAGTAGAAGATCTTTGCATTAGCTCTCCTGTTAGCCTTCAGGATATTTATGAGGAAATAATATGAAGTCACTCAGATTTTCTGCTTTTAAAATAAGATGGAAATTCAGGTAAATATGAAAAGGAGTACCTGTTGCCATGAGAAAAGGATGAAAGCCTCTAATTTGACCTGTTCATTCCCATACCATGATGGAAAAACTCCTGGTAAAGATAAATACAAATAGAGTATTTAGATCTGCCTAATGAGTATCCTGAACCATGGAACACTCTCAAACTGCTGGAGCAAGCAACATCTTATTCAGGATTGAAATGTTATTTCCCACAAATACAGCAACTGTAAACAGGAAGGATAACCATCTTGCTTATGTACCCATACTTAAAACTGCTTTCATTTCCAAAAACTGCTCTAGCCATTTGGCACTGCAGAAGATAACTTACTGAGATCCAAAACTTCCAGTGTTTACTACTAGTCAAGTCTGTTAGTGCTTCACATAGCAAAATTAATAGCTTTAAGCAACTAACAGCAGCCCAACCTTGTCAGCATACATTTTCTAAGTTATTTAAAGCTTGCAGCATAATTAACCTACTCATAAGCCACGGGAAAAGTTCCTTTATTCTGTGAAAGAGCTAAGTTAACATCCTCATTTGAATTTACACATGAAAGCATTAAAGTACATCCAAGACATAAAAGTTTGTCATTTCAGGGTTGCATTCCCAGCAGACAAGTTTGTGGTTTATCAGCTTACATGACTGCTTACATGATTTGTTTCCTTAGAATGGTGCTGTGCTTTTTTTTAGCATGAAGAGTGAAGAACTAGCAGGAGACTGTCTTCCTCTAAATCCAAATGCAATGTGTCCAGCCTATCCCCCCTATCTCCTACAGATGCTTGTCTTCACTTAAATTTTTGAAGTGACAGAGGTGCCACCTGACACAGCCCTGCTGGTTGCTCAGATATCTATCAGCTTTTTCAGAATACAGGCAACATTGCTCACATACAATGTAAGTTCTTCTCAGCTGGGATACTTGCCCTTCCTGAACAAGTTTTGCCCTTCAATATTAACAATGCAGTCCTGAAATTTATTCCAAAGTTGCAGTATTAACAAAGTCTTACCTTTAGGTACAAACCCTGCTCTAGTTCTCCATGTTTAGTTTTGGTCTTCCTGTTGATTTCTACTAAATTCCAGGATACTCTTAGAATAAATTTGGACAGAGAGAATCAAGATCCTCATGCAGCTTTATAAAGGCAAGAGTTTAAGTGAAATATTATGTGAAAGTACATCAATGGGAATTGACAGCTATCCCAAAGTATAAGAGCACTGAGAGTTCACTTAACCTCATTTCAAAGTCCTTATTTTGACAGAAATATTTTTCTAGCTCTCAGCCTACACTGCCATTCCAATCTGTATTTAGGTAATGTGTATCTCTAGTACAATGCTAGACACACCTTCCCAAATATATCTACAATCATATAGAAATGAAGTGATAATGTACATTTCAATCAAGAATTTTTAACACTGCATTGTTTGTGCAGCCCATTTAGAAATTCTCCTCAATTAACAGTTAGAGACCTAAAGATTATTGAGCAGAACATTTATACCTGCACAGGCAAACAAACATATTCAGCATAATGAAATTCTAAAGAGATACCCTATGAGGCACCTTGCTCTGTCAGCAACGTTCTCTGCAATTGTAAAAGGAAAAGAAGTCTAGTACCCAGTATTGCTTTCTAAGCATGAGTCTAATCCTGAATCAGTTGCTATGCTTGTAGTTTCAATGGGAAAATACAGGAAATATTTTCCCATGACACCTTTGTAATGAAGAAAAAAATATCACCACATCTAGCAACAAAGCTCAGATAAGAGCAGCTGGAATTTTGTCAGCTCATGCCTAGAAATTTCAGTATGTTTGACAGTATACCTTCTTGTACTCACATTTTATTTCAGTGTAAAGGTGTAAAAAATCCTACATGACTAACAGATGGATTATTCTATTTTCTGAAGTGCCTTTTCACTATGGAGAGTACTATGAGGGTTCTTTCAAGAAAGAGGGGGCAGAAGCTGTGTGTCAGACTGTTTTTAAGACATGGACTAGGAAAGTTCTGCTGAGGAACTCACTTTTCACCCTTTTTATGAAGCACCATTTCTTGTGGCAGACAGCCCTTTGCTAAGGGATATATATTTGATTTTCTTCTGCCAGTGCCAACTACAGACAACAATAAAGTATTTCAGTATTTTCTTGCTTAGTGTGTTGCCCACTCCAGCATTCCTCTTTAGTCTCAAGAGGGTAGAATCTATAATCCAGATCTGTTTTCTTTGTGTCACAATGAGTGGAAAAGGTGAATAATTAAAGAATTCACAGCTTCAGGTAAAACAACATCAATCTTACAGAGTCTGACACTACCAGACAGCCTTGGTGAGCAGGTGTGCCCTAACAAATCTCCCTGCTTCTGTTCCAAAGCCAATTCCTCAATAATCTTGAGGAATTGCAACATGAAATACACCTGCATCTCCAAAAAGCCATCTAATATAGCAAAGATGAGTACCATGCTCAGAAAAAGATGCTTCCATAAATATCAGCCTGACCTACATATTTCAAGAAAAGAAAACTAGGAAAAGTGACTTCCTTTTAAATTCTGATGTCTTTTGTTATTTCCAATCAATATTTTTGTCATACTTACAACACCATTATCATGTGTATCATGTGAAAGAGACCAAAGTGCTGTTTTTCTTCAGCTGTACTGTAACCTGAAAAAGTAGTCAGCTTCACTAGCTCTGCAGCAAAATACTTTCCAGAGCCATATTCCATGAATGACAACAGAGCACTATGTCAAACTTTTGTAGCTGAAGTTAAAAAAGTTTCCTTTTAGAAGAGCTGTCACTGCTTCTGTTCCTCAGAGACTTAATCTAAGCAATAAGATATTTTCAAAAGTGCATGAAAAAAGTCAAACAATAATCAAAACATTGTATTATATTTCTTTTTCCTACTGCTCACTGGAATATGAAAAACCACTGTATCTCTGTAAATCCCTTCAAAGGTGGTGTTTTAATCGCTGAGGTTACATTTTCCTTGGAGGAGTGGTGAAACAAATGGGAACAGACACTAAACAACCACAAACTCAGGGTGGACTTGGTGGCCAACTGTCTTTTTTTCTTCTTATCAGATCTATATTAACTAAATGCTGAACCACCAGAAATTCCAGTACAATAAAAGCATATGGATCACAGATGTAGGCAGACAAAGGATTTTTAGAAAGGAAAACAGCAGAAAGTAAAATGGTAGCTACTCAGGGTCAGAAACATATCTGAAGTAGAGCCTTCTGATATGTGTCTAATTTTGCTGCTGTCAACAGAAAAGCATCATTCAAAACTGCTCCATACAATCTTTGTAGAGAATTTTCACTATTTTTAAACTTTTAGTCCATTTATAAGCTGGAAACAATCCTTCTAAGCATTCATATGGCTTCCACCATTATGGGATTCAGCATTTTGGCACATCACTGGAATGGCAAAGGATATAATAATTTCTCCCACATTAGAGAAAATCCATTCCCTGGAGAATCATTTGTGCCTGTGGTTTGATGACAGCCAGATCTTGCATCTTAAAGCTACATGCCTGTGTCTCACAAAGTTTTCCACTTCAACCATTGCACTGTAGCTCCTCATTGCACTGGATTGCTTTTCTACAGTCAGTCTATATGAACTTCTCATCTGAGACCAAGGCTCTTCCTTTGGAAGCACTGACTATCCTGGAGTCAGCAAAAAGAAACCTTCCTAAGGTGCACAGCATTAGAAGGATGAACCCTCCTCTTGCTCCAAAATTACAGAGGATGAGCTTATGGTTTGTTTGAGTATGTTTTATTTCATGTTTAGGCTTGGTATTTCCCTATTGTCTGACAACATCTGTCCCCATATTTTCATCAGTGTATGTCAGTGCTGATATTGGCAATGATCACTGGAGGAAGATCTGTTTGCCAGGCTCTATACTGCACCCATTCCAGGTGGGAATGGATTGCTCTAAGGATCCTTCAAATGTTTGCAAAGAGCAGTATATGTGTCTGGATGCTCCCTAACAAAGCTGTAGACTTTGTACTACTTGTTCAGTGGGTAATGAACTTGGTAATCGAGTCAAACTACAATAACCATAATTTTTGAGTTGAATAATGGACATTATCACACAAACTTACTGCAAGATTCTAAAGACTAAGCTATAAGCAAAACTGCATGTTTTAAAGTAGACTTACACAGCTGGTCCTCAGGGCATGAAAAGCCTTCTGGGTTGTAAATCTGCTGATGCATGAGGTTAATGGATATCCAGGCTAGCTTAGTACAAATAAGCACTCCTCTGAAAGCAGAGTCCTGTCTCTGTTGTTGGTACCTCAGGAATCTCATCATAGTAGTGTCACCCTTACCATTTTCATTTTCCTGACGCATACTGTACATTCCAGACTTACAGGAAAAACAAAGGTAATGTGTAATGTCTTTGCTCTCTCTGTGTCGCCTGAATAAGACAAAATTTACTAAGTCTCAAATCTACAGGTAAAATACTAGCAACAATTCCAGTGTTGGTTTTGTTTGTCTGTCTCAAATATTCCTAAATATTCTCTGGAATCTATATTGCTTGAATAAAGTTTGTACTTAACAGAGGTCCTTAAATACAAGGAAAAATTATAAAAGAATAAATGACAGAGAATTTAAATTTAAAACCCCCAGCACTTTGGGGTAGTAATTTCCTAAACAACCTAATTATATTTAATTCTATTTACCAGTTGCTTATATGCCCCCTCCATACAGCTCCATGAGGAATGAACTAGGACATTTGTTGCAAAAGGATTTTCCAGTATTCTTAATTAGTCAATTATTTCATCAAAATTTTCAAATAATTTTCCTAATCTGCTAGGATATTGTTTGAACAACATAAAAATAAAGTAAAATTTCCAACAGAGCTTCCAAAAATAGCAAGTGTTGCCCAATTGTACTGGCTTTATAGATAAAATATGGCCAAAGCTTTGAGACAAGTATTGGAAAGGGTTTTCAGAAGCAAGTAATCAATGCTGCCACAATGTCCCTTTGTTTTCCTCACATGACTATTATTTAAATGTCAAAAATTATTTAAATTAATTAATAATTATTTTAATTATTTTATTTAATTATTTTAAAACAATAATTCCATTTGTGTTATATACAGTGCACTGGAAATTAGGCAGTGGGGTTTTTGTTTTGTATAAACAAGAAATCTTAAAAGTGTTCCACAAAGTTTCAAGATTGCAGTAAAATACCTCTATCAGTCTGGAAAGGAAGTTGCCTTCACTTGCAGCCTGCAATAAGCCATTCCAGTGCACACAAAGCTTACAAACTACAGGAGTTTCAGACTGTTGAGCAACAATTTATTTTAGTTTAAAATCAATGCAGATGTTTTGAACTCCATAATCTCTTCCTGGGAGTGATATATATTCAGATGTAGGTTATTTGGAAATTACTTTCAGAAAATTCTCCGCCTTGGCACAGAACTTATCATAACCAAAATAACAGAAGTCTTATTTGGAAGACACAGGTGACAAAATGCATAATGAGTCAATAATTTTTAGTCAGAAATAAGAGGTCAGAAAGAAAAGGTACAAGGCCATGAGAATTATATGTTGAAATAGTTACTGATTAAGCTAGACCAACAACATTTAACTTTTAAGACGCACTAGGATTGTCTTTTACCCTTATTCTTTTTTCCTTAGTAGTTTTACTAGCAGTATTTTATGGAATGCTTTAGATTCATCTCAAAATATTCAATTGTGCCACTGTTGACATCCTAAATATCACAGACACCACCAATTAAAAAAAAAAACCCAACTTATCAGAAACCTGTATTTCCTACCAGAGTATCAGTAAAGTTGTCATTACCTAAAACCAGCAGAATGCATGCACCTTATATCACTACAGATTTTACTGATTTAATTTTATTATATGAACACATATGCATTACAAGAACTAATGTATTCTTACACATGACCTCAGCATAAAATACTTCCACTGTCAGTAAATCAGCTGATTTAAGATAAATTGGAATCTATAATTTAGCACCCTTCAAGAAAAAGAAAAATACGGAGAAATTACCTTAGGCAAGAAAATAAGTTAAATATTAATGGATCTGTACTTAACTAGGACATACAGCTAACACATGGGGGAGGAGAGGGCCGGGAGAAAATCAGTCTTTTAGTTTAGCACTCATATTTCAGCCATCTGTAGATATCCCATTAAATTTACCATGAACATTTGAAATGGCTAAACATACATATTGAAAATTAAAATTCTACACTATAAGGAATGGCCTAATTAAATTTTCTTATAAATTAAAAAAATATAGTAGCAAATGGATAGTACATCTCAAACTAATAAGTAGGAGACAAATTTTGAAATCCAGACCCATCTGGAAGGGTTTACAGTGAGAGACAATTTGTGACAACAGTATTTAAAGAAATCACAGAGCCTCATTTATGATAACTCTCTGATTTATGCAACTGTGAACTCAGCCTCATCTGCTTAGTACCATATCCTAGACTACTGCTAACCTCTGTGAACTCTGCAGTTGTGGAGACTGCAACACTTAAGAAGACCTTTTAAATTCTCCTCCAAACTTCATTCTCTCCTTCAGTTCTTCTGAATACGAACTTCTGTTTAAATGAATTACTGAATTGCAGACATGGGAGTTCAAATAGAACTCACTAAATCCTTAATTAGCCCAGGAATTACCCCAAAGTTAGAGTTATCCAAAGAAAAGCCACACATTTAAAACAGTGCCAAACTCTTACCTAAGACTTGTAATACATTAGTAAGATGCTGAGCAGGAGAGAGGGAATTAATGCAAGAACATAAGCATGTTCTGAGTGCACCAGCCTTCCTACTTGTGTCACTACAAAGTAAAACACACCTTTCAGGTGACATGGCTTACTCAGTTCAAATGCATTCTGCTGTCTCACGAGGTACTTGCTCAGAAGGAAGCTCCAAACTTCATGGTTAACTGCAATGTATTTTTGTAAGGTACCAGTTTGTATGGATAGGTTATCACCTCCTACTGAGCAAAGACACAGAATATCTGCACAATGATCATGCAGACTCTGATACAGTTTTGAAAATTGTTCTGCAAGCTTTAAATTTCAAATGGAAATATTTAACAGAGTAATTCCAATGGCTTCCTATACTGCTTTCCCTAATCCTTTTACATTAATTACTTCCACAGTACAAGTTTAATTATGTTTGAAAGGAACAGGCTAATACCAGCACCAAAGAGGAAAAGGACTGTTCAGAATTGTACTCAATTTATTTAAAAATTCATATAAACTGATTGTGTCTGTATGTGGCATGACTACAAACAGTTGCTTCTGAATGGGTTTAAAAAGTTCTAAATTTCACAACAGAATACTCCAATCTTCACCTGGAAATAACAATCCTACTGCATTCTTGCTGATGACAGCAAAAGACTTCAACTAACTACAATAAATTGTAGTTAAGATCCACACACTCTGGCAGTGAATTTGCCTAAACCTACCATGATTTCTAAGCATATATTTAGAAACACACTGGGGAAGACAGAAAAAAGGAAGAAACAGTATTTTCTGTACCTGGCAAGTCTGAAAAAAGGAGAATGCACTCGTTGAATCCATTAGCCAGAAGACGATCCCTCAGCTGCTGAAGTATGGCAACTCCAATACAGAATGGGAAGGAGGAATTTCCAAGCAATAATGTATCCCACAAGTGAAAAATTTTGTGCAAAGGAAAGACATCTGTATAATCAATAAGCACAATAAATAAAATTCTATAAGCATACACACACAATAACAGGGTTAATGAGTTGCCTATGTACTTCTTTCCTCTCCCATCTTGAGTGATTTCTTTTTTATTTGGGAGCAAAGAGGACTCAACCTGTTCAGGATAATTTTTGTGTTCATATGCAGTTTGATTATTCTGTAAGTAACAGTCTTCTTTTCTTAATGAATACTTGGAAGCACATGGGTTTTCACATTTCAAGTATGTCAAGAATTAGGCAATTTATTTTTCTTTTAGCACAGTACAATTACATATTAAGGCATACATATGAGTTTTTCACAATAAGACAACATTAATGAGTTAACCAATATGATCGACTACTTACAATTAGACAAAAAAAATGAACAGAGTAAAGAAAAAAATGGCAGAATAAAAGAAAGACAAGGAAAAAGGCCTATTAAAAATAGCAAGATTTTATATATAAAGCTGAAGGTGGCTGTCTTAAAATATGCTATTTCCAACGAAATAGTTCTAAGACTTTATTATCTTAAGGATGTTTCCCAAATGTGGCGATTCTCATGAAAGGTAGAGAAACAGGGACAACTGCAAGAACCAGTGCTTTACAGTCAAAATCTTCAGAAAATGCAATCAAGAATCTCACATTAAGTTCTCTGATATTTCATCAGAGAAATAATCTATCAGCTCTTTTCATTCTGCCACTTCTTTGAAAATTTAAATTCAACATCTGCCAATGTTGATATGACATGAAAAAAATCACATATTTTTGAGAAAAGAAGTTTTTAAATTGCTTTTTGGACTTGATTTGTTAACTTCTCTTTAATTAAAACCCACCAAATTAGAAAGCTCTTCTTTTTTCCTAATATAGATGCACAAATACAGTAAACTAGTTCTACCAGAATAACACTGTGTCAATGTGCAACAAAAATATGATTATCTTCAAAAACAAAGTCACTCTCTTTCTTACATTATTTGAGTGATGGCAGGGGATGGTGGTGTGGTTTGGTTTTGCTTTTTAACTATTATTACATCTTTTTCCAGTAGATAACAGCTTCCTCTGAACACACCCTAAATACTGCATGTGTAAAATAATCCATTCAATAATAACAACAACATATAATAATCTAACAATAACAACAACTCAAAACCACAGGAGAAATACTAACTATTACCAAATCAGGGCAGAAAGTAAGTGACAGGCACTGCTGAGTTTTCCACTGTTGAGTTTTCCACAACACATCCTTGCAAATTATAAGCATCCTAACTAAATGCTGGACCTATCATACCGATTAAGAAAGGCTTTAGCTGACAAAGTGAGAAAAATTAAGCTTAAGAAATGTAAGAGCATTTAATCAGAGGAAAAAAAAGCATACTCACGTGTAAACATTGTAAGAAACCAAGGAATTGCATAAAGCTGCCAAAGGTGGTGATGGGGAAAAGAAGACAAAAAAAAAGTTTTAAGAACTCAAGTTGTCTATGACAATTGTCAACTACATCAAAAATCGCCTATTTTGCAAGAATTCAGTTAGAAAGGAAAATAACTGAAGTGGCAGATCTATCACACAACTCTTAGCCCATCAGAAACTTCTTTCATTACCAAATTTTTCAAATTATTAGTTTGTAACACTGCATTGAAAACAGTAAAACAAACCAATCACCACCCTTAATAGGCTGGTTTGCAAAATATAACCTTCAAAGTCTTAAAGAACTCAAAAACCTGCTCTGCTAAACAGTTGAAATTCTCAATAATATAAGCAAAAATTAGCCAAGGATGCCTGAAAAAGCATAAACCAACTTGATTTAATATATCTTTTTGACTATGGAAGAAAATGGTTCGATAGAAATAACTAAAAGTTCAAATCATGATTTTCAAGAGAAAAAATAACCACCTCTGCCTTTTTCCACTATGATGGTATTTATTAAAACGCATACTTGCCAGTGAAGCAATTAAGGACAGTTTCATTCTCAGTAAATGCTCAGGGACACCCAAGCATTCCTGCAGTTCCACTGTGACCGTTTTGGGGCAGTGTCACCCGAAGGTGCCCTGCTTCAGCACTTACACCCCTACGAGATTGTGCTGCTGCTGCAACAGCTACAGGAAACCTTCAATGCCTGCACACTTTCATACTCAAGACATCATACAGAGAAAGAGCTAAACATTTATGACACATTAAGAACTTCTAATTTTTCAGTGAAGCCTTTAGCAAGGCAAAGGCAAGAGAATCTATTTTCTTAAGACATCATACTGTGCAGAAAGTTTCCGTAAATTAAGAATGCAAGAGCGAGACGATCATTGTTAAATTTTACTCAACTGCATGGCTCATGTGCTATGAAGATTTACAGTTAAACATAAAGCTTAATATATTACTTTTTAACTCGTAAAAAGTGCAAATTAATCCTCCTATTGAGCTTTTCCTGGAAGTAAACAAATGAGGAGCAGAAAACATAATTGATATTATGTTAATAAATTACTTCTTATTCCATAAAGTCTGAACTGGGTTATGGCTCTGACTAAATGATCTGCACATTTGCTGAAAACCTTCTTAGCACAGCTCTAAATTATATTCTTATGCTTTCATCTGAGTGCCTGAGATCTGAACCATACTGCCCCTAAACTAAGGAAGGTTCAAGGACCTGTTCACCACTTTTAAAATTTAGCAGGCTTTTATGAAGCTTGACCCCCAATCCACCAATTGATTTTAAGCATTCAAAATCCAAACCAAATCAATTCCTATCATCATATTAAATCTTATAATACAATCTCACTATTTCCTTGAGTATATCTATATCATGTTATAAATAGATGGCATTCTAAGAATAGTAACATATCCCGTTCCCTGAAATATCCCCTGCATTGGTTGTGATCAGCTAATACCTGTTTATCTCTTTGTTTATGTGCAATATCTTGCTTCCCATGCAGCAAGAAAACAAGCCTAGTGTCCTGAGGCTCCTCTTTGCTTGAAGGTACATATTATGCAAACCATTCAACCATTATTTCCTTGGTATTTAAAAGCACTTATTTCCTCCATTTCATATATATGATCACGAGGAAAATCACTGCTTTGCTCTAAACCATCCTTACCAAACCTATCAGCAGTGACATGAAAAGTAGGTCAAACAATTTAAGTAGAAGGTGTAAGGCGAGCTTTTACTGAAGGGAGTTTTTCCTCTGACTTTAACAAAAATAATGCTTTAGGACAAGGAGGTGTTGGTACGCCCGAAGAGGTTACCGATGCTATGGGCAAGCAAGGAAGGGGAAGGCACAACCCGGGCACTGAAAGGGAAGGAGGAGCCGCTCTGAGCCCGGACAGAGCACGGGACGCGCTGGGGAGCGGGGCCGCGCACAGCGCTAGGGAATGGCGCCCTCCAGCGGCCGCCGCCCGCAACAGCAGCGCCCGCGCCTCCGCATCAAGGAGCTCCAGGAAAAGGGATTTCAACCCTCCAGTGCTGAACCCTGAAACCTCCGGGGGCTCTGGTTTTACCGGACACTTAACTCTCCCGAGCTGAGAAGTACGCCTAATGTGTAATAAGAGTACCATCTGAACTGCTGGAACAGCCTGAGAATAAGCCACATTTAAAAAGAGCCTGTAAAACCAACACATCATTTTTTAGACAGACCTCGAGAGGAGCCACAATTTTAATTTTGCTTTGCATCAGGGAGTAATGCCACCCATGTTCTGCCTTTCCTCTCCTTGCTTACTAATAGCATTCATAACTTCTTCAGGCTTACAAACACGTCCTTGTTTTAAATCATTGTATTTGTTAAAGTCAGAGGAAAAACTCCATTAATAAGTTATACAGAAAAAGTATAACTTTTTTTCTGTATATACTTTAGCTGTACCACATATTGCAGTTTATATGAGGTGCCAAATCCAAAGATAAAGAGGTTTGCGTTTTTTTTCCTCCTATTAAATGCCTGTTTCATTTCTTTCCTGTTTGATGTATGTGTGAAACAATGTTGTCCAACAATAAGCAGAATTTTATTTTGCTGAGTTGTTCTAACAGCTGTTCCAACTTCTGCTTTTTGCTTTAATTTTCAGTTGTTAATAAAACCTATTTTTTTGTTTTCTACAGCTTCTTCAGGGGAAGAGGTGGAGAGGGAAATGCTGAGCTCTTCTCCCTGGATCCAGAGACAGGATATATTGGAATAGTTCAAAGCTGCACCAGGGGAGATTTAAATTGCACATTAGGAAGCCTTTCTTTACCAAGAAGGTGGAAACACTGGAAGAAGCTTCCTAGAGAGGTGGTTGATGCCCCAAGGCTGCCAGTGTTTAAGAGGCATTTGGAGAATGCCCTTAACAGCACCCTTTAATTCAGCCCTGAGGTGGCCAGGCAGGACTACAGGAGCCTTGTGGGTCCCTTCCAAAGGAAATTGTCTATTCTACAAACTGCCAATCTTTCACCTTCCTGCTCCACATTTGAAATACAAACACATGTACTTAGTTCCAATCCTATATGGTGCCTAGACAACCATATATTTAAAGGCTTCAGAAAGGTGCCAAAGATAAGGCAAACTGAATCATATTTTTAATATAAGATTCTACCCACCTATATGTACCTACACAAACAAAATTTGAAGAATGATCACTTTCTTCACAAGATAAAAATATCTGCAATTCATTTTCAGGTAATTGTGTAACAGGACAAACAGAGAAAATACTTCAAGGGCAGGATTTTTAAGATGCAGCCCTATTACTAATACCTCGTGTATATCACCAAAACCAAGCTAAGGTATCTCTTCAGCACAATGATATTAAGGAACTGCAATCAGTTTGCCTTCTGTGTTAGTGGATAGAAAACAACTGTGTCTACCTTCCATAATTCACAGCTGAAAGTGCTTTAGAGTAATTTATGGCAATGGCTGCACTTTTAGCAACATTGTGCACTTTGTTTTTCTTCATTTTCTTCTTTAACATGGTCTGCTGTTTAGGGTCAGAATTAGTCAGTAAAATAAGTAATGTGTTATACAGCATTATACAGGGTGGAGAAGAGTATAGATTTTGGGAGAGTGAGCAAAGATTCACTTTAAGATTCACTGTATGTATTATCCCTCTATTTATATGTAAATCACATAGCCACAGCAATGTACTTAATCCAGGCACCACATCAGCTAATAATATTCCCCAGGACTCAAGCTTCAGCAGTGTTCAATATTCTGAGAGCTACGTGACCTGAAGCAAATGAGAAGGGGGTGCCAGGAACCCAATCTTCCCTGCAGCAGAGCCTGCCTTTCAATGATGAAAGATTAATCAGGATTTACTTTGATAGGATTAGTACTCAAGCACGAAACTCTGGTTCAGATCTCATTACTACACTGCATATCCTTCACCTTGATGGATCCTATGCTGCCTTGTTACAGTCACAGAAAATCACCTCTCTGACTAATCTAAAAGGCAGAACAACTTTTACTTAATAAAAAAACCCCAAACCCTGACAGATAATTCAGAAAGGATAAACTCTCTTCACAGGTTAGTGTTAATTTTAGAACCTGCATTTTTATTCAATGCAAGAGTTTTAAAAAAATATTCCTCTTTTGCAATTGTTTACTATATTACCTAATCATCTATAGATTATCAGATTTAGAGACAAGGCTCATGTATGACGATGCACGGTCCAATGACTAGCACAACAGAAACTAAAATATAGCAAAACATGTGATTTCAAACTATTCCATCTGACTTGTACCTTGGAAGTCTTCAGTGGAGAATTATAACTGTATAGGCAGACACAAGGAGCTGCTGAAATACAGGTAAGACACAAGATGGGCTGCTACAGAGCCCTAGTGTAGACTAGTAGCCCACACAAGGACCTGTAAGGTGGTCAGGGAAATTACATCTCTAGCTCCGTAGTGGGAATTAGCATCCTGGACTAAATACACAGGAGAATTGTTTTGGTCATCTGCAGCCTTTAAAAAATAAGCATCAAATGCATTTATACAGTGATGCTGCAAAATTGATCCTCCCTCAGGAATGTTAAATATTGCTGTTAACCCTTGCACTTAATCTACCCAAATATTTAGGCTTTCTATAGATGAATACTCCTCCTTCTCCTCACTTTCCTTTCATCCTCCTCCCACCTGTCCTCTTCAGATGTGTGTAATTTGAAATACATGTGGCTTTCTCAAACTCCTCTCTTTATAAGGCAATACACTGGCTTTGTCTTCTGCTCATTTTAACCACTGTATCTCCTAAATTTGTATCAGTCAAACAATATTATTAGATTAAAAACCTCCTCTACAAATGAAAATATACACTGTCTTTTCTATTACAATATTAATAAACAGTGATAAAGAGTATCTGCCAGTCCCAAACATCCAAAAATTCTTTAATCCTTTGTAAAACAAAGGACTTTCAGAGGCTTGATCTTGCTGCTCCAACTTAAAGTATTTCCTAATAAGCATGAGGCTTTTCTTTTAAGCTAAACATTGTATTGCTTATAGAAGCAATGCATACAAATTTCTTACTCATGAAATTTGCATTTCTACATCAACATCTCCTGAGTTCAGTTATCTTCTTCATTTTGAGCTCTCAATCATCATCTGTTCTTATGACCAATTGGTAATTACCAAATTTCTAAATGCCAAATACAGAATGATATAGACGATATTAATTAACGTTATCCCTACGGCTTTGCCTAAATCTACTTTTCAGAAACATCAGTATTTGTAGGCAGACAAACATTTTTATTTTGGCTTTCTTTACTATACACACCTCTCTAAAAAAAAGGAGGAAAGCTTTACTATTTACAGTGATAGCTAGAAGTGAGGCTCTAAAGAAGGCCTGGTTTTGCTTTTTCCAACAAAGCCCATCCTCTCTACTATTTTGTGGCTGTGTTTTCAGTTTTCATTTTCCTCCATCTAAGAGATTTTTTTCCAATGGAAGCATAAAACTCGAGTCTATGTTATGCACTTGTCCCACATTTGAGACACACTCCAGCAAATGGCTGCTTAACATTTTCCAAGGTCTGAAATATCTACAAGATTGATGATCATGGACTTTTTCTATAATTTGCAAAATAAGGTGTCATTTGTGCTAATCAACAGCATTCAATTATCTGCAGTAATTTTGCTATTAGCACTTTATGAGTACACTAATTTTTTATATATTAACCCACATTTCAAAAATAGATCTGTATATACCTTTCAAAATGAATCTAAGTTATAATAACTGGCTAGTAGTTTTTTTATTGTATTTACCATCTCATCAGAACAGAAAGGACTAAAGCACATAAAATAACAATCAAAACTTTACCATTTTATCAGCATATTCAGGAAGGTCTATTAATATGGAAGTTTCACTTTTGTCAAAGTGCTACTGAAGCAGTCTGGAAAGGCATCTCATACCAGTTTCCCTCATTATCCATTTTTTATTTCCTCTGGATAATACTTAAAAGGATCCTTAGCACTTACATCAGGAATAAACCCAATTTCATTGAGGTGGTTACTCAGCTCAGGATCATGGAATGCAATCATCTGGGAAAACACTGTCAGGTACTCTGAAATGACAAATCCAAGACTGTTGTCAAAACCACAAATCATCACATGCTGCTAGCTCACAACAGAGCTGTAGGAAAGCCACTCATTTTAAACCTACAATAAAATAGCAAGTGAATACCACTGCTGTACTGCTTGTTACCATTACATTCAATACAGAGAAGAAACATTTAATTTTTCTTCTTTAGTACTTCTCAATTTGGATTTTTAACAATGGTTTAACTTGGCACACACTTAGGTTGTGATGTATGCTAGACATGCAAAGTTAAAGACTGTTTAGTAACCAGCAAGGAGAAATACACACTATAAAAGATAAAATTTATTACATCTTCAGCCTGGCCTAATAGGTTGATGGGTACAATTTCATTAAGTTGTCTAAACAACACTTGCTTTTAATTGGAAGAGAAGCAGACAGCAGAACACAGGACAGGGACAGATTTCTCTCTGCTCTGCCCCTCTCCCAGTTTTGTCCACACTGTCACACACTCTGTTAGAAGAAAGCTGAAGAGGCAATAATTGCAATTTTATAACAGATGGTAATTCCTTTTCCTCCATGTTCCCAAGAACAGAGCAATTAAGGCGTGGACAGCTAAAGAACAGGGGAGCAACAGACAGAGAATGCAAACTCTGTTTCCAGAACGTGCTGGCATCTCAATGCTCCACACAGTTTCTATCTACACAGAAGACACACAGCAGCTAAAATTGCAGTGGGTAGCTAAATGACACATTCTTAACCCTTTCCTCTATCTTAAAAAGCATCTTCCTTTATACCTTTATTTATACATTGTGTTTTAATATATAACCCTAGAAAGGATTAATTAGAATACTGAAAGAACCCTGAAAGGTCCAACCTTCTTGAGTCTTGATGATGCCAGATGCAGAACAGGAACTCAGGAATACCTACACTACTTTGGTTCACAGAATCCTACCAACCTGTATTTCTAACTTTAGCTGATACATTTTTTGCAAAGCTCCTTAGGAATAACATCAGGAAACCCTAGAGAGCAAAAGCATTATTTTATGGAACACTATAACCTCTTGAGAAAACTCTTTACCAAGCTATTAATCTTGAAGTCTAAAGCAGTTGTCTTCAGAGGAACATATTTACTCTTTTCATCTTTAGATCTTTACTGCAAGCAATCTTTCTTTACAGACAAAAGGATGCAAACATATTTTCTGGAATAAATTTTCCTATTTTTTTATTCAGTTCATAACATCTCTTACCCATTGTCTTCTGTACATAAACTCTCCTAACCCTGGCATTCTCTCCTTATATTAGCTCTCTTCCAATTATCCAATATGTAAATGCTTTTAAAGTTTTGTGGATCAGTTTTTAATTACCTTCCTTGAAGACAAAAATGACAGACACTTTAAAGCTGACAAGTTTCATGAGAAATATACAAAAGAATTTATTTAAAAGAAATACAAGGACAGCAAGTCATGGTGATACTCAGTATTCAATAAGCATTCATAACTGCTTGCAATTAAAAACATTAATTACCACCTGTTTCTTTTGATTACTAATGGCTTTTGAAACAGCTTTTTTTGTTTTTTAAAGACCGTCTGAAAGACAAATTATCTTCCCAACACAGACTGTGCCAAGATGACTTTCTAGGTGGAGACAGTTCCTTTTTCATGTTTCCATGAAATTTAAAATTACTTTTCAATTAGAACAGACATTCCTAGCTATTGTTTTAATTCATCTAAGTTACCTATGTACTTGTTGAAGGCTGAACTATGGAATATTATTCCTCAGGGTTTTCCAACTCCTGTCCTGTACTGAATAACATCATCTGCTCAATAAGAAACTCCCCTTGAATCCCTATTTTCCTGAATACCCTAACTTTCATTTTCTGAAGAACCCCTAGTTTGTTCTGCTCTTCCTCATTTTCCCCTATTGTTCAACAGTTCCTCTAACAGATGACTTTGATCACCTGAAGGGTAAGCCTTTACAATGTAACACTAGAAAGACTATTCACCACTTTTTACCACTATTTACCAGGATGGACTGACTCTTACCCTGGATATTACACAGAACACTTTTGTGCGTGTGCACTTCTTGATTTTTTCTCCTGTCTGAATCCTTAACCGCTTACTTTGTTCCAAATTTTCTTGCAGCGTTACATGATGTTAACTGCATCCCAATTTTGCAACCTCTTGAAAAAGTGTATTTACATATCCAGAAACAATTTTACTTCTCTTAGAACTACACCAAATAAAGGGACCGACTTACCTTGAATAACATGAGAATTGTCCTTCAGAAAGAAGTTATACAAATACTTTGGAATAAAAGCAGACATGCAGGCATATGCCAGAGCTGAAAGAATTAAAAAAAAAAAAAACAAAAACAGATGCAATGACAGAGGCAGAATTTAACTACACCTTAAAAAGTTCATTATTAACCAGATAATAAACATAAATACCTAAATCAATCTGTACACAAAAACGATTGTATGCACAGTAAGTATAATAGGAGTCATTGTCCTAAGAAACTATTTTTCCCACACCAAGATCTTATACAAAGAAAGCCAAGTACAAGACAATAAAAGCTTGGACTACACCTGTTATGAACAAATCACATTCTAAGAAGCTAATGGTCAGATATCTAAAGCTGATCTGAATCAGGCATTTAAAACTACCATAAATTTTTCTGAACAAAGCTGGTCTGACAGTTTAACACTTCGGTTACCAATTAATACATTCACCTTAAGCAAGGCTGAACTACAGCTTCATTTAAAAACACAAGTGCTACAGCAGCATTTCTTCCTTTTTCTACTTAAGATTACTTGTGCTTTTTAAAATATATCATTATTGCACTTGGCAATACACAACACTTGAAACCCTGCTTGAAGAGCAGTACACCACATTCAGTTTTCAAAACTCCATTTCTTTTCACCTGTGGCAACAAGAGCTTTAAAATTCCTTTGTAGATACAGAAACTTTCCATCTCTAAGTGGATTCACACATCTGTCTGCACGTAGATACAGATGAGAGACTGTGCTTTTCTTTGCTCACTGCTGAAAAATGTACTCACCTTCATTGTTGAAATTCAAGTACAGAAACGGTGCACAAAGAGAGTCAAGACCTAAAGAGAGAAGAGCCATGAAAAAAACAGCACCAAGAGCTCATTTATTTTAATGCACAAGATAAAGACATTAATTTCTAATGAAAATTTGCACACTAGATACTGATTCTGCATTATCAGGCCTTCACAAGTAATGGTGAGAACAACTGTGAAATATATGCATGAAAACAGCAAGGATTTCAAATTGTTCAGCTATAATGCCAAATTGATTGTTCTGCCAAGGCATCCAAGAAATGCCAATTACTGTTCCAAGAACTCAGTAACTTTTGCAGTATTATCTTGGAGCTTAATAGCAAGCAACAGACTTTTCTTTTTAAAATACAGTGACTGAAACTTATGAAGACTGAATATATAACAGAGTGGGGCAATTTCTTATTTAAAATTAAATATAAGTTACTAGGATTTAAATTTGCAATAACGCACAGATTGATTCTTCAAAGAAAACAGAAAGGAAAGCATCCAAAAAAAGGCTTATATTGTGGGGGTGAAAAGCAGGAGGTACTTTTAAGTCAATCAAAGCTTTCCATTCAATTATCCACCCTTGCCAACCAGTCAAACTCACCTTGCCAGTACACCAAATTAGGATGGGAAACAACCCAGGCCTTCAATACACGTCTGAACTTTGCATGACCCTCTGGTGATGACAGCAGTTCATCATACTGATGGCAACGAGGAATATCAACTTCAATCTGCACCACAGCCAAGCACACAAAGAGAAATTGGGATGAGTGGGGCAGCACTACAGCAATCTTGCAACACTAGAGGTAGAAGTCAGCCAAAATATGCAGGTCAGACCGCCATTATACATGATCTGCTTCCTCCATCACTCTCAAAACCAAAACTGACAGGGAACCTAATACACCAAAGTTGAAAAATAGAGATTTTTTTTCCTCCTTTTCTGCACTTATATTTTTTAAAGGGTTCTAGCCCTTGAAAAAGGCAGAAAAAGATGACAGTTACAGGATTATTTTACTTCTGGACTCGTTTTAGGTGGTAATACTGCTTTGCTTTAAAAGGTAACCAAATCAGAGTTCTCAATGTTGCAACCAATTTGATGGAAAATATTTCTTCACCCAACTGAAAGGAACAGTTGTTTGTAATGTCTTTTTATGTCTGGTAAGAGAACATTTGAGAACATTCTCTTCTTGGAGAACAAAATTGCTCAAACCCTCATTTCTGTGAAGTATAGCTCACATTACAGGACCTCAGCATTATTGCTACAAGGTCCAACAGGCACAACAAGCATTTGGTAAACCCAGGATTTTTAACAATAAACCATTAATACTGTTCACTACACTGCTGCTGCCACAGAAACAGTGATTATAAAGTAAAAAAGGATTTCAGCTTCCCCAAGTTGTAAGTTGAGTGAAAGTAATTGTGCCAATCTGTTTGTGAGATTTTTGCTACAGTGTAAGGCTGGAGGGTAAGGGGAACCATAATGTTGTTATCCACCACAAGTGCTGTAACAGGCAAGAGATGGGTGGGAAGGATCTTTAAGTGACAATATTTGGTAACACTGTAAATCTTACTTGTCTGTCTGTAGGAATCGGTGTGTCTTTATCAATGGCATCATATTTTGCTTCTATGGCACCCTAAATGTGGAAGAAGAATATTTGAATTTAGAAAGCCCTTGCCAACATAAGTGCACATGACAATGTACATGGTGATATGAGAAGTTGACTGTTTTTGTTAGGAACTTTAGTTAGCAGAAGAACAGAAGATTCTGACAGCTTAAGTTCAAAAAAACCATCTTTATTCCATTACTAACTCAAGACATACAGACCTTCCTATAGATCTCCTCAGTATGATCTTCAGTGATTTTCAGTTGTTTATGTAGAAAGGTATGCACTTTGTAGTTTCCCATTTTCAAGTCAAGAGGTGCTCTCTATTCTATTAACAAGTCCATTTTAATGTTATGGGACAGGAAAACACCCATATTGTACAGATGGCAAGTTGCTGAAGCATGAGAATTGACTCATTTCCTAAGACTCAGGCTACAAGCCTGACCAGTGGTTTTTCTTCATCTTTCCAGCTTTTTTGTTGATTATATTATATGGTACTCAAAAGACCACATCCTAAGCTAAATCTCCTGAATAACCTAGGATGTGTTATCTCTAAGAATCTTTATGATCTGCTGCTGCAGGATTGCAAGCAAGGTAAATCCAAAAGCTGGGTAGTCCAGCAACTCTGTGAGAAGCCCTCTTTTCTGGGACATTCCATTATCCCAAAGGACTGTATTTGATTGATTTATTCTCCATTCTTTCTGGGAAGTGTATTGATTGAATATATAACAAAGAAGTGTATTGGGGAAGTGTATTGGGGAAGTGTATTGATTGGTAGGTGAGAAAAACACATTTCATGTGTGTTTTTCTGCTGACTGGAGCAGAAGGATTGCCAATTGCATTTGTCAAAATATTAAAAATCAAAACAAAAAACCCCAGTTAACTGCCAAATGTCAGGGTACTATTTTCCACTGAAACTAATAATCAAATTTAAAGGCAGTCAAGTTCACATATGCTTTCTGAAATCAAATAACCTTACAGAAAAGAAGCAAGTTTGTCAGAACATCATCTTTATTTGCACAATTTCATGACTCATTTTGTTTGAAATTCCAGCAACCTATCTGCCAGATCTTTAAACCCATTCCAGCTTCCTTGACCCCATTCCTAATTCACTCCATCGCCAGTCAGTACTGGAACTTCTCCAAACACCCTTACCTCAACACCCAACAAGGCAGCCCAAGTTATGCCTCTCAGAAGGGGAGGAATGTCAATCCTGGCTTCTTTCCAAATTTGGTTTTTCTTGTATGGGTAGGCCTTCAAAGAGAAGAGATTAACCAAAAAAAAAAAAAGTTATCATGTAACTGAAATAATTCAAATCTCAAAACAGAAACAGTCTTTCCCCAAATGAAAACAGTGAATACAAGTTACACAAAAAGTGAATTTAATCCCTAACTGGAAGGCTTGAATGAAGGACTACTGTTTTATGTTAAAATGTCTGCTCTTTCTCATAAATGCATTCATGTGCTTTGGTATATACTGGATAGATCTACTAATCCAAATTTGTACTATCAATTTTTTTCTTCATTATATCTTTCTTTTCATAATATGTATCCACCTTGGTTTTATTAAACATTTCTAGTTTATGCCTGATAATAGTTTATGCATCAGCTCTCTCATTCTTAAACGAGAATAATCTCTGCATATATGTAAATTAGGGGCTGCTATTCCTTTACCCAGTATAAATCTCACATTTATAACATAGCACTGCCATGTCTTCAAATACTTTACAGCTTGGTAATGCAGAAATGTTACAGGCATATTTATACCTATAATAGTTTAGTCTGTAATAAAATAAAGGATGTAAAATTATTTTCATCAGTAAATAACCAGTATTAGCAGCAGCTCTATTTCCACGTGGCTACTTTAAAATCTATGTTTATATTCACCAGTATTGAGAAGAATTTGTTCTATTTTTATTTACAATCTTCTTACACTTCTGAAGGGTTTTTTTCTTCCCCTTCTCCTGCTGTGGTCTCCTGTACCTCTGCTTCCTTTTACAATTACTTGGTCTTTCAAAATCTTCCAATTAACAGACCAAATCCAATTATCCGGCATCACAAGTCCTCCATACCTTCAACAGCCTGTCAAACAGGACAATTCTGTTTAGCTGGTACTCTGTGTCCCTCTCCCGGATGATCAGAGGAAGGGTAGCAGCTGCAGAGAGCTCGTTGCTACTGTTGGAATGAGGTAAAGCTGGCTGGCTGGAAAAAAAAAGGGTAACAATGAACAGCAAGAAAAGACAATCACTGAAAATAATTAATACTGCATGAAGCATTTCTTAGTCAGAAACAAGAATAAACGAGTAATTTTGAATATTCAACACAAACAATTGACTTCCAGGACAGAGGCTAAGATCCTCAGTTTGGTATCAGGGTCTGAAGTGCATGTTTATCAGCTCTTGGCTTTCAGAGCCAAAGAAAGACATGTTAGTTTTGCTTTTGGGAGGCAGTTATGTCTAGCTGTGCAGTGTGCCACAAAAATAAAACTAATAACTCAAAATTCAGTGTGTTACAGATGTACCAATTTGCACAAATACTTACTCATCCTCAAGCAGTGGATAAAATGCTTCTCCACCAACATCCTTCAGTCTCTGAAAGGAGGAAGAAAAATAATTTGTTATCAGAATGCTGCTCAGAATTCAAGTGGAAATCTTAGTGGAATACAAAAACTATTAAACAGCAATTCATTTGTCAAATTCAGTAACTTGCCTTGAGACCTAAACATTAGCTCAGTCCTTTGCCGGCAATGAAGCATTCAGCCTTCAAGAATAAAACCTTTTTCTTATACAGGCTTTTGGAGTTGATGGAAGTCCTCCTGCCTAAAGATATCCATAAACCTATTGCCCCATAAAAAATAGTTTATAGGCACCATGGATTAATAGATCAGTAGTATTACATAGTTCCTCTTTGTTTTCTCATTTTTCTTCATGGTCTTCCTATCCAAGTAGCTGTAAAGCAACTGCACTACTTGCTTATATGGTTCTTATCAGGTCAGGAGTTATGCAAACTTGAATTCCTTTTAGGAAATACACTCAGCAAAGGTGACAGACAAACATGGGCTGGATTTTTGACTGAAGTTTTCAGACATGTTATGGTGCATGATTAATGTTTAATGCCATGTTCCCTGCAGTGCTCTGTCTTGCAGTTCAGCCCTTAACATTGTAGGCACACGGCACACAGCCTGCTCCTCTTGGGGCTGACAGAAGAGTTCACTCTCCATTCACTCAGTACTGCTCCTCTTTTGATTATAAGCATCATGCTCTGCTCTATAAAGGTGTCTGAAAAATTGCACAAGTTCAAAAACTTACTTCAACCAACGTTGCAAGGTTCAGTCTTGCATCTTCCACAAAATGAAACTTCAGTATGTAATTATTTCCTGCTGCACTTATAGAAGTAGGCAGCAATATCCAAAATTTCAGATCAAAACATTTAAAAAAAGCCTTTAAAAACTGCCCTCTAGTGAGAACAACAGCAGAAGCTGCAGTGTGTATTATGTTTAAAATAGATGTTGCATATTTTTAACCTCCCTCCTGCCTCGCAAGCCCCACTTGATCTACTGACAAAAATAATCCAGTTCTTTGGTCTGCCTTGATGCATTTGTGTGAAGCAGTGCAAAGTTCTACTGAAGAAATGTGTTTACACAGTGTTTGACACATTACCTCCAATATTAAGGTGGCAGTCAGGAGTCACCTTCTTTTTTGTCCTAACCTCTGTATTCTGAAAAGGGTTTTTCAAAGAAAAAAACTGACAGAATTGAATTTGCTACTATAAAAAGCAAGCTGCAAACAGTGCAGCATAGTTTCCCAATTTGACAGCAATAAAGCTCTACATGAGCAAAGACAAGTTAACAATTAAAACATTTCAGTAATAGATACAGTAAATCTTGTAACTGATCATTACACCAAGCCAAATCATGAGTTATCATGTACTGATTTTCCCAATGAAGATGGAAGAGAACTGCATTACAGCATTTTTGCAAAATGCTTTGAAGAGATCTTTTGAACTAGCCATTTCATGCCATGTATTCCAAAAATTAATAATCAACTAGCAGAAAATTGGTATCCAATGCTAAGTATAAAACTTTAGAGGAGCTGAAACTGAAATGAATTGGTTTATTTTTGGATAATGTGAGCCATTGACAGACAGTAATTAATGCATACAGAAGACATTCCCCGAGCAAATAGTTTGTAGCAATTGTGGAGAATACCAAGTGGTACAGAACAATTTGCACTACACTGGAACAAAGCAGGTAACAGAAAAAGGAAAGGGAAGGACAGAAGACAAATAAAATTTACTAAGCTTTTGCGGGCAAAGCAATTTAACTGCACAAACCAGAATCTGACTTGGACACTAAGAAGTGTTCTCTTGGAATCAGTGACACTTCCGTTGGCAGAAACAGCAGTAGGAGCTGCTGTTACATATTCCCTTTAAACAAATGTCTCTGCAGAGAAGAACACAATGAATGCACAATATCACTCTTACATTTCGGAGCTGGCACAGAGACAAAGTCACAGTTGTGTCATCTAGGAGGGAACTTCTATCTCGCCCTTGCCCAAAGCTCTCGCCATCTTCTAATAAAAAGCTTCAAAAATGAGAACAACAAAAAAATCACGTCACTTTTTAACACAGGACTTGAGCTAGGAAAAAAATCTCTTACATCAAGAAGTTTCCTCTTTAAAACAAAGTATTAAGTCTTAGAAGTATACTGTATTGACTCTGCATGGCATGAAACCTGCTATCAAGGGAAAATACAATAAACTGAATTTATTCAGACAGCTTCTTCTGTAAAATGGCACATTTCAGGTTTTCTGTAACTTTGCTTTGCATATAAAGAAAGAGTTATGAGATACGGGATTAATAACCCCTTTTATTCCTTGTTCTCACACAGAACAGATCTGTCATTTATTGTGAAAAGCAAACATAAAACATTATTATCATATGAAAGGCAGTTCCCATCATGACAAAAAACCCCAAGTGAAAGCCTGACCTTTTCTGTTGCAGTCCATCTAAGGATACAAATGTATCCAAGATAGAGTGTACAGAAATTTTCCATTATTACGATATTTTAAAAGTAGGCCACATGAAATTGGATTTTCATAATTTAACCTAGCATTCTCAGTGTCACTTAAGAGATAGATTGCATTTTTGAAATTAACTCCTCATCTTCAAGATAGACAGTATGGTGGAAAATATTTGTCCCTCAAAATTGAAAAGCATCTGTATTCACCTATGGGCAAAGAAATAAGCAACACCTCAAAAATCTCACACTAATTTTGATACCAAAATAACACTTAAATCTATTTCCACTATTTTTCTTTTAAAAGATATTGCATTTTGGCTGTAAACACACTTCATCTGGTTTTTAAACACAGAAACAGTAAATTAATATATATGGGCACCTAATTATGCTACTAGGATCAGATCATAGGATTAAAACATCATAATGTTCTACATAAAATTGCAACATGTGCAGCAGTAAGATAAAAGTAGCAATCACTAAAATGCTGTTGCAGAGTTCTAAATCATAAAACAAAGCATTTTGGAAAAAAAGTAACTAGCTAATCTGCTAGTTGGTTTCTCCATTCAGTACTGCTGCTCTGTGAAAGGGAATTCAGAATGTGAGAATTTGCTACATAACCTATTAAATTAGATTACAAATATCCTCCTGAAGCACAGTGAGACATTATTGGTAGAACTTTATACTACTGAAAAGTGTGCAAAATTTAGGCACTCCCATTACAGTATTTTCCACTTCACCAGCATCTTCTCAAATTTCAGAAAGCAATAGGTACAAGGTACAATAGATATAAGGCATTCAAATAATGCCTTAAACTGGATAAGAGGGGAAGTGACAATTTCCTTCTGTTCAAGAATGCCATTTTCAGTGTTTTCACATGTACAGGTCTTTAAACTAAGTATGCTCTCTCGCAATCACTAGTGTTTTCCATCCATCCATCCATCCATCCATCCATCCATCCATCCATCCATCCATCCATCCATCCATCCATCCATCCATCCATCCCTTTAAAGTGCTTCTCCACCCTTACTTGGGAAGTGTGCAGACAGGTGGCTTTGATCGAATTATTTCCTTGTTGACAAGTTCTTTTTCCAAGTCTCCTCCAGCCAAACACCAGAGATAATAAACCTCTTCAACTGATCTTTCTGCTAGGTAATCATTATCTTCATCTGTTGGGAGAAATGACACAAAAATAAATTACAGCCTTTTAGGTAGTTTGTGGTTCTTTCTACACTCTAAACACGTACTGCTGAAAAAAAAAATATTCTGCTTGAAAGGTCATAACCTTAATGTGAAGTTAGAGGAAAAGTGATCTTTCCTTTGCAAGTGCTCTTTAAGGAGACTTAAGGAAAGCAGTCATTAAAAAAGCAGATATTTCTGCAGTTTGCCATGAACTCCTCACATGAATAAAATGAGTGTGGACTTTTGTTTCCTGTGTGTTTTTAAACAAAACAAAACAGTGTTTTTTGCATAGCACTAAGACTAATAATAAGAAACAAGTGATTCTGACTGTGTAGTTATAATCTCTCTCCCCTTCACATACAACACTCATTCTAACAAGGCAAAAAGTCTCTGTCTAGATTGATTTTTCTAAACCTCTCCAAGTACATAAGAAAAAAACTGATCAGGATTTAAGAGCCATAACATTTTCAACATACTGTGGTTTATAACTTAGAACTTTAATCTTTTAGTCCAGAATGTGACCTCTTTCATAAAGACTTTGCTTTCCAGTACTTTCAAAAATCATTTTATGTTACAATCTAAAAAAATTCAATTATCATGAGCAGAAAAAAAAATGACCTTCTACATACATGTGTCTAAATTCTGAAGGCAAAAGACAATACTGCTTTTGCAACATAGGCTTGAATGCTAATGTTATTTTTCCCCCTGAATTTGAAACATTAAAAATTAAGATTTGACTCCTTTGGCTTGCACATATCCCTGAAAACATGTTTGTCCATGTCTCCTTCTATTAAACAACTCATTGCATTAATCTAGTGCTGTAGCATTTAACATCTAGTGTCTGTCAATAATTTGTTGGAGAGAAAATGCAGCAACACTTTATTTTCCTTCCCCGTCCAATGACATTTATCCCACTACCTGCTTTTACCTTTACATAATTGACTTATGTCTTCAGGCAGTGTTAAATTGGCACACCTTGGAGAAGATGAGAACAGACCAGCAGGTTTGTGGAAGGGAGGATATAGTGGGGATACTTCACTGAACAAACTGTCATGTAGCAATTCCTCTGGAGTTGGCCTTAAATTAAGAGAAGAGGATAAAACAATTAGAGCAAAGTGCTCCCAAAATTGTAGCATTTTGGCAACAAAGGTCCCCAGTAATGAATATTTTAGCAAGTTATTGCTAATTATATTGGGTTTCAGAAATCTTAATAGCAAAAAATATCTATGAACACTTTTCAATTCATGCAGCACAACAAACTAGTCTGTTTACAGCCCAAATTCAGACCTCTAATTCTTCTCTTTTAATCGCTGAAAAGCACAAAACTGAGAATTTCTTATAGGGAGCCCAAATGTCAGTATTCCAAAGAAAGGTTCAGCAACAGTTCTTCTGATTTCACAGGAACCCACAGAGTTCACCAGGCCCTTGGACTGAACACTTGCCTCTTAGAAGGCTGGAACGTAAGGCATTTCTTCAGCAGAGCTGTGATATTTTCAGAAAGGTCCTGGAACATAAGAAAAATATGGAGGAGGTCTGTTTATTACTGTCTTAATTCAGCAAGTCACTTGGCTCATACTTAGCTTTTAACATACAGGATATTCCTTTGAGGGCAATAAAATTTCACACCTACGCACATGAGGTTGGCCATGTGAGACCAAAATTCTGGGGAAGCAATTCTTCTCACCTCCCAATCCTACATTTCATTTAGGGGAAAAAATCTGAAAAATGTGCAATGTATGCAGCCTTTTAGTTATTTTTTAATTTAGATATTCTGTACCCTGCTGGAAACAATGCAGTGCCTGGCCTCTTCCTTCTGCTAACAATCAGAACTCTTCCATATAATGTCCCAAAATATACAGACACTAAGACTCAGTAATCATTTTTGTGGGTAAGGAAAAGTTGAACTATATAAACCTACACTATCAGAATCTGTAAAGTGGACCAGCTGGAGGACACAATTTCTGGAAGAAAAATACTTTATCACCAAAACTTTAAAGAAAATTTATAGCTTATTAAACTACTCAGAGAGCATTAACATTTACTGAGACTGACAGCAATTTTAAGAAAGAATATTACAAGTGCTGGCTATTTGAAAGGATCTTAGATATGTAGTTATGACTTCAAAATTTTTCATCATACTGCAATACAATAATTGACCAAATGAATTAAAAAATAAATATGCAAATATTACAAGTGCTGGCTATTTGAAAGGATCTTAGATATGTAGTTATGACTTCAAAATTTTTCATCATACTGCAATACAATAATTGACCAAATGAATTAAAAAATAAATATGCAAATATTCTGGGTAAGACAGCATGGAAGAACAAATAAGTTTCACAAACCTTAATAATATCAAGGCAACCATGTTCTTCAGCCAATACAGTTACAATATCATCTACACAGCCTTTGGAAAACAAACAGAACAAGAAAAAGTTAATTATTAATAGAATGATACCAATTAAAAAGAATATCAGATAAATGTCCACTCAAATAAAAAGCACTTAAATTTGGCGTTTTACTGATGCTGCCACATCACTTGAAAGTGAATTATGAAAATCAGAAATGAAAATTATTATAACCTATGCAGACAGAAGCCTAGGAAAGTTAAGTAGCACATCTAATCCAGAATGTCAGTCTCTGCCAAATAAAGTAAAACAGTCTTTCAACTTATAAATAAATAAATTAAAATAAACCCTTGGAACAGCTTAGGGGTACCTACATGAAATTTGAAGTAATTTTTGCCTCTGTTGCTCCTTGCAGATAATACTAGCAGAATTTTAGAACTTCTCGCCACTACTTTATTGAACAAATAGTTCCCAAGTCAGGACATGAATGCTTTTCAGTGGATAAACCAACAACTTGAATTCAGATTGAAGTGTATGGAGATGCCTTAGGAAGCCTTGTTACCAAATCCCCAAAACAGTCAGAATTTCAGCACTCAAGCACTAGCTGCTGAATGAAAAAGATATTTCTCCTGAGAGCAATTAATTTTAACAGTATTGCTGTTTGCTCTGCATAATGATAACTTACTGTTAAGTCTTCAAATTGCAAACTCATGCCTTTCCTCTTCCCATGGTTTATATATAAACACCACCAAAAATCAAGTTTTAAAATCTGCGAGGATAGTCCCACTTCCTGACTCATCTACATTAAGGCAAAATTCCACTTGTGCAGTGATGTTTTATAGTTTGAAGGTGAAACCAGAGACAAAAGCCTCAATTCACTAAAACACTTCTCATCTCTCTTTATTTCTGTCTTCCTATTTGAGTCCTGCTTCTCCCTGCTTGGCCATTACTACACAGGCACTGTGTAGGGGATAGTTTCCTTCAGTGTCATCAATTCCTAACTCATTTCAGAGACCTCCTGCAACACAAACCAACAAATAACCATGGAAACAACCATCATTCTTGAGGATGTTTTCTTGTCTTTAATTTTTCTTTAACAGTTTGCCCTTACTCTAATATACTGCCAGCTTTTCCCAAGTTTTTTCCCGGCATCCAGCTCCATACTTTCCCTAGAGAAGCAACACACTACAAATGCCTATTTAAATCTGTAAATGAAAGATGACAAAGGTAAAGTGCTTTAGGTCTGAGCATCATAAGCTTATTAGTCTATAAAGCTCTAATCATAGAGCTGCTTGGAATTTTGAAAAATTGATTTTGTGCTACTTACCTAACGTAAGTATAAACTTCAGTCTTTCTGCTATCTCCAAACTCTGAAATAATTTTCTCCCCTACAAAACAACAAAGTCAAATTACAATTGAATTTGAAAGAAATAGCTACTACATTAAAATATTTAGATAACATTATATCCCATCTTTATACAAAACCAGTGAAATAAGCTTCTACATATGAATTTTAGACACATCAAAACTATATCTAAGAGCAAAAAACCTTATTTACCCCAGCTATGGCAGACACAGTTTCACATCATGATATAGCAAAAATGTATCATTGATAACTTCTCTTAAATGGAACTGCCTTGCAGTCAAATTCTTGTGGCTCCACAGGTAACTATCCTTCATGGTTAGCAGATATACCAAGCATCCTACATACCAAAATACATCCTATTCCTTCAAAAACCAGTACTGTCCAGGTAGGAATGCTAGCATATCCTGATATTTGGGCTTGGGTGATGGGCAGGGTGTCATTAACCCCACATTCAAGAGCAATCAAGTTAATTAAACTATTCCCCCAGAGAATTTCAAGAGAATTATTCCCCCAGAGAAATTCAAGAGAATTATTCTTTTACATACCACACACAGCTCAAATAATATTATCCCAAGAGACCACAGATCTGATTTAGGGCCGGAAGGCAGAGGCTTCTCACACTGGGTGTGATCACTGGGTTTGCCTATTCCCTGTGCAATTACTTCAGGTGCCAGATATGATGGGTACCTAGAAAGATGCAGCAACATTAGATATTATCCTTCTGTCCAAAAGGTGTGACTTCTCATTACACAATCAGAGTAATTTGGCATTCTGACAAACTGGAACACTGCCTATTTTATTCAGTCAAAATCTAAACATTGCAGCTTCACTCCAGTGTAGTGTTTACTACAGAAAAGGTCAAATCCCAATCACTAGCTCTGTTTTGTGAAAGTAAACCTCAGCTTTCAAAGTGGTATATTTACATATCTTAGGGAAAACAGAGATTGAGTTTCAGCATTAGGATATTAAATAAGTGTGTCCTAGCCTCATACTTTGGCATAGTGGCAGTAGGTTTCCACTGATAGTGTGTTCCCATCAAATAACTTCTGAATTTGTAAAAAAGGTAACAAAAAGTGTTAAGGACATATATTACCTTCTACCAAATGATTTTAAAATAATATTATCACTTTTCTTTTTGTCAACACTTCAGTATAATACCTAAAAAGTATGCAATCATGTTTTGAAAGGAAACATCAGCTCAGTATTTAATTTGGAAACAGCATGACACCTCAAAAAACAAAAAAGCGACAAAAACCCCTCTGCAACAAAGCAGTCATTTTTAATACAGTATGATCACTTGAAAATAAATAATAAAATTACGAAGAGACATCATAAATAAATAATAAAATTATAAAGAAACCTTACATTGGTGGGCAACAGCGAAGCACTGATTGTTCACTTTCCTAAATTTGAAATTAGGAATCCAAGTCATAGTGAAGTATTAGTATCTGAAGCCAAATGTAGGGAATAAAGACTGACTGAATAAAGGGAATCACAGAGTTAGGCTAACATGCTGGCATGGTACCCATTCTCTATTTTTCATTCATCTCACCTAGCCAGATGACAACCTCTTTAGTGATATTATCAGAAGCTTCTGTATAAGGGGTGATCTAAACATAATTTATTTCGTGAAAAATCAAGTCTCTGATTTATCTTTATTGTGTAGCTAAATCCTTACCCTATAGGAAAATCAACATCAACACCCTGAGCAGTCATGTGGTAGAGCCCAAATTTAGCCAACTTCACGTGTCCCTGCAAAGGGAAAAATAAATTATCAAGAGCAGCAGAATCCAACACTGGAAGAATCTGTGTTAAATTTAAAAAGTTAAAAACAAAATTTAAAAATAATTTCAAACTGTATTAGCTGTCAGAGGACAGAAATCTATAAAAAACACCTTCATACATTTCTGCCTCATCTCTTATGCAGAAGTGCACGTCAAATTAAAGTGGTGTTTATTTGTAATGCTTTTACTTCTCAAGAGCATTGAGCAAATCACTTTGTTTGGAACACATCAAAACTTTTTAAGTTACAATATTATTTTCAGTAAATTAAAAAGGCTTAAATACTCCATTGAACATTTTTTCTGTTTCAAAACTGTTCAAAATCCTGTTTGACTCCTAGTACTCCCAAAAACATGCACAATATTCCCACAACTCTTCCATTTACCCAGCCTTGCTTCTGCAGATGCCCCATCAATTCATTCCCATCTTGTTCTCCTTAACAGTACCAATATGTATTTTAAACAGTTTTTCCAGGTAATTTCTTTTTATTTGTGAAGACAGAAAGCTAACACCAAAACAACAAAAAATTAGGCATAGAAGTTAAACTGAGGCCTTATTTCTGCTGAATATTGAATTACACTCAGCCAACCTCCAGATGGTGCAACAGAGAAGGCTACATCAGGAAGCTTTCAAAGGGCAGGGGAGAGCTTAGAAGTTTCTTGTCTCACAGCCATCTTCTGTTCTTTTCTTGATTTTAAGATACTCCTAAAATCCTAGAGTACCTTTGCCTGTTAGAGCATTATTATGATTTTCATTTGTTTACAAGCATATAAAAATATATGTATTCCTTATTTTTGGTGTTGCTTATTTTTGTCTCCTCCTTTCTTTGCCTTCCAAGGGGAGGATCTAGTTATTCTAGCAAAACTGAGTGAAAAAGGATTGATAGAGGAGTTATGCAGATAGTTCAAACTCTTTAGCTGTTGGTTCTGATGAAGAAACTGCTCTGAGGACAACAGCAGCTATTAATTTCTCTCAGCTTTTATGACCAGAAATTGTCTTCCTCTCTGCCAGCTTAATAGTCTGTGGACAGAACTGACAGATACTTAAATTTGAATAACTTAGCATGAACAAAAAAATATCTTGGTATCTTAAAAGGCAAGTATCATATTATCATGGAACACAAGAAATATTAGTGACAGCTAATTAACCATAAGAAGTATTCTTCTATTTCTTCTATTCAAATAGCTAGGAAGGCCTTTTAAGTAATCACTGATGACAAATAGACTTAGATTATCACTTTGAGAAGGGAGAAAGAATGGGGTTTGAGATAGAATAAAAAAATAAATTTGGCAATACATTTGAAACTTAGGAAATGGGGGGAGATTGTAGTTAAAAAAAAATAGACCAAACAGCTTTCCAGATCTGCAATTTTTTTCCCCAATGAAAGGATTGTGACTGTCTCCATCTATGACACAGCAGAGCACTTGTTAGCAGCAAAGAAACCCATAGATTTATTCCTGTAGCTGTACCTTTCGGTCCAAAAGAATATTGCAAGGGGAGAGTGCTCGGTGGACCATTCCATGCTTGTTCATATATTGCAAACCTTGCAAAACCTCATATGCTATGCATAAGATCCTTGAAGAACTGAAATAAACAAACAAACAAACCAACAACATGTTATAGTGAATGCTTTCCTTTTTAATCTGTTAAAATGTAGTGCTCCACAGCTATTCCAAACAAAAGCGAGACATTTACAATTCCAGAACAGTTTAAGGGATCAGCATTGAATATGGTGGGGTATGTTCAGTGCTATACACACATCTTCTCAAAATCCCACAACTATGTTTCTGCATCCTGAACTGGTCCTTAGGAGTGTAGAAGATGCCAACAAAGTGTAAAATACTCTCTTCAACAGAAACTCACCTAATCAGGAAATAAAAATCCCAACCCTCCCCTATTTTTATTTGTTCTTCTTAAGTCTCCTACTGATATTCAAAAAAAATTCACGTGAACAAAATATTTTCAAAACTCAGATAGTGACTAGAGTTTATTCAGAAGATGCAGAAAGGCCTAACTAGATTGTACCTATAGTCTTCAATCATCTCAAAATCTAAAACAAGAAGAGAAAAAAAGGCAGAAATCTGCATTTCAGCGCATTTTGTTTTACAACCTTGGGACTAACCACCTTACCACCTTTGTAGAGAAACACCAAAGCTTGCCATGCAAAACATTTTGCCATAACTATGTATTTTGACAAAAGTTACCATTTCCCCCATAGACTGACAGCCTTAAAGAGGAGTTTCTGTGAATAACTGATCAGGAATTTGTGCAGATCACCATAACAGGTTTCCAAAGTGCACTCTAAATAAGAACAAAAGGCACAGATCTCATGTCACCTAGAGAGATTCCATTTAACTTTCTACTCTTCTCATTCTGTCCACTCCATCTCAGCCATTTCAGGACTTTTTGGTAACTTTCCCTCTGCAGGCACTGGTTTACACAACATCCAGAAATCAAAGCATATTTACTTATAAAGACCTAACTTTACATTCCAATTCTCTTTTCTTTTAATTCCTTGTTAAAGCATAACATACAATAGCATTCTGGAGGACATTCACCAAATTCTCTTGCTCACTAAAAACTTGTGCAACAGCAAAATGAGGAGGAGTATTTATTTCAGACCAATGACTGTGACAAGCCAACTATCTGACGAAACATCACAAATAATTTATTTATTCAACTTCACAGCTGCTATTCATACCTGATGGAGTGACAAAAATTTGGTTTACAAGCGTAAATAGCTAGATATTGACAAAAGCCACACTTACAACAAATTCTGGAACCAGTGCAACACAGAAATACTGAAAAAAGCCATGACTAAGTTACCCTGCATGGAGCTATTCTCCAAATCCTCCCCTTTTTCTTAGAAGAGCTCTGTACTAATTCACAATCTTTGTGAATATATACTTTTAAGGTAAGTTTTAAGCACAAATGGTATCTATTCTAACATATGTCCCTACTGCTGTATCTTAGGTCATAGTATTTGAAAGTGATTCTCGAGGTCTTCGCAATTTGATCAAAACCTCATGGCTAATACCCACAAAACCAAAACAAAACCCTGCAATAATCTAGCTCCTCCCTCCCTAGCCCCTCCCACCCACAAGTTAAATACACCACAGCATCAGACTCTATTAGCTGTGTACCTTTCCTCTCAGTCATTCTTGGGCAGAATTATGAATGTGGTAAAAAAAATTCCCTTACAAGTCTTCAGCTTTCTTGTATATTTTTTTGCCTTCAATGCAAGTACTAGTTATAATGGTGGCAAACAGAATCCCCTCTCTCATTTTCTGCTAAGTTTTGCAAAACAAGACACAAAAAATAAATGATGGAGTATTTATGTTTCCACTAAGGAAACAATTGCATGTAAATAATTAGTACATCATGAGGTATTCTAGCCTAAACATTGTTTCTCTGTGTTAAAAAAGTAAAAGTAAATATAGAATATTAGAAAAAAAAGCAGAATTATTAATAAAAGTGAAATCTGGTGGCTGTTTGCTGAAGGCAGGCAGTGTGCTCTGCTGGCACCAGGGGGCCTCAGCCACCCATTTATTCTCCATGTTCTCTTGCAATTCAGTTAAAAAACACCCCAGAACTCAAGCAAATACATGAAAATACTGCTTTGGGATTCCTTGCTTTTTAAGATAAACCCTTCATGCCATTAAAATGATCAGGAACACACAAGTGGTAACTATTTTTCAATGTGCTTTCAATGCTCAGTGCTTTTGGACTCTTGATGCCATCCTGCTGGGCAGAAGTGTTGAGCCAAGTACCTCCCACTGGGCCTTCAGCAGAGAGAGACTTCTGTATACCAAGCTCTGCACTGTGCTGCTGCAGCTTGTGTAGCTCTTATTTGTTAGGGAAAATGCACTGTGTGGTTACAACCCATGAGATTTGCATTTAATTCCAAAGGGCCCGACAACTACGCTTACTGCCCTTATTGAGGCCAAGAGATTTGTCTCCTTTAAATTCCCCAAGGCCAAGTTCAGCAGATGTCCCCAGCCTCGCTGGAGATCACTACAAAGGCTGTCCCTTTGCCTCAGTGGGTCTCAGCTCTGTCCCAGTTTCTACAGCCATTGTGAGCACTGCAAGCATTGCATCAGCCTTCAGCAAATGCAGAAGGTACATTCAAAAGCCACTTCCAGGCTGCAGTGTAACCTGACTTTTTAAAAGCTCCTGTAAACAAAAAAAGAAAATGCTGTTCTAAATGAGAACACTTAGAAAAATCCAGTGTTGGTGGGAAGCTCTGAGCAGATTCAGAAACTTTTTTGCCAATTACCTGCCAGTCTGTTTTTCAATGGACTAGTTACTGCTGAACTACAATAAATGTAGCCCTGATTAACTACTGGGCCTCTTGATCTGCAGAGGTATCAGCACCCTCCTTTAGCAGGAGGTGTAGAAAAAAAAAAAACCCAACAGAAAAAGCACTAGAAACAACACAGGAGATGAAGTGGCCAAATATAAGTGTGGCAGGTTTGACACCAATCACACCATGGACCTAAGAAGGGCCATAATGCCATCTGTGTGGCATGGAGCAGCCTCTTCATCTCAGCAGCTGATGATTGTGGTTGTGACTTCATATTACAGTAAAACAAATCACTCTCCTGCTTAAGGCAATACTCTAGGATGCAGCAAGTAAAAGCAAAAGTGTGAGATGCACTGGAGCTGCCCAGCTCTTCCAAAAAGACTTGTTTTAAGGCTATTTTCCTCTCCACCAGCAAGAAAAGAAACAGAAATTTCTTTACAAAAGGAACACATGTTCAAGAAGCTGTCTGCATTTTAATATTCAGTCTGGATACCTAAAAATCTATTCAGCTGTAGTCTAGTTAGCTAGGCCTCTGAACAGGGGTTCTCCTCAACAGAAAGGATTGCACACAGGTATAAAATCAAGCTGGTTAAATTTAATGGTTTTCTTGGTTTGGAGAAGAACCAGCCATGAAAAGACGTCATTTTGTGTTCCTTCATATTAGAAATCATGAATTAAAAGACTGTAAGGATTAAAACCAATACCAGATTTGGGGCACATAACTTGAATGCATAGAAAAGGAAGCACTAAACAGAACTGTATTGCCCTCTCAGATCCATCTGTAAGTAGGACAAGGAAAAAAAGATCCCTACAAGTTGATATGAGCAAGTTCAGCCACCAGTACAAAACCCAGCATGGTTAAGAGAGGCATGTGCATGGCATTTGTGGGTGAAGAGAGAAGGGAAGTCGACTTAAAAACCCACAAAAAGGAGGATTTTTTTATTACCTCCAGAACTTGTCAGACCAAAAGCTATACCAGACAAATGACTAATTTCCACACTGTAATAGTACACAGGTGGCTGCATTGTGCCTTCACAAAAAATATGAACTTTTCCACTTAACAGCCAGCCTGATCTCCAGTCTATTGAATTCCTACTGTTAAGGACACAAAAACATTTTCTGGAAGTTTATTCAGGAATAATAAACCTAACCTGTCAGGAAACAGATGGTTTAGTAGAGTTTCAATCTCTTGTGGTTCTGAAAACCCACTGATGAAATCATCTGATTGCTTAGGAGACTGTTGTCACTTTTTGGATTCAGACAGGTTGGGAGGGGAAGAAAAGCTTCTTATTACACCCACTACACTCTCTGATCCAAACAAGAACAGCTTCTGGGCCAGGGTGAAAGGGAAAGTACTAGAAGAAGTTGGCATACCCAGAGTGTTACCTTTTTCAAAAGGATCAGATTTTAGCAGAGAAAGTGAGAAAGATGGATTATCAGGAACCAAGTGAAGACAATAAGCCCTGAAAACAATCAGAGGATTGGAGAGCGAAGAGTGAGCATACTCAGCCAGTAGAGACCCAGCAGTACCTGGGAAAAAACAACTGAGCAGAACTGCCCAAGCCATACATCAACATAAACACAAGAACAAACAAAAGAATTGCTTTGTTTAGAAACCAAAAGCTTTATGACAAAAACGTGGTATGCTGAATTCCTGCTAAAATAACCCCAACAATATTACCTATATATTATTCAGTTTAAGTGGCTATTTTTAAACTTATAGCTTGTGATTAATGGGAGTGGTAACGCAGCTGCTTGTAGAAATGGGAACTGGACTCCAAGATAGGCTACTCTAGGAACAAACAATTTATTGCAACTAATTATTTCCATTTTAGACAAAATTACTGGTCTTCCAAATCCTAAAAATAGTCCTATTAGCTCAGACCAAAAATTATTTCAGACTGCTATACTTTCTCCAAAAAAAACAAAAAGGCAGGCAGATGCCTAGGAGAAAGGGAATACAGAGCACGCACATATGAAATTTTCTTTGATATTTTCCTGGCTTCCAACTTCCTCTAATCCAAGATTTCTTCTGGGTGAAAGAAAAGTTTGCCTCCTAAGCATCACGTCTGGTAATATCATCTACTAGATCCTGTGGCATTCCACAGCCATCAAGAATTCTGTGGGTAAAATCTCCTTGCTGTTTTATCATTGCTCGACTCTGGAGCAGGAAAAGCAATTGTGGAAAAATGCATTTGACAGCCAGCAGCATGGTAGTTGCTGCACACACCACAGACTGCTGAAGGGAAAATAAAAACTGCTTCATGCATGACATATTGAATACTGAAGAACAAGAGGACTGCAGATCACACAGTTGGAGATCAGAGATGGGTGGGGTCAGGAGGCTTGACTTATTAAACTGTCTGACTGAAAGAATTCCAACATGAGAAAAGAAACAATGAAGAGATGAATTTCCAGCATTCATGTCAATATCATGGAAGTTACAGGTTCACACAAGTTTCTTTCCCTCCAGTTTAAAGGAAAATCAATGCCAATCCACACACAAATTCATTCCATTATCTTTAAGAGAAGTGCATTTATGCATTAATTGGAAATACATCTTCTCCATCTTGTTTCAGTGCTACAGTAAAATAGTTTAATATGAAAAGAGTAATTGGGTATCTCAAAAGAGCTTCCTGCCTTCTTACTGTGCCCTGTCCTACCTTCTAGACTACATCACCTCCCCTTTTGATGCAGAGGCAGCTTATTACAGTGTAGATAATCAGTACATAGTAATTGTGGTGGTTTTGCAATAATTAATTTTTGGTGAAGAATATGGGCATCAATCCCACTACCTCTCATAGGTGCACTGGCATCTGGCCAGCGTCAACCCATCACATTTATGTACCTGTACAGCAGGACAGGAGCAAAAATAGCAGGCTGGAGCAAAATGAAGGCAGGAGCAAAATCTTGAGGAAAGGAGAAAAAATTCTGGCTGTTTCAAATATATGTGTGGTATTTTTAACTGGTTATGGCCAGCTGTAATTTATGCTGGCCATAAATTTATAATTTCCTTTTATGCTTTTGTATCAGTCAACACAGAGCTTCCAACCCAGTCTTTAGAAGGAAGAAAGCTGTGCCTGGAAAGTACATTCAGTACTTAATAGATATTTTGAATAAGAATGTTTCATCAAGTGAAGTGAACAGAAGCCCTACCAGAATCTGAAAACAGGACTGGTATCAGAAGGCAAGCCTCCTCCTCATCTACTTAACTGCACAGAGTCCTGTAATTTTGTAGGTACTGGAGATGTGTATGTGGATTAGCACTAAGTCATGTTTATTCAGTGCAGTGGCAATTTAAGGAAAGAGGAAATCGATAACAAAAACTGGAACCAGAATCATTTTGACTTCTCTTAGGAAGGCAGAGCAAGACCAAACACAGTAAGAGTATGCTGATGATACCATGTTTCTGAGTTTCTCTTTCCTCAGACTTACAGTTCACAAGTACCTACACTGCAATGCATGCTTAAATAAGTCCTTTATTAAATCTGTGCACCTTGTTCTAACACTGTCACATTCCTATAAAAAGTACACTCTAAAGGAAGAGAACCTCAACAAGCAGGAGTCTTAAGAAGCTTTTAGCAGTGATAGACAGGAGTGAAAACATGGGTTCCTCTCCCAAAGCAGAGTGTCAGACAGGGTCTGCCCTGAGGAAGCACACCAGAGCAACACAAACCAGCAATGTCATCAATCACCATCCCTGAACTTGTGAAACTAATACACATTTGGAATCCAGGAAGGAGATTCATCACAAAAAATTGCGTCTGTTCAAAGTGAAAGGGAACCAGGTTGTGAACAGATGTAATGTTTCTGAACTCATAAAAGTGACAATATTTCAATACAAGCAAAACTATAAAACAAAGAAAATGACATTTGCAGTTAGTTCCATTACTGCCAACAATGTGGATAGACTGGTTAGAAGTGGTGTGGCCAAATGGTTCAGCAAAGGATAAAGTTTGGGTATAATCCCAGCTGAGACAATCACTATGTTGACCTCAAGAAAGCCATCTGACCTCCTTATTCCTCAATCAACCAGCTGGAAAACTGGATAAAAAGCAGAACTGGGTTGAAAACCAGATGTGCAGATAAATTGGGTCTTCCTGGGTAAATAAATTACAAAATACCCTATACAGAACATAAAGAGTTTGATGCAGGTGGGAATGGTTTATTTAGCACTTTATTATGTGTTTGATTAAAAAATGGCACTAGGGACCAAGATTGTAAACACTGCCAATTTACTTGGAAATGCATTCAACATTACCAGAATGAAATGAACTGGAAAGGAATGCAACAAACAGAGAATAAGACACACACACAAAAAAAGAATTTTATAGACAGAGTCCTCAGAAGTCTCTAACTCATTCACAAGGTTATTTCACACAGGATATCTTCAACAAGTTCATCGCTCACCTGAGGAAACTCAGAAAGCCCTTTCAATCCTTTTGTAAAGTTCTAAGCTGCAAGCCTGGCTTTAAAAGCAGCACAGATGATGTTACACTTTTATGATGGTCTCAACTTGTAACGTATGATAAAAGTCCGTGAAACAACAGATGAAGGCACAGATAAAGAACAATTTTATATACAATTTTATATGCAATTGTATTTATATGCTCTTTATATAAAGTTGAATACAACAATTGAATACAACAATTTTGTCAGACTGGTGATTTTTCAGATCATTATCACTTTGAATGCTTTAAGCCATAAACCAAAAATTTTCAAACATTGCACCTTAATTCCTTTTGTACATCCAGCATTCATCCCAAAAAAAGGGAGAGGAAATGAAAAAAGTAGTTTTGAAAAGTAGGTACACCTTCTAAAGCCATACTTTAATGAAACTTCTAGTGCCATCCTGTTTAACCCACAGAACAGGAAAGACAATCCACATTCCTAGTTTTGATCTTGCTCCTGATTAACTTCTAAAAAGTTTTTTTTGCATCTTAGCCTCAGCTGGTTCATATGTAAAATATGCAATAGTGATACTTTACACTGGACCAAAAAATGCAATGAAATAAATTATTTCAATCACTAGATACAAAAATTAGGTAAAGTACCTTTGATTTAAAACCCAATCAGACTCCACATTCTTACCACTGACTGTACACTCTGAGTAACATAATAGAACTAGGTGACAATAAAAGAACAAGACCTAAGAGGGAGGAAAAAACAAGACAATGAACTCAAAATATACAACAAAGAAGTAGTTTCAATAGCATTATATACATGTACCATATGTCACAAGGCCAAAATTTTATTGAAGGAAACAACACATCCCACATTCTCCTCTCCTTCTCCAAAAGGAGTGATGTCATAAAAAGTAGTAGACATAAGAACAACTGAAGTCAGATCTCCAAAAAGCTTTTGCTATCTTTTGGACTCCTCTGAACAAATGCATGCACCTTTAAAAAGCCACACATTGTGATTGATACTCCATCAATTCTCCGTGCTGCAAGTGAGGGCAAGGTATTGATCTGACATTTTATGATCATAGGAGTCCTTTCTCCCATTTGGGGTTATAATGTACAACTCAGTACAACTGCATATTTTATTTTATTTTTAAGGAAGACCCATATCTATGGCATAGAGAATAGTTTTACTTAACAGACAGCCATATCGACTGTCTCCTCCACACTGCAAGGGAAGTGATGGGTCCCTAACCTCATCATACAAGGAGATAGATTCCCTCATTCTTACTGTGGTGCCCTAGGTGGATCAGAAAAACCTGATCAATGAAAAATTTTAAAAGAAAAGCTGAAAATGAAGGGTAATTATTGATGCAGTTAACGTTGTTGCAGCTGTGTGGCAGTATAAACTGAACTGACAGCTCTAGAAATCATGACTAGCTATCAATAAACAGTGCTCTCCTTGCAGTCAGACAGGATTGGCTTTTTAAAATTAATTTCTGTTGGCATCTCTATGAGAGGATTAAGTATTATTAACAAGCCACTTCTCTCCCATTTAAAAAATTTTCAACAGAACTTTTAAAGCTATGATCAAATCTCGCAACACTGTACAGCTCTTCTGAAGCCAGGCACTCTATGTAAATTATATGTTGCAACAGTGTTACTTTAACAAATAACTTGGGCATAACATTTAAAGAAAAAAATCTAAATATCTAAGGTCAAAAGCCTACCTAGGTATGTTTTAGTGTTTAGCTCAAAAAATCTGGATCCCTGTATCAATGGTATAGACATTGTTAAAAAGTGAAACAGAACGGGAAGTTTCAAGAAGAACAGCCTGCAAATTCAAGTGATCAAAGAGACTTTACAGCTAGGCCAATAAGCAGTGGTGCTGCTAGGAATTTCACAGCTAACAACTGATCTTGCAAAAGCTGCTAGGAAGTACATCACTTTGATCTATAAACCAGTACACATCATCACAAGAGGCAGGAAACACCTATCTGGAGAGGTAACCATAAACTTACATGTAGACAAAGCAGATGCCTGTGACTATAAGTTAGGAATTTATCAATCACCATACAATTAATACTAAATTCTCTTCAAAGTGACAAGAGAAATGTGATCACCAAAGGGGGAAATAGGGAGGGCTGCTGTTGTATGTAGGAGGAAACCACACACCAAAATTTGCGAGACTAAAGGGCAAGAGAAGCAGAACCAACTATAAATATGCAGGACATACTCCCAAGTACATAGGAAGGATGACTAGCAAAACCAAAAATAAGCACTACTGGAAGTACAGGAAATCAGACTTTGCAGGGGCTGGACAGTGCTGATTACATAAAAATATCGGGCATTAGATAACAGTAGAAGAAAGACCAGTTCATGCTTTGCTTGAAGAGCTCTCAAGCTTCATCACCTCGACTTTTAAAAACCACCAAGGGCCACAGCTGCCACTGTTGACTGCACAGCACCAGTCCCATGGTACTGGATACTCACAGCTAATCTACAGTAAGTATCAGTTCTGTGTACAGAGTGATGAGTAACAATATGCACGAGCCAACCTTTAGTAAGATGTATATTGCTAATGAATGAATAAATGAAACCTTTAAACTACCCTGATCTGCTAGCCTTCTAAACACTCCCATCACAACAGCTCCAATGCCCTGGTACCTATTTAGTTACACACCCAAGAAGAGAATATCCATATGCACAGAAGAAACAAATCTCAAACCACAATGACGTTAGAGATGTTTGCAAGCATATCAATGCATCTAAATAAACCAGCTGTCTGATCCCTAATCAAAGACAAATGTTCCCTTGAAGACATTGCTCAGTAGTCCAAAAGCAAGAACTTGCATTTAAGAAAATGAAGTCCCTTTCTAGAAGGATGCACTATAAAGCAAGTCTAACAAGTGCTCACTCTTCCTTTTTGTTTTTCTTTCTAGAAGCAGGATGAAGTGTCAAACACTGCATTTTGTTAAAATAACCATATACTAACCACATCTTGTTCTCACAGTCTACAGCAATTTTGATGCTAAATACGACTATCATAAATCAACATTCGAATTAATAATGTGCTTTAAATCCCCTAAGATTTGCACAGTACAACTTTGACATTTGGGTTTTCAGCCATTAGCTCATAAGTACTAATTTGCTCATTAATGCAGAATGGAATTTTTACATGACCCCTACACAATTCATTGCAGAAATATCTTGCAGGATGAAGCTACCCTCCCACTGAGAATGGTGTTTTTTCTGTTGGAAACTCAACATTCTCTTTCACTAGAAACTGTAGACTCAAAAACTCTCCAGTACTTTTGTTCTTAATTAACTTAGCATAACTCATCCTCTGTTTAAGATCTTTAATACTGCTTTTAGCACAGAAATCTGTATGAAGTATCTACAAGAACTAAAGAAAAAGCACAGCTGAACAAAAGGTTCAAATAATCATACACTTTTTTCCCCATGCACAGACTTTATATTGTCATGGTCTAAGCCCAGCTAGAAATTAAGCACCACGCAGCCACTCACTCAACCTCCCTCTCTTCCCCTCACCTCAGTGGATTGGGAAGAAGAATCAAATTAAAACTTGTAGGTTGAAATTAGTGGCATAATTGACAATAAAGCAGAAAACAATAATAATGGTAAATGATAATAACATTGGTAATGAAATGGGAAAAACCAGTGATGCACAGTGCAATTGCTCACCAGCCACTGAGCAATGCCAGGCCCGCTTCCCAGACCCAGGCTGGCCTCCCTTGCAGGTAACTCCCCCAGCTGATGCTGCCCATGACGTGGTGTGGAACATCCCACTGCTCAGTTTGGGTCACCTCTCCCAGCTCTGCTCCCTCCCAGCTTCTTCTGTGTACCTCCTCACTGACAGAGCATGAGCCAAGGAAAAATGTCCTTGACTCAGGATAAACACAGCTCAGCAAAAACCCAAAACATCGGTGTTATCAACATCATTCTCATTCCAAATCCTAAACATGTACTGAACAGCTACTGAAAGGAAACTAACTCTACCCTAGTTGAAATCAGGACAATTACATACAGGTACAATACACATTTTAATAGCAAGAGGCAGACACTACCAATCTCAAGGAGTAGGATTCTTCACTTTTTTTTCCCTCTCGGAAGGCAAGATAAAAAACAAGCATGCACTCACTGTTATGTTTCACATATAAGGAGGAAACACTTATGTGTTCTGAAATGTCCTTGTGCTGCCATCAAACAGTGCAGCCAAATATGCAAGCAATTTGGTTCCATTCCTAAAAAGATCACTCAAACAAGATATCTCAAGCAACAATGTTCACCTCTAATGCCTCATGCAAGCTGCACCCCTTTTCCATTCCAAACAATTGTTTTCTTGTGAGAGTAAAGGCAATCACAGGAGACAACCTATGCTAAAAGGAATGCTACAGGAAGATTGGCAGTCAGGCTAAAATTTACAGAAATAAACCAGTGCTTCTACACAAAGAAAAGCATAATTGGACAATATATAAACAATTCCAGACTAGCAGATAATCTTTCATCATACCTATGCAAGTAAAGCATTATCAAGAAAGTAAAGAAAAAGTCTATGGACACTAAATGTCCAAACTACAGAACCTCACACATGCTTAGGGGAAAAAAACCCTTTAAGTTTGTTTAATAATGCTACTTAATTTTACTATTACATAATTTATCCTTGTCAAATTCAGCCTTATTGTGATATATGGATTTCTCATGTGAAATTCCAACACAGACTTGATTCAAAGTAGAATACACTCAGCCCATTAAAACTCTTTTCATATGCAGCTCTTCAAGTCAAATCATGTGAAACCTTCAGCCTTTTGATGACTTGCACCTGTTTTACAAACATTTTTGAAGAATGCCTGTCTACTCAGAAATTGTTTTCCTCCCCATCTAATAACTTCTGTACCACAGTCTCACTTCAAGTTTGCCAAAGCACACTAACAGCAATGATGGCATGAAGAACTCTAGTCCAATCAGTGAACAGACAACTGTTTAATGTAGCTAAATAAAATGTACTCATCCGAATCCATCAGATCATGTTTTCTCCAAACTAGTAAACAGCTGCAGACACAGTCTGCTTCCCATCAAATGTTCCATGTATAACAAACTATACCTTGTATCTGATGGTTCACTAGTAATTTTTCAATACCATGACTTTCAAAACATATGACAACTATATTTTATTGAAGAAAGGAATGGACTTAGACTGTCCAAGCCACAAATGGAAGACCAATCCAGAAACTGTACTGTAGGTGCCAAAAGTCTGCTGAATGTCAGAATTTTCTGGCATTTTTATTGTTATGAATACAAGTGCAGACCAACTTCTTCAAAGAAGAAACACACTTGAAGCATGACAGAAAAGGAAATGCTCACAACTCCTTTTATAACAGCACAGGAGCAGAGAAAACAACTCCTTTAACACTGTCTGGAAAAGGTATCTCAAAGGAGTAGTTGGAAATGTGTTTAAAAGACGGAGAACCTTAAAGATAATTGTACATCCTACATTCTGGTCTTTGGTAGCAACACTAACAACTAGCAACTTGGAAAAACTAAAATTTTGATTGCCACTTTAGTGAGACTGTTAAAGTATAAAACATCTACCCACCATGATTTTTTGTGACTTATTTTCAATTCATTCACAAGAAAAAAATCCTTGCATGCACAGAAAGACAGAGGAAACCAGCTAGACTGAGACACATTTTCAAATCTCTGAACAGCAATAAACCATTGTGAGCTTAAATCAGGTATTTACTATTTTTGTGAGACTGTACATAAATTCCTAGCCTTTAAAACATTTAACTGACTCCTGAACATACTTCAGAAAGTGATTTTGCACTAGTGTGACTGTTATAAACTGAAATTAAGTGCATCCTTTCAGTGAGCACAACAACAAACACGATACTAAACTGAGAATATGCAAACCGGAAACAATGACCTGGACTACAATCTCTCTCAGGGAAGACAGTGGGCAGCAGTCTGGTGAAAAATGGGATATCAATGCCTAAAATTCTTATCCTATACCATTGACTAAAATTCTAATCCTACCCTTATCATACCCTCCTATCCATGGTTGCAGCCTGAATTTCCTGTGGCACACAACTCCAAAAAAGCTCCCCTGCTGTTACTGTGATGTCCAGTGGAAGCACAGTAAAGAAAGTTTGGATTAATGCCACTTTTAGAAGCATTAACTGCAGTTACTATGTTCACTTGTCTGTCCTCTGAAAAAAGAATACCAAAACACTAGAGAGCTGTAATAAATTCCTTTCAGTACCTGCTTCCCTGTGGTAGGAATTGTGAAAAGCTGATACTCATTTCCTCCCTTTGAGAGTTCCCGATTTTTACCTGATAAGAGTTCTTATGGCAGAAGGGAAAATTTACCTGATAAGAGTTCTTATAGCTTATTCCAGGATCCCAAATATGCAACACTGAAAGCAGAAAATCATCTGGCCATAAATTACCAAACACTTACTTGCATCAATCTCTGAAAATGAAGTTGAGCATGTCAAATTTGAGGACAATGACAAACAATCTCTGCAATTCCTGGGGACTGCTGACCCAGTACTGTTAGGTAATGAATGAATGAATTCTTGAATATGTGCCAACTCCAATTTCTAGCAAATGTCTGATGATATGCTCAGTAAAATTACTTTCTTCAGTGTGACAGAACATAGCAGCAAACACTTGAAGATGTAATTTCCAGTATTTGGCCCCTACATGCAGCTGATTTATTAGAATTAGAAAACCTGGAGAAAGTCTGAAGAAAACAGAAGAAAGAACATAGCTACATTTCTTTTTTAAAAATGTAATTAATATATTGAGGAACGTATGCTACACTTGATGCATGACTTCAGCAAAGATTAACTGCAAATAACTATCAAACAGCTGTAGAGCCTGTTTTCCAAAATGTATAGAAAGATAGACTGTCCATAATGTAATGTCTTGAATTTCAGCACTAACATAATAGAAGATTTCCTGCTGACTTTACATCAGCTTGTAGTACAGGTGCAAAGGACTTAGGTTACTGGCAAGCATAAGGAAAATTAATCTAGAAACCAGAGGAGCAGTTTCTCACATTCCATAAACAGTTTAAAAAATTAATTGCAATAGCACACGCATCAGCTCTGGATGCGCAGCCAGCTATGCTATCACTGACCAATGTAATCAGAATTCATAAAAAAGCCAAATATTTCCTCCAAAGGTAATTGATATAGACATATCTCATAACCAATAAGTGGGAATTGGTCCTCCCAACTTATTTCTGGAAGTTTCTAGGTCTCCATAGGAATAAAAAATTCTGGTATCATTAAAAAAATAAAAGGAAAAGGAAAACATCAGTCATGCAAGAAATACCATTTGAAGTGAACATAATTTATCCTTTAGATACTACTGCAAAAACTGTAATTCACAGTAGATGAAACATTAAAGTCTCTAAAAACTGTGGATATACATATAGGCTATATTGCAGCCCTTATCCTCAAGTGTTACAACATCCAGAAGAAATCCCAACAGACTCATTAAAAGAAAGATCTGATAGTAGAACAATTTACTACAACAAAAACTCTCTCAAGACAAAGGGAAAAAATTATAGCCAGGCTTTGTGCAGCTACTTTTAACAGAGCCACAGCCCAAAGAGCTGAGGTAACATCACAAACTAAGGAAGTAACTTAGTTCAGCACACCAAAACCTGAAGTTGCATACCTTACCAAACTACCTAAAAAGATCTAAAAAATCCTTCTGGAGACCACAAAAGACATGCTAGTATAAAAGGGCAAAATAGATGTGCTTATAGAGCACATCTGCTATCTGAGGAAATTTTGTCACAGAATCTACCTAAGTATACTGCATCAAGCAACTAAAAGCAAATGAAAACAGCTACAGGGAAGCTTTTTCCAAAACAGTCCAGAAGGAAGCAGGCAGTCTGGGCTGCTTCTCATCCGACACCAAGACACACATGCTCAAAGAAGAACAGTGTGAGATCTGAATTTAAAAAGAATGAAAGGAGCTTCTGATGCTTTAACTGTTTTGGAACTCGGCACAATAGGAACCTGATGCAAAACTTTGTGAAGAACTATAACATATATCACACATGAAAAACCCTTTAGACCAATACCTCTTTATCTAAGAAAAAAGGGAAGCTGTATTTCCCTAACATTCCTCAAGCTACAGCCCTCTGCAACACACACTGTCATACAAGACCAAGTTCACAAAATGCTAACACAAACACAGGGCATATTATCTGACATCTTCTTCACTTTCTAGATGATAAATTAATAGATTTCTACAAATGAAAAACACACACACAAAAATTCTATCTGTTCTAGTGAAAGCTGTATTTCATCACCTAGCAGACTTAACCTTCACATTAATTCTTAGAAAGTTCCATATCCTGTCATAGGTCTCATTTTATTTTTAAAAGGAAACACCAGAACTACATTATTTTCTGAGCTGCAAAGTATTTCTTTCAATTGTAAGCAAGTTCCCCGCTCCCCATAACAACATTTCACAGAGATGAGTACTCCCACTTTGGGCGCATATTTTTTATCTGCTAAACAACGTCTGTAGGTTAAACTTTACCAGAGTAAAATTTATCTAAACCAGTAAAGTTAAAAGATGGTCCAGGATTTTGCCTGATGATATGTGAAATAGTGATGAGTGGATTTTAGTTAGCTTGACACCTCACCTGACAGGCTTCCTTTCTCGTAGCAAATCTTCCAGACTCTTCTCACAGTGTTCAGCTGCCACAACCAGTCTCTCTAATTTGAAAAAAAAAAAAAGTATAAGAGGTCTGGAATCCAAATTAAACTCTGAGAGTTTAAGAGACTTCTTGTTGTACCTGTTTGGCAGATGTTGAAGCATTTTGACTTACATTGTATAGAAAATTACACGTAAATAAATGTTACAAGACGTACAGCTTATGGATAACTCCACTATTTTTTGTTTATGAGATACAGAAGATTATCTTCCCAGTTTCCTCATGCAAAGCACTGTCAATCCAACCATCCATGCATTGAGTAATCTCCTAACAAAAATGTTGAGATTGCCACCTACAATGCTAGCATAGATTTTTTTAAAAGTTTAATTTTACAAAAAAAAAATCTATTTGAATGGTTTTGGTTTTTTTTTAATATTCCCCCTTTGAAAGCCTTTAGTGGAGGAATTTATACATCTAATTTATTTTTGCATTGTTTTCCTAGTCTGCTCTCACATTTCTCTGCAAGAGTAGAAACTGACATTTGCAAGCAGAACTCCACAAACATGAAATCATTAGGCATAGAACTGACACATGGAAAGTTCTGCCCGTATCAAAATGATAAAATTTGCTCCCAAATTTCCCATATTATATCAAAATTCTTAGCTGCTATTCTAACCATTGTTAAAGCAGAACACTCTCGACTTCATGGTTAGACATTTTATTTACTATCCTTCAAGTTACTTCAACTATAAGAATGAATTTTTTCCTTCATTTTTATACATACACATAAATCTTCATGTCCTTTACTCTTTGTAATCAAAAAGGCCATGTTTTACTATTTTTTATTTATGAAATGTTGTGTTAGTTAATACTTCCTAACCTTTCATCCCAAATAATATTGTAAGAAAATCCCAGGTTTTGCTTCAAGAAGTACTAATAAATACAAATGAAAATTATTACATTTTTTAGACCTCCTGACTTCATAAGTGAAAAATTACATGTTTGAGGGCAAAGGAAAACACATAAAGAACTCCCTGACCCACAGAATACTTCAGTACCTGGAGTTGGCAATATCCTAATTTTGTAAGAACCTGAAACAATCCATCATACTGCATTCTAAAAAGAAGAAAGATGACTTGCCCTACTTTATGAGAGCCTGTAGATAATCAAATACATACAATGCACTTTTGTATGAGAACAGTGTTGATTTAAAAGTTAAGGGTGGCAATGACTTAAATTGTCACAGGTGTTGCAGCCTTTTTATGGAAATTAGGTGCTGTAGTCCTGCTGAGCTTGCAACAGAATATCGTAGAGCAGAAAGAAACAACAGAAGTTTTATTTGAGCTAACAATAAGTGTGACAACAAGTACTGAAAAAAACATTTCAAACCTGTACTAGAATAAAGTAACCCCTAGTGGGAGAAATCTTACAGAAATCAAAAGGTAATAATACAGGAAGTTTGCAGCCAGGTCATGAGATGACAACACCAGCTGCAATCAGATGAAAATGTTCACAACATCAAAAATACATCTATTTCCATATTCCACACAAAGACATGGCAGAGCAATTCAGGTCAGGAATTTCAGTGAGGTATAAAAAGAAAGAAGTTCTTGCCTTTTATCTGTTAGCATAACACAAAAAGACTGGACAGACAACTAATCTCTCCTTTGAGTCTACAGAGAAGAAGCAAAAGAGCCAATACCACCAATCATAGTAAAGGAATTCAGGAATTTTGAGACTGAAAACTGGTAACTTGCTGGTGCTATGAAGGCAGTATTCTGCTCAGTCACCTTAAAATATAGTCACCAAAAAAACCCCAACCGCATAATCGTAATCATACAAAAACTTGCTTGTTTAACAGATACTCACCATGTTTACCTCTGGTAATGTCAACGTACTGGCAAAGTCTGGGATGGGTGATTGTTTTCAGGATTTGAAATCTGCCCAGAATTTTTATGGAGTTCGGTGTTAGAGGGAGGCCATTACTTCCACAGACATCATGTGGCAGAGCTGAGGCAAAGAAGGTGGAGGCACCCATCACAGTGTCCTTTAAAGGAAACATCTTTTTCACACAATCTTAAGCCCTTCAGAGCAATTCTTGTTCCTTAAACAGAGAACATAGAGTAAAAATTTATCAGCAAAAGACACAGACTCCGGTTACTAGTTGTTCACAAAATAACGCAATTAAGAAGGTTTATTTTCCCTCAGGAAGTCACACAGGAGAAACAGAAAACTTAAAAATATGGTGTCTCAAAATTTTTCTTTCTCTAAGGGGACAATCTTGTTCAAAGCACAAAATTCCCAATAAAAAATACATAAATTTATTTGTGAATCCCAACTGACAGCAACTCCATACAGGTTGCACAAAGATCCTTATACACTAAACACATTTACCAGGTCTATGCAAATGGATCTTAGGAAAGATACCTTCTGTTTTAACCAATGCAGTCCAACTTAGGATTCTAAAACAAACATAAAAGAATGATCTCACTTGTGAGTTTTTTTTCCCTGAAGAAACATAGACATGAGATATGTACTTTTACATTCTGATAAATATCAAAATAAATCATATTGAATATGAATGTACAGTGTTAAGGAATCAAACCTAAAAAAAGCAAGGAAAATCCAAAACAGCTTTGACCACTGGAATATTTATATTAGTATTTGTATTAAAAGTCTTATTTATAAAGATACAATACTTTCCTATCTCATGAATATTTCATAATTTTTTGCAGATGATTTATTTTAGGATGTGAACAATGCACATTACAGTCAGATTTTTCCACTGGAAAGACATCAATTGGACAGAGTGCAAGCACAAAGATTTACTGGCATGCAGCAGGTTCCAATTGGAAACCCATAAGTGTGTATTTATAAGAAGAACCCCCATTCCTGTAAAAACATCTGCCAAATAAACTATTCAAAATCAGAAAGAAAATATATATTAAACACTTAGAAAAAATAGCTTAGTTTACAGATTCAATTACAATCTTGCTTGGCACAATGATCCTCTAATAGAGGATTGCTCTAAAATAGAAGAAAAGCAAGTTATTATAATTAGAGTGGAGGGGAGGGGGAGTAAGATTATGCCTAGCAGCAAGATGCATTATGTCTCGAAGAAGGTAAATATGTAGTGTACAATACATCTACTGAGGTAAAATGTTCTCATTTTTACTGTAGAAAAATACTGTCAGATAATACTTCCCTTATATATTGTACCTGCATTCAGCTGACACTTAGAAAGGATTTTTAATAAAAAGAATTGTTAAATCCCATCAATTCAATAACCATTTAAAATGATTAAACTTTCCTTGCACATCAGATCATTTGGCTTACAAGGAGGAATTACAGCACCTGGAACCCGTTCAATTAAGGAACTGCACACTCATCACTTGCCCCCTTTGGTTGGGAACCAGATGGGCAAAAAGCAAGATACGAGATAAGCAAACAACTCTTCCTGTCACCCACCTAAAGGAATCAATAAAGAATTTTAACAGGTATGGAATAAATTCTCTTCCTACAGAGTTAATTACAGGGAAACCATGAAAGCAATGAAAAAGGTTTTCTATTATATCAGCAGCCAGTTCTGGCAATTGTTAACCTCACAGTCAAACTCTGATCACGCCTTAATTCTCAACTTACACAAATTCCAGAGACTGAGTTGAAAAATAAAATGAGTAACCCCAAACTTAAGCCTTCCACCACCTTTTAGAAAGGGACACATATTACAGCTTAAATGAAAGGGTTTGTTTTTTAACAAATTTTTTTTCAGTCTTAACATTTCTCTAGTAACTTACTGACATTTCTTAATTCAAAAAGAATGGTTATAGATATTTTAACAGGTCATCTGAAAAAAGCTCTTCTCTGACTAATTTTAAATTGAGGGGGTTTGTTTGTTTGTTTTTGGTTTCTTTTCTCACTCCACATCAAAGTCTGGCAGAACTAAAAACACAGGAGAGTGCAACACATTGTCCCTACTGCAATGCACAAAACTCTACACCTCCAACTCACTTTTACTGTATAGAAAAGACACATACTGCAATAATTTTATGATTTGAAGGAATTAATTATATTCTGCAGAACCTCCCTGTCACTTTGAAATAAAAACAGGAAGAAAAGAAGAAAGGTTTGTTATTTTAAACTGACACCAGAACCAGTTAACACAAATTCAATTTTGGGATTGAATTCTGGAAATTCAATTCTGATAATCCAAAACAGCAAGGATGGAAGAGGAAGTGAAGATTTGTCTTATTAGTGTAATCTAAAATTACTAAGTCACTGTTTCCAAAGCACCATTTATTCCATGTATAAGAGACAGTCTGTCACATCTGTGAAACGTGCCTGGCATAAAGATGAGAAGTCCAGGAGTGGATTTGTTGCATCTCACCTCTAAACAACCTTCCCCAGCTCCCCACCTTCATTCAAATCCCCCTTAGAAACCTTTATAGTACACAAAAGCACTCACCAACATTCTCAGCAAAATCAGAAAAAAAAAAGACCTTTAGAAATTCCTGTTCAATATTCAGATTAGCACTATTGTAAAAATTTTGCAGTAGGTATCTTTTTGATGTTCAAAAATGAGAAATAAAATACAAAGTGGAACTCCACCTATTGAGCAATTTATTTCCTCCTCCAGATATCTATTGCTCTCAGAGAACAAGTGTTTTTTCTTCAGAAGTCAGCCTTTTCTAGAACCATCATTTCCAACTTCTTCACTGCATTTCCACTTCTTCAGTGCTAAGGTGATTGAGTTAAGGGACACTAAGAACTTTGCCCTTAGGGAAAAAAAAGTCAAAACATAATAAATCTGATTCTCAGAAGCAAATATTGCACATACAAAGAGACCAACCTGAATGAGTCCTTGCAGTGAAACACACCTATAAATTCCTAAAGCATCCACATGCAGAAATCATGGCAAGTAGCCCCATTAGGAACTTGAAATGCCTGCTGACTGAAATGCCTCCTGAGTACTCAGGTGTAAATATTCCTTACCTTATGAAGGCAGCTTTTCTGAGTTAAAATATAATTACACTGCTATTAAATTATTTTTAAAGCAATTGAGAGCAATTTCAGGAGAGCAGGTACCCTAAACATCCTATACTTAACAGTTTTCCATTAAATCATGGTATATCAAACAAAGTGGGCCATTTCACAGGAAGAAATTCTTCCACAAAATAACTTTGCTCTGAAGTCTTAAAATATTCCTGCTACAACTACAGGATATTATTAATTTGATATTATTATTGTTAATATTCTTATATTATTAATATAAGAATTATTATTATTTTGATAATTTTATTATCAAATTAATAAATATTATTTTGATAAAATAACTAAAATAGAATATACAACTCTAACTAGAGTCACTTCTTCACAAAAAACCCTGAAACTGAGTGATTTCACAAAGTTTATTAAAATGCAGAATAGGCATCGAAGAAAAGTTGAATTCTGCTACATCAGTATCATAATGAGGACCTAAAATCGGCTTTGTCACCGTTTCATTTATTCGACACACACGTCTGTTCAGGAACTAAACCTGGCACAGAGAAATCGCTTTTACCCGGTTCTCTAAAGGACTCAGAGAAATGCTGGGGACCCTGATCCCCCCTGCGCTGCTACACCTGGGCAGAGACCCCTGGGGAAGGGGAGGGGATGGGGGAAGGGGGTGGGAATAGGAAAGGGGAAGGAGAAAGGGGATGGGGAAGGAGAGAGGGATGGGAACAGGGATTGGGAAGAGGAGCGGGAGAGGGGAAGGGGATGAGGATGGAGGGACGGGACAGGGACAGGCGAAGGACCGGGAGGGAGGAAAGGCAAAGGAGCGGCAGAGAGGGAAGGCAGAGGCTCCGGTGGTACCTGCGCCAGCGCCGCCGCCCCCGGCCCGCCCCGCCCATCCTCCCCCAGTGATGTCACTGCTCCCCGCCAGCCGCTCAATGTAGGGCCATAGGGGTCATCCGCACAGTGCCTGAGCTTCCTTTTTTTCCCAACAAAAAACCCAACATAAACAAAACAAAATAAAAGAGAGAAAGTTTAACACCCTTCCCCCCGTGTGTATGCGTGCTCTGCCAGTGCTCTGGAACGACGCGTTTGGTGCCTAAGCCCTGCGCGTGCTGGGGGAGCGAGGCGCTCCTCGGGCGCCTGCTTGCAAACGTCAGGCGCTCGCTGGGGCAGCTCCGGGAGCGGGTCCTTCTTGCCCGGGCGGGCGGCGGCGGCGGCTCCTCGGTTCATGTGAGTGTCCCGGCGGCGCTGCGGCTCGGCCGGGCGGGCTCGGCCCGCACCGCGCCCTCCGTGCCCCGCTCTCCGTGCCCCGCTCCGGTGGCCGCGGAGGAAACGGCGCTATGGGTGCCCCGGGGCTGCCCCGCGGGCCGGGCCGGGCCGGGCCGGGCCAAGCCAAGCTGAGCTCCGCTCCCTGCGGTCGGTGGGTGGGAGGGAGCCAGGCGGGGGCCCGGTAATTTGCTGCTGCCAATTTGCTGCGAGCCGCCGGCGCAGCGCGGGTGGGTGCCCCGTGGCGGTGGTCGCAGGAAGGCCGCCCTCATGGGGGAGAATCGGGATCGGAGCGGGAGCCGCAGGAAGCGGCGTCACGGTCGGGGTTCAGTTCATGCCAGGGGATTTATTCCGAGCGCTCTGGCTGTAGGGCGGCGTGGGAAATTCACACCCCGCGCCTTGCGAGGGGGACGCGGCCGTGCGTGAAGCGGCTCGTGTCCAAACGGTTCATCTCCATGCGGTTGGGTCTCCAAGCGGTTGGGATCCTTTATTCGGCGCTGTCACTGGAATGAGCGCTTGGAAGCGGCGTAGGCTGGTGGGCTGTGCGAGGAGATGCTGTGTTAGCCTGGAAAGTGCATGCATGGGACTATCCCCTGGCGTTTGCTTATTACTAAAGGAAACGTAGACGCTGCTTCGCTTTTGGTTGATTGTGTAAGTGCCGTTATACTCTGGCATAGCCTTGAGTGAGGAACAGAGTATAACGCAGTATTTGGTCCATCCTCAGCAGAGGTACAAGGTTTAAGATGCAGCACGTGTTCTGTGCAGGGATGTGTGCTTTGGACTGACAGGGATGAGTTCATGGTTATGTTGCCAGTCCACAGCCCCCCAACATATGGCACCACTCCTGAAGCACTGTATATATTGGGTATCTATCAGTATTAAATCAATATATATCGGTACTGTATGTATCAGACAGTGCTGTACCTCATCAATACGTGGTTTTGAGCTGGGTTTAGCTGCTGGCAAAATAAAGGCAATACTACTGCAAACTGAGTAATGCTTGCATTTCTTACTCTTTCTGTTTCTTTAACTCAGAGATTTTTGTTTTCTTTTAAGTGAAGTCATTGCTTTTCACAAATAGTTCTGGGATTCAGAACTAATCTGAGTTCTGAATAACTCAGATTAATAACTAAATAACTCTGTCATCTAAGTAGATTACTTAGATGAAATCTGCAGTAAGGTGAGGCAGTAGGGATTAAATACAGCCTCCCAGTTTCATATGTCCTTACCATTCATTTGTTATATTATCCTCCAGTTATGTTTAAATTTTATTACACACTGTTGGAAAGGAAGCCCAGATTCTATAAAATTAGGCAAAACCAAAGTCTGAAACCTGAGTTTTTAATAGTGGATGTTGCTAAAAGGTATAAGGCCTTAGAAATGGCTAAAAGAAAGAACTTTGACAAATGGTTGGTAAAGTGGGGGTTTTAGTCTTGGGGTTTTTTTTTTGGTTTTTTTTGGGTTTTTTTTCTTTATTTTTGCGGGGGGGGGCAGTGTTGTATGTTTTTAGGCAGCCTCAAGTCACTGCTTATCAATACAGCTTCATCATAAAATGTTCTCTGCACTCTGTACTCCTTTAAAATATATTCCTTTTGCAGTAATTTTGACTTATGAGAAGATTATGCAATATATTTGTAAGTTGCTTTGATATTTTAGCAGCACTCAGGTCCAAGATGTTGAAGGCAGAAATTATTCTTAAAACTAGTTTCAGCAAGTTTGTGCTCTAGAATGCCTCCTTCCTATTTTCCATACATTGCTCTAGGTATCTTTGTTTATGTTACACCTTTGAATATTAAGAGGGAAGGAAACAACACTTCAATCTCTAGACTGAAAGCAGTGGATTGTGTGAAGAAAAGAGTATCCAATGAAAAAGGATATTAGCTAAAAAAATTTGTGCAACTCTTAAAATAGTCCATCAGATTGGAATAATAGGACTCAAATTGCCTAGAGCCTTGAAGACTTGATACTTCTGATAATGAAGCACATTTGAGTGGGAAAACAATCTGAAAAATAAGTTTAATGCAGAATGGTATGATGATATAGCCTTCATATTGTAACTCTAATTTAGTATGAATTTACTAGTGGCAAGTTAATCTAGAGTCTCTTTATTGAAGGAGGGCTAAACAGTCTGGATTTTTCTTAATCCTTTCAGTTTGTCAGCTTCCCTGCCCTTTCCCCATTAAAGTAGAATAAATAATTTTATGGATGTTGTGTTACTCTGACAAAGCTTGATATCAGACTGAAGTGTGGATCTTGAATTGACAAGAAAAAACACATACTGAGATGCAAAATAGGAGATAAATGTTATCCCAGACCTGTCTAGACCAAGAATGAAAAGAAGATTGAGTTCTTGTGTGTCTACAAATCCCATGGACTTTACAAGTTCCCATGAACATACTTGGGAAATACCTATATAATAAAAATGATGTAAAACAATTGTCATTAGAAGGATTGGTCAGGTGTGCAGAAAGACAAATCTGGTATTGACCATAATATTTTTGAACTTGCCTGATTATGATGTGATTGCTTTATGTCACAGCTATGCATTCATATTTGTCTCTTCTAAGGGAGTGTTACCTAAAACCTAAAGAAGGTCAAATGCTAGCCAACACAGACAAAAGTAAGGAGTCAGCACAGAGGGCAGCTGGTAGGAACATCAGATGTGAGCAGAGCAAATAGCATCTCTTCCTTCTTGCAGTGGTCTGAGTTGTATGATGTCAGTGCAGCAGAGACCCCCAGAAACCCGTGTGTTCTCCTCAGCAGTTACCTGTTCTTACCTTCACCCAGAATCATTTCTGCTGTTACATATCCTGTCATGCTGGGGGTGAGGGGAAGTCAATGTTTATTTTTCATTTCCATGGTTACAGTAGTATTAAACAGCAGGGGGAGGAAAAAGGTCTCCAATAGCTTTTTTCCTCCAGTGCAATGGAAGCCGTCCTTATAGTTTAATATAGTTTCAAAAAGATTTGGATACTTCTCAAAGCAGTCTTCTGATCTTTTTTCTATTAATATTTTGTAATATTGAATTTTGTATTTCTCTGTGTCCAGGGAAAAGTGCTTTTTTAAAAAAAAAAGCTTCTTTAAGGAAAATCTTGAAGTGACTGCAGATCAGTAAGTAACTGATGAAGTTCAACAATTTTTTCTCTTGGAGGACAAAAAATAATGCAGTGTTGTCTGCATTATAATGTTAGAGGTCAATTTATTCAGAATGAGTGTAAATTTAATACGTTGTTATTTTACTTCACAGGTGGTTTCTTTATCCTGCTTTCATACTTAACAGATCTTTCATGTCTATTATGTTGTCCCAAATAAACACACTTGAATATGTGGAAATATCACAGAAGGACAGGTTTTTATTGCATGTTTTTTTAAGTTAAATAAAACACAGGCATGTAAAAGACAGAAATGTGATTGGGTTTGTAATACTGGGTGTAACAAAAGGACCCTAGCAGAAGAGGAGCAGAAGACCTTCTCATCTACTGTAACTTAATCACTTCTGACAGATGTTTGCCTAGCCTCTTTTTAAAACCTTCCAGTGATGGATATTCCACAGCCTCCAAAGGCAGCCTGTTCAGTCTATTACTCTTACTTGAAAGTTTTCCAAAACTTAAATCTTGCTTTCTTTTTCATGTCTGCATCAGAACTGGTGAACAGTTTAGTCCCATTCTCGTACCAACTTGCTTTGTCTTTGAAGAACAAGACCAGGTCTCCCATTTATCTTCTCTTCTGTAGACTAAACAACTGCACTTCTTTCAAGCTTTTTGATCTTCTTTGAAGTGTCTTGAAAAAGTTGAGAGGCAGGAAAGGGGAATCTGAACAAAGGCAAAACTCTGTGCCAGTTGTAGGGGGTCTTGAGTATGTATGAGTTCAATGTGAGTATTGCTTGGGCAGCCTCTTGAGCAGCTGAGGCAGTTTACCTATAAAAAATTGTGGCTGGTCAGGCCTTTCCTGACTTGCTTCTCCCTTATTCCATCCTATGTCACTCAGACTTGCTTTCTAGACTTTCTAGAGAAATTAGAAGTTTGAACTTTTTTTTTTTTTCTTTAAACTGGAGCAGACAGGTGTGGCAGGTAGTAGACTCCCAGGTGAGGAGTTGTTCTCTGTAGTTTTTGTGATGTAGTGTTTTGTTAATAGATTAAGTTGTTGGTTCCCTTTATGCCTTTTGGGCCATAGAGTTTTCTAATGGTGAAGTCCATTACAAGCTTGAAACATGTTGCAAGAATGTATTTTCCTCCTGAAAATACAGCCCCTGTGGTTACAGTCAGTTGAAAAGATTTGATAGATGAAGCAAGAGAAAGTGATTTTTTGAGCATACTAAAAATGTGCTAGTTTGCTTGGGTAGCATGATGGCTCCAAACGTTTTGAGATTGTCACCATGTCCATTTGAGTATTCCTAAACTTTCCAAACATCCATGTTTACATTTAAATAGGAAAAGTTTCTTGCCTGAGCATGCTCTGTGCTTCTAGCAAATGCTTTTAAGTTCAGTAGCGTTAGAAGTTTCTGGGCAGTTATAACTGGTTTTAGGCATGGCAATCGCTGTCAGTCTTGATTACAAAGTTCAGTGTGCCAGATTGCTGTTCTTTCTAGGGTACAATTGCTTATGATGCAAATCTCTGGGCAGCCTCAACCAATGCCTCACCACTCTCAGTTCTTAGGTTCTTATGTCACTTAATATAAATTAACAGCCTAGAAACTGTGCTTTGACTTCCAGAACTGCAGAGAGGGAAGATTAAACTAGCATTCCTATTAGAAAGCAACATGTACTGTATTTAATCATCTGCTAAACACAATTCATGTAGAACTCATTCTTTCCTCAGAATTCTTAAATGCTGACAGAGATTCTATTCAGGATTAGGAGAAAATTGAATTCCTTGCAGCTGGTAATGCATTAAATATCATCAAAAATTGCCTCAAGTTAGCACATGTATTCTTGAGGTCATTTGCTTCAATCTTTTGGCATAAAACCGCCTATTATGGAAGACTTTTATTTCCATTTCCTTCTCATCAGGAGCTTTTCCAACATAGCTGAGTATGAATTAATAGTGTAAAGCTTAGTTTGTGACTTCAAGACCCTCTCTCAGAAACTATCCATTGCTATTGGATCTGATTTCTATCCCAGAGTGTTTCTCGGTTACAGTTTAATATACAGCTTTGTAGTGGCATCTTGTTTCAGACTGTCAAGATAAGTGGACAGATCATTTCAGCAGCTCATTTGTCCAGGGTAGCTGGGGACTGCTGTTCCCCCAGGAGTGCAGGAGCTGGTGCATGGCATGCAAGAGGCATTGCATTTGGCTTGCTGGCAGCTGCTCTGGAGGCAAGGCCCTGAGTCCACCTCTGTGAGCACATCTGCTAGTCCTACTGTAAGGTTTGAAACCTTCTGTGTCAAGGGCTCTAATAATTGGTAACAGTTGCACACTGAGGAAGTCACTGTTGCCAGCTAGGATATGACACTGAATCATACCCCAGGGAAATTAATCCTTTCTTAGGGTTCAGTTACCCCTGCTGCATCACAGTGGGTAAGTAATTTCATATCCAAATGACCTTCTATAAAATAATGCTCGTGATATGACCTAGGCACACTCAGATCTTTTCTTTTCCTTTGCAATTTACTGAAAGCTTACCTGCAAATTAGCCCTTTTGAAGATGTTAAACCAACATATGTCAATTGAAAATAATTGCTTAAAAATTATTGGATTTTTAATAGAAGAATTTGGAACACAGCAAAATTAGAATTTAGCTAACTTAAAACTTCTTTTGTTTCTATAGTTTGAATCCATAAATGAAAAATGGCTATTGCCCAAAAGCTGCTTGGAGGATTCTTCTGTCAGAGACTATCAGTCTTAATAGCTGACATCAGCCCTCTCAACATCCAAGATGAGTGCACAGGGAGTTTGTTTGCTTTTGTGAATTTTTATTTCCCGCTGCACAGATCAGCATTAAAAGAGGGGAAATAATTTTCATCCTGGAAGTTTTAAAAGCTGTGAACCCCAAGTGCTTCTCAGTTCATACAACTACAAAGATGGTGTAGATACTGCTGGAACGTGGTTTTGAAGTGACATGAAACTGCTTCTGGCTGCTGAGGATTAGTTGTCAGCCCACTTTAGATACAAAAGTTCATTTAGACTTTTCATTCCACAGCTGAATAAATTATTTTCTCTGCACAGGGTTAGTTAGTATCTTAATAGGTTTTCATTAAAATATCATCCTATTATGTGACTAAATTCAGCATTGAAAGTACAATTATTTGTGTTGTGTGGGTTTGGTTTTTTTGTGTTTTGTTTTGGTTTTGGTTTTTTTTTTGTGTAAATAAGATGCTGTAGCTGCAGGCTCCAAGTTCATCAAGGACTGCTGTTACCCTGAAAATTTTGTTTGACAGCTTTGTTCTTCCCTATTAAAAGATGTTTGCCATTATTCTTGCATTGGTTACACTCAGATGTGCAGACTTTCATGCTTTCAGTTTTTTCTTCAGGTGTTATTTGGCCCACATAAAGAATGCCTCAAGGTTCTGCCTCAGCAGCTGCTAATGTGTCTGAAGTTAGAGGACACTGATTCTTTCAAAATACATCTGCATGGGGTCTGCTCAGTGCTTTTGTGAGTAAATAATGGTTATTTTTAACCTGAGCACTACTATGTAAGATAACTAGCAGACAGGTTTCAGATATTAAGAGCATTAGGAACTGAAATGTTCCTGTGAACTACCTAACCAATACCATTATTTTGCAGACTATTGCAGACATAAAATACATTGTTTAATGACATTCTTATTCTCAAACTTCAAGTTTCTAAGGAAGAGATATTTTTGAAGTATCTTCTTAGCAGCTAGGGTTTTTGACAAAGATTTTTAACTTTATTGCTATAACAGACCCAAAAGATGAATACCAGATTTTGAGGGGTATTTTAAAAATACATCTTTGTTCTCAACTGAGACTTCTCTTAGGGAGAGAGTGTAAACAGCTCTTTCTTTCTTTTCCTTTCTGTAACTGCTTTACTTGCTCTAAATCAAGGAAGTAGTGTTAATGTTTGCTTTTTTTAGGATAAAGTTACAGAAATCAGTTTAGTGCCTAAGAAGCTGTTCTACTTGGCATCAACAGGTAGATTTCAGTGCAGTTCTGATTCTTCTCTCTGATTTATGAGTAGTTTACTCTGTAGTTACAACAGTAATCTAAAGCTTTCACTTTACTTTCCCAGTAAAACCCTAGAGGGTGAACCACAGTACAGATTCTTTGAGTTCCTGTGACATATGCTGACCTTGCAGACTTGTCCAGATGCAGCTGAGTCTTCTTAAATTTCTGAATTTATAGGCATATGTGTGTGTCAGTAATTGTAAAGTTCATCACCTGTCAGGGAAGTTTTATGAGGATACTTTGAGACATGAATAGCAAATGCATTTTAATATATGTATTTATTTGTATATGTACACATATCTGTATATAACCACAAAAAACCCCAACAAAATGAAAGAAAAACGAAATGAACAAAAAACCTTGTCAGTTTTTGATGTAAGGTTTCTGTTCCAAAGACCTGGATGTATTTTGTGTTTGGCAATCGGTGATTACAGTCAAAGAAATGAGGCAGCGTGTCATGGGCATTGCATCTTTTCCATCATGGGATTTATTGTGGGAACTTCTTGTGCACATGATGATCATTTACTGAAAGATTTTGATAGTCTTATTAAAATATTAATGCAGTGGGATTCGAAAGATAAACATTGTTGAAAAATACATAAGGCTGTCCAACTGTTTTGGCATATGAGCTGCTACTTAAACTGCAGCCTGCACTACAAAGCACAGCCAGATGAATCTCTAGGGCACTTGCAGGGACCTGGCAGATGCAGTGGGTGTGGAACCTGCTGAGACTTCAGTCAAGTGGTTCAAAGAAATTGCTTTCCTTGAGCTGTGTTGTGAGCCATCCTTGGCTGCTCAATTACCGGGCAGACTGCTCAGGTTAATAAATTAAGGTGTAAATTTTGTTACAGACCACATCCAAATGCTTGACTGCTGTCTTAACCTGGGCAGAACTCCTTAAGGGTGATCATGCCTCTGCTTTGTTTAGTCCTTGGAGTCTCTCCTCAGAGATGGGGAAGAACACAAAGTTGATTCAGAATTGGGCTGAGGCAAGCATTAGTAGGAATTTCTCCCTGGATTGACATTTAGCACAAGTTTACATCAGGAATGTAAATAAAGCTGAAAGTACTGTTAACCTTTTGAGTGTTGCAGCTGTAGTGTGTTAAGGTGTGATGCAGTTAATTAATATAATGTGGCATCTACTAAAGTCTTGAAATAGAAATGGAATGAAAATTATTTTTACTCCTCACTTGAGTTTCTAATGAGCTCTACCATATCAATCCCAGACATCAATTTTAATGCAAATTAGGCCAGTCAATTTCATTCGTTATATGTTGTAATATATGCCTTACTTCCTCATTCATTGCTTCTCATAGATCTGATTTTTGCCTGTCTCATTAATGCTACGACTTGCTTGTAACTTCAGTGCATCATTCCCTTTCAAGGCAGACTTGTCTTCACATTTAAAAATAGTCATTACTAAGTAACTTCTGTTGCCTCAAAATTGGTACCAGTGGATGGGCCTTTTGTTGTGTGATGTTCCATCATATGTTTAAAAAATCTCTTTCATGCTGTAGTGTTTTTCAATATGAAAAAGTTCAGTTTTCTGTGTTTTTACTATTTACAGCCCTTTAAAATTGGGAGGGGTAGGCTCTTAGGACTACTAAAAGGACCTGTCTGCAGCTGGGATTGAGCCTGATTTATCTGGCAGCCAGAAGGGTTGGACTCTAGTCTCCAGAGCTAGCAAATAATTCCATAGAGCTGACATTCCTACTTGGATGGACTGTATTAGACATTTTGGTGTTTGAAAATCTGCAAAGCAGTTATTCTGACTTTCTCAATGCCAAAGATGTGAGTTGAAATAACATACAGCAAAAATGTGCAGCTTTGCCTACTAATTTGGTGCTTGGCAAATTCCATTCGATACTGACCCCACAGAAGCTTATAGACAGGGAATGCATAATAAATTGTAGTTAAGAGCTAAATGAAAAAAAAAACCAACAAACCAGGTTGTTTGACTGTTTAAAGCCCCAGTTGCAGCAATCACAGTCTGGGGAGAAAGGATGACATGATCTGATGTCTTTCTGCAATTTTGAATCTTTAAAGCTGTCCTGATGTATTTTGTAACACCCTCTTAACATTTTAGGCTGTAACTTCATTTTGTTCATATTCAAAAGACCATTCTTTTTTTAGAAAAATAGAATTTTTCTAATAAAATTTAGAAAAAAATTTTTCTTTAGAAAAATACCAGGGTAGTAGTTAGAAATTAATTTCATCTTTTGTAGTACCCATATCTCTAGTACCTGGCAGGGAATTGCTAGTCTAGTACTGCAAGTCAAAAATCAGGTTCCATGATGATTCATTTGATAATTTCTAGATTTCAACTTTTTATACTGCAATCTACCAATACTGCTCAAATGTTGGAAAAAAACCCCAAAACCAGACCAGTTGTGGAGTTGTGGATTGGGTTTGGGGTCAGGAGTTTTGTTTTGTTGATTTATTTCTTGACTTTAAAAAATTTTTTGTGGGTTGTTTTTGTGTGATTTTTGTTTGTATGTTTTCTGGGGGTCGTTTTTTTTTGTTTTGCTGTTTTTTGTTTGTTTTGGTTTTTGTTTTTGTTTTTTTTTTTAATTTTGCTGTTGCTTTTCAAGTGTTTGCCATTGTTCTGCCAAAAAATGTTTTGATAGGTCTCATTTGCCATATGTGGAGAAGGAGCTGGGTGAGCATCTACATTTTGAATACTTACACACATTTGCTTAAGGCCTTGGATTGTACTTTTAGATGTGTGAACTTCGTGCTATTCAGGAAACATACGTTCTTCCCTTACAGTGCTAACAATAAACTGAATTCTGAAAGAGAGTTGAGCTGGTAATTAAATCTTCACTGATATGTGCATGCCTCAAGTGTGCTTGAAATGGTATTTAAGTGTAAGTGCAGTATGTCTTTTTTTTTTTGCTCCGTTATAACAAGGAAATGATGGGTTTGATAGTAATGCAATGCAGAAGTACCTAATACTTAAAATTCTTCTGTTTTCTTTCTCAACATTATATTGGTCGTTATTGATAACTTTGCCTATTTGTATATGGATTTAAAAGGCACATTTTTTTGAAACTGTGAATAGCTCTATACTTGACTTCTTTATTGAGGATTTTTTTTTTTGTAATTGAGGATTTTTTTTTTTATTGAGGAATTCTATTTTTCCACATGAAACTGTGGAAAACCTACATTTCCAATATGTAACTGTGATTGTTTTCTGTCTGTTAAGTGTGGAATCACATGATCTTTTGGAACTTCATTTCCTGAGAAGGGATATATGGGTATAAAAGCCATGATTGTGTTTTACAACATATAACAGGTATAAAGCCAATGAAATACCAATTTTTTTTTGGTAATGATGAAACTTACTAAATGTAACTGATTTCCAAAATGTCCTAGCACCAGAACTGTTTAACTGAAAATTTGTAACAAAGTGTTTCAGGCCATTGCTCCCCTAAGACAAGTGGGGAATTGCTGCTGCTTTTCTTTGCATTACTTAGAGTGAAGTATGAGGGTGATCAAGTCAAAACTAAGATTTGATCTCAGAACTAATTAGTTGTAGCTCTCCTGTGTTTTGGCTTGGATTTTTTTATATAGCCTAAATTTTCGGAGGTTTCAAAACTAAAAACTCTCTTAAGTTTTTCTTCCAAAAATGTGAACTCATCAAATCAGGTATTCTAAATCTTAGCAAAAGGTGCTGACAGCATCAGGCCTAGAATATTTTATCAGAAGTTAGAAGGAACCTTTAAGAAAGAATTGATTTATAAAGCGTGGATCTCAGTTCTCTAAGATGAGAAAATATGGGATGAGTTACAACAGTTGCCTAGTTGCAGTGATACTTTGGTTCAGCCAAAGAAAACATACTTCTGGTCTGCTTTCTTCTGTTTTGATCTGCTAACTGTTGCTCCTTACCTTGCAGAATAAAAAGGTGTGATGTGAGATTCTCAAATCTGGTTCACTGTATCCTCACAGTTCGTGGAAGTGCATAGCACAGGAAAGCAGAGTCTGGCAAACAGCTGGCACATTCTGTTATGTTTATGGGTTTTTGTAAGATTGTGTGCCAGAAAGGACCATACTCAGAAAAGATGCTCAGATAGAAGGCTTTGAACACACTTCTTGTAGAAACAAAGTGATGGCACTTGGTCTTTTTACAGAGAGTAGCATACTTTATATACAAATTGGCCATAATTCTGCAAAGGAACAAAACGAGTTTAATTTGAGATCTCCTTAGGATTTAAGACCAAAAGCTTAGGAAGAGGAATTAACATTAAGTATTTTTATATAGTTTAAATTATTGAACATTAGTTAGCATTGGAGAAATTATTTTTGTGGTGTTGATAATTTTTAGAATATACCACTGATTCTGTTTGATTTGAACAGATCATCTCAATTGAAAAGCCAGCATGTCATTTTGCAGATCTTTATTTTTTTCCTCTTGTGAGAAAACAAAATCTTAGATCTTGGTTGGCACTCATTAACACACCATAAACATGTGCCTCACAGAAAATGCCACTTGGGCCATTGTGTGCTCTTTGTTAAAGGTGAATACAATTGGCTTTGCTCTAGGAATTCTTGATTCCTCCATGGCAAGCACAGAGCAGGATGGGTGAGAGCAAAGCTCCATGCAGAGGAGAATGCTGTCCGGGTGTGGTGGGCTGTCAAAGTTTACCCTCTCACTGTGAAGTAATTAACGTGTACATGGGAGAGGAAGAGAGGAGAAGGAGGCACTTGTGGTTTAATCTCCTGCAGTTGTAATCTTTTTGTGTTGATATTAGCAAAGCATTGCAAGAAAAAGCTGGGAGCTTCAAAGTGCTAAGCTTTTTAAAACTTCCAGCTGGAAAAAGGAATGCTCAGAGTTAATTGTTTTAGGCTTTAGCAGTCAGTTGTTTTTCAGTTTCAGGTGTTGCTTTTTATTTTGCTTGTTTGTTTGTGGTTTTGTTTTGGTTTTTTTTCTGTTTAGTGGTTGCTTTTCCAATAGTGGAAAGTAATTGGTTCTATGTTCAGACTATGGATCGATTCCAAAACTAATTTTTAGAGTTTTAAGTTTTAAATTTTGTCATTAATTTTATAGGGATTTTGGCTTTTTCTTTTTTTTTAACAATCGACAGCATTGAAAAGTAAGGTACAAGCAGATTTACATTTTTAGCATCTTTTGTGTGTTCAGTTTTTGATTTGGATATATTTTAAAGTTGAGTCCAATGTTGATAAAGTATTTGTAAAACATGTTAAAATTTGTACTTACATGAGAAGGCTTGATTTGTTATAGAGAGTTTCCCACTTTGGGGACACTTCCACACTACTTGTTTTTGAGCAGCAAAGTGAGATAGTGCCTGTTTTCTCCTGCAAGGGAACTGCAGCTACTTAGAAGATGGCATCAGACAGTGCTTTCAGTTTAAAAAAAACATGGGCAACTCTCTTAAGCAGCAGGTAGACTGATGAGAAATGAAACAGCTGTTATGTGTTGATGTTCAGTGCAATGAATAACTGTACAGCTTGAGTCCTTCATTTCAAGATTGAGTTCCATTGAGTGGAGCAAGTGGGTTTTGGAGCAGTCCTGAGTGTCTTGCAAATAACACAGCAGTCCCCAGAGGTCTGAGATAAAACTGTTTCCCTTAGCTAAGCAAGCAGGTAACTTAAGGACTTTTCCAGAATGTCTGAATGTAAATACACCATACCTGTTTTTCAAAGCAAGGGAAAGGAGCTCATTAGGCACAATTGGATGAAGTGACTTTACTTTCAGTTGCTCTTTGGGACATTTTTTCCTAAGCAGGTTAGAATATATCTGCAGTAAGCTGTGATCTGGTTTTTAAGCTATATTATTTCTGGTTTTCTTTCTAATTTTTAATTTGTGTATCACCAATAAGGGTTGGTTGTTGTAGGATTTTTTTGTGTTAGGGTGATAGGACAGTGGAAGGCAAAGAAAATAGAGTAAAGGTGAAAAAAGAAAAAAAGAAAATTGACTGTAATCTTTGATTGTTGCAGTTCTCATATTTTTAATGTGTTTTGTATTCTATAATAAAGGGTGGATCTTACTTTTTTTCCTTCATGTGCCCTTTTTGGATACAGTTTTATCACTCTGCTGTATGGGTTCCTGTGCTTGTTCCTGCAGCAGTTCATTTCAGCCTGTTGCCTTTCCCTATTAGCATCGGAAATACCTATTCCTTCGTGTTATTGTTACAATACTAGCTTTACAGAAATTTATTTGACAAGTGGGAAAATTGTAATCGTGTAACTTCATTTCCAGATCTTCAGTTCATTAGCCAACTTGGCTAAAATCTATAAAATGTACCAGTTCTATTCACTTTGAAGTTTTAGTAGCATTTTTGTTGTTGTTGGAAAAGTTTCCACTGTTAGTATTGTGTTCCCCTGAGAGAATTTGTAGCTTGCAAGAAATCTTACTGGTATGCAGACTGTAATATCCCAGGCTTTGTATTATGCTGTGTTGTGCCATGATAGTTTTATGTCTGTTTCCATTTGACATCTCAATTAGAAGCTTATTGGAATCACTGGTTTCCTTTTTGAAACTCTCTGTTTTCAGTCTGGCCATGAAAACAAAATTATTTTCTTGTTAGCAGACATTAATTTGAATATAAAAATTAATTTAGTTGTCCTGGAGAGATATTTCTGCTCTTTGCTCCAAGAGAGTTTCTTTCTTTTAAAACAAAAATCTGTTGTGGATGAGTGGAAGGTGTGATGGCCATAATACTCTCACATCTTTAAGTGAAACAGTGTGTGTAGCACAGACTTTGTTTGTATTGCCTTGCAAAGAAGGCAGGATTCTGGTTCATGCATCACATTTCAAGATACCCCATGCATCATCTGTCTATTACACCTCTCTCTGGCTTTGTGAATTTTACTCTAGGAACTTTTAAATACACTATTCCTTTTAAATACACTATTCCAGAATAATTGTAGTTAGTTTTCTGAGGTTTTTTAAATTTAAATATATTCCTGTGGACATTTGAGTTATTAATAATGTAAGATCAGATCTAAAACGTGTGTCGATTTTTAGAGTGCAGCAGAGAAAGTATGTTAACCCTGGCATGAGTGTGATTGTAGCTGTTCACCTTTCAGTTATTCCTAATCTCTTTTTTCTTCAGCATGACTTTTGTTGCATATCCCAATAGGGAATATTATTTGTATGTTAAAACCAGATTTAGATCATAGCATTACAATAGTCTTGGAATAAAATAGGAAGTTATCTGCCAATTTGATATGAGAAAAGGCAATTTTGTATTTTGATAAAGTTGAGGAGCCAATACATGTGCCTGGATTTCCATTTTCTTACCAATTCTTTCATTTGTTGCAGTTCATGGACAAATTTACAGGAATTGAATCACCTCACAGGAATTAGATCACCATTGCTTGTAAAGATCTTTTCTTCCCACCTGTAACCAGTTTTCTTGATTCACAGAAGAGGCAACTGTTAGTACAGATTCTTTTCTCATTTAGATACTGAGTGGGAGGGAAAAAGCACTCTCTGCTGCAGATATGAGTGATTGTAACAGTTTTTCATCATTCTGTTGCCATTATTTGAGCTCTTGTGTTTAGACACAAATGTTCCTGAGAAGGAAGGTAGGCCGGATTTGGTAGCTTGCAAAAAATAAAGGCTGGACACCAGGCATAACTACTTTCTGGAACATTAGTGAAACATTAGTAAATAGTGAATATCATAAAAGGTTAGACAGCATTTATTTGTGCTCTTTGCTGGTCTTTTGTGTTCCCTGCTTCTTTGTTATCTGTGTGCTGGCCCTTCCATTTCAGTGGGTGCAAAATCAAATCGTCAAAATTGGTCCTAAAATAACTCTGAAGTGTAAACCTCTAATAAAAGTTGGTTTTATCTCAGATAAGTAAAAATACTCATGAATTATGACTATTAAAAGTAAAACAGTAAAGTCTTAATATATGCACAAGCACAATGTATGAAGTATTCAGTATATTCTGAATAAATTTATTGGAAACATTTGGAAATTTTTGTGGCATGATTCCATTTTCTTAGTCTCAATAAAATTTGATATACACTTATTTTTTTTTTTAGTTAAGCCCAGGATACAGTGTTTTCCTGTCCAATCTTTCCCCTTTTATTTCCTTCCACATCCCCCCCTGCTGCCCCCTCCACCTTTTCCCTGTTTCATGAAGGAAGAAAACATTTTCTGCTGCTGGGAAGAAAAATAGCTTTTCTTTTAAAACACTTGAAAGCAGCTGTCAAACATCAGATTCTGTTTAACTTTGAATTTTGTTTGGACTTTGCGTTAGGAGGTAGGAGCCCGGCTTTTCACTTAGCAAATTTTTTTGTTCAGCAACTGATTTGAGAACAGCTTGACATGGTAAGAGATAATAGTGTTATTGCATTAAGAAGTCATTAATTTTAGGCTGTTCTTTGTCTAGGTTTTTATCCCGTTTTTTGGTAAAGATGGCAGCCAACAATGCAGTGCTGAACAGACTGGAGCAGAAGGGTGCAGAGGCTGATCAAGTCATTGAGTACCTCAAGCAGCAACTTGCCCTCCTCAAGGAAAAAGCCAGTAAGATCTATCTTAGGCTAAACCTTTTAACTAGATGGTTAACAGTAAATGCATATAAGAGAAAATGAGAATATTTGGTGTGTCAGTCTTTAAAGCATTTCAAGTTCTCCAAGATAAACCTTGCAATCGTAGCCCCACTTGACTGTCATGGGGGCTGTGGGGGCTTTGTTCTCGCTTGGTTTGGGTTTTTTTGAAGCTGCTTATTCTGAAATAGAAGAGGTATGGATGAGGAAGAATTAAAACACAAATTATGGAAATTTGATAGAACATGATTCTATTTGAAGAGAGAAAAGGAGTTGGAAAGAATACAAGACTATGCCTTATCCTGAATTTAGTACTGATTTTTCACAACTATGGCATTCTGTCAAGAGTGTCATAGCTTCAATTTTGATATTTTGTACTCAACTGTATCAGTGAACAAAGGTGCTCTGTATTACAAACATTATCAGGGTTTTTCTGTAGGTTTCTCAGAGTTTTTTCTTGTGATTCTGTTTAGGGGACTGAGAAGATAGTATATTGAGAGGCAATTTGATTATATAACTCTTGTAAAAATGTCTATTTCAACAACAAAGAAAATAATTCCTAAGTATTTCTGATTATATACCCCTTGAAATTTTTCACTTTTGTGCTGTTTGTCTCACCATGTTTCACTTTTCTTTAAAAACAAACCTCTGTGTCCAAAGTGATGAATGCTAGTTACTGAAACCTGTTTTTTTTTAATGTGTCAACTCTAGTCTTGCAAGCATCTCTCCGAGAAGAGAAGAAGCTCCGTGTGGAAAATGCTAAACTGAAGAAAGAAATTGAAGGGCTGAAACAGGAGCTGATTCAGGCTGAAATTAGAAATGGAGGTGCGGAAAAAAAGTGCTATTCTCATGCAAATTGATGTAGTTAGCACAAAACTATCTTAATTTTCCTTGATTTTTATTGTTCTGCATGTGACTCTATGGTATTTCTTACAAATTCTGGATTTTCCCTGATTCCATGCCTATGAAAAGTTACTTGATTCCAACATTTTAAGAAGCTGCAGGCCTGACAGATCTATATACTAAACTTAATGAGACATGGAACTAGTTCTTTGTATTTTTTTGTTCAGTGCCTTGCATAATAGGCCATGAACCTCACTGATGACAATGATTCCTTGTAATTCTGTAGAAATTGCTACATGTCTAACTCCTCTTGCTACTTTGAATATTTAATCTAGCATGACTGAAAAATCACTATGGAAAGATCAAGCCATGGTGCAAAGTACAGATGGTCAGGGACTTACTAGGAAAGCTGTGGTTTTGTAAATTTATAAACAATGTGTTCTGAATTTATGATTCTGTGCTTTATACCAGCCTTCCATTGGACTTATTCTTTCTTTGCTCTCCTCTATGTAGTTCTATTCAGTTTATACCATCATTATATACTTAATAGTAAAAAAAAAAAAAGGAAAGAGGAAAAAAACCCCAAAACTGAAGTGTTTCAGATACATTGTGTTGTCTTTTAAAATTATTGCCAAAAAGTCCTCTTCTGCCCTCAACAGTTATTGCTATTAACCCATGCTATCAGAATTCTAAATTGTTTAAGATAGTATCCAGTGTATCTGGATGCTGGCATTTAACTTCACTGAATGTTTAACTGGTGTAAAAGCACGTTCAGTCTTCAAAAAGATTAACATGTTGTGAATACAGAGAATTCTTTTTCTCTTTGGACACCAATAAAGCCTTTTCATGTACTAAACCAAACCATTACTTATATTTCTCTGTTGTCTTTTAGTCTGCAGCAGTTCTTGACAGGTGTGGGATATTTCACAGAATCTGTTGTGCTTGAGAAAGGTCTGAAGGTATATTGGTCCAAGATGGCAAAGGAAATACTTGGTGTGCGTCTTCCTTTAGTTAGCTAGTTCATCTAAGTGTAGTAGGACTAAATTCAGATCTTTTCTTTTGAAGAGAGTAGATGTTTGTTAGATCCAAATGGACTAAGTAGTTAAGCACAGAAATTAGATGGACACAGAAGATCAAAAATATCACAAGATGTTTTTTCAAAAACCTGAGAAACAAAGACTTTCCCCAACTAACGAGCAAGTGGTTGTTAGTACAACAAATTTCATATTCAAATTACTTTAGAAAGCTGTTTATAAGAATATAATTTGTGCAAATCACTTGTGTGTTGAAGAGGACAGGCATCAACTAACAAAGTGCAGTTCTTCAGGAAAGTTAGATATCTGAAATGAAAAACAAAACATGTATTCAGTTTATGTATTCAGAATGGAGAATTCTGTCATGGTGACACCAGAAGGATGTATCAGTTGTTAATTATAAAACATTGAAAGGATTGAAAGGAACTTGAAAAGATCCTCTCATCTATCCTTGCTTGGGAAAGGTAGCCTTGATGGTACTGCCTAGTGCACTGATGATGCTTACCCTGTACAATTATTGGGTTGAAAGTCTTGAAGAGATTCTTGAAGAGCAGAATGTAGAAGAGAGGTGCTTCTTACACTTCCGTCTGGTGAGACTGATAGTGCAATGTCCAGAATTACTGTATTAAACTGAATTACAGAATTAAACCGTATCAGCAGTTTAAAAAGAGCTGTTGAAGGTAATGTGGAGAATTTAGGGAAAAGAGAAATCAGATCACATTAGGGCTGCAGGTAATTTTGTTTTATTCAGGCTCAGTTTCTTAAGTTAATCATAAGAGTTGATGGATGATCTAAATATGCTATCAAAATGCTTTTGTGCATGCAACTCATTTATGGAATAGTCTCCAGTATGACAAGAGCTAGTAGCTATAAACTGAAACTAAACAAATGGGAAATAGGGAATTGGTAGAAAAAATAACTAGATGTTGAAATCAGCTACAAAAAGAGATGTTGTTTGCTTATATATTTTCTTGTATTTAGGACTTTTTCGCATTTAAAAATGTGTAATCAAACACTTTGTTTTTATTGATCATAATAATCCTATATAGATGAAGTTCTGAAATGTGTTTTGTAATGTGGTTCACTACTCAGCAGTTGTGGTTTAGTATGTTAAGCAAAATTTTCAGTTCTCTCTGCTTTTTCATCTATGTTGTACATTTAAAAATGTCAGTGTTCCAAGTTCTGGTACTGCCCCTAACTTTTGTGGTTTTGATTTTAGTAAAGCAGGTTGCAGTTCCTGCTGGTACAACCCTTTCTACAGCTTCGTTTTCAGAGAATGTTCCACAACCTACAGCAGTTACAGCATCTTCTGGTTCCAAAGATCAAATTAAAGGTGAAGATGAAGAAAAGAAAAAGAAAGAAAAAGTAGAAAAAAAAGGTACTTTTCTTATCTCTGATAGACAGTTGAAATATTTAATTTATGCAAGTGCTTTTGCATGATTTGGAGAAAAAAAAAAAAGCTTTCATACAGCTACAGTAGGAAGAGTCGTGCTAGCTCTTAAATCTTGAAAATACTTGAAGCTAATGATGGTTGTCAGGTAAGCTACAGATTCTTCATTGCATGGGATACATGCCAAATTCTGTTTAATGTGACTGCACTTCCTCATTTAATAAACCACCACCAACAAAAAACAAGGCATGTCTGTTGGACACCTGTACTTGTGTGCAAGTGTATCTTGTAACTTACTATGTTTTGTAATCATTCTCTTATGCAGATTATTATTAATTTGCTATGATTAGATTCATACAGGTTTGCAGAATTTGGATATTATGATAGTGCATGGTCTCTTTTTTTCCTGGTGAGCTGTACAGCTACTTATAAGGTATTTTATATTTTTTAATGTATTTCAGCTTTTGACACATTAATATTCCACAGAGCTGTAAATACAAAAGCAGAGGCCACATGTCATAGGCAATTAAATTTTTTCCCTCAAGTATTCAGCAGCTACAGAGCAATTATTCAGTTAGTAAGGAAAAATAAAACTTTCTATATATGATGAGGAGAAGTACAATAGACGTACCGTAAGTTCAGTCAGACAAACACAGATCACAGAATATTCTGAGTTGAAAGGGACCCACAAGGATCATCAAGTCCACCTCTTAAGGGAATGGCCTATACAGGGGTTGAACCCACAAATTTGGTGTTACTAGCACCATGCTTTGACCAACTCAGCTCATCTCATATGGAAAGCATGTTAGACTTTTGTCTTATGCTGAAATACAGCAGAAACATTAAATAGTAGTCCTGCACAGGCTGTTTCTGTGGAGTTCAGCATCTGTTGTAGGTATTGCATTTAACAGTTGAAGTAACCAACACGTAACATTGGTTTTTAAATCTAGAAATTGATGAAATGATGGACTATCTGAAATCCCTTTGCTTTCTGTCACCTATGTCATCTTTTTCCTCTCTGGTTATTTTCATCTTCTTTGTTCTACTTCTTGCAAACCTTATCTGTATGATTTCTCTGTATATGGATTCTGGACTGACTCTGACACTGGCCAGAGGAGTGCATTTTTCTCCTTAGCCTGTGGCATTGAAATGGATATTTTCTATGTATCTGTATGTATACACACCATGTACACATTTGCTGTGTTCTCTTTTGAAGAAAGACTTCATTTCTCTTGTAGAGGAATGTCCTGGAGAACAGTGTGGAATTATACCAAGGATAAACTTAGCAGGTCTTTGAAATGATCTTAGGTATCATATGTTAGCTATTTTGATTGGGATTTTTATCCAGTTTCTCTTATATTATTGTATATACAACAGATTTTATTAATCAAATTGTCAATTACATTAAAAACCCAAATCACTAGAGCTTTTCATCATAAATGAGCAAGTATTTTTGAAGAGCAGTTGCTTATATTAAAAAAATGCCTTTTTATTATTGAATGTATAATTTAATTTCATGCCTGTACTAGAAGAATGATGAATAAAATCAAATTGTACATTGTGTTCACTTTACCTTTTTTGCTCCATTAAGAAGGGAGTTTAGTTTACATTAATATGTAAGTTATCTTGGATGAAAGAATAACAGAATATGCTTATTTAAGGTAAGCACATCTTAGACTTTTTTAATCTCACAGAGATTATAGCTGTTAAACAAGTCTTTAATGTCTCCAAAACAGCAGTCTTATCTATAAACTGCATGTAACTTGCTCATCTTGAAAGGAATATTGCATGTTTTATGATTCCATGATTTATATAAGCAGCTGAGTATGGGGAGTGTTGTTTCACTGTTGTTTTATACTACACAGTCTTTGTGTCTGATAATCATGGGGTAAAGACACCACACCAGGGGAATCTCATAAGCCATGAGCATTTTCATGCACTCTTGTGTTTGGGAAGTGCAGAATGTTGGCTAATGTCATCTTGAAGGGTTGCATTGCAGCTGTGCCAGCGCACCTGCAGTGACCTCACAGCTCCTGGCTGTGTACCATCCTGATAAGCACTCATAACCCATTGGACTGTGATTCCCTAGTTTCCTTCTGCTGGTGAAACACCATGGCAAGGCTTACTAGTAATTGCTAATCATTCAAATGGGATGATCAGGTAACTGCTGTGGCCTTTGTCAGAGTATGTGTGTCACACGTTAGCTGCACTTAAATTCAGGGTGACTTTGCAAACAGGAGGTGGTAATAAGTTTAGGTAATGACATAAATTGAAGTGTGAATGACAATTCACCACTGGAAACTGGTAACAGAGGTGCTAACTGTTTACTCTTTTGTGTTTTGCACAGAATTTATGCTTATTTCTGAGCCTGTAGCTCACTTTTCCCTTGCAGTAGTCATATACGTTAGTTGTGCTTTTTTTTAATGTTTATTTCATGGAACAAAATGTTCTCTAATAGGTGAAAAGAAGGAGAAGAAACAGCAGCCAGCTGCTGGAAGTAGCGATGCGAAACCTGTAGATGTTTCTCGTCTGGATCTTCGTGTTGGCTGCATTATTACTGCTGAAAAGCATCCAGATGCAGACACTCTGTATGTTGAACAAGTGGATGTTGGTGAAGCAAGCCCAAGGACTGTTGTCAGTGGTTTAGTGAAACATGTTCCTCTGGATAAGGTATTGACAAAGTTATTTACTGATAGTTTTTTCTTTCCTAAAGTATCTTAAGGCATTCATCTGTTTATAGGATATGTTTTTATTCTGCTAAAAGATTTGTACAGTCATGAAAACAAAAATAAAATGCAGATGGAAGTAATACTTAACAACATTTGCCAGAAACCAGAGAAGTACCCTTACCCCAAATCAGTTTCTGATTGCAGAAACTTCTATCCTGGGATCTTATTCCAATTCCTCTGCCATCAGTGCACACTGAACTCCTAAACTAAACAGATGTTACTCTTTCTTTAGGTTTCCTACTATGTAGTAGAGAAGTCATAGTAACCTTTTTGGTATGATCCAAACTTTTGAAACCTTTGCCTTCCAATTCTCTTTTATAGCCTGTTGAAATATTTGGCATGAAGTAAAGCAGAGAGCATGTAAATTCAACTTAGCTGGCAATGAATAGCTTAAACAACGGTGGAATACAAAATGCATACTTTTATTTCCTTGAGCAGAATAGAATCTGTGTCCATGCTTTTTTCAGTTGATACGCTTTGGTGTTTGACACAGATGGTTTATGGGTGCCTTTGAACAACCTGAGACTTCAAGATTTAGTTTTCCTTTCACACCTCTTCTAGAGGGTGAGAGGAGTTTACTGAAGGTTGTTCCTAAATTCAAATGCAAGCTTGGCATTTAAAACAGTGTTGTGTAGAGCAACTGCAAAATGGATCATGAAGGAATTGATCTTAGTCTGGAAAAAGCTCCACTTTCTTAAATGTCTTTTCAATCCTTATTTGCACACTGTCCTGAAGGAAGACTGCAAGCATAGGAAACAATTAAATTGTGATTTTTTTTTTTATTTCAGAAAGTTAGTGAACCAAAAAAACCCACCTGAATAGAGTAACTATTCTGCACTGATCAGCTGATGGTGTCCACTTACTGGATTTGCACTGGGCAAAATCTCAACTTGCTTGCTTTTTAGCAGTCTGCCTTCAAGAAAGCATGTAGAGGAAAACATTAAAAGCCATTCTAAATACACTTAGAAACATCAAGTGTACAGAATGAAATGGCAGCAGGAGTCTTTTCTTTTAACCTTCTTTCTGAGTGGAAAAATAATCTGAAGTATTCATTAACAGAGAATTAGGGATCATCCTTGCACGTTCTTTGAGAGCATTTTTGTTTGCATGTCTGGTTTCGGTTTGGGCAAGTCTCTATTAAGACAGTAAATTTTTAGGGGCAAGCTTCCATCTTTTTGTGTTTTTTGAAGTGTTCAAAAATGTGAAGGCCTGGCATGTGTCTACTGCCATATATTGAAATAAAAATATATACATCAGATCAAGGACCATAGCCATAAATTTCTTCACAAAAAATTCAGCTGTTTATGATTTTGGTGTTTGATGTGGTAATTTAGCAGTGTTTGAGGCTGTAGCATTTGTATCATCTGATTTTACTTTTGGTTAGGAAACACAGTCTGTGTATCTTCACTAACATTTCAGTATGCAGTGCAAGTTATTTATGGGTGTGAAAACTTCTGGCATGCCCACTTTATATGTGAAATGCTGTGGGTTTTTTTTTTTTCACATGGTGGTGAAGCCATGTCCTGTTACTTGTGACACAACTGCTCATGACAATAGAAGTTGCACCCTCTATTGTCATGAGCAGTTGTGTCACAAGTAACAGGGATGTGGAAGGATCTTGGCACAAGGTGCACCATTGCTGAGCTCTTTCATCAGCTGGGGACAATGGGGAAATTGCTGAAATGTCACAAGGAATTGACAGCTTTTCTGCCACTGCATTTGGCTTTTTGAAGTGGATCTCTGTGTGTTCGTAGCATCAATACCTGTTTCAGGCAATTGTTCTTGAAATTCAGGCAGTTCTCCAGTGTCACTTTTTGTCATCTCGTCCTCTTTAACCTAAGAGAACCTCATGTCAGTGATCAGAAGTGTAGAACAGGAATGTAGGGAATGTGTCTTTAACTTAACAAGAAGAGAAGAGGCCACCATCATCCTCCAGAAATGCTATTCTGGAACCATTGGTTGTAAGAGGATACATTACAGTTACATCTGTTGTGAACTATATACTCTGATTTTTGTAGCAGAAACTTTACCTCCACTTAGATGCCTTGAAATCTTTTCTTTCTAGATCATTGTGATGTGCACCCAATAATTAGCCTTTCATTCATTAATTGTTATTCAGTGCTAGATAATGCTACAACTCGCATTTTAGTCACTGACATGATACAACTGTTTTTTGTGTTTTGTGCTACTTATTTCCATAGCAATTACTTGAGAAATTTTCAGTCAATGGGCTGGCTTGAAACTGATGCAAGATAACTTTTTCTTATAACTGCTTCATTTTGGTTATTTATAATTTTGCTTTTTAAGGTGTTGTCCTTGGAAAATATGCAGTGTTTGAAATAGTTGATCATATGAGTTTTATTAATTATTAATCTTGCAGATTTTGTTCAAAGTTGGTACTGTAATGCACAAAGACCAAAATCTAGAAATATTAAATACTTATATATAATGTGCACTAGCAGCGTGGGAATTAAGACATCCTTACTTTGTCTGTTAAGAATGTTCAGGGTTTAATTTTATTCCCTTTGAAAGTGTGGTTTGTTTTAGAGTCTAAATTGTGGCAGTTTTCTGAACAAAGAGAATTTTCTCTGCTTTACTATTGTAATTATTAAAATAAAACAACAAACAGAGAAACGTTTTACAGGTTTGCACTAAAAAATTCAGTGTTCAATATATACACCCGTTTTCGGTGGCTAAAAAACACTCAAGGCATTTGGGTTAACTAAGATAAAATTTTAAGATTCAAGTGAGTTCATTATGTAAAAGACCTCTAAGCTTCCAGGATACACTTTGAAAGTTTTACCTATGGGCCTAATTTGTAGACTTGTTGTTATTTTTAGTATTATCATCGTTAAATTATTATTATCATTAAATAGAAATTGTTTAGTTAATAGTGCTATATTGAAAGAGGACTAAAGCAGTGGTCTGTAATGAATAAAGAGGGAATGTAAGTGAAATGCCTCATCTGGTTTTTAATTTAATAAATGGAATATTTTATATTTCCATGATAAATATGTCACATTTCAGCATTTAATCCCTTACTCACTGGCCAGCTCTTAGGGGGTTTAGATGTTATGTTACTGGTGTGTCCAGCCATTAAAATTGTGAATCTGTTGCTACGTGCTTCTCTTACCCTTCAGTTGTCATGGTAAGATCTCATCACTGTAATTCTTTCATTGTAATGAAATAATGGGAGCCCCAAAGCCACGTGCCATTTTAAGTACTCACATCCTTCTGTTTTCCTCCCCCAAGATGCAGAATAGGATGGCAGTGCTACTCTGTAACTTGAAGCCTGCAAAGATGAGAGGAGTAGTATCTCAAGCAATGGTGATGTGTGCCAGCTCCCCAGAAAAAGTGGAAATTCTGGCTCCTCCACCTGGAGCGGTACCTGGGGACAGAATCACTTTTGAAGGTTTTCCTGGTAAGTAGTTATATGGGAAAATAATAGAAACAAGTATGCCAAGGTAACCTTAGTGTTGAAGCACATAAAACAGCTTTTTTTAAAAGCTCTTCTTTTAAAGCTTTTTTTAAAGTTGGGTTTTTTGTTGAAATTTCTGAATTAATTCTTGTTTTTAATTTTTTTTACTACCATGCTAATATTGTGTAAATAAAGGATTGAAAATACTTTTATTATCTGTCAAAAAACTGTAACTTGATAAAGTTGTATAGAACTTAAATGAAAAATACTCCATTATTTACGTGTCAGTAAGTATTTCAGTTTTGATATATATGGATAAACGTACTTGGCAAATTGCAACAAACAAATGTAAAGCATCTTTCAGAGTGTCTCAGTGTAAGTGATAAAGTATTAAATTCCTAATTTCAGCTCCTCGCTGTAATGAAAGTGTCAGAACTTTGGGTAGTTTTTCTTTTTTGAGGAAGAAGGGATGGAGGGGATAGAAGGGGTTGGAATAACATCTCCTATTCATGGGAGGAGTCTGTAATATTCAAAATGCCAGTTTTTTTTGTTTGTTTGTCTGGGACAAAATATCTTTTTAGGTTTCCAAAGAAAGACATTGGACTTTTTCCCACTTAATAAAGTCAATGAATCCATCTTTTTTCAGAATATAAATGAGAATTTTACCAAATGAAACTTTATCAAAAGATGACTTTTCATCCATTTTTCCATTTCTTCCACCTCAGTGAAAATTATTAAACATCATAGGTTTATCGTGTTGATTTAAAATGCTGTTTATTAAGAGCTGAGTCTGAAAAGAGAGACTAGTATAAATAGTCTTACATGTCACAGATTATGGGAATGCACCTGCAGCACACTGTGCATAAGGAGAATTTCTTCCCTTTCCATTGTTTGAGTTATTGCTGTATCTTTTTACTCATTGTGGCTGTCAATCATAAAGGAAGTTTGTGTGAGAAGTTGGTGCTGCGCTGTCCCAGAAAGGTGAGGACACACAGGTGGCTCAGTTGCTGGTGCCACATGGGAGCTGCCTGTAGACTCCTCTCCTACAATCAGCTGCCTAGGTTTATCCTGCACCCAAGGAATTTAGGAATTTCTGCAGCACAGCCCAAGCCCAGAACTACTCAGGTCGGCTGTTACAGGGATCACAGAGGTCTTGGTGAACAGTGCTCTTCTGGTCAGGATCACTCCATCACTTAAACTTGAAAGAACATGCTCCAAATCCCAGTATTTCCCATACTGGTTGAAAGTGTATGTGTGTGCATTTATCAATGAAGTATTCATCTTCAGGAGGAGTTTATTGTTCAAAAGTTGGCTTTCACATGTGAGAAAATGGTGTAACTTTTATTTTCTGCATAGAGCCATATGAACCTGTATAAGCTATTGCACTTCTGACAATTTCTAGCTGTACAGCAGAGTTTTGATTTATGAACCTCTTGGCAAGCTCCATGCTTAAACATATTTGCATGAAATACCTTTCAGAAATACATATGTATGTATATATGTATATTTATACTTCTCAAGAGTGAAATTGTGATGCTTAAAAAAAGATATATTTTGGTTAGAATATGATAAAGGAAGCAATGCTCTATCTAGGTGTTTTATGAAATCAAAAAATAGCTCAGCTTGCTGTGATTTAATGCTCCAATTGAAAATACTTTAAAATAATACTGTTTTAAAAGGAAATCAGTCAGACAGCAATTTTTTTTCAGTTTTAGTTTCCTGTATTAAAAATATACCAAGCTTGCTAGTTGAGATGCAGAATTTGTTAGCTGCACTGAAATCTTAAATGCCTCAGCAATCAATTGCATTGACTAAATTGTAGGAATACTCATTTATGGCTTCTAGTTGTTATCACATCTAGTGAGTAAAGATGAATTAAATGTTGAGCCTTTGTTACCTGCAAGAATCATAGGTACAAATACACTCACACTGCTATCTGTTGCTGTGGAAATGGATGTGCAAGAGAGCATCAAGTTGTAGAATAAACACTTCCAGTGCATAAGCCCTGGAAAATGATGTACAGGTTTAGCCCTCAAAAACCCTCTTTGCCCAGGTTGAGGAGGTTTTTTTGTTTGCTTTTGTCTAGGATACAGCCTTCCTCCAAAATTACATCTCAAGTAGCTTCATATACCTGGCATTTGGAAATGTGAGAGCTGGTAGTAGCACTGTTTTGTGTTTACCAGCATATCTGTTCTTGCACATGACTGATGAAGTGAGTTTCATCAAAATTATTGAACTATTTGACTCCAGTTGTTTAGCAAAAAGCTTTCCTAGAGCAATCAGTTATAGAAATATTTGTTCTAAAATAATTCCCAGGTGTTACGGTATGCAGACACCGTGTTGACATTTTGATCTTTAAAAGATACAGAATAAGCTAAATATGGTGTGTAAGTTGTTCTAGTTCTGAAGTTATGACTTGCAGCCAGTAAGACAAGATTTTGTGTGGATTGTATCAGTTTCCTTCTGGTGGAGAGTCCAAGACATGGGGCTCTGATAAGTGCCAAATGAAGGTTTTTGCAATTCCTTTGCAAGGTGTGTATATATCCAGGGCTATAGATTGCAGTCTGAAATGTGGCACTGTTTTCTACTGCTTCATAAAGAGCTGCTTGGAAAATTTTGTAGGTATGAGATTTAAGCTAATCATTGACTTTGAAAATTTACCTAATGCTTAATAGTACAAAGTAGAGTGATCTATCTTCTTCTTACATAAAACTTCTTTAAAAGAATTTTCAGACTTGTGATTTTACTATCTTGAGTAGGAAGATGCAAAAAAACCCATTGGTAGATGGAGACCTACAAAATCATGGTGGCATCTGTTTCTGTAAATTTATTTGTTGGATATTTGTCTTTTCAATATTGCTGTTGTAAACTAAATTAGGGGAAAACTCATTGGGAGATGGGGAAGCTCTCTGGAGACTGGAAAATGGTTTCTCAGTTTTTATCTTCTACTCACCTTTTTTGTGTTTAAACCTTCTGCTTCTTGGCTGCTGCTGTCTCCTTGAAGACCATCTGGCACTTGCCTGATGCTGTTTCTTAGGAGGATAGACTCCTTGTTGTGTCAGATGTCATTTAATTTCACTGCTTAATTGTAACCATTTATATTCTGATCAATTATTTGTTTTAAAAAGTAATTGTAAAGCATAAAGATTCAGTTGGAGCCCTTGAAGTTAAAATAGAAAGGACAGCTGGGTCTTATTTAGGTTTGAAGTATGAAAGTCTGTGAAGCAACAGAAGCACCACTAGCAACAATAAAGCAATTCTAAAATGCACACAGCTGTCTATCAAGCAGCTTGGAATCGAGCTATTTTTAAGTCTTCTCTCTCCATTATACAAAATATTCATGAGATACAGACTAATTTTCTTTGGCCATTTTAGTCAAAGTAAACAAATGGTATCTTGTCTCAAACCAATTAATTTTTTTTCTGTAGCTAGTGGAGTGTTTACCTAGAACTATCTTGAGTGTTATTGAGGAGTGATTTGGTAAGGAATGCTGTTGCCTGGAGTACTGTTCTGTTTTGTTTATTTAATTGATGTCTTTGCCCTCAGTGGAATTTTTAATACTGAAGTGTTTTATACTGCAGTGCATGAATCTTCAAGGTCTCTTGAGCCTTTTTTTGCATTAAGAACTTTACCAAATTTTTATCCATCTTCACTAGAAAAGGTCTGATTTTTAAACTATGTAAGAATTCTTCTATCATGTGTATGTAAATTCTATAACCTCCTGCACAGTAATTGCCTTAAGAGGACAATAATACTTGAAGATTTATAGCTAACTCTGAAATCTCTTTTCTGATAGCAGTATCAGATACTTTGATGCCACAGGAACCAAAAACCTGTTACTTAAATTAGATTATTAAATTATCATTCAGGTCTAAGAATCACTAGCAATTTAATGAATTAGTATCTCTTTAAAAGAAGGAAAAGTGGTAAAGCTGGAGTGCAGTGGTTAGCTTGTAGTTAGCAGGTTTTTTTAATCAAAGCTAGACTGTATGCATGCTTTCCTTCAGCTGCATGGTTACAATCCACTGTGGGGCAAGTGGCATTAAGTAAAGTCACACATGTCACACATCACTCTGTCCTTTGCCCCTTGCTGTGCTGAGATATATTCTTTCAGCAGTTTTTTAACTGTTACAAAGTGGAGAGGTTTCTTGCTTATTATGAAAATTTTTTGTAATAAAGCTGTGAGATGGAATGATATGTTTAACAAAATTTGGGACCTCTTATTTGGCCCATTTTTGGTAAAAAGAGTGGAAAAGTGATTAAGCCATTAAAAGCTTCAATTTATTTTATTTATAGAAACTCTTCTAAAGAATATTTTCTGGGAAGAAGGAATGCAGTGAGGAGAAGGCATAGGAAAATGCACAGCCTAAAGCTCTGGTAGTATTTAAAATTGGTGCCTATGCTAATCTAATATGAGCTCACCGCAGATCCCAAGGGAGCTTGACGCAGGATTCCAGAGAAACTTATTAACATCCAAAGCCTGTTTTTTATAATAAAAGTCAGGAGGTTTTCTTACTGAAAAAAAGAAATCATATGCTTTTTATATTTGAGGAGGGGAAGGAAAATGTACAATGGATCACTTAACATTCTATTTAATGATTTTATTAGTTTGTATGCATGCACTGTGGTCTAAATCGAAGTTTGCCTTTGTTCATGAACCTGAGCATTAAGCTGATTTATCTTTGTGAAAATGCACAATTAGCTCTAAACATTTAATAATTTTTATTTAGTAGTACAATTATTTAAGTAATTAGAGTATTCAAATTTTTTCCTCTGTTTAATATTACTTATAAATATTATATAAAAATATTAATGTTGTGACTGATTTTTCTTTGAAATACTAAATGCACTCTGGATGTGAAATAATTTGACTGCATTATTAGATACCGCTCTGATAACACTAGCTTACTTCACAGAGAAATCTGGCCTAGTCTGCTTCTCTTGCATATATAGAAACTACAGAATACAGACACCCAGACACTACAGAATACCCATACAGACAGAAATAGCTCAGGTTTGCAGGCATTGAGAATGTAAGTAGACTGAACTATGGAAAACATTTACAGGAGAATACCAATAAGGCATAAGACAGGCTGGAATGAGAGTAGTGGATTTAACCACTGGTTGGTCAGTCAGTCAGGACTTAGCAAGCAGTGATGAATTTCAACCAACTACTAGAAGAAGATACATTAAAATCCCTGTATTTAGTTTGGTTTGTGTCTGTACTTTGAATTTCACGTTTATTTAAAAATAGAAAAAATATCCTTCACTATGCTATCTAATTTGTTAACAAAATTTCAAGACATTAGTAGAAGAAGCCTGCACTTTGTGGTCATTAGAGATCCTTAAATAATCAGATTTGCTAATGTTGTTAGTTACTGTCAATACCACTAGGGTATAGGTATCTCATTATGATATATCCATGGAAACAGGAAACTGAAGCTTATCAAGACTGAGACCATAATTGCTGAAACTCTAGCCAATTTCTACTGCCTCTGTTGTTATGGGCACCAGAGCTTGTCATCAAACAATACAAAGCATAGCAGAACAGTGTGTAACTCGGGGCTAAAATTATATGTCAGTATTCTACCTCTGGACTGTTCTTGTCTAAGTTCAGTACTCCACAACTGTAACAGCATCTGCTAAGTGCATTTAATTTCTTGTAAAAACATCATTCATTTCTAAAGTTAAGATGCTGACAAACCTGTCTTGGTGAACAGTGTACTTCTGTGGTCCATATGTACTTAATTCTTGGGAATTCTTTTGGACTGTAGTATAAGCTAACAACAGTGGTTTAATTTCTTCCTTTTGACGTTGCTTGTTGTCTGATACAACCTTTTTACCTTGAAAGATCCTCTTTTCCAGAGAGGTTCTGGAGACATCTCCTAGACAATTCCTAATTCCAATTAAAGTTTTCATTTTGATGATCAAAAGGAACGTTAGGGGTTTTATCCCTTAAAAGTGTGTGCAGTGATGCTGTGTGAGCTGTACTAGATGTGTAAGTACATGGTGCTCTTGTTCTGAGTTGTGTGCTATGAGGTTATTCTTTGTTTTGAAACAGGAGATCCTGAGAAGGAACTTAATCCAAAGAAGAAGATTTGGGAGCAAATCCAACCTGATCTTCATACCAATGACCAGTGTGTTGCTACATACAAAGGAGTTCCATTTGAAGTGAAAGGGAAAGGAGTGTGCAGGGCAGAGACCATGGCAAACAGCGGAATCAAATAAATAAATAAATAAATGGTTATTAGAAACTTGTACAGATGTTGAAATGGAAAGTGATGCAAGCAGAATAAAAAACATGAAATGCATGGCTAAGACCTGTTTTTTTTTACTTCTTTTCCATAATATGTTACATCTCCAACATTTTGACAATTCACTCATTCAGTAGGCTTGTTGTCCTTGAGGTTGTGTGCTGTCAGCAGTTATTAACCACTCAGTGCTCATAACTTAATTGCCAAGGCTTGTTTGTGGTGGGACCACAGGCAGGCAAGTAAATTCTGGACAGCTTGAAGGTGTAGAGCTTCTATTTAGCAAGAGCTAAAGGAAATAAGGAAAATATTCTGCCGTGTTCCTTTTGTGCCAATTGCAGGACTAGCAGCTGGTTAGTGAAGATCACAATTGCCTTTATTCTTCTAGTCGCTTTGTAATAGTTTTTCTCCTCTTCTTCTAAGCGGTTTTCAGGTGTATTGTAAGCCTCTGCACCTTTGTTCTTGCCTGTGTTCTCTCTGTAGTCTGCAGTCAGTTGTAAGATTAAACTATGGTGATTTATGCCCTAGGATGTTCAAATGGACACATTTTCATGTCCCCAGAACGAAACTGTTATAATTTCATTAAGATCAAAGCTGCCACTTTGCTAGACTAGTTCTTTATCTAGTCCATCCAGGTATATCCTTCCAAACCAATAGGTAGGACTAAGAAATAATTAATAACATTTTCCTGGAACTAATAAAAAATAAAAAACCCCTCAAACCCCAAAAGACCAGCCTGCAAGAAAACCCAAAAAGCAACCAAACAAAAAAAAAATCTTTTTCCAGTGCTCAAACGGGTATAAAATGAATTGATTTTTTTGGTTTTGTTTTAATGTGCTTTTATGCAACGATGTTTTCTACAAAAAGTGCTTTGGTTTTAACAGAAATGGCTTCTTCAATTTTTACAGTTAGAATTATTTCATAGTAATGTTGTACAAGTAGTCATGTTGCTAGGCTATTAGCCTCAAAATCATTCTTTTAATTCCTTACTTTCAGTAATATGAAAATAAATACTTTGGATCCATTTTCAATAACTCTTTTAAATAGCTATATAGAGATAATTCAGATATTTTTGCATATAATATTAAATTAAATTGTTGCTGTATAACCATTGAAACAGTAAATACTATTTTAAATACTAAAATTAAAAACAAACTTGAGCCTTTCTAAATTTTGCAGGCTTTGAACTTCATCCAGTAAGTGGAGAGAAAACAAAATGACAGTGATATAACATTAAAAGGAACATGCATAAAGAGGATATGAACAGATTTTCTTTTTGAATGAGTTTTGTTTGTGCCTGTTAGTTTTTCATGCATCTGGCAATAAGTAATAGTAATTAGTTCTTTTAAATGTGCTGAATAGTATTAAGCACATTGAAGCCATTTTATCTGCCTAGTAAACTGTATATGCTATAATGTCTTATTAAATAAAATCATTGTAGTTCAAGAACTCAGTTATAACTAATCTTGAATCATGGTAGGGAATAGTTTTACAACAGATAAATCTTAGCTTTTAGTACTGGAAAGCTCTTTTTAGAAATGGAGGTTCAGAGGAAATTCTGAAGGCTTGAAGAATTGAGCAAAGAGGCCTCCTGAGTCTGAACTCACGCATTTTTTACTTCTTGTTTTACCTTTTTTTTTTCTTTTAAAATTTTATTTTATTTTTCCAGATCTATATTCTGTGTGAACTGGAATATACAGTCTGGTGAAGTGCAAAATCCCATTTGTAACTACACACACATTAGGAGCATGATTTTGGATCACTAGCTTGTTCTGATTTTGTGGCCAAATCTAGATTCTGAATGCTGTAGTGTGAGGTCCTCTGTGGAAGGCAAGTAGTTTGATAAGCTAAAGAGATATTTCTAATTGTGTGTTCAAAGATGTTTGATATGGATGTGGAGTTTTTCAGTTGATGGCTTTTACTCTTTTATTTCTGTTAGATGCTACCTACTATAGAAAATAGACAAGTGAGCACCTTAAAGCTAATTTTATTCCTTGCTGTGTTTAAGTAGTACTTGATAATTATTTCTTTGTATGAAATTCAAGAGCTTTCTTAAGACAATATTTCTTTCCTCTTTAATTATGCTGTTGTGGTTGTCTAGGAAGATGTATTTATGCTGTACTGTGCTCAAAAGTGACAACAGGGTACTTGAGGCACTGTGCAAATATGTTTCCTCACTGTATCCAGCCTCTTCTGCCTTGTCTGCATGAGTAAGTAGGACTGCAGTGAAATCCTTCCACGTGGGACCCAGAAGTTCCTGTAATGAAAAGCAAATTTTAACTAGTTATCTCTTATTTCTTTTCCCCACTCCCATTTCATATGCTTAGTACATTACCAGACCATTTACATGTATGTTTTTTTTTTCCCCTGGCAGTAATCCAGTTCATGTTATCCGAGTTGCTGAAATTTCTGGGTCTTTTTTCACCTTTCTGAGACATTGACATCCAATTTCAGTGGAAATATGTGGTCATGCAGTACTAGCAGTTCTCTGTTCCCTGGCTACAGATGTTAACAGAATGTCTCCAGTTAAAAAATATTCATGTAAGTAAAGAAAAATGGTTGTTTGACCATGTCACACATTAGTTTGAAATCAGTAGTTGCCACATATTCATATTGCCACACTTTTTAGAGCTCTTCAAAAAAATGTTTTTGAAAACACTGTAGCACCTTTTGTTAAAAAAATAAATTATGAATTTCTATGTAACATCAACTTCAGTTCCAACTGTGATCCATGAAACTCAACTATTCTCAGCAATTCAGGAAAAACACAAATCAAATGCAACACCTTCAATAATGGGCCAGAGAGTTTTCTTCAACTTCTGTGATTTATCTGATGGAGGAGAATGGAGAGAACAAGCTGCTTTTCTTTCATAAAGTACAGAAAATTTTAATAGGAATAAGAGAGGTTGGGCTTTAATTTACAGGTGGAAATGTAATTACGACTTCGGGCAATCCTGCTAACTCCTGTATATGACAAGAAGCCTACCTTGGTAGTAAAGGACACTGCAGTGATCTTAACTCTGTAACCTAAATGCTGCGGTATATAAAACTACTTTAAAGGATGTCTGCCTACTTCCAAGGTAAGTGGGGTGTCAAAAACACCTGGTGTATTGATGGTGATTAATCTGTTTTAGACCCTAGGGATGAAAAATACCAAGCACATAGAAAATTTTCCTTTAAGCTGCCCAAGGAAGTCTTGAGTTACCAGTTTCAGAAAGAGAGGAGAGAGCTTTGATTTGCTGAGGACTCAAAATCAATTACAGTCTTTGTTCTGAAATTAGTGTCTGCCACTCGCAATTCATCAGGCTGTTGTTGGAAAAAAAATATTTCACTTTTCTTTTATGGAAGAGTCAACTCTTCCATAGCTATTGTATTGTCACCTGAGGATGAAAGAGTTGCCATTAGGGCAAAGACTTTCTTCTTTTTGTTTGTTTGTTTGTTTGTTTGTTTGTTTGTTACCTGGATGAGCTGAACTGTGTCATGGCTTTCATCTGGACACAGAGGCAGGTCAGCCCTGAGGACCAAGAGGGCCAAGTGCAGGCCTTCCTCCCCGAAGTGCTGAGCCAGGGCTGCTCTCACGGTGTCCCTCACGTGCTGTTTGCCCAGAGCACTGTGAGGGTAGCTGGGGGTGTCCAGCACTCGGACACGCAGAGCTGACTCGCGGCCGTTCCTCCGGATGAGCCCCGAAATGCGGCCGCTGCGTCCCAGGCTGCAGCGTGTGGTCACAGAGCTGGGGCACAGACGGCTCTCGAAGTCTGCACTGCCCAGCAGGCTGTTGCCAGCAGCACTTTTGCCAGTCTGAGTCTTTCCAAGCACAACAAGGTTGATTGTCATCTCATTGCTGTCTGCCATTGTCAGTGTTTTTATCCACAAACCTGTCACTAAGTACAAATAACATTAGGTGCTTCAGATAGCTTCAGGGGGTGGGGGGGAAGAAGAGGCAAGAATTTCCAATATTCAGTGTTTTTTAAGTGTTTTTCCCTGCCTGAAATGTAAAAAGAGTTTCAGGAAGAAGCAATAATGTGGAGAGACAACAGAGAGGGGAGGAGTTGGGCAACACACTGTTGCCATTCTGGGACAGTAGTAGGTTAGGAAAAGGAGGCAAACTAGGGAAGGAAGAAAAGAATGGTGACAAATAGGTGCTGCTGTTATTAAGTGACAGTGTTTCAGGATGTAGGTATTTATTTGCTTTAGGGAAAAGAATAATCAAGGAGAAGTAGATTTTAAGGGAGCACTTTTTCACAGCTTAAAATATGTTTTTCATCAGCTACTACTGATGTTGAAATAGACGGTAGTCAGAAAGGGCTTTCTGATGCAGAAAAATACCTCCATTAAAAAAAAAAAAGAGGAGAGCTGAAATAGCCAATCTCATGTAAATGAGATTTTGGAAATGTATACTAAACCAACTTATTAGCACAGTATGTGGGAAAGAAAAACATAGACTGGTGGATAGAGAGAGGGAGCTGGCTTGGGATCATTTCCAGTTACTCTATTTGTTCATAAACAAGACCTCTCATTCTCTTTGTACTTTTCTGTAACCCAGTAGGGGTTGAAGGGGTTTGGTGTGTGCTGATCATCTAACAGGAAAACTTCTTATTTAAATAAGTTGAGATATGTTTGAGAAGGTAAAACCATAGTGGCAAATAGTGGATTTTAAGTTTCTGTGACTTGTGAACTTCAGAAAGAATTTTTTTGTTTGTTTTAAGATACTATGTTTAGGTACTCATAGAGAGGCCATGGACAATTTCAGACTGGGATTTCCTCCGATTAATTATTTAGATTCTTGCTGTTTAGTTTAAGCTTTCTCTCTCATATAAATTCCATGCCTAAATGAATATTATGAAATAACTTCAGTACAACAGCAAAGATGCAAGAGCTAGTAACATACTAATTTTGTTATAGTCAACATTGAATATGTATATGATAATCTTCCTTACTGGATTCACAGTGAGGTTTTTTTTTAATTTTTCAATGATGAATTTCCTTTTAAGAAATATATCTTATGAAATGGTTGTCTTCAGTTATTTATCAGTCTAGATATGCATTGTACATTTGTAGCATAATAATAGGAAGTAGTGGACATGGATTCATCCATTCCTTTTTTAAATCATAATCAAAGATTTGGTGTTTTTTCCCTGTAAGTAGTCTATGCTTAAATACTTAGATTAGTTTCATTTTGGGTCACTTACCTTATTTTCCCTTAATTTCTTCTTTCATTCAGGCTTCATTCATAAACCACATGTGCAGTATAGAAAGAAGTTCATATGTGAACTTTGAAACTAACAGCAGCCCCGTACCACGCTGAGACTGTTACGTACACGTTAATCTGGTTAATTTATTACTGATAGCTCCTCATTCAATTGCATATGTTTGGTCAGTAATTGGCACGGTTGAATTTTTGTAACTCAGCTGCAAATACTGTTTTTGAAGTCACTTAAGTGATTGCATGACATTGATATTTTTAAAAGTAAATTAATTCCACCAGCAGTTAAACATGCAAATAATAAATGTAGTAGTGGGATTCCTTTGTATTGCAAGTTCTTGAATGTGTCTTCATACGTGCATGTGAATAGGAAATGCACTCTCTTATTTTTGCAATGAATTACTAATTACAATATTTTCATAGCACAATGTAAATCATTTGCAGAGAAAAAGATGTTTGCTTAACAAAGATGGATTAAAATAATAACAAATATATTAAAATACAGAAAGTATTTGTGAGCCAGGAAGAAAACTGAAGACTTCTGGCAGAACTGCCAGTGGTATGCATTAGCTAATGGCTGTTAGCCTAATAATTTTTTTGCAAGCATCATTATTTGCCATGCTATAGTAACATTCAAACCAGAAATAGAAGATTGTTCAGAAGGACCTATCGCTTGTTTTTTTCCAATTTTCCACAAGTGGGAAGGTAACTGGTTAGAAAATAAATGTAAATTTGTGCTTTAATGACCAGGCTTTAGTTTTAGAATGGGAGAATGGATGAGCCTGTCCTATCTGTTTACATTGATCAGCCATCTCTCTGTAAATCCCAGGGGTGCAGGCAGAAGTTTACTCCAAGGGTATTGAGATACTTGTCAGTAAGAACATTAATCTGGTGTGTAAGCTGTATGTGGTGGCAGGAAAAGAGGAATGTGCTTTCCAGAGCCCAGTCCTGGCTGGGGATGTTGTGATCCGAGGTGTAGCTCAATGTGGGAGCTTGTAAGTGTTGGTTTACCACGTTACCAGGGCTGTTCCTGCCAGCCACAGCAGTGAAGGGGGGCTGCAGTTCCTCTAGAAGCCCGTTGTGTCCTGCTGTGGAGCCATGAGCCCAGCCAGTGCTCTGGCAGAAGGTAGGAACTCCTCATGTCAATTCACATTGTGAGTCATGAATGAGTTCCTCGTTTGGGTTACTTGGCTGAAGGTGACCATGGAAAAAATTTTGTTACTGAATGTTTTTCAAGTGTTCTTGGGCCTGCCTCTTCTAGAGAGAAGTCAGACATGAAAGCTGTCCCTGTAATTTTATGTACCTTTGGCAACTTCTTATGGTTCCCAGTGCCTTAGAGCTCTGTACCGTACACAGCCTTTGTGTCTCAAGGCACATTTATATAGAAAGTGTATGGCAAGGTCCTTCACCTGCTGGTGAATACAAACTCAAAGAAGACTGGATGAGGAGTCACTCGATTGCAAAGCAAAAGGGTAGATCAATCTCATAAATTATGGATCTTGACTTTTGTTAAATTGCCAGTCTAGATCTGTGTTTTTCATTGAACTGCTCCTTTGCACAGTAATGCCCCTTATGACATCTGAGTCATATATGTCCTGGCAGTTGCATCTAACTAGATAATTTTAGCTGCCAGGGACAAGGATTTAGACTACCAAAAAAAACTAGAATACCAGAAAAAAGGGAGCATTGTATGCAAAATACAGCTTGCCCAGCTGGATGCAGAACAGGGCTTTTGTAATGGCAAGATGGCTGTAAAATTAAGAGTGATGTAAAAGAGGTGGTACCTGAATGAGCTCTAAAACTTGGTGAAATTTTAAAAAAGCATTTCTTTTCAGTATTATTGTGAAAGGAATACAATCCAAGTTGGAACACATTTGGAAGGTCTTACAACTGCATGGGCAGAGGATTTTAAAAAGTTTTCTTCTTGGGAGGATTATGACAGGGAAAAATCAAACTGATTTACATGACACTTGCATGGGCTCCTCAAACCTGGAAAAAATCCTCCCCAAGGTGGCAGTATCAGCCTGCTCCACAGGTACTGTTAAACAGCTGGGGTCCCCTTGCTCTGCAGTCCTATGCTGAAATAAAATACCAGATCAGAAATGAGCTACAGCATTAGAAAACATGGGATAATTACAGGACTCTTCAGGCATCTCCTAAGATAAGAAATGTAAAAAGCATTTTTCTCTCTTCTGTCAGAAGAAACATTTTGAATTTACATATAAAATACAAACAGTAGCACTTTAATTAATGAATTTGAACATCAGCAATGGAAAGGTAGCAGTTAAGAAACAGAAGTGTTATTCACTGTTCCTTACATGACTCTTGAAAATCAAGGTCTTTTGTTTTCACTAGCTTTTGAGTCAGTGACGATTATTATGAGGCTTAAGATATAAGATCATAAAATTTACTGTCAGAACATCATCTTGTACAGAGTACAATAAAGTTGCCTAGGATGCTTTTTAGCACTGCTTACTTCCAGTGGGTGACCTATCTTTTTTGTTTGCTTTGGTTTTGTATTTCTTTAATTTTGAAATGGCAAAGAGAAAATCAAAACTGTGCCTATTACAGATGGGCAGGCAGAAAGGGTTCCTGCAACTGATAAAGGAAGCCTTGTACTGCTCCCATGGAAATATCAAGTCTAGTAAGAAATTATCAGGAATTTAAGGAAGTAAAATCCTTAATCTAATTGAACATAAGGATCATTTGTGTATCTAGCATTTTTATTTGACTTTGAATAAAGCAAGGCTAAAATACTTTGCAAGTAGCCATTAGTTTTGTATCTATAGAGTTAAGTAGAGTTGCATTTTATTCACATTAGTGTGTCAGCTGCTGTTCTGTTGTAGTCCCTGTGATCACCCAGTTGGTTTGCACACACCCTAAACAAGCTCTCCATGATGCCTGTTAGGGTATCCCCAAGCAGGCTAGATCTTGTAAAACCTAAAGAGCAGTTTCTCTTTAGGCACATGGTATCTCTTACCATGTGTCATCTTTCAGTTCCCACACCTTCCCATCCCTTACAGCTTCTTTCCTGATGTGGGCTCTCATTTTAGCCTAAGATGATGCCATAATAAGTAATTTAAGATGTGCTTTGATGAATTTCTCTTACTTAGAGGAAACCCAGTGAGGCCATTTTATGGATTACCACACACAAAGACAGGCTCTTAGCCTGCCCAAACAACATGAGAAATCCAGGAAGGTATGCAGTCCACATAGTCAGTGTGGCTTCAGTTCTGTTAGATGTGTAAATTCCAAGAAACAGCAAGCACATCACTGCTGAGAGAGAAATAGGACAGATTTAGTGGTGTTCTTCTCCTTTTGGACTTCATTCACACAAAAATCTTCTGATTCCAAAGGGAGACACATACAAAGTACACTAAAGGTTCCTTAAAACAGATGATTGGTTTTTTTCCCTTGCTTAATGCAGTCCTTAGTATTCTTGGTATTTTTAAACAGAAGTAATCAATTATCAGCAGTCTACAAGATCATGTTTCTTTTTGCAGTGTAGGTGGCTATGTAGGTTGTGTGCCTCTACATTGGCATTGCTAAGGGAAAAGGAGGTGGGATGTAGCTGCAGACTAAAGCTGAAATTGCACCAGCTCTTGGGTGCTGTCTGTTTGTACAACTGTGGAAGCAGCTCCTCAAGTTCCCACTGTATTTCTTACAGTGGATTAGGGGTTCAGGGCAAATACTGCTGGCAGAAAGGCAGATCAAGGAGTCGCTTTGTGTTTGAAAAAAGCCAAACAGAACTATCAGAGCAAGGAAAAAACATCAGCTAGACTTTTTTTCCTCCTCTCTATTCTCCAAAGGAATCACTAAGATCCACAAGGTATCTTTGTCTTTCTGTTGCAAATAATAGGCAACTTCAGATTAGAATGCAGCGCATTTGACATGCTCATCTGGTAAGACTCTGCTGTGGAAGTAGTGCAGCAATTCCTTGTGTTGGCAGGAATGCTAATCCTCTAAGCACTCTGCTTCTCCATGTGCTCAGAACAGCACTGGAACAAGCCACAGGAACAGAGTCTCTTCGTGTTAGTATGGTTTAGTGTGACATGGCTTTTCAAAATATGGGGAATGCAATGTAAAGTAGGGCATGTCACTTACTGCTGCAGGCTGCCAGCTTCTTAATTCTCTTAACAAATCCCACCTTCTCCATCATTTAAGTGATGATTTTCCTCATGGCATCATATCAATTTGTTTTTTAATATGCAAGGAATGTTTTTAATACACCAGATTGTGCTCTGCTGTCTCTTGATCAGGTTACTTAGAGATATTTCAACTACTTTGTTTTCACCTGCGTTGCCACAAAATGCTTTCCACAATATAAAGGTTGGGCATAAGTCCCTAGTGCACACTAGGCTATAAGACTGTCCCACAAGGCTGGCATGTTTGTGTCTGTTCATGACTTCATGAGAAAAATGGAAAATAGGCCAAGAAATTAAGGTGATATTGCAAGGAAGACTACACACATATAAATAATATTTAAAAGCAACAACAATAAAATCACCTCCAACAAACCAAATTCATAAACTGTTGATTTCAAAGGCACATATTTAGGAAAGAAGCAATAAGAAAGAATGAAAATACAGACTTAAGAATCCTTTTTCTCCTTTTTCCCTTGTACATACTTAGTTGGGTGAATTCTGTGACTTGCCTCATACATCTCCTGTTGAGACCACATGAGTCAGGATACCAGACTCATTCACTTTCTTGTGCTTAGCCTCAAAATATGTCCATGTGTAAAAGCATTTTGCCCCTGAGACAAAAGTCCTGTGAACAGTGAACATATTTGGAAGCTCAGGAAACCCAGATCTGGCTGTTATTTCTGTAACACTCATTCCCTAATTCTGAGAAGCTGCACAGTTTCTCAGTTTCCTCATCTAAATAATACAGGGAGTATCCGCCTCTTTTGAAAATGTGTAGTGGGAGTGATTTAGCTGATGGGAACAGATTTCTCTACAGTAATAACAGCATTTCTTGCATTAAAAAGGAAAAAAAAAGTGTTTTTATCATATTGTACGATGCTCTATAGGGACTGAAGACATACTTTCCAAAAATATTCTCATGATGCCTGGAAAGGCTATAATAATTGTAACACGAGTATGCACAGAAGTTGTACTGATGCACAGAGTTGAACTGGTCACACCGTTACTCTTATGCCCTCTAATCCTTAAGAGGTATTTCACAGAGTGCCAGTAATATGAATCTTACAAAGCTTCAACTTAAGGATGTGTAAAAATGACATATTTCTACTCAATAACATGCGTATCTGTGTGTATTCAGGACAGATTCATTACTCAGTTCCTTTATTTAAGGAATACATTTTCCAGGTTTTCTACGGTGTTAGTATTTCTATAGATATAACATACGTTGAGGACTTCTCTTAAAATACACAATAGATAGCAACTTGGTATTTTTATATTTTATGCTGATTCCAAACCTCTCCTGTCTTCTCTTTGTATACCTACCCTTTGGAGGCAACATGCTGAATAGCAAAGAGCATTTCTTAGAAATACAAGTCTAAGAAAGTGGATTATTAATTAGAAGTACTACACTTTTGGTTTTTATAATCATGATACTTGTGGACATCAAACCTGCGCAGATGCTTTTTTCCTATTTTAAAACATTTCAAACAAGCTGAATCTGAGATCAACTTTCAATATATTTCATGCTGTCAAGCCACTGAACATGTAATGTCAGAATTATCCTGTAAAAGTCGTCTTAGAAGACAATGTGGCTTACTTTGGCAACAGACTTGTTTGGAAAAGTGAAATTGCTGTAGACACATTATTAAAATTCTAATCAGGAAGGGGCACAAAGCACATGGCTACAGAGTTGGTATGTGGTTTGGGACTGAGACTGCCACACTTGCTAATTAACTTCAATACTTGTCACTTTCTAATATTAACTCTCACAAGATACTGTGAAGTTGGAGCTTTTCAAATTGATGCCTTTTCTGCATGAGAGGACAAAAGGAACAAAAATCCCTACCTGCCTTTCACAGTGGAAAGAATATAAAAAATCAGAATGCTTCCTCTCCAATGCTGTGTGTGTTGTAGCATCTGTAATGTGCTGTATTCAGGAATGTGTTACCTCTATAAATTGTGGAATGTGTCTAGGATCTTTCAGTCCTTGAAGTGTGACAGACCATTACCTTATTCAGTGGCTGGAATTTGCTGTTGATGGAAAACACAGAGCTGCATCACAGCTCACTCTCCTAAAGTTTTGTAGGTATAGAGAAATAAAATGAGTCTGTGCAAATGCTGCAGACCTGAAGCCTATGTACAGAGAGCCCTGGCACAACTAGGAGCAATGGAAGTCACACCTGAGCTTCAGATACAGCAGAGCCCTGAGAAGTTGCAGGATGATTGGACTTTTCCCTGAGTTCCTCCATGGTTTTATATCAGTGCTTGACAGACTTCATCTGATCTGCACACAGTGGGAGCCTTCTGCTGAGTATCCTCAGATAAGGTAGCCCAGGTCTAGCACGCAACATGGCACACAGAAAATGTGAACCCAGATCCTCCTGACATCCTACACCTTTTGTTGAGTCACCAAAAGTTAGACTGGAAATTTTAAAGGTAAAAATGGTACACAAAGAAACAAATATGGACTAGAAGAAAGTTTTCAGAAGTCTGTCATTGTTAATTTTATTTTGGCGGGGATTTTTTGTGGGTTTTTTGTGTTTTGTTGTTGTTGTTGTTTGGTTGGTTTTTATTGGTTTTGGTTTTTTTTTCTTGACGTCTACAAACCAGTTTGCCACTACAAATTAAACGAATTCAGGTCCTCAAAGTCTTGCTATCGCCCCCTCCTCCTTTCACCTGCTTCCCTTTGCATCTAGACTTGGCTTGTTTCCTTCTTCATGTGATGGTCTTTCCTGTCAGAAAGAGATGGGTGCAACTTTTGTGTATTCGATTCCTTAGTTGACAGCAGCCTCTCCATCTCAAAACAAAGTTTTAGGGTTGTTTTGGTTTTGTTTTGTTTTGGGTTTTTTCCCACTATCAGACATCTGGCATCCTGGAAAAAGTTTTCTTGCTGGTGCTTCCAGTCCTGATGCAAACCTGGGCTCCCTGTACAGAGTGGGATAAAGGGTCAGGAGGGAAGACTGATGATTACATGGCCTCACTAACCAACAATCAGGTTCATGCACTCTGATAAAGTAAGTGAAAGTATTGTGTCCCCTTCCTGTTCTCAGCTCTGTTTTTTATCTGAAGAGTTAAGCCTCTGATGTATTTTACAATGAAACTGCACAAAACCATGAGACGAGTTTAAGACGTGGCATCACGCTGTGAATAACTTCTGTGGCAGAGATGAGAGTATTCCATCTGGAGTGCAATGCAAGAGGAGCACTGTTGGTGGAAATTCAGCTATAAAATCCTGTCATGCAATGTTCCAGAGCCTTTTCTCAGAGCAGAGGTGTACAGGGGACAGCTGTATAGCAGAGACCAAAGTGTGAATCCCAAGAAGTTCTGTCTCCCAGTTAAGTGAACCAGCAAGAATAATTCAGGGCTGCAAGTGAAGTTCAGTTTTGAATTGGAAAAATAAAATTATGTAGTGAGTTTATATTCTTGCATTATCTCCCCTGTAGCTCAAACAGTGCTTGCTCATTGTCGCAGCTAAGATTATACAAAACTTCTTTTTAGAGTCAGCATAAAATCATCAAAGGCCCATGAAGAAAAAAACAAGTAGTAATTTTTTACACCCACATTTCTTTCTTCAGAAATGGCATTTGTCTCAAATGAGAGAAAGAATTCATTAAGAAAAAAAGAAGAAAAAAAAGAAACTGTAATGCTGGAACAAAAACTTTCAGCCATTAGCATTTCCGTAACCTCACAACACCCAATTATCATGTCTTAATTTATAATCTTGGTGTAAAGAGAAAATACGGTTTTGTTTTTCTTGTTTTAGACTTGAATAATGGAAGGATTATATATATAAATTTACTGCATTTACATCGAAGATGCGTTGGTTTTAGCATCTGTCAGAGAGCTGCATCTTAAATTGCTCTTCGCGATCATCATTTGGCTGTTATTTTCTGGGGAGTTGGGGATTTCAGACTGGTTTTGAGAATTCTTATTCTAGCAAGAGCACAAATCCACCCTGATTTTAAAAAGTGCTCTCTACTTACCATGCATACAACTGGAATTCAGTGGTGAAATTATCCAGGGAATGTGTCAGGAAAGGCGGTCATGTATGAGAGCACGCAGAGAAAGCTGAGAAATCATAAAATGGAAAGAGCTTGCAAAAAAGGAGTCGGCTTCAGTAGGTGGGAGATTAAGGGACTGTCTGAAATATGCACTATATCCTACTGGCTGGTGCTGCAGTGTTCAATATTAGCCCATACAATTTGTTGTGCTGTCTCTCCCTGTGATATTCACTGTTATGGAAGACTCAGCTTGTGGAGCCTGGCAGCAGAAAAGAGGAGTTACTCAGATGACTACACACTGTTTAGAATTTCTGCATTTGGGGGATATTATGGAATTGCTAACAAATTAATCTATTTTAATTGTAGTGGCATGTATGTATTTCCTGTCCCAACATATCCATGCCTATTCTTAGCACACCAAAAGAGTTGCAGATTTTTTTTTCCCCTTGAATACAAAGAGCATGAAGAAAAGTTATTTTCTAGACATCAAAGAGAATGAAGTCAAAATGACCAAACACAGAAAATTGAACAGAAATCTAAATATTGGCTTGTTCTATGCCATTTAATGATATCAAGACCAGCTATTAGAGTAAGCAAAAAGGGGAAAAAAGAAAGGGAAGGTTTCCCCAGAGTTCATATTTAATCATAGACAAAAGTAAATTGTAATTTGGACTGTAATGTGGTGAAAATAGCCTATTTGGACCTTAGTACAAGGATAATGTGGTAATTCAAACTGTCATTTTAGTAAGACTTATTATGTACTTAAGTCTGCACTTGCACATGAGTGATTTTTATTTCTAGTGTTTCACCTTTCAGATTTCTTGTATCTGAACATATCTAACCTTACTGAAATACGAACTTAGACATAGGGGTCCCTTAACTGCAGCTATGTCATCAGTGTAACATAGGAAACCAACAGTTTAGAGTCAGAAGTTAAATATATCCGAGGAAAATGGGGAGTGTACAGGCTCCTGTAGTACACTTCTACTCCAGTGGGAGCCTTAGGAAACCTGTGTGTCTGTTTGCATCTGATACCAGAAATGTAAGTTCATATTCACTACAAGATTAGAAAAAGGTATTTTCCTAAGGTGCAGATTACAGTGGGATCTCTGAAAAGAATATTGGTCCTGGGGCAAAAAGCAGGTGAAATCCCTGAGGCTAAGTACAAGAGCATTACAGGGATGCTCCAAGGAGTCTGCTTCTTCATTGTCTTTTGTACTAAATAACATCTCTAATTTTCAGAAGTGCTCAGCCTCCAGTGGTCAGCCTCATTTGTTTCTATAGGGAGAGCGAAAAGTAGCAGTTTTCATTTAGAATGTTGAATTTAGGTGTTTAAACATGGATTTAAGAAACAAATGTTTTTTCTTAGAAAAAATAAGATTAATAGAAAAAGAAAAGAAAAATCCCATGTCTCTGTTCTTTACCAGTCCCAGTTACCTGTGTGGGGGTGGTCTCTTGGAATCTGGATGCGCCTCCAGCAAATCCTGCAGCATTCCTGTTGGAAGCCCTTGCAGAAGTGCATTTAGAAGGCGAGGCTTGCTTGGAGTGTAAGGCCATATCCAGCTTCCACAGGCATAGATGACTATTTTAGTGCTGAATTTGTCAGCTTCTCCTCCAAATCACGGAGTTTTTCTCCTTTTCTTGTGCATATGGGTTTTTCTTTTCTTTGACAAGGCCCCAAATACAAAGAGCATACACTGATTTCCAAACTGTGTCATTGTTCACCTCTTTCCTGTGTTTTTCAGATTCTCTTGAGTTTGCTTTGAACCTTGTAGACTCTAGTCTGCAGGTTTTCACATTTATTGACTGAAAAGAGTTTAAGAAGGGTTAGAAGCATAAAATTTTGACTGTGGCAGTAGCTGAAGAACAGACTTTAATGTATGAAGGCATCAAACAAAAGGATGGAAGACTTGTGGGTAGGCACTGTTAGGTTTATTGATGGGGAAAAAAGGGCAATGCTCTTGCACTGAACCAGTGGAATATGGCAATGGCAAAATATCATGAAAATTAGTTTGATTTCCATGCATAACAGTAACTTAGGGCTCTTTCAGGTATGGCAGACCCAATTCCTTTCTGCTATATCCCCAAATAACTTTGTTGGATTTTTTTGCCTTAACTATTATAGTGCTCTCTTGGTTGGGTGCGCTGATAAATCATTGGAGTAGTGCTGGTTAAAACTGAAATAACATTGATGTAAGCGACACCTTTCACTTCAAATTGAGATGGCAAAATATGTCCAGCCTCTTGAGAGGAAATGACAAAGAGCTCTGGCATACTAAAGGAAAGCTAAGCATTGTAGCTCTTGGGATCACATTGAGAAACTCTTTCTAAGGCCATGGCCTCTCACTTCATATTTTCAAGTGTCCAAACTGACTTTAATTCTGTTCAAAAGGAGGACAGTCAGACTTTTATTTTCCCTGCAAGTTTGCGTTCTCATTTCTCTCACTTTCACAAAGAATGTTACCTCGGAAACATTAAATGGGAAACATGTGCTTCAGGGCTAATGGTATTGCTTCTTTGTAAGGTCAGCTACAAAGTCTCAACATAAAGGCTTTGTTAATCTAAAGTGAAATAAAAGCAGCTGTCATAAAGCATTTGATATATAAACTCTCATTTAAAGTTGTATTATATTCCTCTTATTATTTTTAATAGTCTGAATAGAGAGAGAGAGAAAAATATTTATTGAAAGGATAAAAAGCAGCACTCTTCTAAACTTCTCAAGAAAGGGGAGACAAATATTTTGTCACTGATAAAAAGCCACCATCTTTAAGTGCCTTTTTCACCCTCTTTGGTTCTCATTTCTCTTAGATTATATACTCTGCCTACAAAAGAACAAGGAGTGTTGGTATTCTGTAGCTGAGAAGAGCAGACAAGAAAAATAAGTTTTCCAGCTTTCTAAACCAAAGAAAGAACATTTTGTCTTTTATTTATTAAGTTCTGATTTCATGACTCCTCCACTCAAGGGTTTAATTTTGGTTGGTGGTCCCAGGGAAAGGATTTCTCCCATGTTCTTACTTTGTCCATCTGAAAGTTGCCATCAATATTGACCAGAAGCAAGTGTTGCTGTTCATGTCATGAGACCTCTGTGTGCTGATGAATCCTGTTTTTTCCTCTCAATGCAAATAGAAGTCACTTCTGTCTGCTACTGACCCCTCCAATCCCTACCTCATATCTCATTAAGATTAATGCAATTTGTAAGGTTGAGTTACTCCCTGCTACAAATGATCATTTGCTCTTTTTTTGGGAATAACTTTGGGTGTTGTACATCGAGTCACAAAGAAAACAGCTCACATCACAGGAGCTTCATCTTGGATATACACTGGGGAAAATCACTGGCCCTGCTGGGTTTCTTGACTGACAGTTCCAGCTAAGAAATCCATGGATTCTTACCTGCCAGGACACATGAACATCAGTTGCTAGATATGAAGAGTTATCCTCATGCTGTTCATTTTGTGATAGTATCTATAGTGCTTTTACAACGTTTTTAGTTATATGTAGGTGCCAAGAAAAAATGCTCCCATTTTAAAAACCATGAATCACTATGTGTGTCTGATTCTCCTCTCTAAAGATTCTTTTGCAAGGACAGGTATTAAAAATCAGAACCCATAGACAACTTGGAGGGCAAACTATTTAATTAAGAAAATTAGAAACTTTTTGACAAACAGTTTCAGCTGTCTTTTTGTTTTTTCTAACTTCAAAATTAATTTCTGCGTTTATCTTATTTAATATCTGTTTAATATATTTCATATTTTTGCTTCCCCACCCTCAGAAAATCTTTCTGCATTCACTGTAGGTATTTTTATTTAGGTGTAGTTTTATGATAGGATAAAAAAGCCTTTGTTTTCAGTGTATAATTATAGCTATTCTTTATAAAGCCTATATCCATTTCATAACATACATATTGAGATACTTCTTTTTGTGAACTTTAACTGGAATATCCTAAAATCTCTTTTATAACTCTTTTGGATATTTTTCTTTTGTTTTTATTCTTTATTTTCTTCTCTGGAAAATCACAGTTTCTCTTTTTACAGTTCTTCAAGAAATCAGAAACCTTATTAAAAATTGTCAAAATTAAAAAGGCATGTTCTGTGAAACCAGAATATCTGTCTAAGTGTTTTTATTGTCCATTCTTCCTTTTACACAAGATCAAAGCGTCAAGGGACAAGAAAATAGGGTGAGAAAAGTCAATTCAAGCTTGCAGAGTTCATGCTCTTGCCAAATATTTATCTAGTGATTCATCAAAAATGTTGCAAAATGTAGTACTGGATTTTTAATGATCACAGGTTTCACTGCCAGTTCTTATAAGACATCCTGTTTTTGTGCAGTGCTTTAAACAAAAGAAAAAATCAATACATTAGCTTGAACCATAATTCAGGGGCAACTGGAAGCCACTAATGGGATGGACATAGCTCATTATGAAGTGGTTTTTAAAGGAATGTAAATACTTTATTTGCTGATACTAGAAAACTCACATTTAATTTGACTGTAGAGAAATGTCTTGTAACTGAACCAGTTCCTGTTTCTGCTCACAGAATGAAGAGATTCCTCAAGAGTGAGATAAACTCTAAAAAAGAAGTGGCACAGGCATGGCAAGAGTAATTTCTCTCATTTCAGTTAGCTGAAATAAAAGGTGAAATTTCAGAACTACAAGCCATGAGATAGCACACAAGACTGCTTGTTAAAGAGCACTGATGTGGTTGATAGGAATCCTTGTTGTGTGAAATGAATGGACACACAGGGGATGCAAACACACCCTGACCTCTGTTGGCAAATTTGGCATTGATTAAGCAAGACAGTGAAAGTAGAGCTGAGCAGAGGAAACAAGGTGAAACAGAAAGGTATGAGTCAATATCATAGGAGTTCAAGGACAAAATAATTGTGAATGTAGTCAAGGTAATATATAACTTATCAGGGTAATAATATGTAACTTATTATTCAAGGTAATATAGAACTTATCAATTAAAACTGAAACTTTTCTGCATGAAATCTGTTATTTTGTTGACCATGTACAAACTGCTAATACAAAAGGGTTTGTTCCAACAATTCCTAACTACTGGGAATTGCTGCATTCCAGCTGCTGGCCTTGTTCCCTCTATAGGTGGCTGTACTTCAGATACTGGCCTATTCTACTGTTCCTATTTTCTGAGGAGCAGCACTGAAAGAGGAGCTCAGTCTATGAAGAAGAGGAGAGGCCTTGAGAGGCTTCAGGTTCTGAAGCATTTTCCTGAGTGGCCTTTCCATGATGCTCTGCACAAAAGTGAAGCCAGTCAAATACCTCTCTTTTTCAGCCTAACCACAGATATTTTCCACCATGTTTCCTACTATATCACATATCAGAAACTTATTTAAAAAAAAGAAAAGTAGGAACGGCAGAATTAATGTACAACCATATAACCTATATATTTATGACATCAGCTTCTAGATAGCAAGAAAAGAGAAGCAGATACTGAGAGGTAACTCTAGAAACTCAGTTTTAAGGAGCAGAACTGCTACCAAAGATAAGTTTTGCTGACAAAGCATAGTATGCCTGCTATTCAAGCTGCATAGCATGTGTCTATATGAGCAGCTTACTCGAAAATTTATTTTAAGACTGACCCATGACCTTTTTTTTTATATGATATTCTTAAGAGTGAGAATGCATAGTTCAGTGCAATGAACTGTGGTGTACAACCACATACAACCACAAAGGTTATATATATACTAATGAAGGTATAAGATAGAGAACAAAGTTGGAATGAAATGCATGGGAAAACTTTGGCTCTCATACTACACAGAAAAAGGCAGGCAGATTTGTCTCTTGAGAAACATGAAGGAAAACACATAACTAAAATTTTAAACATACATGCTTTTTGGCTTCTCTTCCTTCCAGGATTACTGAGGTAATGAAGATGGGATTCTACTTGTACTTTTAGAAATGTTACTAATGACATTCCTGATTGCCAATGGAAATAGCTTTGCTGACTGCTGATGGACTGAATTAATTTCTTTTGGAGCTGTAAAACATTGACTGTTCCAAATCATCTTAAAGATGCCCCTTCTCAGTCACTCCAGGAGAAAATTTCCAGCAAAAAAATCCATCAGGCTTAACACATGTAAGCAAGGAGAAGTGTCCAGCCTTTCTAAAAGGAACAGCAGAGAACTGGGCACATGCTGCTCCACGGCACTCAAACCCTTCTCTAGTGCTGCTGCTTTGGCAGTGTTTTCACACTCATCATACGGCAGCAAAGAATATTAAAACATGGAATCTTCACCCTGCTGTTAAAAGCAGTACTGACAACAAATTATCCATTTTAAAGAATTGTCAGGTTCTTACCTGATCATGGTTTTCTACTTCAGAAAGTAGGGAAGAGTGTAAGAAAAGTGGCTCAGACTAAGCTGAATAGGAATTAGAGTGCAAGAAGAAGAGGGCTAAATGGCTTTGCTCACTTGCACAAATCTGTTAGACTGAACAGTGGAGAGACAATAAAAGCAGAGATTTGCTGTGGAAAGGAATCTGAAGCCTAAAAGGAAATAGCCTTCTTGCAATGTTTTTCTTTAGATTACATACCAAGTGGTTTCAAGGAACAGTGTTAGAGTTTTGAAATCTATGAGGGAAGTCTCTCTCTACTCACTTCTGAAATAAAAGGTTTTCCAAACACTCTAGCAAATAAACAATAGAAAGAAAATATGTGGTTTGTTTTGAGAAGTGCACAAAAGCATTTATGGCAGCTGTAAAGCATTGTTGATATGATGCTATTATCTTTTTTACCCAGCAAAAATGTAGCTTCGATCCTTATCACCTGTGTGACACAGGTGATGCAATACAAATGAGATTACTCTTGGAATGCCAGGGGAAGGTTTTGCTCCCTTTTTTGAGGATGGGTGTGGGTGAGTATGGATCTGTTTTCTGCAAGGTGTTTTTTGTCTAAAGAACTGCAGTAATGCTTGATGTACAGTTAGTTATTTTGATTCTTTTACACTGCAAAACTAAAAGAGAAGCTGACTTCTGCTGAGCAGCAGCCTCTGGTTTTCTATATTGAATAATGGAGGTGAGTGGCTGGGTGCTGAAGCAAAGTTGCTGTTGAGGTGTGGAAGTTATTTATTAAGGTACAGAATGAAGGAGTGATCTAGATGTAAGCTGGGGAGGGTGAGAAGATAGACTGGCACAGTGGAAAAGTGGTGGAGTTTCATTAGTTAAGTGGAGGATACGTGAATGAAATCCCATTTGCTGCTTATAGGTGCACAAAAGGATGTGGACCCCCATAAATATCTTGGTATTTTATGGTACTTATTGCTTTTTTGGTTCAGGCTTGGGTGAGTTTCAATGAAGCTGTTTCTGTGCATGTCTAAGAAATTCATCCACTCTCTGACTGCTACCAAATAGCCCCAGTCTCTAGAGATTTGTTCTAACTTGTGAGCTTTCTGGGGAAGCAGTTGATGACTCAGTTTTCAGTTGGGCTGTTATGGAGAGATGGATGCCATTTGGATGTTGATCCAGTTTATATGTGCCCTGTGTTCTGGGGGAAAGCTGGAGGAGATGAAGGCATCAGCCTCACTGCTTCTGGAGCCTTTCTTGAAAGCCCAGTTTGTGTGAGGGCCTGGCTGCCATAGCATTGAACTGAAAACTGGCAGAGAGGCTGGTTTAGGTCTGCATGGGGAATAGTGGTTTGTTTTTCAAGCTCCACTCTGAGGTAAGTTCTATGTGCTGCATGGCTTTAAATTGTGTGTGTTTTGGTATATGGACTCTCAGAATATGAATATGTGTCAGATTGTCTTCCCAATATAGCTAAATGCCTCCCCCTGAGCCTTAGTGACAGTGAATCCAGTCCTGGAGGTACTGAGTTGAAAGGGCTTTGTGTTTACAGGTGTGTGAAGCTCTGCAGTGTGTTTTGTATCTGCTGATGTGTAGGGAAGAGACAGCCAGTGATGCTGTGGTGGAGCTGTTAGAGGGAAGTAGTTATTGTCTGCCATTATGGCTCTCACTGCTCACCACGGACATCTCTGGTGAAGGAAGTAATGCAGCTCAAAACCAAAAGGAACCTCTTCTGGTGTGTGTGAAAGTTGGTGCTTTTCAAAGAATTACTCCTTGTCTACTCATGCTGAACATAGGATGCCACATATGGATGGGGAATGATTAAAGAATGTATTTTTAAACTCCTGTATTCACTTAATTTAGAATTTATGCAAATAGGCCAACCCCGTAAGTAGTTTCATTTCTTTATTCCTTCTCACAAAGAAGAGTTTCACCAACTTGAAAGAAAAAAGGGAAGTTTGTATGGAAAATCTGAGGCTGGAGTCAATTAGCCTAACTTTTGTAACTGTCTTTATTCTGGGTGAAGTTGCACCAGCTTGAAGGCCAGTGCTGAACTGGCATAGCACAGGTGTGCTCAGGATTAACGTGCGGAGGTGAGGGGTGGATCACACTAACTCCAGGAGGCAGGGAATCAGCTGGTACCAGTTAGCCAGCAGGACATATGCCTCTGCCTGGCTGCCTGCCTGCCTGGCACATGCCTGTGCAGTAACAAGAGCCAGGCAGGACTTGGGAGCACATTAGGAGACAATTTGACACAGGAGCGAGCGGGCGGTGCGGAAGATGAAACAGGGAGTTTTAGAGGTAGGCGTAGAGTAAATTACCAAAGCGTTTCTCTTTTCCATCTGTTTAATTTGAAGTCTGATTTCATAATAAGTGATCCCATGTGGTGCTTCCTTAAAGTAATACTTACCTATTGTAAGCCTTTAAACATTCTGAGATGCCTGAAGTATGAAGTAATTTTCATCTATTAGCTGGAATGTACTAATCTCACTTAACAAATTTTTTGACTGCTATTGAATATTTGAATGCCATTTTTACTCCTTGTTCTGCTCCCTCCCCATCCTGCCAGGGACAGAGCAGCAACCCTGGCACAGACACAGCTGCATCACATATGGTTGAGTTGGTGGTGAATGGTGGTTGAGTACAATGTTTTAGCTGAGTGTGTGTGTTTAGACAATATAAATCAATGGGCTAGTATAGTAATATAGTGAGTAACTTTCTCCCCAGTTCAGCTGTAGGTTTTAGGAAAAGCATTACTACAGGGGTGGTAACTTCCTTTTCTTTTTTCTTTCATTTTTTTCCTTTCTTTTTTCTTTTATTTTCTTTTTTTTTTTATTTTTCCCTTTTTTTCCCCTTTCCATCAGAATTATGATAAATGTGGTGATGGCTCCCTCTCACAAGACAATCTGGCTTGACTCTTGATAACAGTCTTGAAATCTCACTCACTTGATTGTACTCATTTTGGTGATGTGAAACAAAAGAAACAACATTCTGTGCTTGTAGGTTTTGTTGCAAGGAACAGCACTGAGAATCTGAGGAATGCAAGAGTTTTCCAATAAAAACATCACAGTAATTGCTTTAAAGGAATGATTCATACATGTAATCTTTCAAGTATGCTGGCATGGATTTTGTTAAGACAGATTGACTTGGCTAGCTTGATAGGTGCTATTCTTCAGAGATGATACCTAATGATAATCAAGATATCTTGTCTGATCTCAAGGCAAGGTAGGGCCAAGTAAGGCTAAATCTTGGATGTGAAACTTTCTGGACACAAAGGTTTGCAGAAGCAGATGCTTTTTATTTTGAGAGATGCTGCACTGGTAGAAGCGATCTCTTTAATTACCATCCTGACGATCTGGTGACACTAATGTGAATCATTCAGGTTGGGAGGAGCCTTAGGAGGTTGCCCAACAATGAATTCAGACACAGTCTGAAGTTCCCTAATTAAGGAAACTTAATAATTTAGTTAGAAAAGGATAGCTCTCGGGTTGGTACAGCCACATGTGCTGTCAGCCTTTGCTGTTGGCAGATCACAAGTCACTGATGTTTAGAGTCCTGTCCACCAAGACCCCAGGGGCTTTGCAGTGGAGCTGCTCACTCACAGGGCCTGCACAGCTCTTTCCCTGTGAGAAGAGAACCAGGATGCTTGAGAGACAAAGTTCCTGCTCTAACTCCCCGGCTGATCTGTGATTTTCATTATTAGTCCACTGCCTTTTTCTGGTTGTAATTGTCTGTAAAGGATTGCTGCTGCATGCTGCTTCAAAAGGTGCCATGTCCATCTTCAAAAGGATTGGGTTTAGGTCAGAAGCAATGTCTGTATGGTGTAAACCTGGGAAAACATGAATAAAGCCCAGATAATCTTGGGGAATGCTCTGAAACTTTCTAAATGAAGAACAAATATGCACGATCTATTTAACTGGTGTCTCCAGTGCTGCTGTTAGTAGTTGTAAATATTTTTCTCAGTTTTCAATGAACAGGTCTTGATCAGGAGTAACCCTGCTAAAGTAATGTCACACTGAGGTGTTTGAACTTATTTAGAAGCTTTTTCACCTTACCTTTTATTTTTATGTCTCTATTTTACCCTAATTTTTCTAAGGCTCATGGTTATGGGATTCTCTGCATCTTAAATAAGTAAAATTTTTATTTGAATACAGTATTACTCACCAAACAGATAGCTCACTTCCTGTGAGCTATCTGTTAATTGATCATGAAAGGAGATGTACTAGCACTGAATAAAAAATAAATAAGAGCTTAATTAATCCTAGGATCAGAATGTAGGTTAAAAGTGATATGCTAGTTATTCTATATATTTGTATATACATATTATTATACAATATCCTATGACCTGTTCAATGCATAAAGATTACTAAACTGAATATGATGAGATTCACACTTTGTGTTGCTACAGGGTACAGCATGTGATCCCCACCAACTGAAGTTGAAATGCCATCAAAATGTGGAAATCCATTTTTTTGTTTGCCACATGCATCCAGTGATGTTGTAATTGTGGAAATATTTTTGGGTTTTTCTTTCTTCCAACAGAAAGTATGCTATTTCATCTTCCTGTCTCTTTAAAGAATATATTTAATGCAGATTCTAATATGTATTTTTTGTTTAGCTCTTCATACTGAGGGACAGGTGTAAGCTGGGTCTCCAGAAAAAAACAGGAATCTTTCTGGCTTTTACTTTGTGTATGACTGTAGAGAAATATTGAGGTGGTAAGGGCTCACACTTGTTTACAGGAAGCTTCTGCCTGTGAAACTGTGCTTGATCATTTTCAATTTCTTTGAAACAAAAAAAGTTTTTAAAATGTGTTATTTTTGGATGGTTCCTTTCTTGTAGTATTGAGGGCAGCTTATGAACTTCAGTCCTCAGTTTGTGCTACTGAAATAATCTCTAGCCATAGATATAATGCACATGGAAAACTGATACCTTCAAGGACTTTTTTCAATTAAAAAGTAAAAAGCATTACAAAACTGTCTCCTTTCAAGGTTTCACAAAAGGCCCAAGTATGATAAAATCACAGGCCCTGAAATTTTCTGGAACTTGAGCATTTATTAAAGGTAATTTACTTCTGTTCCTCTCTGCATATGGATCTAGAACTAGTTTCCCAAATCTGTTCTTCCTCTTTTCCTCTTGAACCCCACATTTTGCTCTAGGTGGTTTTGATTTAGCTAGACACAACAAATGGTCCTACTGGTGGCACTTGTGGCAGAGGGGGCAGTTATCTCAATGATTATTCTGTCAATAGAAGGCTGCATTTTGCCCATATTGAAGGCTTCTTCACAGTAAATCCCCAAATGTATCCTGAGTCTTTATGGACAAGACATCTATGTAGATACTTCATGGCTGTGATACAAGCTGAAGGATGTCTTTATCAACTGAGAACATATTCCTTCTGAAAGAATGTGCTGCTAGATTATAGCTTTGGCTGCCTTTGTTCCTTAAAAAGTAAATATTTGCAGGGTAAGCCACATTAAATTGTGACAGTTTTGGGGGTTTTTTCTTTTTTTTTTTTTTTTTTTTAATATAAATTGTTATTTAGAGTGACTTACAGCCTGTTTAAAATGGCAGAGAATGTATTTCTTCTTGCACCTTTTTGAGACCAAGTGCTTTGTATGCGGGCTTAGTTTTGGAAATAGCTGGTATTACCAATTTAGGTGTACCAGAGTAGAGTAGTTCAAATAAGGGAGAGTTTTCTGTGAGCTATCTGTTAATGCTTGGTTCATGCGAGTGCTAAATAATACTTCCTCACTTCATGCAGTTCCCTGCTCTATGAATAGTTCAAAAAACATCAATAGCTCTAAACTGGCTTAAAGACTGCTGGGAAAAAAACACCCCTTGTCAAAATCTGATGTTCACTGGATTATCTTTGTCTCCATTTGACATTGTTTTACATTGTTTTATAGTGATCCAAATAACTGGTTGGTGTTTAGAGAGGGAAAAAGTAATGGGAGATGTTAACATGACTTCAGTGTTCAGAAAAACTGGAGTTTAAATATTTGTCCCAGCTCTGCAATGACAATCCTACATTCCAGCAGACTGTACAAGAGTATTTTCCTTATGGTCTTTTAGAGTAACAAATTCTATTAGATTTTTACAAATTTTATAAATATACACAGGAGAATTTTTAAGATATTTGTCTAGCTATCTTATTAAAAAAGTTGGTGGGAGTGGAGGAGAAGAAAGTAAAAAAAGCCCAAACCATTACCACCCCCATGCTCTCCTGAACTGCCCATGCCTTTGTTTGTATTGCATAATAAAAACAGAATGTTGACTTTTTATAGGAAATTAGGAAAGCAATTGATGAATAATATGATCGTTTGCCTCCGGGCATATTGAGAAATGCCTCAAAAATGGCTGAAATACAATGTTACTCTTGGAAAGCAAACAAAAGATCAGTCCCCTCTTACTACAGAGGATCAATGCAGTCACTTGCTGAACAAGAGAGAGTGAGGATTTTTGTAAATTTTGGATTCGCTAAAGAGCAGGGGTCTATACAGCTGGGAAGTAGAGCAGGACTGTGACAGCCTCATGAATCCAGTGTGAGATTGAGAGAATTACAGAGCTGGTGCAGCCACAAACAAGACACACAGGAGCAGGACTCTGATTTCCTTGCTGGCTAGACTAGCTTCAGAGCACTTTGGGGTTTATTATGTGGTAGATTGAAAGTCCTGGCAGACAAACACCCATTAGCAGAAGTGTTAGCCTGTCCTAATGGGAGTGTGGGTAACAGTTCCATCTACTCCATCTGGGACAACTAATTACATTTGTTTAGTAATAATTGAGAGGAGGGGAGAAATCCTCAAGCCTATACACTCTTTTATCTTTTGTATTTTATTTGTGGATTACTGAAGCAGCCAAATCTCACCCCCAGAAATGTACATGCATGCAGTTCCTAAAAGTTGAGTTCCTGCAGATTGTTATATAATTGGAAGGAAAAGAGGCTGGTCATGCTTAATTTTGATGAGTGATTGGTGAATCAAAGTCTGGCCATCACTGAGCTCTTTCAAGTCGCTGAATTTCAAATAAAAAATAGCCTTTAAACTATGCCAGCTGCAGTATGACATTGTCTTATCAGTATAGTTGAAAACCTGAAATATCTTAAGTAACATTATATATACATTTATTTATTTATTTATTTATTTATTAAAGCAATGGAAGAGTCTTGTAAGAGTGTGTTCTTAGCATGGATACAATAGGCTGCCAAGTGTTTTCTGAGGAAAAGTTGCTTGTAAACTTTTTCTGTTAACTGGTGTATAATGAAAGTTTCGTAATGAATAGATTAATTAACTGTTTTATCAGAGTAAAAAAGGCTTTTCTGTTTAATTTTGTTTCTTCTTTTAAGTAAGAGAAGGATTTAACTGATGTTTGTTGGCTAAGCAAAGCACTGCCAGCCAGTGAGCCAACATTTAGGGATGGAAACTGAACAGGGAAGTTGCAGGCAGTAGAAAGCAGCATCCCATAAAGCCAGTTGTCATTTAGCTAGGTTGGCATAGGAACCAGTTTGCAAGAGCACAGCTTAAGTACAGACATATCTTAGTATTTTAAAGTCTCTTTCATCTGGAAACCTCAAAAGAGCAAATGCATGAGCTCTTCCAGTATCTTTGTCTTTTATGGCAGCGTTATGAGCCACAGAGAAATAGAATGTTACTGCTTGATCTGTCTAAAAACCAGAAGAGAGTTGTGTTATATGACAGGAATAATTCCTGAACTTCCACCAAATTCTTGGTAACTGCCACTAGCAAATCCTTCATGTCACTTCACATGCTTTGAACAAAGCCTTGATTGTGACAACAGTGAGACCAGAATTGGAACAGTCATAGCTCCAGTGCCGATTGACCCCCTTCATTTGCATTGCCTGCATCCCAGCCACAGGTGGGATTCCTTGACAGAAAGAAGAGTAGCTCCTAGAAGAAAAGGGTGACAGCCTGTGAAGGAGATGTTTGGATTTACTGTAGAAACAAAAACAGTGGCCAATGCTGTTTCAGCAAACTGGTCAAGTAGGAGCACATAAGTGATCTCTACCGCAAATAAAAGATCTCTGTGACCTCTCATCTTGCTCTGATGCGAACACAAGGTGTTAACTAGAAAAATCAATGATATTTTTAATGCAATTAAAGCAACTTTGTGTCAGCTTAAATGTTTACTATAAAAAAGCACCCAAATATCATCACTGGGAATAATATTTTTTCTTCATGTTGATAATGAGACAGATTAAGAAATTAATATAGAATTTAACTGTGGTGGCTGGACAGCATCACCTACAGCTCATTTAGGCTGTTTGGTGGTATGACCAAAAGATCTGCTTTGGCAGCATATTACCTGTAAGTGAAAAAAGCTGAAGTAGTAACCTTAATGTTGTTGCAAACTCTTAAAAACTACTGTAGCTACTCATATCCAAGTTTCCCAAGAAATGTTTGTCGCAAGTAATGCTGAACAAAGGAGATGCAGCCTCTAGGAGTTTCATCTGGGTTTGAAAAAACCCAAAATGACGAACCAAACAAAATGACCGCTAAAACTACATTTTGATTTCCAAAAGCATGAAAAATTTCATATTACTCAGGAGAAGAAAAAGCAAGATGCCAGCTGATTCCAAAAAGACTGTCACAAAGACTTGAGGTTTAGTGAATACGCTGGGTGTTTTCAGTCATGCCTTTGAGGTTCACCCACTAACAGTAGTGCTGAAAAATGTCTTTAAAGTCTGCATCTTGTTCTTTTGATGGATTACCAGAATCTCCAGCTCATGTCTCAATGTAATGCGACATAAACTGCAGCTAAAGCAGAGAAGGAGGAAATTAGATGAGAATGCCTGAAGAAACTTTGAATGTCCTTGCTTTGATGTATTTCACAATCTTAGCATGATTTCATAGCTGGCAGTGTACAGTATATATAATACTCAGCGAGCCAGCACAGCATGGCAGCCTGAAACAGCAGAATGTATTATATATCAAGTGAAAAGTGAACTAAATATGTTAGGAATAACTGCAGAGTTCAAACAGAGCTCTTATGAAAGTGTTGATTACGGCTCTATCGTTTTGGATTCAACTGTTAGGGGGTTTTTATTTCTGAAGAAGGTATTTTTATCCCTGTGATGCCTAGAAAGTATTCAAGCATTTTCACTCTCAGATTATAGCAAAGAATGAATAAAAGTTATGTTGTTTTTCTGTACAGTGAGCATACCTTGTAATTAGATGTAAGAGTAACTGGGTACCTCACGAGAAAAACTTGCTGTGAGTAGAGATTGTAAGACAACCTAAATATTAAAGGAAGAACAGCAGTGAACTGCAATGCATCTTGCAAAGTGAAAAAGTGAGGATTGCTGTGAAATGAGTATTAAACATGTGGTTTAGTACCACTTCAAGTGCTTCTTTCAGGTATAAGTTGCTGTGATGGATACCTCCACCAGGGTTTTGCTAACAAAGTTACTCATCAGTGTGCAGTAGTAATGTCTTGAACTTTTTATATAGCCACCTAATCCTGGGATGGTATTGGACATTTGTGCATCAGAGACTGTTTTTTCTGCCATTGGTAAACCTGGGGTAGTCATGAAAAGTGCTTAGAAAGATTTATTCACAACTTGCCTGAAGGGGGAGGCGAAGACAAAGGTGTCAGTGTGTCTGTCCCAGAATTCAACAGACCTTCTCAGAGTTCAGGGCTTCTGAAATTCACTCCTGTCACATCATAGAGATTTTGGGGTTTTTTTGCACTTAGATCTGTTTGCTTCGGTGACAAAAATGTTGGTGTTTTAACCACATATTTAAAAACTCTTGCAAACACTGGAGAACTGCATTCTTAAAATGGTAAGAAGCCGCTTCTTGACAATCAGTGGCAATTGTTACAAAATCTATTTGCTTGCTTGTGTGCAATAGGATGTATTCTGGGAACTTTGGAAGTGAAATGAGAAGCAAGGCAGTCATTTAACTAGCAGAATTATGATTTGGATGGTGGATGACTGTCTTGTTCTTCTTGCTTTCACATCAAGTAGAAAATGCAACTTTATTTGGCAGCTTTAGAAATCTGATCTATGACTCCTCTAGTTTCTTTTTCACTTTTGTATGTCTGTGTACTAAAATAGGTGTTGTCAACCTAACCACCAAGCAGAGTGCAGTGTTTTAGTGGCCGAGGCAAAGTAAGGTCTGTCCTGGTGATTTAAATGGATACTTGCATTATACTGAAAGACAAAGGAGCAAGATCTCTGCTGGTTTCACTTTACAGACAATAGTTTTGTTCATCTGTAGAGAACTGTAGCAGTAGGCAAGGCCCAAGGGCATCCTGGCCTGTGTCAGCAGTGGTGTGGCCAGCAGGAGCAGTGACTGTCCCCCTGTACTGGGCACTGGTGAGGCCACAGCTCAAAGCTGTGTCCATTTCTGGGCCCCTCACTGCACCAAGGACATTGAGGTGCTGGAGTGTGTCCAGAGAAGGGCAATGGAGCTGGGGAAGGGTCTGGAGCACAGGTCCTGTGAGAATGGGTAGTAGGAAAAATTTATTTCCCAAAATGGGAACAGACATTGGAACATGTGGAGTCACCACATCTGGCCATATAAAAGATGGGTAGAGGCAGCACTTGGAGGCTTGGCAGTGCTTGGTTAATGGTTGTGCTAGATGATCTTGAACGTTTTTCCAACCTAAATGATTTTGATTCTAATTTGGCTCCAGGAAGGAATGAGTGGTCCTGAAACAGTACAATACCCGCACAAAGGATGAGAAGTGATCTCAGAGGCAGGTCTGCTATTGCACTCTAAAGCTGGAATCCTTTTTTATTGAAAGATTATGGTGTTGTCTGTAACCCCTTACAGTAGTACTTACAGTTTTATTTTCAGCTTCTCAGCCAAGTATCTGTTGTCAAAAGCATTCATGACGAAGGTAAAAGAATGAAGGATTTTGCCAAACAAACAGTAGAAAATGAAAGGCTATCCATGTTCATTGTTGTTCCAGATGAATATTATATTGAAGACATGCCTAGGTAACATAGTCAAACTTGGCTTGGGTATTTTATTTTTATTTCAAGTGTGTTGCATTTACAATACAGCTTTTTTAATTTGCAGGTCACAGTCCATTGTCATTGTTTGAGAAACAGCATATGATAATTTGAGACAACTACATATAACAACCTGAATGTAGCCTTTAGCTCCCTTACATGGCTTCATCATGAATTACAGTATCATTCTGATAGTGGGGGTGATACTGAGACATGCAATGTCGGGCAATGAGCTTTCTCTCTGAGTTGTTGTCTTATCCATTTTATTTGTAGTTCTAAATTTATGGTAAAGATAGGGTAAATAGTAGTAAGGTAAAAATGGAGTCAGCTGTACAAAGACTGAAGCCTAATACAAGTGAGCGTGGGCAGACAGAGTAGAATCTAGGTCTTGGCTGAGGACTGTCATCCAAAGGATTCCCTTGATGGAACTGAGACATGTCTTCCTCATTTCTGCTTTTGCATACCTGTATAGGACTTAAAACACAATTCTTTAGATAATAGAAACTCATGGCAAGCTCATTCAACATCTGAGAATGAAGTAAAGTGTTTAAGGGGTCTGATATGGACTTAGGAAGCAGTAATTTTATTTTTAGCACGGATTCTTTGGATTCATTGTCTTGTTAGTATTCATCCTTGCAAGTAATTTCTCATAAATTGTCATCAATTAATTTATAAAACTTTAAGATAAATTTAAATAATACTAAACAACAGGGACTAATTTGTAGTTCTTGTAACATTGTGCATGTGCTATACTACTTTAGGATTTCCAAACTAAATCAACATCATTTGACAAAAAAATGCCATCTTGATAAACAAGGATCAAATCAAACCAACTATTCTTCTATTTGAACATTCTCTGTTAACTCATTGACATAGAAGTAAAATTTTTTCCTCAGTAAGAGTAAACAGAATGTGCTCAAATGAGAGGAAATAATTTTTGATTATTTCATTATTATTATTATTTTGGATTAAGTCCATGAGGAACTCTTCAGAAAGTGTTGCATCACCTGACACAGGGATATGCGATGACTGCAAAATAATTACAGAAGAGATTAAAAAAGAGCATTTGAGCTATGAATGAAGCAAATGTCAGGATCCAGTCTAGAGGAGTGGGGAAGATGGTTTGCATGTATTCAGAGAACTGTGCCAAATGTAGTTTACAGCTGTCTCTGTGGACAGCAAAGAGCTCAGCTTATTTCAGAGTGCCCCCATAGCTCTGTTTTCAGTGATGTGTGTGACATCTGGACAGATTGTAGAGCAGATGGTGCTAGCATGAGGTGGTGTACTTCTTCCAAAGCACCGTTTGGTGGGAATGGCATGCTGGCAGAGAGGATGTGCTGTGACCTGCCTACTGGAGACGGCAATGATGTGAAAACTCAGTTTGGAAAGAGGGAGCATTTGAGCCCTCTGAAGAATTTGCTGTAAAACACAGATTAAAATACACAGCAAATTTGGATACTCATATTACCTTTAGATTCCCAGCCACCACCGTAACAGGTCTGTTTCGTGTACCTAAAACGTCTTGTATCATTTCATATGGCTTTTCAGTGTATGTGCCTTTGGTTCATACCATGCTGCTGCTAAAAAAAACCAAAGGTTTCTTTTTAGCTTGATTTCCTCTTCCCACCATACTCCTTCTGTATGGTGTCTTAATGCTGTGTTCTTTCTCTATCAAAATGCAAAATCTCTGCTGGAAGAAAACATGCTGGAGATTTGAATGGTGGATTGTCCCACCCCACAAGCAGTGTTTGGCAGCCTCAGAGTGACTGTAATCACAGCTGCTTTCAAACCTGCTTGCTGTCAGAGGATCTCCCACAGGCCCTTGTGAAACCAACATTAAGATCAGAGCTGGAGCTATAAACTTCTGTCTTCTATGGTTATAGACATCCCAAATCCTACTCCAAGGTGTGCTTAAACTGCAGCCAAAATCATCACTTTTCAATTTGAGCTGCAGAGGTAAAAAAAACCCCAAACCTTTCTCTTAATACTGTTAAAGGGTCAGTGTTGAAGAAATACAGAATGTAGTGATTTACTTACTATATTAACATCTGTCTTCAAAATTCTTGTAGCGGGCAATTATTGATTACAGCTAAGACCCTTTCTCAGTAGGTTCAACAAAAGAACGTTTTTGGGGGGGAGGAGATTATAGATTTCTGTCTATAAATGTTGGACCCTGTATTCCCATCCTCATACTTGCAAAATTATCGGTGTTGTGTTGTCACCATTTAGTAACTTTGCCCCACAGGAATGTCATGATCAGACCCATGGATAAGTGAGACTCTTACAACATATTGAAAATACAAACCAAACAGTTACTCCTTCAGAAGAGTTTGTGAAGTTCAGACTGGGTCTTGAGAAATCCACACAAATGTTCCTCTTTTTTTTTTTTAATTTTTAAAATGTGTTTAGTTTTATAGTTGTTCTCTTTGAATAAATTTTTAAAAAATAGTGAAAAGGGATCTCTTTTTTACAAGCAGTTTAATCCCAATGCTAGAGAGGATGTAATCCAGATGACATTCTCAGGAGATAGTAAAGACTTTTGCCAATATTCCTATATTGCTGAAAGATTCACCAGGCAGCATTCCTAGCTGGGACAAAATGCATCACAATTAGTTTTACCTCCAATTTCCACCCCAAAGCCCCCTCTCTTCAATCTTTTGAGAATCAAAAAGGCAGCAAGGGTTCAAGTGAAGACTCTAAAAGTAATTCCCCATTAGTTTAAAGGGTAGCTTTGCAAACTTTTGGTAAAGTAGTTAACTGAAACTTGACATTATGCAGCTTATTTTAATCTAGTAGTGTAATGATGTGGTGATAGAATATTGCTATCTGCCCAGGATGTATCTTTAGGAGAATTCCAGGAGTTTTGATTTGAAGAAATAAAAGTTGTTCCAACTTAACAGCTAATAATGTAGATTTTGAATAGTGAGATGATGTCTTCACATAGTTACTTTTTTCTCTTAAATATTTTTCCAGATTTTATTTTTTTGGCATTATTTGTTCTATAGACTATTCTAGAGGTTAGGAGGGCCTTGTGTCTTCAGAAAATTCTACCAGATGTTGCATCTTTCAAAAATTCACACTTTCTGAATCCTTTTTATGGTCACATGGCCTCTTCAAAGCATTGTGATTAGTATCTACCTACTGCTCATAAATTACACTTTCCCTATCAGGCATATCTCTGCTTACATTTTATTTATTCATCCTGCAGTGTTACCAAATACTAGCAACAGACTGAAAATGTACCCTACTAAAACTTTGTTCATGTAAACTTTTTCAAAACATAGACTTTAGACTACTTGAGTAAAATGTGAATTAATATATAGCAAATTCCAGTTTCTTACCAAATTCTTGGCTTCAGAGTGCCTTCACAGTTGAAAAAAGCAGCCAAACAAAAAAAAAATTTCTGATATTATTTAGCTAAGAAGGATTAATTTTTTTGTTCCCTGTGGGAGTACACAGCTGAAAGGACCCTGTTCTAACTCCCTGCTGGTGTAACAGCTGGCACACCTACTGTTACAACAGCAGAGATTCATCCAGAATCTCTTTCCTAGAAGAACTGGTCTTTATAGATGTTCTCTTGCACCTTTAGATACTGTGCTTTAAATCACTGAGTTTATTTCATTCATATCTGTTGCTGTGTGCATTTGCTTTCTCCCCTTATGCAGGGTTCTGTGCTGAGAGGTAATCCCTTGGTTAGCAATTCATAAAATGACCATTCTCATTAATGAATGCTCAAAAACCTGTCCTCGATGAATCCAGGGGTGAGATTAGCACAGATATATACATCCATCAAGCCCATCTCTCTATAGCTAGGCATTGTATGAAGTATAGTAAATAAATGCAGATTTTGGGTTCTTGTCAGTAGACATCAAACAAAGTAGCTGGAAGAGCACAGGCAAATATCTGATTTCATTCTGGCATTACCTCACACAGTTCATGGGCTATTTTAAGAACTCTTTTTTTGTATAGTTGGAGCTGAGTTGCAAACAGTGCTTCAAAGTAATGAGTGGTCTTGGCAGACAGAAAAATTCTGCCAAATTAGAAGTGAAATTAAACCAGTATAGTGTTACAACAATAAGGTTAATCGGTTAAGGGAATAATTTGTGGGAGAGGATCATTAAAATGTCAGTGCCAGAGATGTTCCTGGACTGCACATAGTGTAGAAGATGCTTCACTGAAAAGGGAGGAATAGGAAAGTCTGTTCTTCCTCAGTAACCATAACACAAAGCACTTCTGCTTTTGTGCTCATACATTCTTTTTCATTTAGCAGCTAAGTTCTTGGTAAAGATCAGAAAACTCTTTAAATAACCACTTCCTGGTACGTCCTTGAGCTGCTGATAGCTCAAAGGAGAAACTTCTTTTTCAAGTGTGAGAATTCTGTTCCTGATCATGGCTTTTGCTGGGACTGTTTGTGACTGATTAGTATATATATAAAGTGGGAGTAAAAATCTTCATGATTTGTATATGTACAAAACTATGACCAATCTTCTTTTTCTGCTGTTGAAAGTTGTCACACAGGAGCACTTAGAAATGGCCACCTGGGTTAGAAATTGACCTTGGATCTCTTTATTCTGGTACACTGTCTTTGATTGTGACTAATTCTGGTCTGAGAGGGAGATGCACAAAATTTTTGTGTATGTTAAAGTAGGGCAGTTTCAATTTCCTCTAGTAATTGCACGATTTTACTGAAACCTATTCTAAATATATTGTATTATTTCAATATATAATACTGGTATCTTGCACAAAGTTGCATCACTATTTTATACAGAGAAATTAAACCAACTTGTCTTAAAGAATGGAACCTTGCTGGTTAAAACTGGTAGGAATTGACTGGGTATGTGAGGAATTCCCAGCAGCATTTCAGTTGAAAAGTCAAAGCAGTGAGTTGATAATTTTATCAGCTTTTGCCTATGTCTTTTCACCTCTCTGGATGAACAGCTGAGGAAGAACTGTACCTGTAGTATCCATAGCCACTCCTGAATATCTGGCCAAGACTGCTGAGTTTCTTTCTCAGTGAAATGGTTCTTCTGTATTGCTAAAGGTATGACTAAACTGCGCATCTTTGGAAGGCCTACCATGCCACACTATGCAGCTGGCTCATTTCAAGCCTCTTTGGGCTAGAATGGGCATGGCAGAATTCTTCCTCCCTTCTTTTCATCTAAAGGAATCCAGGCATATGGGACAGACATACAAAGTATGTCCTGATTGGCTTGGTCAGGAAAAAAGAAAAAAAAAAGAATATCCCTTTCAACACGTGGTATTTGTGTACTAGATAAGTGAAAAATAATTTTTAAGAAGCCAATTGTTTTGAACTTCTAGTGATTCTGAAAATGAATGTGAGTTACTAATGAGCATTTCTGTTGTTATCTTGCTGGAATCCCTGATTGCTCTTGCATGTTAGGACTTTCAAAATGGCCTAGAAAATTGCTTTATCTTTCATGGTTATCAGGAGGTAGAGAAGGATTAGAAAGGACCATTTTCTTTTGGAAAATCTTTTGTTTTCATTATACAATGGGTCATGGTAGTACCTCAAATAGGACAGAGGAGAAGGAAATAGAAAACCAGGACTACCTTCAACTTGTTGGGGGTGGAGAGGGTAGAAAGCTGCAGGTAAAATTGCATTCAATTGTTTTATATGAAATTTGTACCTTGGCCAGAATCCCTTATACAAATTCTTCACACTGGAAAAATGTTACTCAGGGGAATCCATCTTATTACTTTTTTTCCATTTTGATGAAAAAAGTAATGATATGAAGTGGAAAATGTCAAGTAAAATTAATCTAAATATTGGCTTTTTGCAACACAATAGAAAACACATTTTACTGTGTAGGGGTGCTATTCACTGAAGTCCTTAACTACAGGTGTGCCAAACTGTCAGGACATTTTTATACAACTGATGGATTTTCCTCTGCTAGAAAATGCTGCAATCCTCAGGGTTTGTTCTCCCCTTGGACCATGACCTAGAAAAGTTTCTAAATGCTGCACAAGACTCTGCAGTCCTTCCCCTCCATGGCTATATCCCAAATGGGAATATTTTCCATCTGTGCAGTGTGGCCCTATTCCCGCAGCTCCTGAGGATCTCATCTGGACCTTTCTGATTTCTCCAAGACAGTGGTGTGGAAGTGCAAGGCAGACCCCACAGAGCTGGTGTGGCAACTGCAATTTAGGCAGCACAGGTACAGTTCACTTTTGTTGCATGTGTGCAGGAAGTCTGTACACCCCCATTGTACAGAAGAAGAGCAGGAATGGCAGCGCCATTTGGAGTGGATGGTGGAAACCTGCTGCCCAGGCTTCCAGAGGCTGTCCCTTGGGGGTGCCCCTAGAAGATAGTTTTCCCTCTGTGGTAGGGCTAAGATGTCATTGTTTCACTCTAAACCAGGGAGTTTTATTAATTGGAAGCTAGGAAGAATACGTGCTGATGGTCTTGGGTGCTTCCAAGTCAAGCAAATACTCTTTGATGAATATTTGATGCTAAATTTGTTACCAAGTCTGATTTTTAGATTTTTGGAATCCCTTTGGTAACGTAAGCCAAGATACACTGGAAATCCTTGTGAGAGCAAGAAATCAATCCCATATTTGCAAGCCTTGGCCAGTTTCCTGAAAGTTTGAATGTCTTCCTTTTTGGAGTCTAGTTTTCTGAAACACAGCACTCCTGATTATGTGCTGTTTGGATGACAGCTTGAGAAATTTGTAAGAGTGAAGGGTGACCTACTTGCATCTAAATTTTTTCTGTGTGCTTGATGAAGATTTTCCAATTTGGAAGTTGATTTTAATTTAATCACACCTCTTTGTGTACCACAAATAGATATTTTCCAAGTAGAAATAAAATAATTATTTAAGAATATGTTTCTATCAAAACAATTGACACTGATGTGTTAGTAATACTGCTACTTAGTTACTGCTGTTTATACACACTTCCCATTATTTTGAAAAGCCACATTGTCTCAGGTCACCTACAATTCTTGGTAAAGAATATTTTGGACCCTCACTCTTAAGGAAACTCATCTTCTTTATTCTTGAGTGTTTTTTTCTTCTTAAATTTTAAACTTTAGTCACGTCTATACAAACATGTATTAATTGTGGTCAATGTTGTATTTTAAGAATTAAAAATATCATGTGGCCACTGCATTTAGCATTTGGTTATTTCAAGGTTAGAAGGATATGTAGTGCCTGTTAGCAATGTTCTCTGAGGTATCTGTTTCAAAGACCGTGCATTTGTTCATAAATAAACATTTTAATGCATATTTATTTATGTCTGTAGACTTTGTCTCCCACTGGTGAGAATAGCTGGCTTGCTTTCAATACACAACAAACAGTCAATTTAAATACAACTTAAGTTTGCTTCTGTTTCTGTTAGCTAATGAGTAGCAAGTGATTTGCCAGCCCTAATTATGATGTTATTGTGTTTCCAAGAGGCACATTGATGTTAAATTCTACAGTGGCTTTAAGCAGCTTGGAGTAACTGTGTCTAAACAGAGCAAAACACAGTCTCTATTACATGCAGCCAGTGACAGCAGCTGAGGCTTTTTTGTATGACACAATACAGGCAAACGAAATGTCAGATTACAACTGTTCTGCAGAAACCCCCAAAAACTAGTTAATTTTTATTTGGGTTTTTGGGGATTTGTTTTTTTCCCCCACTAACTTATTCTCTTCAGAAATGCCTATGTCAGCTCTGATGGCATATTCAAGATTGTGCGATGAACCGAGGAGGGGTTATATAGAAAGTAGGTTTAAAAATTGAGGTTCTTTCTTATGCTTGAGTTGAGTGCCACAAAATAAGTGAGCAAAGATAGGTGTGAGCCCTTTTCATTTTAGTTGGTTGTTAATTTTGGTTTTTGGCATTTTCTTTAGTGCACTGATGCAAAATTGTAGTGACAATCCCATCACCTGGATCTGGGTTTCATGGCATTTGAAAAACAGCCTGTGTAGAGAAAGTCCTTTCAGAGGATACAGATGGCTTGAAATGAGGATTGTTGCATACAAAAATCTCTCCTCCTCTTTTTATCTCTCCTTTTATTGGAAAAGTATTATATGCACTGAGTTTGAACTTTCCTTGAAAGCTTTAATAACTCTTACACTCATATAGAACAACTTATGTTTTCCTTATGCAGCTCCTGGTGCTAGAGGAATTTATAAAGTGCTTTTAGCAGCTTAAAAGCCTGTAAAGTGTAGGATAAACCTGCCCCTTCTTTATCACAGTCCATTACACCTTCATTAGCAGTCCCAGTGGTATGGCTGGCTCCTTACTGTGGTGAAGTGCCTTCTCCACTGTGGATGTGCTCAGGCTTGCAGATGGGTTGAGGCTTGTTCTGAAAAATATTTCTTATTTTTCCTCTTACTCTTGTCTCCAGAAGGTTGAGATCATAAGAATTTGTAGGATCTTTCTGAGGCTTACCTGGTAGTAACCTGGTGTGTTGAAGCCATTTGTTTATGCACAATGATCCAAAAATTCTCCTCACTTCTCCCTCAGTTTTGTCACCTCAGTTTACAACTTTTCAAATATATGACCTGCTGACATGTGCAAGTCTCAACCATTCTATGGTTCTTGAACCAAATTGAGACTCCATCACCCCCTCCTTCTAGAGAGTGATTTTTGCTGCTGGTTCACATAAATTTCTTTTACCATTTGGATCTCTATTCTCCTCCTGAAAGTTCAAACAGAAAGCCTCATAACTGTGTTTTTTCAGTGCTGTGGTGTGAATGGCCAGGAAAGAAGCTAATGGTAAATCAGAGCCACATTTGAAGTTCTGTCTCTATAAGCTTAAAAAGAAACTAAGGCTGGAGTTGCACAGAAGGTATTCAGGCACTTTGCTTAAGACAAGAACATGAGATTTTGGGAAATCTTATTCCCAATCTTGTAGGAATTTCTTTTGACCTTTTCTTACAGTTTTTAGTCCATTTTTGCAGACTGAAAGCAAAGCACATGAGTTGAAATCCTGATGTAGAAAGCCATATGGTGCTGTACAATGCTTCTCTGGATTGGGATGTGAGCCCTAAAATCCACTGAAAGTTTGGTCCTCAGACATCTTTTGAGGATCACTGTGTGAGTCACCTGCCTGAAGATGGTGTTATAGAGCTCTAGGATCAGATGTTCTGAGAGTCTGGTTCACCCTTGTCTATCAACAGTAAATAATAATGTCTCACTCCTTGTTTAAACTGAATAATGGTGGTGACTTTTTCACTGCATATGGAAAATCCATTTCATGCTTTGCCTTACCTTGTATTCCAGACAATGGCTGTGGAAGGACTTCAGAGCAGAAAATGCAGGAAAATTGGGTTCTGATACTGATCTGAACTGAAACAGACAGGAAATACCATATTCTAATCTTAGTGGGCACTCACAAATTATTTTTTTGTAAAGAACCCTAGTCTTTAATATGATCCACATTAAGAAAATATCCTGTTGAATTCATCATCTTTTTCCCACATGGTCTTTAAAACACTGTCCAAAAAGGTATCTATGAATGTAAATTTTTTGGTCTCAGCAGATTAGTTAGTGTTTTCTTACTTTTATGTGTCTCAGAGTTCAATGTTTATCTGGAAAGGAAAAAATCTTTAGTAGCTGGTTATAGCCCCAGGTTCAGATAGCATCTCTTAATTTGAAACTTTTTTCATTGATGTAAAATAGAGGGATATTTATTAGCATCAGATTAAGTGGATGGAATATTATCTTTTTTGACTTTAAACCAAATTATAATATTACATTTTAGACAAATGAATTTTCTGTGATTGCTTGAAAGTAGTGTGTTCTACTTTTGTTATGTTTGACAATTAAAAAAAAACCCTCACCATTTTCTGAAATGAAAATCTAGTTTTATTTGAATATAATGTTGCATTTTTTATCTGGCTCAAAAAGCCTTTAGGCAACAGATGCATTTCAATGGGGTTGCCTCCAATTTACAAAGAAAGTACTGACTCAAGGCCAAACAAGTTATGTAACTGCTTTTCTTACAGCTGTCAGTGGCTATAACCAAGAAAAAAGCTGAAATCTTCCAACTCTTTTGTGTGTCACTAAATCACCTTACTACTGTGTCATCTATAGCCTCTTCACCAGGACATCCCTTTTTGCTGAGCATGGACAATAACCTTTACCTGAAATTCTGTTTGGGTGGTCCTTTTCCATATGGCAGAGAGATAAACAATGTGAAAGTTTAGCTGGTTCAAGGAACTATATTACATTACAATGCTTGGTTAGTTTAACTTTGGCACATGATGGAATGCAAGGGGTAATTATATTCTGGAGTTATTCAATATTTGAACAGCTTGGAAAGAACAATCCTTAGGGAGGTGGAGGTCTCAGTTTGACTATAGAGCTGCCTTATTTATGCCTTATGGGACTACGCTACTTGCTGTCTTGTCTCTGATTCATGGTGCAAAAGAAATAAAATACTGACACAAAGATTTGAATTAGAGTAACACCAATAACAGTATTTTGTTGAATGTTGGATTTGATGAAGTCTCATTGTTCTGCATTGTGCAGCTTCCTTTTCAGCATGTGTAAAGAGAGAAAAAGCCTTAAAAAAAAAAAAGCTATTTTTATACTGAAAAATCAAATAAGCTTTCATTCTAGGTTTATTGCCTGCCACCCTAGGTTAACTTCTTATTTCAGTTCCTATTGTCTACTTATGACTATAATTTTCTTTCAATCTTAGCTATACAGCCCTTAAACCATCACTGAAAATTTGTGGGCAGCATTTGACCTGTCAAGCATATTTGAAAGTTAATGAATATCTAAATCATCCAGGCAGTTCTGAAATCCCCATTTTTAATGTTTCTGCACTATTGACTATTTCAGATGTGGTAAGATGCTCTGATGATAAGTACTTGAGGGCCTAATACAGCCATCCATCATTATTTGTCTTTTGTTTTGAAGGGATGTTGCTCTGTCTTGGAGCTGTGTTTAATGTGTGTTAAAGTTCACTGCATGAGCCACAGCCTCTCTGGCTAACTCTAGAATAACATCTGTACTCATCACAAAAGGCTTTGAATGGCAACCACAAGTACAACTCCCTGCCCAGGGAGAACTATGCTGAAAGGTGGGAGTCTGTAAGAGTGCCTTGAGGATGAGGAGGGTAGCAGGGCCATGAGGAAAGAAGAAAAATCATCTTCTTTATTATTTCTGTACTACTACATAGGAACAATCTGATTTTGTGGGTATAAACCTTCCTGGGTTGTAGATTTCAGTGAAACCTAAGACTGTACACTGGGGAAAACCTGCATAACTTTGTTCTGCACTTCACTGAAGCTATTCACAGCTTAACTGGCAGGCAGACAAGGCATTTAGGGTTCCTGATCACTCTCACCAGCTGGACATTCATAGCTTTTCTCCTAGTTGTTCTGAGAACATAAAGCTGAGAAAGCCTTAATTCTGTTCTTACTGTAACTTGGTTATACAAGAGGATAATCTATTTGATCCAGTTCCTAACTGTCCTGCAGAGTTTTTTAATTTTAGGAGAAGGAATTATCTTGTAAATGCTTTCAAGGATGCAATCAATGCTCCTGCCATTCTCAGGCACAATTTTGCTGTAACACTAGTCTGTGTGCATATGAGTGACCTTAGGCTGCTGGAAATAGAGATGTGTTAGGCCAGTTGATATGGCCCATTGTGTCCTTCCAGTTTCTGAGAACTAGCCATATGGGACTAGGCAGTAGATGGACCTTTTCCCTAAATCCAACAGCCAAGTCCCATCACCGACAGTGAGGACAGCCCCTTTCCTCCCAGGTGATTCTTTGCTCTTTACACAGAGAATCCCATTCCACTGCAGGAGAACTTTTTGTGCTTCCTGAATAGCAGCAAGACTGAGCCATCAAAATCAGCTTAAAGCCCTTAAGCCCAAGATGTCACATCTGCTTTGCAGAAATTACAACAGGAAAACAACATGATTTTAAAAAGAATCATTTCAAAACAAACATTGTAAAAACTTAGTGGAAAAACATCTGCAGTTTTCAGACCATTACAGCAGTTCGTCAGGGAGGTCATGGAGTATTTTTGCATTTTTTTCCCTTGAATTTATTATTGTTGCTTTATATTTCTAACTAGCATAATTTCTCACCAAGGATGTTATGCTGATGTCAGCAACAGCATGTAGCTGCTAGGCAAGGTATACAGGGTGCCTGAAATACTGCAGATAATGGGATCATTATGAAAGCACAATAAATATGAGGGGCAACATTTACAAGGGATTGTTCTTGTAAACTGACTTAGAGAATGGAGATGACTGGGAAAAAAAAAAAAAAAGAACAAAACAAGCTAAAAATTCCTTTCCAAGCTGCTAGAGCAGTTAGCAGGAGAAGCCAAAATGCCTCTTTACATGCAAATAAAAAAATGCAAACACAGTCACATTTTGGATCAGGAAAAAGGGGGCTACAGGTATGGTTGCACTGGAAAGGGCAACATCATGTAAGGAGGTATTATGCCTATATATTGTTGGCCAGGTATTGCCAGGTATTAGAGCTAAAGCCACATGGTGGTGGGAGAACTGTCTGTGTGAGGTAATGATGTCAAAAAGCCGAGCTGACCTGAGCTCACTGAACTTGGCTGGAAGCGGTCTCCCTACGCTGTTTTCAGACTAGCTTGCAAAGCTCACAAGGTGTCTTACCAAAACCCTGCTTTCCTTGAGAAATGGAGACAAGAATAAATGCTAAGCAGGATCACCCAAGAGCTGACACAAGCTGACACACCATTCATGCTGTTAATATTTAACATGGTCCCTGCAAGGACTTTGGTCCTGCAGGCCTTCCAAAATGCTTTATTTCTTTATGAACCCTTTCCCAGCTCAGCAGGTATGACTGGAGGGCCAATAATTTTTGCCATTGTGACAGAAATGTTTGCTCTCTCCTTCTGTCATAGACTGAGGAAAGATGGAGGATAGCCAAGGTTCACAGAAAAGCTTAAAACAGAAGAGTAAAAGCATGAGTCACTTTGGTGAACTCTGGTGTATGTTCAAAATATGCTTTGTTGTCATTAGCACTTGAATAGAAGTGCTGTTCCCATAGGAGTTGAGTCAGTTCTTAAGAGACAGTTTTGTATAAAAACCGTAATTTGGAATTGTTACTCTTCTGCTGTGCTACCTATGGAAGATAAACCAGCAGAGATTGTTATAAATAATTATGTTACTTGACCAGTGCAAACATCTATACCCATAAACTGAATAGAAGTGCTGTTCCTGTAGGAGTTGAGTCAGTTTTTAGAGACTCTTTTGTAGTGCCTGGCTTAAATCAAGTCTAAACTTCTGGTGTTCTTGAACAAAGTCCTGTCCGTGACTAATATTAAGCAAACCTGTCTCTTCATTTGTGATGTCCTGAATATGTGGTGTAACCTATGAAAATACAAAACTTGTCTGCTTTCTAGTGCCCAGTGTCACATATGGCTTCCTGTAGCTGACAGAAGGCAGATGCTGTCAGACTTAGACTACAAAACTAAACAAGGATTGATTGCAGTATGAGGGATCAGTGTAAATTTTGCCCAGGGCTAGGTTATGGCAGCATTCTTTGGGATTATTAGCTCAAGGCTCTTCCTCAGACTTCACATGGCAAGTGGGAGGCCTGTAACAAATCTAGGAGGATGTGCTTTAGTTGTTTTACAGCTGCAGAAAAGAGCTGAACCATCAAACAAGCAAGATGTCAGATGCTGGTGTTAGTGTTTTATTCTATTACCCTGTAATCAGGCTACACCCACTGATGCAAAGTTCCAAATAACTTGGCATGTACAGAATTCATTCAACATGGGTCTGAGAAATCCTCTGAAATTCCAGAGCGAGTGGGCTACTTAGGTTTGCCCAGGGTTACCCAGGTAATACAAATGAACTCTGCAAATAGTTTGCTATGGTCAGCTCTGTAGCAAGCAATGTAAATGAACAGGGAAATGTTAATAGCTCAGTCTTGATAACATTGCATAGCCACAAAGCATCTTTTCAGCTTTTAATGTGGCCAGGTTGAAGCAATTTCTGTTAGCTGTTTCTTGGTGGAGATCCTTATTTCTCTGTGAGTGAGCAGGAGTAGTACTCTTTGTATTTCTTTTATTCTCTCTCCCAAACAGATAGTGCAATTCACAGTCAGTAGTAGACTATAATGTTTTCCCTTTCTGTGGTTTGGAAGTTCCCCTTGAAGGGATGTTCTGAAAACAAACACCATCAAGGAAGAACTTGTAAAGAGTATTTAAGCAGAGTGTATGCTCCTGGGAGTAGCACATGTCGTAAGCTATATGGCAGGTGATCTTTGTCTCTAGTTGATCCATCTGGAGTTGTAGGTTGGAACTCCTGATTTCTTTGGGGACAGTCAAAAATGCCCTCAGAGAGAGAAAAATCACAGAAACACTCCACAAGTCAAAACTGGTGGAGTTTCCAACTTGCTGACTGCGATGTATTCCAAATGGAATGAAAATTCATAAAATTGCAGTTCAGAGGTTTTTCACACAGTTATCCAGGTCCTTCACACTACATAAGAAGCTGAGACATCTCAGAGCATCTACTCAAAGTGAATAGATTGATTAATTTGAAAAAATGTGTACTGGAAAATAATACAGCTGCTCAAATTTTCCACAACTTGGCTTGTTAAATAAATAATTAAAACTTAACCTTTAAGATCTCATTTCTGGTATGGGAGTGATTTATCAGGAATAGCATTGGAAGGTTAATGTTGAGTAACAAAACTGTCTGAGATTCCACATAATGTCTTGGGAAAAATACTTTCCTGTACTGTGGATGTAGGGAAATGTGAACATGTTAAGGTGCTCTTGTGGGAACTGTGAATCTTCAATTACATTCTCTCTTCAAGGCCTAATAGCTAGACCTGGCTTGCAGTAGGTGCTCAGAAAAATGTCAGTGGGTCCTGTTGAACTGGGGAGTTCTTGGGACAGAGGTTATTGAAACCATAAATAACACACAAGCAATGAACTCTTGTGAGGGAGTTGTGGTTGTCTGGTTGGGTCTCAGAGCATGAACAGGTCAGCAGAAACAACTTCAAAACCTTCCTTGCCTTCTGAATCCTCTTTGTCTCTGGCTGTAGAGCAGTTTCCACATCTGCACTTCTGCAACACTTGGTGCCAAGTCCTGTGCACTCTGTCCCTGTGAGACATCACATTGACCTCAGCTGGATGGCTCCTGTGAGTAAAATGAACACAGTCTGGGCCACTGCCAGCACAAAAACTAATAGCCCTGTAGCCACTTCAGTTTCCCTGATATTTCAAGGTACCTTTTACAGCTGCCAAACATGGAGTGTCTGAAACCCTTGTGCATTGTTACTTGAAGGCCCGCAAGCAGGCAGTCCCGAGGACTTGCACCATGATGGTTATCCCAGAAAATGTTCCGTGTTACGCAAAGACCAGAGATTCCATGACTTCTGTTGTGGGCTCTCTTTCAAAATATGTTTTTTATTTCAAGAAGACAATGTTTCCTAAGAAAGCTTTTAGTGACATGTTTACTCATGTTGGTCAAATGAAAGTCATGTGGCACACCTCCCTTTCTGCTGTGGTGAGCCACAGTGTGTTTGATATAATCCCACTATCTTGTGTGAAAAAAAGCCAGCTGAATATCAGATGTGCCTGGCTTGCATGTCAGTAAAACAGAAAGCATGTTACACAAGTCACCACACTTTGTAAACTCTATTTTTATATTGGAACAACCCTCCCTTTAACTTTTTCCAATCTCTTTTCTTAGGCATAGGGGGAACTCAGGGCTTTTCCTGAGCTAAGTGTATGAAGAGAAGACATAAGCATCAGGAAAGACACCAAAATAACTCTGACTTTGATGTGGCTTCCTATGTTTCTGGGGTTAGTGTACTGTAACTGGTTTTTATACTCTGCAGTGGTATGAAAGTGATTTCAGTAAGGGACTGTTGAGTTTTCTGTTGACTGTTTTCTCCATTATCAGGAAATCAAAACTCAAAAGAAACATCATAGCTACAAATAAGTATTTCAAAAATCAATATATTTGTTTACCTTTAAAATGCAAGTATTACTTAATTAAAGTTATCCACTGCCTCTAAAATGAGGAATTCAAAGACTTTCACATTAGAATAGGTGAACTTGAGAGAGTTATTCAGCTTTACTTCCCTGCTTCCTTCAGACCAGGGGGAGAACTTAGGACTGAGAAAATAAGATCTTTATTGTGTGCATGCAAATGCCTACAAAGCTGGTATGGGCATCTAGTAGGCACATCTGCTATGATGAAAATGAAGAAAACTGTGATAATGTTGTGCAACTAGGTAATTGCTGAGTGGAAACCATACTTATCAGTTTCATCTTTTTTGATTTTTTATATGCGTATTTAACTAAATTAATTTTTTGTAATGTTAGATATTTAGGAATTTCATTCATGGTGGCTGAACAGTCATGTGGCACCAACTTGGAAACAGAAATTGTTGGATTAATAAAGTTCACTCGTGCATGTGAAATGGGAGTATCCCAGAAGGATGGTTCAGGCAAATTACTAAAATGTAGAGTGAGAGGGGCTTTTTATGAGAACAGGGGAACACATGTCAGACATGAGAATCATAAGGTCAGAGGAGTCCAGTTATGCAGAGGACATTGATGCATGTGCTTAAGGGGCACACAATGGCTGTACCACCTTTAATCTGAATTGCTTCACTGGAGACTGATTTGAAGGAAGGGCTGGAAAAGGCCTCTGTGTGACCCCACTGCCCAAGGTGTACGTTCACAGAACAGCCTGTATGACCTGGTCAGGCAGGAGGGACATTTGTAGCAGTTCTGATTGCCCCAGAAATCTGCATCTTTGTCTCAGTTATTTCAAAGCAAATTGCATCATATTTTAAGTGCTGTGTGTCTACAGACGAGTTCATTTGATCTTGAGACGTTGCACAGTATTTCTTTCAATGCAGAATTTGTCCAATGATGATTATTCCTGAAATATCTATTTCATACAAGATATTGTTGCCTTGTTTGCAATGGATATCCAAGTCTAAATCAGCAGGTAAAAGTGTTTGGCAACATAGAATACAGAGGAAACTTCATTTGTTTCACCCAGAGCAACAGTGATTTGCAGTTAGCAAAATTAAAAAGCTGTGCCACCCTGTTAGTGGGAGCCTAGGAAAAATCAGATATAGAGAGAGAAACAGAAAAGGAGCAAAGAGACACTCATGGGAACACCAAGATTCTTGTTCTGAATCAAGTCTGGTTTGCTTCCTTATTTATACCATGCCTGAAACTCACAAAGTTTCCCTAGAACAAGGAAATTAAGTGAACTTAAACACAGCTGGATGTCCCTCTAGGTACATTTTGTTGTAATGTGTTAGTAGAAAGTGAAGGATGTTTTGTTTGACAGAAAACAGACAAAAAGAAGGAATTAACATAATAAGTGAAAGAAACACGCTCCTTCTTAGTCATGGTATTGTGCTACTGCTCTCTGATGTGAGTGCTGCTGCTCATGATGTTCCCAGTTCTGAGCGTGGCCTGGGCAAAGAGCACAGGAAAACAGCTTCACATATGCTGCCTCTGGTGAGCAGGGACCTGGAATAGCTGCCCTACACCTCACTTCAGAGCCTGGAGTGGCCAGGTGACTCCTGCTGTTTGAACATGTTTTGTCATTATGCTATACCTGCTTAAGCTGGTTAGGCAAAGCAATCAGAAATCACTTTTCTTTATGATGTTCTTTCTTTTCTGTCATCTAATCAATCTGTGCAGGCCACAGTAATTTTACCAGTTATAACCCACATGCAGTTTACTTCCTCCATAAGAAACAGGGGCCACCACCCTTATAAAGACCTTGTCATTATTTAATAACTGAGCAGTCATGGGCTTGTGCTTTTAGGACTGGGGTTTTTTTCTTTTTCTACCTCCCTCATCCCGAGCCCACCAGTCCCTTCTGTTTTACTCCTTCTTGGGTGTTGGAGGGAGAGGGCACAGTACTCTTTATGCAGAATTTACCTTTGGGTGGTTTTTTCGGTAAAGGTCCACAGAGGTACAAGTGAGCTGATACACAGTAGCTGCAATGTTAGAATATTTGAAGTACAATTCTGAGCAGAGAGTTAATTTTAAATGTGAATGGGTCACTTGGTCACAAACCCAGGACATCTCCTAGAAGCCTTGTGGCACTTGAGCAATTTCATGCAGCACTTGTGCAGTTATTAATCAGAGGAAACAAGGTGCACTCAAAAGAAAATTTATCCAAATAAGAGGAGCTTTACAGTTTTTCAGACTGCAAAGACTTTGGTAGTTGCAGTGTCCGTGGAGCTCCAGGCTCTGTGGTTTATTCAAGCCTAACCCTAGGCTGAGCAGTAAAGGCAGCATTTTCCTAGGCTGAGGTGCCACAGAGCACGGTGTGGAGGGAGCAGAGCTGGGGCAGTGCTGTGCTGCCCTTGGCAGGCCTTTTGGAGTTGCAGTGTCCCTGGGGCTCTGGGTTTGTGGCTTTCTTAACCCTAATCCTGAGTGTAACCCTAACCCTAGGCAGAGCAGTAAAACCAGCCTCTAGCTGAGGCTGAGGTTCCCAGCCCACTGGTGCAAAAATGAAGTGAAAAGTTGTTTTATAGCTGGAAGCATATCCAGAGCTAAATGACCTGAGTGGCTCCAGGAAGTCAGAGCTGCTGGTCAAGTCTGGTTAGTTCTGGGGACTTTTGCCTTTTTTTTTTTCTTTTTCTTTTTTTCCCCCTACCCTCCCTCTCTTGCGCACTTCATCAATTTCTAATATAAAAACCAAACCATTTCCTTATTTTCATCATTTAATTTTGGACTGGATGGGAATTCTCTCTGTGTCCCCATAATGATGGGGGCAGAAAGCTCATTTATCAAAGCTCTGCAATGAACAAAGCCAGAGCAGAGCAGCATAAGCATAATTAACAAGGAAAAAATGGAGCTTGTGGCTTGATGTTGATGGATACAAAATGTGCCACAAAGGCAACAAAGCTTTGGGAATGCTTTGAACATAAAACCAGTCTCACGGGATGAACAATTCCATGCCAGAGAGTAAATTCAGGCTAAGATGGATAAGCTCAACTATCATGATGACCATATAGCTGCAGCACTGGAGGATCTAGGTACTCATTGGACATGTTTTGGGGTTGTTTTGGGAGGGAGGAGCCAGTTTATTTACTTATTTTATCTTGGCATGCTGTAGCTGGATAGAGCATTTTTGTTATTTTTCCTTTTGCAATAGCAGAAATGTGTGCCACAGAGGGATTTGTCCATAGTAAAATGGCCTGTATTTGCTTGAACTGTCATCAGCTCCTCTCTGTAGAAGACCCCAAAGATAGGACAGATGTGGTTTCTCAGGCTCTGTTTGTATACATGGTCACAAACCCACTGCAGCTTCTCGTGCAGCTGAGCTCACTGTTATGGGCAGCACGTCATCTTCTCACCCCAACACTCCTTAGGGAAAGGAAAAAGTAAAATCAAATTCCACTTGACTGTTTCTATCAAAATCATGTCATAAAAGATCCAGGGAAACAAGCTTTGAAAAGTGTGTGTCTTTTCCCTGGAAAGTGTTTCTTTTACCATATCCATATTTTTTTTTCCTGTTGACTTAGAAGACTTTTATATTCAGTTCCTGCAAAAATGTTCTTACATATTTTTAACAATATGGTCAAGTGTTGGACTAACTAGAAACAGAGTTTCAGCATGCACAGTGGAAATTATCTTGGATAAGAATAAGCTGAACTTCTCTCCTGAATAAAGGCACAGACACATGAGCATGCAGGACAGAGCTAGAGAGTGCTGGTCCTCCTCTGTGGCAGTCTGAGCAGGAACACTGAAGGCTACTACAGAAACCTCTGAGACTCCTGCATTTTTAAGATTGGTGGCAAGATTTAAGCAACAAAAAGGGAAGGAAATGGATCTCACTCCTGCATCTCTTTGTAATAGAAATGAATGGCTTAAATATAGGGTTGTTTCTTTAATGTTGTATAAGGTGAGGAATTGAGTCAATTTACACTGCCTTATTATTGGTGTCAATTTTGTACGGATTACTGCCTGGGTCATGTAAACCAAACAATCATGACTTAATCATTAACATCTTTAATACAAAAAGCATTTCTTTAGTGAGCAAGCTGGTTGAAGGGTATGTGTAGACAATCAGAAGTGATTGTTCATTAGTTACTACTGTTCAGCACGTATTTCTCAGTGACTGTGTACCTATTTTGTGGCTAGTGTGAAAAAAAAACCCCAATATTAATCGAAGGATTTATAGTTGCTCTATCATAGGCCAAGATATTTCATTCTGCAGTTTCTAAAACTCTACACCTTAGAGCAGTAACTTTGTACGTCATGTGGTTTTCTGATAGCTAATAAAACAGGATACATGTTCAAGAAAAATTATTGATCATCTGGAAGGTAATTTGGTCACAGTGTTGGAGAAAAATAATCAAATTTTTAAAATATTGCAAGCATTAAAATGTTTGTGTGTTACATTTTTTGGTTTATATGTATGTTTACAGATTACACATGTGGTAGAACTCATCTTTGTTAATGCTGAACTTGAATTCTGATTAAATCACTGTGAAGGGCCTAGGCAGGACTTGTGAATTCATTAAAGCTTTAGACATTTTCATGCTGATCTTAATGGTGAAACTGTGCTTCTTCCTGTTTTTTGGGGTCTTTTTTAAAGTAATGCCTTTAGGCTTTTCATCTACTGTAAATATTTGTAAACCATAAGCTTGTTTTGGAATGTATTTCTTCTCAGCTAGCTTGCAGTTGCAAATCTGACAGTCTGTTTTCTTTTGCAGTGTCTCTTCTTTTCTGATTCCCACAAAAAATTTCTGAAAAATTTCAGAATTATTTTCCTAATGTTTATTTATCATTTTTGAGAATGAATGCAAACCATATGTTTCAGTAAAGTTATGTGACAATATGCTCTTCCTTTTTACAAAACCACAAAATTTTCAGTTTCAGCACATTTCCACAAGTAATGCTTTGTTTAAATCTGAATATATTTTTTTTCCTCCTCTGTATTGTAATAGCTCTGTTATGAGGAATATTTGGAAGATCTAAGTCAGGATGGTGGGGTGGGAGAGAAAAAAAAAAAGGAGATATTGTCTGTCTAGTCATAGCTATGGCGCAAGCCATGAAATGGGAACTCGTATTTCCTTTGCATACCTCTGACCTGAGAAGATGACTGCCTCTGGGGGGAGGAGATAATTTAATTTCCATTCATTTCAGCTTTCATTTTGTTGCAAAGAGTCAACAGATATGTTTCAGATTCTGTGGGATCACTTATTTTACTTTGGCAATGTAGCATATCTCTGCCATGGGACTTAGGTTAGATCACCTGGTTTCCTTCTCTTCAGACCCTTGGGTGGGCCTGAAACCAGTGTAAATTAAAAGATTTACCTAGTACACTGTCCAGTTGTGCACTTAGTTTTTATTTTGATACTTCCATGAATAAAATAATACAGAAAAATTCCTCAGGAAGGGTGAGGACTAGAGGAAAGGAGAACAGGGTAGAAAAGCAAAGGGTTTGTGACTTGTAGTCCGTGTGCAAAATAAGGGTTAAAAAAATTGCTTACCTTCAAGGCTGGTGTTCAAAAAGTGAAAGCTATTCAGAAGTGTATTCTCAACATGAGCCTTGAAGAAACAACACGGTTTAAATTCCTTAGGGAAATGAAGATAATTTCATTACCATTTAGAGATTTTAAAAACAAAAAAAATAATTTGTGGAATCAGTAAACGTCAACAAATTTAAAATATTTCAGTCTTCTCAGACAAATTGTTCAATTCCTAGAATGAATTTAAGTATTTTTGTTAACATTGATAGATCTCTCTTCAACAACTTGAAACCATGCCATTGGGTTTTCCCTGACTCAATATAATTTTTTTTGAGTAGAAGGAACTCTGGAAGTAAACATGCCATTTTCTGCATGAGTATGTGACTTACAAACTGCCATGTTCTATTTAAAACATGTAAGTAACTTGTATATCCAGAAACACTGCCATCTCTTCTCAATGACAGCACTGTTCCTCATCAGGCAAGTCCCATTTAATTAACACCTGTACTTAACCACTTTGTACTCCTACACATGTCACTGGAAGCCAAGTGCTTCTGAGTACATGAAGAAAGCATCCTGCACTTTGGGCAATAAGCAAGCCTTTATGCTAAAGCCCCAAATTAATTTCATACTCCAACCACCAAATTTTGTTGGGAAGAGAGGAGGAGCCCAGAACAGAAAAACCCAAATCATCACTTCTGTACCACCTCCCTGCTTCCCTGACAAGACTTGTATCCATATGGAAATTAGCATGTTTAGGTGAGAAATCTGTGGTCAGTTGGTGGACATCCAGTTGGCGCTCACCTACTGCCCCACAGGTGAGGCTGGCAGGCTTGATGTGTAAAATGTCAAATGTGGCCATGTGTTTGACATGTTGCAAGTGAGCTCATGCTGGAGGTAGAAGGGAGGATATAGCCATGGTCTTCTAGAATAGTTTGGAAATGTCTGGTTTGCATTTTCTTCCTTCTGGCTCACATGAAATATGGGCAGTTTTTGACTCCAAGGAGGGTTGTCATAAGGTGATAAGCACAAACTGCATATCAGCACTGACCAATGCTACAGCACTTTTTTTGCATAGCTTTTTGTCTTTAACCGTTTGGTGGACTGTCACTTCTTTGAAAGTAAGTGGTTTCTTATGTCTCATAGTAGGGTCCATTTTTCAGAGTTATTCAAATGAAAGAAAAATCTAATCAACCTTCAATACATAAATCCATGGTATTTCTTTACTCTTCTTCTTTCATGAGGCACATTAGGTGCTTGAGTCAGTGAAGTGGAGGCACTGTGAGCATATCTTATTGAAGAAGAACCATTCTCCCTAGCAAATGAGAGTCTCCTGACTGTAATCTACAGATACCTTTGGGTCAGTAGGACTCTAATATTCAGGAGTAATGGAGCACTAGTCAGCATATTGGTGCCATATCATATCTCTGACCCTAGAAAACAATGAACTGGGACATTTGGAACAACAGCCAAACTCCAGTGGGAAATAAATGCAGCTGCTCCACTGTCAGCTTTCTGTACATTCTGACTCTTGAAGGTGCTTTTGTTCTAACAGAAAGCTCTCTAAGGCGGCCAAATTGTCATTAGTGTGCAGCTTCATCCTGGATGCAGGTTTCATCTTCCTGAGTGGGATCTAATCTAATGTAACCTTAACATTATACTGACAATAGGAGGCCCAGATGCACTTGTGGGGTTGTTTTGTTTTATTTGAACTTTGAGGCTTTCCCCCCTGCGTTATCTTCTGGGAGTGTTTTTTAGGGTAAATTTCTTAATAGAATTCAAAAAATACACGTATGATGCCTTATTAAAATGCTGCTGGGAGCCTGCAACTGCCCCCAGGCATAATGCAAACATGCAGATGTATTAGTGATCAGTGAGGAAGCAATAACTTGCTACATTTGAAATGCACAAGTATGCCGAGATCAGCTGTCAAAGCAATGGCTTTTGTGTACCACTCAAACTTCTGGCTGTACCTGAACAAGTTTGCTCTCTGGACTCACATGTTTGAAAACTTACTAGTAACTGCAGGACTGGGATTTCTTGTGTATATTCACACTGAGACTCATGCTATAAATCACTGTGGTGTAGCACTGTTCTGTTATTTGGAACAAGGCATAGCCTTATCAGAAAACTCTTCTTTGTATTGGGGAGAACCTTCTCTCGAAGTTCTTGTAACTTCTAGTTTGTTTTGGCTTTTGGTTTGAGTAAATGACTTTTACTCCAGCAAAGATAAGCCAGTATTGCTCAGCATTTCCCTTCTACAGGCTGAACACTCATAAAAGGTGACTAGAACTTTCTTTGGATAATGTAGTCAGGTCATAAAATTCTGGGAAGCTCTGCTTTCAGGGTTGCCGCATGGAGTGATGGGTATACAAATAAATGTAAGCAGTGTTGTTTTGTCCTATAGTTCATCAGAAAAGAAATATACATTGTTAGGGTTTAAAATACTGGTTTCGTATTTCTTTGACTGTACAATGGTGTAACCAAAAGATTGTATGTTTTAGTGGCTGAGAGGAAAGAAGAAGGAGGATATATGAGTGGCATTTTGCTTTTGTCAGTGTGATTACTAGGTAATTAATGAAGTTAAGGTCTGCTCTGATTTTGTACTATTGTAAACATGAACAGGAACCGGACTTGTCTTATAATTAATGTTTTCTTCAATATAAAAGAGAAAGGCAAATAATTATTTGGTCAAAAATTTGTTCTGAAGAGCAGACAATGAGAAACTAGATATTGTATTAGATTTGATGTTATGTAGAGCAGATCTAGTGTCCCTGAAGTTATGGAGTTTTGTTCTTTATCACTAGATATGTACCTTTGATCCTAGGAAACAAGTATGATCGTTTCTTAAATATTTTTTCACCTTGGTATTTAGCAATGAAAAGTGGGGAAGCCATAGAAGGAATGTTTGATATAAAATGATCTTATCTTTCAAGAGTATTAGACGTGGGACACTTCTGTTTATTATTTGATCACCCTGCCTCAAATTATCGAGGTCCTAGACCCATAGCAAAAAGGAAGGAATTCCCTCTTTCTCTTCTCCCCCACTTCTTCCAAAAGAAGCCACCTTGCTGAAATCCTCCTGGTGGCTGGAGGTCAGAAGCACTCTGTGCAAATCCTTGGTATTCATCTAGGCATTGGGAAATGCAAGGCAGGAGCATAAAATGTTTCAGTTCTGGCCAAGCACGCACACCACCACTCAGGATTACATATTCAAGTGTGGAATCTGCAATAAAGGGAGAAACAAATGCACAAGTGAAACCACATGAGACCAGGCTGCCTGTGCCCCAAGGCTGGCAGAAAGATAACCGTGTCAAGCAAGCAAGGTGCTGTTTAAGTGGTGGGCAGCTATCCAGTTAGAGACATTCTACATCAGTTGAAGTGTCGTACTTTTATGGGATAGAAAATTGAAAGAAGATTCCCAAGGTAATGACAGAATGTGCCATAGTTTAGAAATGACATTTTCAAAACCCTCCAAAAAAAGGATTCTTTGAATTCTGCTCGAGTGCACATCACTCCTTCTCTTATCTAAGGTGGAAGGATGGTGTTATGATTTTGGTTTTGTTAAGACACCACACACCTTTCTTGCAATCACAGCTTATGAATTTGGCACATTACAAGCAACTAATTTTGTTCAGTTTTGTGAGGGAAATGTTAGGGGCTCTGGATGAGCTGTTAAGGGGTGATGCAGGTTCCCCATCATGGGGATGGAAGGAGAGGACTACAGAACAGAATGTGCCCTTGTGAGCAGAGCTCTTTGTCATCCTGCTGCAGATATGTTGATTGGTGAGTTGTACCCCCCAGTCTTGATTCTGCTCAAATATTCATTCCCCCATCTTTATTTAACTTTACTATTTTAGCCAACCCCCAAAAAAGATCCATTTAGAAGTTTTTACTTATAATAGAAATACCTTATTTGCTTTAAAGAAATATTCTTTCATCTATTTTCCATCTAAAAGAAAACTATTCAGCTAGAGCCCATTAGTGTAGCTACAGCAAGACAGTGAATTAATTTTGTAGACACGTGAGTGTATGTCTGCAGCAATAACTGCTCAGTAATAAAGCAAATGTGTTGTGAAGGTAACTGAAGAGGGATTTCTTAAATAGACTTGAGTTCTCTCATATTAAAAAAAACATTAAATATCAGCCATCTGTAGAGTGGTGAGGAACTTCAAGCAGTCTGAAGAAAAACCTCACTACAACCATAAAGTGTCATGTCTTATATCAAAGAGCCTTTCCAGAGCAGTTCCTCTTGTGAATTTCTCTCCACGCTTAACAATATTTCTCGCTGATTGCCTCTTCCATTTCTGCTTGTCAATGATGATTGAAAGGCTTCAGCTTAATTCAGCAAAGAGGGAATTACCCCTCTTGAGCACAGTAAATTTAAATTGTGTACTTCATGATTGGTACCCTTTCCAGCAGTTGTAGGTTGGCTGACATTTTGATAAAGCCACATGTATTTTGAGGAAGCACAAAGGTAAATTTCAATTATATAGAGAAACTACTGCAAGCAAACATGTTTGAATGGAAGATCCTCCAAGTTGATATTTGTTTCTGTATTATCATAGCTTTATAGACCTTAGTAAAACAAACAAACAGCATTCTTATTAACTTATAAGATGGTGATGTAGTGTTGTTAATGTTCAGTCTGCCTCTGTGACAGCCAAGTACAGAGGTGGATAGTGGAGGGAGAAAAATAGTGATGTCTGTAGATATTTTGTTAATTAAGAAATGAGGAATTGGGCAATGTGACTTTGATGAATCCTCTTTAATGCTAGTATTAGGTTGTGTTCACTTATGGTTTGATTACATTACTTTTAAGGAGCAAAATATTCATTAATTCTCAAGACAGGTGGTGAGCACAGACCTTCAGAACACAGGATATTTAAATGATGGTCATGCTCCGGGAGTTTGGTTTTGGTTGATTGCTGGTTGTTGTTTTTCCCCAAAAAATTTCTAGATTGATTTTTGCTCCAAAGGAATTGCATCATAGGATTTCAATGACTGGAAAATATGGGGACTTTCCAATCTCTTCCATTGAACAAGGCAGATGGGATTCTTGCCTGATTTTTGTCCATTATGAATTTATGTAATTCTTGTGAGACAGGGTTGTTGTGAAGTAGGGATTTTAGGAAAGCATGAGCTACATACGTACATACTCATGTGTCAGCTCTTATATTCTCTCTGTGCTTTTCATAAGCAGGGATTTGATAATATCCTGAAGCCTTCCTTCATCATTATTGAGTGGTATTTTTTGTTTTTCCCTATGTTTGGATAACATGATTGAGCCTTCTCAATCATAGTTAACCTTATAAGCAGCAAAGCACACACAAAACCTAATTTTTAGAACCTATACTTTGAGTGTTCCAGCTGTTACTGGATATGTTGGTCGTTCCCTTAAGTATAAAAGCCATAGCTGTGAAGTTAAGTTAGTTGGGGTATGTTCTCAGATATATAGACTGTAGCAACCAGCAGCACACTGTGGCTGATAGCTTGGAGAAAGTTAAAAACTACCACAATCAATAATGGTCACACTTTGCCACAGTTCAGATGTCTTTCATTTCATCTTTTTTTCTCAGAGCTGAGTGCTCATGCCTTTTCTGTCTCTGTTTAACTATCAAGACAGTAAGAAATGTTTGGATTGGGTCACTCTGTTCAGGTGGAGGGTAGTGAGAGCACTATTGCAGGTTTCCTTTTTTTAGTGGGAAGGTAAAATGAAGTAAAGGAGCTGGTGTAGTGTGGTGAGTGTATGTGTGTGCCTTACAAGAGGTCTTTTTTTGATTAAAGGTAGCCAATAACAGGTTTCTTAATATTTTAGTTGAACTGATAAAAAAAAAAAAATGACTCACAGGTCATGCTACAATTTCTTCTCAATGTCACAAGCAGGGTTTACTCATTCCTTTGAAATGATGTCAAGAGAGTGTAGAAGGGGCATTCATTTTTCCCCTGTCCCTTTTCATGACTGTCTAGGTGGAGTTAAAATCCGAATGACTTAAACTTAGTTGTAACTTGAAGTCTAAAGAAAGGTGCAGTACTGTGTTTTCTGACAACTCTTAGGGTCCTGTGGTCCTCAGAGGTAGGAACAGGGTAGCTGTTTCTCACTGACTGCTTCATTTGAATGCCTGGGCTAAGCTTGGGAGCCAAATAAACAGTTGAGGCTGGTTTTTATGTCTAACACCTGATACATATGTCCTGCTTTTTCCTCAAGAGTAGTGACTGCTTCTTATTTACTGCTTAGGAGTGGATAATTAATTAACAGGGGTGAGAACGTGCATGCTTGACTAGACACTCAAAAATCACAGAACTAATTCCTGGGTTTGAATAACATTTTGGTATATAAAGTTGCTTTGGACTGGAAAAGTTCTATTGTCAAAAGCATGTGCTAAAAATTTTATGTCTATATATGTCTATACCATAATTTATTCTTATTACAAATAGGGCTTGTCTTGCTCAAGGATATTTAATTTCTACCAGTAGGAGAATAAAATCTTTGCCATAGTTATTGGTGGCACTTTGTTGCATATAGCATTGGTATTTTTTTCACAAGCTATCACAAGTAACCAGTTTAGGTGTATGGAGACAGGTACACAAACAGGATTGAAGAACTTTTTGCTTAACTCTTTTAAGATGATCTTGGTGGAGTATATGACTATTCAGACAAGTAGTCAGGGCCATCAGTTTGCCATGTCATGTTCCCTTTGTGCTTAAAAGAGATTAAGGATGGCTGTATTTAAAATATGTCTACTAGAGCTATGTCCACTACTTTTTTACCTGTAGAATTTTCTTCTTAACTTATAAGAAAAATATGCTATGACTGAAGGATTTCTTACTTTATTTAGTAGAATTCTTGGTGACATTTGGCTTGAAAGCCACGGTATAGAAATTCAATGAAGAGTCTTTCTGTAGGGGTGAATCTACTCATCCTGAGTGTATTCAAAGGCTCTTAATAATTGCTAATTAATATCCAAGACACAGGAAGTCATGAGTCTGTGGCTGAAGACTAGAGTTCCACCAGAACACTCTGAATGTTTGTTTTAGTTAATTAAGCATTGTAAAATGTTGGTTTTAAACCTCATTGTTCTTGCATGATCGTGTTTCATTGTTGCGCTCTGCAAACATTCTCTAGAGAGCTGTATACTGAGAGCTTGTCTGTGACACTTCTCTGGCTGTGTGTTTCCAAACAGCCTGCTAGAGCATGCATGAAAAAGCCGGGGTGAGCTTGCAGGGCAGCGGGTCGAGCACCGTCCGTCATGGCCTTGTGATGTGAGAGTGCTCTCTGGGCTTGGCCGGCCGTGTCGGGTTCCAAAAGGATCCGCCGCAGATGTTGCGATGGTGTTTATGACATAATATTTCTTCCCAACACAGATCACTGAAAGTGGCCATCAGTAAGTGTATGCATGGGGAACATTTGCATGTGTGATTTCATGAGGGAGGCAAGTCAACCATCACATGCTGGAGGAACTTGGCCAAGTAATATCCATAAAGCTGCACTCTGTCTCGGTGCTATCCCGAGAGGGCCTGCATGCAGATGTTAGTGGGGCATTTGCAAAATGAAATACCGTCAAAGAGAGCTAAATCAAAGCTGCACTGCTGAGACGCGAAGCTCAAGTTCTTTGTGGCACAGTTTCCTCAAGCAGTTTTTATAAACACTTCCTAAACGTTTTATGAGCTATGAAAACATTTGGGGAAACTGTGGAGCCACAGAGAGGTCACATGCTAAGTACATTGCTGGAAAATATTCAGTGAAGTTCGAGAACCAGCAGTTCTCTTACAATACTGTGGACATGTGACAAACCTCTCTTCATTGTCTTCTGCTTAACTATTTTCATTAAGACTTATCTGTTGGTATATATGTCTCTAAAGAAAATGCTGTACTCACTAGACACCTTAATTTCATGAGTTTTTTATTTGACATCATAAATTGTCCTGAATGAGAAAGTGAAAACTGATGGGTTTCTGCCTGTGCCAGTGTATGGTCTAGATTATGGAAATATGTTTTATTAATAAATAAAATTCTTTTTTTAAGTGTTATTTTCTTATTTGATTTATGTTTGTAATTTCCGTAAATGCCAGCAGCTTATATTGTGGTCTTCCACTCTTTCAGTTACTGGACTTTCTGCTGACTTCCTTTGGGTTGCTTGAGAATATTCTTTGATGTGACTGGGCAGAATTTATTCAGTGTGCCAAAGCATTCTCTGTGTTCAGCTTTAGCTGGCTTTCTCTGCTGTACAGGTGTCTTCTCCTAGACATCTCACTAATGGTCTGCTCATATCGGACAGATCCATTTCACTGCACTGTGAACAAAGCTGTGCTCTCTGAAGAGACTGCAGTGCTTGGAGGCTTCCAACTCACTCTTTCTGCAGTGTGTCTTCACAGGAAACCTTGGCAAGCATGGCATACTTTATTTTAATAGAGAATAAGCTAAAAGCATCCGAAGCTAAGTACTAATCTGAGACAATGGACATGGTGCTCATCTGACCTGTTTTCTTGAAGATAAGGCTTTGAAATGGTGGTAAGTAAGCTAAGGATAAATCAGCAGATGTTGGCAGTTTCAGGAGCAGAAACTATTAACTGTGCATTAGGAGTGGTTTATATTCATTAACAGAGTTTATACTATGGAGCTGTGTGGTTAGCCATCACTTTCCCCTCTAATTTTTGGCCTTACTGCAGAAGCAGTGATCTTAGCTGTGGCCTTTCTTCACCTATAAAGGAAGGGGAAAGCTGGAGGAGGGTGAGTAAGTGTCTTTTGGAGTGATGTCAGGGGAAACTTAATCATCTTCAGATTGGTGCCTGTTATGTCAGTCTGTAAGTAATTAGGAGAGACCCCACTTGCCATGCAGGATAGCTTTGGAGTGCCTGCTCCCCACCCCTGAGGAGAGCCAGCGTGGGGCCCAACTGATGAACAGCTACCCTCCTGGATCTTTCTCTGAAGTTCAGATCACAATAAAGAAAATATTTGGGAAGGCAAGGGGGAAGAGCCCACCCCTGTAACATCTCTGTGAGGCAAAGAGGCTGTCAAAGAACACTGTGCAGCTATTCAGGAAGTCATATATTTTAGGCAACTTGGTCTCAATATTAAGCTGAAACAATACTGAAATTTTCAATAAGTGACTTCTAAAAGAGCCATGTCACACTATGCAGAAAGAAGAATATGCAACAAACTGGGTAGAGAGGCTCAATTTCCTTTCCTGCATAAAACCTATTTTTTTCTTTGATTATTATAAAAAATGGATATGTGTGAGAAAGAAAAAGGGATATTTGGTCAATATTCTCCGAATTGCTTTGCTCCCTGTATGGTTCTTTTATTAGATTTTCCAGTTACTGTAGTCCTTGAGACTTTTGCTCACTCAACAAGGAGCAACTGCCACGTACTGAAACAAATGTAAGCATATTTATATCTCTCTGACTTTCTCCAAGATGTTCAGGCTTTTCTTCAATTCTTGCCTATTGAAGAGATTCATAAATCAAAGGAAGTAAGATACTCAGTGGAACCTTCCTGAGTGGTTGGAAATCTCTAGGTGAATGCATATGGGACTGAAGCATTTGGGGAAACAAATTTCTGAAGCTGTGGCTGTTGAACTGAAATGGAATGTTGAAGGTGAGCATTCATGCTTAACTCTGATGTCAGTGTTCAGTATCTCAGTAGCAACAATTCTTTCCAAATCATCCCTTTAGGGCCATTTGGCAACACTGACATAAACTTTTAAGAGCCCAGCTATGCTTCAGCAAAAGTCAATGGGGGCAGAGATCCACTATCCACTTTCTGTGTGATTAATAAGTATTGATGCAAATCCATGAAAACAGGGTTGAGAGTAATTCTAACCAAGGAGGTTATGCACCTAATTACTTCTGAGATAAAAGGGGAATTATGTATCTTTGTTGCTTTATGCTCTTTTGAGGATCTGACAAGATCTTTTCTTGTATCTGTGGGGATCGCAGTGTTTTTTGAAAATCTTTGAATTAAGTTCTTCAAACAATGGAAGGCTTATAGGAGCTCCCACAAATATTTAGGGACACTATGTCCTGCCACACACACAGGAGTCTTAGCTTGAATGTGCTTCACTGCTTTTGCAAATATGATGGGAATGAAGAAAATGAGTGAATCCTTTAGTGACAGAAACCACCCCTGGCAAGCCTTGCTCTTCTTTAGAGCCAAAGAAAATTAAAATCATAGACAAGTAAGTCTATGTGTATCTATAAACAGTTAGGCTGCTTGGATCCCACCATGCAGGGAGAGGCAGGAAGCTGACAAACATGAATGATTTAGTGAGGATGGAGTTGTTCAATTTTATACAGAGGGCAAAGGGGAAGACAAAAACTACTACTTGAACATGACTCAATTTTAACCTAAAGTGAGTCTTGAATGCACTCCCATTGACGTCAGTGAGTGTTTTATCATTGGCTTCCTGGGGAGCAAGATAGTGTCTCCTCTGTAAACAAGAGAAATGTGAAGGTTTTTTCTCCTCTCTGTTTATAAGGTTTATTTGTGGTCCTTACCATAGCAGTCTGAGCACCTACACTAATGTGACTGGAGTCATTCCTGTGCTATGCCTGTGAGTCAGATGTGGTGGTCTGCTACTTCAGAGGATGGGAAGTGAGAGGCAGAAAGTTTGTGATGCTGTCTCCAGTAGATTGCACAGAAGGAGTCTGGCTGGCTCTGCTTGCCTTTTTGCGAATTGGAATTGGCAGACTACTGTAGTTATCCTCAGTAGAATTTAAATGTGAAAGCTGAACTTAGAGGTGAGAAGCCCTGAATATTTTCTGCGGTTAACTCTGGACTGCTTGCTTCATTGCTTAACTGTTGACTTCATCGCTTAAAGAACTCAAAGCTCCCACTCACTCCAGCAGAACCAGGATTTCTCCCTAAAGATTTCATTCAAAGCCCATTGAAAGAGATTTTTGGTCTGTTCAATTAAATGTGGGTCCAAAACCCTCAGTTCATTCATCAATTGGATGCCTTGCTTGTGCTGAGGTTGACGTTTGCTTCAGCTCTTTTCCAGCATATTTTAGATTGAAAGGCAGTCTGTACCTTGACCTCTCTTTGAGGCATCAAATTAAGGCAATTGAGACCGAGTGGCTTGGATAGTGGAGTGAGAATTGGAAGACCTTGGCTTTGGTTTTAGGTTTTACTGCCTCTTTTAGACTTAGGGAGAAGTTAACTTCTGTTTGTTTTCCCTCCTGTAAACACTGCAAGTGTCAACCTCATTGAAGTAAGTGTTGTTTTGGTGGCATTTTCTTTCTCCCTAATAATTTATTTTTATTGTGATCTCCTCAGTAGGAAAGGACACTTGGATCGTTTCAAGTTCAAATTCTTATAAAGCATTTAACAGGACTAGAAATCATAGTCTCAACTATTTCTTTGCTAAAGGTTGTTGAAGTTTGCATTCAGAGGAGATTTAGACCACAGAAGTAATAGTTTTATGTGCTCTGTGGAGTTCCAAGTTGTAAGAGACAAAGCCATAATGTGACTACATCAGCATTTTTTGGTTTGCATAAAGTCAAAAAAACCACAAGGGTCACTCTTTTTTGTGACTTTTCACATATTGACTTCTTAGGGAAACCAGTAACTTGCAAACACTTGAAAATGGCCAGAAAAGAGGAACGAACTACTATGGAAAATAAAGACCATGATTTTGTTTGGTTACTAGATGGGAAGTCTCTATCCAATATTCTTATATTGGCTGAAGGGTCTATAATTTTTTATTTATTTGCTATGTTTAATACCTTGGAAAGCATCGTGACAAAACTTAGAGTTCATTTAATGTATGCTTGGACAGAGTGCAGACATGACATTGCTTTACAGCTTCTTTGTGTATATCTTGATGTGAAACACTTATGACCTTTATTTACAGCTCCTTCTTATTTGGTGTTCCAGACTTGTAATTCAATTTATATGCATCTGAATCATAAAGTACTACTCACGACTGTTCATTTCTTCTTGCCCAGTTTTTCTTTTGCCAGGAAATGTCATTGTTGAAAAGCCTTTGCCAAACCCTGGTAGCTGCAGAGAAGCTGCTTGGGTTGCTTGAAGAAATCTCTGGTATAAAAGTGACTTGGTGGGCACTTTTTGTGTACATGAGGTGGTTTTAGCTGCAGTAATGTTTTCCTTGGGAACTAAAAGTATTTGAAAATGGTACAGCTGATATTCTTAGCTACTTGACTTTTTTTTTTTTTTGGTAAGAAATGGGTGCAGAATGAAGGCGTTATAAATTCATTGCTCTTTTATATGGGCTTTGACTGCTTTACAGTCCACATGGGGCAGTAAAAAATGATAGAGTATCAAGTTAGAAAAAAGGTGTTAAGACAAAATATCCAGTTGCTGTCCAGCCCCTCCATGAAGGAAATATTGTGACTTTCCATCTGAATTTTCAGCTACTATAGGCTATCAAGGATGTGATGCAAGTGTAAATTTATGAAAGACTTTGAAGCATCAAACAACAGACACCCTTGCGTCTCCCACTAAAGTTACCAATTTTACCAGAGAACCATTTGGTTGATTCCTCTAAAAATTCTTTTTCTTTTAACACCAGAAAGCAGCCTCACCTATCCTACTCCTGATTTTTTTTAACATGTTGGGCAATTAATGTCTTAATTGAAAGAAGACATTACACAGAATTCATCTGTTTTTTAGATTATATGCACATAATTTATAACATATGCTGAATTCATAACAGTTATGAGTGAACACTTTCAACTCTTAAAAGCATTTGACACTTAAATTAACAGTGTCTCCACCGTAATCCTGCCTTACCCACAATATTAGATGTTTTGCTTACAAAATGCATACTCTGTTTAAGACAGAGACACCATCTGTGGTCTAATCTAGGTGAAGCAACTTTTTATATAAGAAATTAGTTTATTAACATAGATTTTAATTATATGAAAGGAAAATATCTAGATATTAGTCTACATTCCTCAAGAAAAGCAATTTTTTCTGTTTTGATACTGATATCATATTTACTGAAAAATGGAACAATTCCACCAGAATCAGTAGAAGAAACTTAGTGTCAGCTTGGTGTAAAACTCATGCTGGACCTTAACTGTTAAAATTCAAATATTTCATCCAAAACCAGAGGATACTTTTAAGAGCAATTTATTTAAGTTATGTGCAGTGAGGTAAGACTCAAGTGCTTCCCTTTTTTTGAAAAGTGAAAATTGTATAATAAATGTTAGAAACACACTTCTTTGAGTGGTAATTATTCCCATAATAAACATGCAAAAAATGTGAAATGTACCCTTCAATAAACATTCCTTGGTAAAACAATGAAAACTCACTATCGAAATCCTAAGTGAACAGCAATGTTGTCATTGTCACCTGCATCTTCACAAGGAACAGAAGAGGGGGAACTCCCTAGCAAAGGTGGCTGGTTCCTGAAAACTGCTTGAGAAAGATGAGCGGTCAAACAAAATGAAGGAAACTTGCAAAGACACTGGGTACAGATGTTCATGGTGTGGATTAGACATTGTTCATAGTTCTCATTCCTTGCCTTTGAGACTGAGTGAGAGTTGGTCTCTTGAAAGCTCTATATATCACTGCAAACACTCAGGGGTAAACCTCACTATAACTAGGAAGGAAATTCTGCAGATGAATGTTTTGGCTGGGTGCCTTATGAAGAAGTAGCTGAAATATTGGTCTACAGAACTTCCTCTCCTCAGCTTTGTTCAACCTGTTAAAGTCCCTGCTCAGATAATACCCAACCCACAATTCACTGAAATTAGATCTGGAAATCTGGTAGTTCTGTTTGACTTGGAGGATGGAAAGGTTTAAAGAGTTGAGGTAAATGGAGTATCCTGTTGGCTAAGAAAAAGTAGTTTTCCACAATGAAGAGCAAATTTGGATTTTTTAAAGGAAGTCAGGAGCACTTACAAAAAGTTGTTTTAAAAAAGTAGTGTGAAAGTAACAACTGAGGGCTCACCCAGTCATAAGGCAGAACCTAGGAAGAACGGATAAATTTTCTGTTTAGTTTTCTACTTGCTTTCCTTCATCTGACTTAGTTGAGAGTTAATGCAAAACCTCAGAAAAGAAAATGCTCCAAAATTTCCATGAAAATGTTGTGACATTGTAAGGTTACTTTTTTCCCCGAAAGAGAGAGAAGTTTACTAAATAGCATGTGGATGGAATAGTAGTGACCATGGGGACTATTCCTTGCTCCCAGCTTTGACAGGGTGCATCATCACTGTTGTTATGATTGCTTGGTTTCTGAAAGGTCAGATAAAGAGATTAGGGATAGGAATGAAGATGGCTGGTAATATTCAGAGGTTAACTGAAAGGATCATACCATTTCCTTAACTGTTAGAAAAATTATTAGTATGGAATGCTTTTCAAAGGAGCCTCCCTTCCTGTATGGTATTTAGCCCAAGCCTCCTCCACATTATCTATTAATACTTTAAATCTAAGCCTCATCCCCATTATCTATTAATAGCTTATCTTTAAATCCGGTGAATACCAAGCTCATTATTTTACTGCACACTCAATCTGAAAGATAAAGGACAAAGGGAAATGAGGAGAAAGCCTCCACAAACCAACCAAAAGAAAAAAAAAAAGAAAATAAAGGAAAAAAAAATCCACCAGGACTGCGGTTACAAGAATATTTGCAAAGGTCTTAATAACTTCACTGACATAAAGCATTCTCTCTGCACTCGCTGCAGGTGCAGCATTCCAGCTCCCTGGAGAAGCTTGTCTTTAAGTCTTTTCTCCTTGAGTCTTTCCACTCAAGTGAGAGGTGGGAGGCGCAGCTTGAAAGTGCGTTCCCCTAAGATTCCTCCCCAAAGGTACCAAAAATATTATGGCTCCAAGTTTGTCAGATGTTTTCCTTGGGTTTTTCCTTAGGAAGTTTACAGTAAGGTAGGACACTTGCTGTTACATGCAATAGCAATGTATCAGAAGGTACGTGAAATGTAATGGAGAGAGGAAGGAAATGAAGGAAGATTTGAGCTGCCACCCTGAATAACTGATGGAGCAGTCAGCTGATTTCCCTCTATAGAAACAGGGTTTTCTGCAGGAGAGGGACCATTTGTCTCTATAAACTCTGACCTTCTAAACTTCCTAAATGAGCTGAACATAACCAGATCATGACACTCTCCTGTGGATCTTCTCTTTTCTATCCTTTTTTTTGTTCCTTCCCACCCACCTGGTATATCAGAAAATAATGAACTCTTCCTTCTCTATCAAAGGACATGGGCATGGAAGAACTGGTGAAAAGGAGTAATAGATCTTACAAGAATTCAGAGTTCTTATGGTGTCTTGTTAATGACAAGTTTTTCCCCTGATTATTCTATGTATATCACAACAGTAGCCCTTTTGGTAAAGAATTTTTACAGTGAATTTTCTTGCCTTTTCACCTGTAATAAGAATAGAGAACAGAAAATATTTTTTTTTGCTGTAGTAAGAGATACTGATTTTTTTTGCAGAGGCTTCCTGAAACAGTTAGAAATAAATGGAGACAGATAGGACAGAAAATTTCCTGTAACCTTTGATCATTGCAGGCACAAGGAGATAAAAAGATGCTTAATAATTGATCTACTAAATAGCAAGTTGCACATGAGACATGTCCCATCTTTATAAAAGCTCTGGTGTTTGGTGGTTAGACTTTAGAAAGGCATTTTCCTCCTCTCCCTGGTCTGATTGATGCTGACACTCTTGCCATTGGCAACTTTCTTAAGCTACAGAAAGGAGTTTAGCCTTGAAGTAAATCTTCATTGCCCCATGAGCAGCAGCCTTTCTCTTTTCCATAGCTAGAGGGTTTTGCTACCATTTTGTGATATCTAAACTTGGAAAACAAGCTATTTTGAACCCTTCAGCTAAAAATCTTTAGGATTCTAAGGGGTTTTTATACTAATTCTTAAAGATTGCTGGAAAATAAATGCAAACAATTATAAAAGTACTTGAGGCAGAGTTGTTAGGAGCTCCAAATAGACAACCTTTGCATTAAACTGCAGCTGGGATGGATTTCACTCAAGTGTGGAAATATCAGATGAGGATAATCTTTCATTGGACTATTAATCATTTGCCTGCTTTCCTGTGTCATAGACTGCAACACCTCATTTGTTTCTACTCACTTAGCTTATCCCTGCCAGGATACACACACTCTGTATCTGCTACCCAGTATGCATTAAGTGGCATTAGGACTTCTTTTGAACAGTGACAAGGAGTGAAGAGGTGAAAAGTTAAGTAGTTATTGAGCACTGATGTCCCTGGAAAACAGGATAGTGAGCACAGCTCACCATGAGCCTTATCCAGCAAAAGCTGTGTGTGGCCTTGTGAGCTACTTACATCCCTGGAGGCTGCAGATGCAGGTTCCCCAGCCAGACACTCAGCACAGTGAGGTTGGGCTGCTGCATAGCCAAGCCTCCCCCTCTGCTCACCCTGGCTCTGCTGCCTAACTTAGAGCTGCCTGAATTTGTGCTTGCTGTCACTTTCCAGCTTCAGGCTGATAGGAATAGGTTTTAAACCACTGCCAACCTGAGTAATCTGGTTTTCTTCTCTGCTTCCAGCCTTGTTTTTGTTTGTTTAGTTGTTTTGGGTTTTTTTCCTGGTATATGGATAGCTCTACACAGCAGATGCTCTGAAAATATTTTTCACATGGCATTCCAAAGGGTGTGTTTCCCATCTTTAGAGTAAGCTGGAGACAAGGATGATAGGACTTCAGGATGCTGCAACAGAGGCTCCAGGTCTTGCCGACCATCAGAGCATGTGTGCCATACCCCCAGCTCCCAAGTCATCACAGCCCTGAAGACCATGCTGCTGGATAATCTGTGCTGCTGCCAGCTAGGTGAAGTTATTACAGCAGGATATTCTATAATCATCCTTCTATTTATCTGTATATGCAGGGGAAAATAATGTTCAAGAGATACACAGCACGCTATCTTGTGATTTTGACATTACTTCCTTATTATTAGTGCCATTTCATTTCTAAATTTCAGGTCCTTCTTCAAAGAGCTGCAATATTTTCAACAAACTTCAAAGAATTTTGCAGAGATAAAATATCTGTAGAAGTTTTCATAGCATAGACAATAAGAGAAAGCAGCCATTATCTTCCCAAGCTGAAGCAGACATTTTGAATAAACTGATGCTAGAATGCTGAGCTGTTTCCAAAGCTAAAGAAAAACCCAAATAACCCAACAAAAAAAATTAGGTGTTTGCAAAGTGGAGTGAAATACATGGCTTGTGTCTATGTAGCCTGTGTTCTTCTGTGTACCTAAATAAGATTTTCTTTTTCAGGAGAAGTGAGGGGGAAGTCACTTCATTCATACTACATATGACTCTTCCTGCCAATATATTCCTTCTTTATATGGACTTTTCTTGCACAATTGACAACCCTGTAAACTACACATCCCGACTTTTTCAGGCTTTTAATTCTTACAGTAAATGTTAATGCTTTGCATTTTTATCCCTTTATGCCAATGATATAAATTATATAATATTCCATGTATCTGGAAACCTGTCCTTCAATTTCTGCCCTGAAACTGTCATTGCTGGCACTTTTAGAGCAGAGTAGAAGTTTATGGTAAGTTTTATGTGTGACTTTTGAGGCACAGGGCCGGAGCATAATTTTCTGGATGTCTTTAATAAGGATGTAATACAGAGAAAAGCAAGTTAATTTTCTAAAAATAAAAGCCAAAGTAGGTTTTAAACTTAATTCTTGTCTCAGTGAGGTCTAGGCACTGTAGCAAGTGACTGATTTCTCCAGCTGCTAGAATCTGTCTGCCACTAGTCCCACGTCTGCTCCCTGCATTGTATCTCAGGCACTTCTTACCTGTTGCATGTGATCACCACCGGCAGCTCAGCCCAGCTCCTGACAGAGAGCACCTGGGTCTGGTGGTGTTCTTACCTGCCTGACTCATGAACTTGCTCCCAAGAGTTAATCTCGACACCTTGTGCTCTGACCAGCGCTGGTTTGGCTCCTTTGTTGCTGGTAAAACAAAGAGGAAGAGCAGCTAATGCCTATTCCTGAGCCAGGCACTGGCAGAGGTTGTTGGTGACTTCTTTGCCCTTCCTTGGCCAGTGAGGACCTCCAAGGCTGTGTTCCCCTCTTTACCATGCCAGAACAGTGGAAATCTGGGAAGTTACATGTCTATGTCAGGAGGTGTCTGACCACAAACACGTGAGCCTTTAGAAAGGCTGTCAGGAGCATTGTGTTTTCAGTTTTTTGTGCCAGCACAGTCTTCATATCTGATATTATTGAGTAAACCTTTTAATGCATGGGGAGCTACGGGCTAAAGAAGTGCCTGTGCACTTGTATATCCTCAAAAAGTCCAAAAAAAAGGATTCTCCACTCAATAGAGTCCGAAACAAGGTGCTTGCCTAGGAAAGAAAATTTAAAGTGACAACTTATTTTTCATTTTTATGGTTGACATGTGGAAGTTTCATTGCAACACTTAAAAAACCCCATTGTTCTGAAGTCACACAGGTATCCTTTCCAAAAATATCTCTTACTGACATTAATACTTCTACCCACATTTTTGGAGTCTCAAGACACTTCTGTTATTTATTAATTAATGTTGTACTGGGATGTGATGCTTCTTCTGTATCTCCCTGGCTTTCCTCCTCCCTAGGTTCATGTAAATCTTGATGTTTTGTAACTGGGGAGAATTAAATCTGCTATTGAAATGGGCTTCCATCCATCCCTAAGAGTGCCATAAAAGTTTAATGTCTTTGTTATTTAGTGTGCTGTGTAAGTTAGGAATAATTGTCTGTTTTTCACAACACTGGACAATTTCTTTAGTTCTGTAGGGCTCCTACTCCCTACAGAGTTCCCATGTCCCCTAAATAAACTGGTGCTGTCTTGTGGCTACAAAACTATTCTTCTGGAGACAGACAGTTTCAGAAAGTACACAGTATGTGTGGTTAATATTCATGGCACATACTTCATTTATAATTTATCATTAACTTACTCAGTTTAATTTCTTCCCAGCAGGTCTGTAACACACCAGTGTAATCCAGTTTCTTTCCCCTACAGCTCAGACCATCTGGAATACTCTTGCCACATGTCTTCACCTCAGCTACACTTTCCCATTTCTTAAAACATGTAAATAAATAGTATCAGATACTAAGTCCTAACATTAGATACCCAATAAAAACGGCTCAGATTTCAGAGTGAAGGGAGCTCCTGAAGCTGTGACAGAAATCCATCACTGCCATGATGGTCAGCAATCAGTGAAGAAGAAAGCTGCACATTTTGTGCCCTGGAGTGACAAGTCCTAAACATGGCTTAGCTTTATGCTCCTCTGTGTTGAACATTTCCATTAGTATGTTAGTGAGCTTTGAAACACATCATCCACTCATCCACATCGAAAGTGCATTGTTGTGCTCTGTGGGGCAGCCTGCAGCATGTTAGTGGGGTTTCCTTTGGCTGCAGCTAAACAAAAAATTACATTCCAAACTGATAGTGGGCATTTGGCTCCAAGGACCAGACTGCTGGGCACCAGAAGCTGCTGAATATCCAACAGTGAGGCTATCTCATCTTCACCACCAGTTGCTTCTCTTTATGGATGTATTTCTACCATGCTGCACCATTGCTTAGTCTATGTTCTTAATCCTACTAGTTCATACCCTATGAAGACCTTTTGGTGTTTTGAACATTGACGAAAACTTGGAGGAAAATATTTAACCCTTATCTTGTTCATCTAGCTAAAATAATTCATGTTGGTACCAGTGTTTAAAGCACTACAATGTTCACTTCAGAGCACATTATTATTTAGCACACCTTACCTGTTTTTTCTGTCAGCAGGACTAATGCCCTCTAGGGCACTGGGTTTCTCCTCAGCTGGTAAACATTGGTTTGATGACAATGTTGTAAAGACTTCTGTTTTTCTGGTGAAAGGATTAGTCCTCACATTTGGCAGTGGACCTAGAATTAAAAAAGATTTGTCAGAAACATGTTATGAAGGATAAACATATTTAGGCTTTGGCTTAGCAAAGTCTGTGACAGGTGCTGTACTTTTTCACCATCTGTAAATCATATATGGTTATATAATTATGTGTTTTGAGAAATAGTCTTCCTCTAGACTATTTGACAATTAAATTTGGTTCTTCAAGGTCTTTCTTGCTACAAATGCATAAATCCTACTAGGAATTCATGCCACCACACCTGTGCTTGTTCAAGACCCATCAAAGACTGTTCTTTTCCTGTGCAGCTCACCCCGCTTGGGTCTCCTCCCAGCTTTCATGTTGCATAGATGTATTCCAGGTCTTTCCTCCTCTGGTTTCCAGAACAAAAGGTTCATGTTGTTAGAAGTGTTGTAGTGGACCTGAAAAGGCACAATCACAGGGTTTCCTCAAGATGAAAGAAAAACTCGTTTGGATGCGTTTGGGAATTCTGTTATAATATTGGCCAGGTGATTTCATTCTTGAACTTCTGAAATATACCCTAGACTCTCCTTCAACAGCTAGTAACAGTATTCTTAACTTGCACCTCACTACCTTTTGTTTCCTCCCTCTGGCTATAACTTTGTCAGTACAGTATCTTTATTTTAGGGCTGGATTTGCACATGTGGAATTTTATTGGACAATGACAATTGGGGGCACGCTTTGAAACATCTCTGTGTTTCTCGTAAAAATAGAGGCAAAAATAGGAGTTTCTGTAAGTGGGAAAATGAGATTTTTGCTCTCCTACCTAGTTGGAAGTAACAAAAAGGGGCTTTTAATTAAAATTTTGGCATGACTGTTCAAGTGTACCGTATTTAAGCATAAAATATGACATGTTGCAAAGGTACAGAAGAAAACTGCTGGGAGCCTATTTTCAGAGGATATATCAGCCAACATAAGCATGGTAATGCTTCAGGGATGCCTGAATTATGGACCTTGGAGTAGCTGGTATTTAACAAGAACCTTTAGCACAAGTTTTGTTTCAAATTATTCTCAGCCTAATTGAACAGGGGAAGGAGGTTGTCCCAGGGAGTCACCACACATCGTTGTGTGAAGACACCCAAATGTTCTCATTTACACAACACTTCTTAGCTGGAGCAGGGGGAAAGAGTGCTAGAGCAGCTATGGAAACTTGGGTGGGACACAGCATTAAGAGGAACAATCTAATGGTGTTGATGGTACACAAACAGAGGAGAAAACTGATGTCCTACAAATGCCAAGTTATAGCCAGAGGAGGTCCTCAGAGACTGGTAAGAATAGTTGGGACAGCATAAGGAAGAGCTATACTGGAGTTGCTTCTTCTCAGGTTTCAGCCTGTTAGTAATGCTGTGTGTTGCCTCAGTCTGCAGAGGAAAGCATGACCCTTTGCAAGGGGGATCAGGGCTGTTTTTTAGAGGGAGAGCTGTGGATGCAGCTGGAAGAGGAAATACGAAGTATGGTTACTGGCTGCTCATCACATCCTTCCTCCCAGAGGTTTTCACTTTTTCACAGCTGCCAGCTAAGTTGGTCATGGGGCTGACCCCACACCTGGTTAAGCAAAAAGGATCTAGGCTAGGTTAATTAGTTCAAATTGTGTGTCTTTGGTAATCTGTCTCATGTTGATTGGAAGTAGCTGGAGAATTCTCCTACAGGCTGACCAGTGGGAGGATAACTTCTAGCAGCAGCAGATTGTAGGAGACTGTAAACTCTGCAGGTGCAGTGCTGCTAAGAAAACAAGTAATTTGATGGACCAAAACTGCATCCATGTTTATAGACAAAGTAAAGGAGATAGGCAATAAGTTACTGAGGTGGTCAGGACAAGAGTGGGTAAGAAAATATCATTACAGGAGGAAAATAGAGGTTAGAATTGGGGAAAATAACACATATTATGTAAGTGCAAGATTTTGATGTGTCCCCTGCAGGGGGACAGCTCCTGAGAACTGTGAGAATTGTGGTGTGACTCTTGTGACTTACTGTAGATGTGTGCATATAATATATATGTATATTTTTATGAACTTGGTATGCTAATGTTGTCTATATTAGCATAACAATTGGAAACACTTAGGGACTTAATTGGAAACGCAATAAGATTTAGCTCCTGTCATCACTGAAAGTCCAACTTTCAGGCTGAATTCTCAGCATCTGACTGTGGTTAGAAGTTTCATTACTGTCTACCTGCTCCCCTTGCTGGTTATGGGAAGATGTTTCTCACTCTTAACCTGGCCTGCAAAGCCACCCCAGGTCCTAAAAAAGCATCCAAAGTAATCTGACACCTACCTAGTCATGGCTGTTCAAGTCCTAATTATCTTCCAAATATAAGGAGTCACAGGAAAGGAGAGCCAGCACTGCTTTGCTCCATGTGCACATCTTGGTGGGTTTGAATCATCATCATGCATCACATGGGAGACGAGCAGAGAACTGAATGAACCTTTTCTTTTCTCTAAAGTTATGCATCTTTTGCAAACTTTTAATCAGTTCTTACTCTGTGATTTCCCCCCTCCAAAAAACTTATGGATTAATGTGACCTATTGTATTTATTCTCATTGGACCCTTTTACAAGGAAAGTTATTAAGAGGAAGAACTCAAACTCAGTCCAATTTACCATGTGTCTGGAGGCTTAACCAAAGCTTTTATTACATGAAAGAATGGAGGAAATTAGGAACAGGACCTTCAGAATACCAAATGCCAGTACAATTTTTTTTCTTGATTTTCCCTCTGACTAATTTGCTCTGTCAGGAATTTGAAAACAATTAGGCACTAAAAAGAAAAAAGAGTGAAATACCTAACTCTTGTGTGCATGCTAAATATTTCCATACTGTATTGCAGGCCTTTTCTGAACTGTAAAATAAAAATCATTAGAAATGGTTAACATGAACTCTAGTGGTTCTTCTGGAAAAATACTTTCCTCAGTTATTTAAAAGCATGACTAGAGTCTCATAGATAACAACAGGGAGGGTTATAAACGCTACGGAGGGATCTCAATTAGATGATATTACTCAGAAGAATATGAGTTTTGAAAATAAATATTTGTTTGGGCAACTTTTTCCAAAGACAAAAGATGGTGAGAAACATTTTTTGAGACCTAGGATATTTTCTTTTGTAAGATAATCAAGAGTAAGTTAAATTAGATGGAAGAGCAGGTAACCTCTTTGTTACTAATTATCTGGTTTATTGGATAGTGATGTGATTTTGCTCCAACTCCCATCCTATTTTTTGCCAACCATGCCTTATACAATCTAAACATCTGCACCTACTTTGATCATAGCAGAAAGATTGTGGACTTAATTTAATGTAATGGTAATTGTAGAGAATTTCTGCACGGATAATAATGAGAGCTGGTAGAAGAACAGACTGCATCTTATCCAAGAGTTAAAAAGATGCAGTCTGTTTGAATGCCTCTGCTTTTAAGTTTGATGAAGTATGTGAAAAATCTCATTTCCAGCAAGATTTTAATTACATCATGGAAATCTGCCTCTTTGTATCAAGTTCCAGCTCGATATGGAAAACAAAAGAGCCTGGGAGCTGCCAGCATAGTCCTGACTGATGTTAGGAAGCAGCAAGTTTAAATTCTCATGTAACCTTGTGTTTATTCCTTTACTGCAAGAGCAACCAAGTATTTCTGTGAAGACATAGATACCCCTCTTCTAAATAAACCATAGTGGCCTCTGATGCAACAGAACGTTTCCTACATGAAGTCTTTTTCTGCTGCTGTTTTCTGGAATGCTTTTGTGGATGTGTGGCCTTTGGGGCAAAAGGAAATGTCAGGAGTTCACCTGTCAACAAAATTTTCTTTTTCTCTCTGCATTAACTAAACATAGCAAGTACCCTTGACGCAACTATGATGCGTCATCTTTTGTGGCTTAGAAGTGTTGGTTCTTTGGCCTTTGCCTGTTAATTGGGAGAATTATTACTCTTCTCTTTTGCCTGGATACAGCCTGCTGTTGGCAGACATAGTGGGTTGTAGGTTTCCTGTGAAAAAATCTGGGAAAAGCAGGCAAGACTACACATTGCCTCAGCTGGCAACATAACTAGAGAAAACATAATGTGATGGTAAGGCTTCCTACAGTTCTACAAACTCTTAACTTTAAGTTATGGACTGAGAAGATGCCCTGAATAGATGGTGCAATACGAAATGAGACTGAGACCTGCATCACCACAAGGGTCACCATGGGGACCCAGTCTCTTTGCTGGGTTAGCTGTCTCTGTTGTAACAAGAGTCTTTGTGTCTGAGCGTGGTGGCATCCTGGTGGTGATGCCTCATGGCATGTGTGTCTAAAAGTAAACAATCTTCATCTAAATGCGGATAGTAAAAGGAAGACTGGCAGTTCTTAACTGACTGCTAACTTGTACATTTTTCATTTAATGTCCAGTAACATTTTGATTGCTGTTTTGGTGACTGGTTTATAGATCTTTATCAACCCAAAAGGTTGAACTGAGAGCAGTGGTTACTCATTGCTGACTCAAAAGCAGAGGCCTCCTTACAAATTTTCCCACTCTCCTCTTTTCCATGTATGGTGATGAGGACTGCCTTTTGAAATTTAAACTGTAGGCAATAGTAGCCTCTGTGTATATCAGATTGATCTGTTTTTTTAAAAGATGAAGATAAATGGTTAAAAAATGCAATAGGACCAAGAATCAAGGAAGTCTGTTATGGAGCCATAGTGCTTCTTAGCTCATGAACTTAGGCATTACTGGTTTTCAGCTGTTAAAGTGCCTGTGTTTTGTGGAAAGAAAAAAAACATGTCATCTTGAGTACTTGCACATCTGACTGATCAAAATATACTGCTGACTTTGCAATCCACTTCCAATATCTTTTTCAAAATTTCCAAAGAAAAAGTGCAGACAATGTTATCCACAAACACTTGCTATTTTTATGGTCTATAATGCTCCAGATTAAGATGATTTAAAATTCTTGGGAAAAGGTTTTAATTGTTGTGGCTTCTACAATAATGATATTTATTGCATGAATTCCAAGATTTGACTCTTAAAAGCTTTTAGAACCTTGCCAAATCACCATGGAAAAAAAGAAAAAGATTTCTAACCATCTAACTACATCAGTGACAACTGACAACTATGGGTCAAAGAAGAGAGGGACACCTGGGATCAATTATTAATGTCTGAATTTGATTTTAATTGTCTTTGCATGTGAGTGTGGATTAATTTCTTTGTCTTCTGACAGATGTTTTCATTGGCTGCTAAACAACACAGCTCTGATTTATGAAAGGTCATAACAAATTGTTGCAAAGAGTTTGCAAGATGTTTCTGCAGCTAATTGAATCAAAAATTATTCTCCTTCCTCAAGGTATGTCTGGGAAAGGTGTGTGACATTTCAGCTTTAAAAATGTATTAGTATACTGAGTCCAGTAGTGTGCCTTGTGAAAACCTCCCTACTTCTCACTTGGCTTAATTGTGTACATGATGTGAATTGATGTGTCAGCCCAATAAAGGGATACAAAGAGATAAGGCAGAACTCACAGGAGCCAGAAGTCTTCCTGAGTGGTTGGGTATAGAACTGCATTCAACTGGCACAATTTTACTGAGCATCATCACCAGTATTTTTTTTAAATGGCCAAAGGAGACCAAATAGTGTATGCCAACGAGGATGAATTTTGGAATTTTTTTTTTAAATCCACTCTGATATGTGTCTCAAGAACAGGGAGTGTTGTGTGTGTTCCAACCTGTAGGGAGGAAAATGTGTTTTCTGTGGAATTCTTGTAAGTAGCAAAAATATTTCTTTTCCTCCCAGTTCTGCATGATGGATGACTCTTGCACATTTTGCTCCTTTCTCTAAAGATTCTTCATTTCCATCAATACATTTACTGGTTAAAACTCACCAGGAGAACCCAGGAGAGTGAATTGCATGATTAACATCTGCCCTTTTTTTTCCAAGTTGACATGGACTACTAATGAAGTACTATAAATTTATTCTCATTAACTCAGTGTCTCTCAAAGCTTTTGCTTTGTCCACACACACAAAAGAAAGAAATGTAGATGAAGGCTTAATAAATTTCTACAATGGTCTGAAATAATCACAGCCTGATTGCAAAGGACCCTAGTCATTATCTAAAATACCCATCCTGTTCCACAAATCAGTACATAAATAAATACTTTTTTTTCTTGGTAGAAAGCTATCAGCAGCTCCTACTAAATTATTTGTCATGTAGGTTGCTTGTTTTGTTTAAAGAATATTTGCTGGCTCAAGCAAATTAGGAATAAGTTTTTTAATTTCTTCACTGCATTTTCTATTTTAAATATTTCCTTGAGAGCTTCCACAAAGGAATATATTAATTATTTCAAATTTTCCTTTAGGAGTTTTCTAAAACATATTGTTTGTTTTCCTCAGCAGGCAAAGTTCAGTTCTTTACCTTGCACTAAAATAAAATGTAAGTCATTGACATGATACTGTACTTTTCAAAAATGGAATAGTTGTGCCAAGTATAGGAAGGAGAGACAGAAATCTCCTGAATCTGAATTCACCAACTGGAAAATAAACTGTTTCTGAATAGCTCTGATGGAGAAACAATCCTTAAAAATGGAAAATAGTCTTTGTTCTTTTATTGCATTTAGTTTACAAGATGAACAAGAACCAAGAGGGCAAATAGCAACTCTTAAGCGATTCCATTTGCTTTATGTTTATAGTTCCACAAAAAAATACAAATCCCTTCCTTTGGGAGGATTTATAGAACCTCTTACTATCCCTAGAGCAGCTATATTATACAGGATCTTACCCTTTCTTGGCAAAAGTTGCTGTGCCTTAGTCCAACAGTAAAACAAAGGGTAAAAGAAAAAATGAGCAATTTCTACAGAATTTGATTTTCATTTAATAAACTCTTACTCTAAAAACACCCTCCAGTGTTTAGAACTCCTACTCCAAAATCATAACTAAAAGTCATGTTAGATATCAGTTTCCACTGTTGATCTATATTTTCCATTTATTCAATAAAATTACTAATGAATTCAGGGTTTTATTCTTAACTAACACATTATTATTATTATTATTATTATTATTATTATTATTATTATTATTATTATTATTATTAATAATAATAATAATAATAATAATAATAATAATAATAATAATAATAATAATAATAATAATAATAATATAATTGCACGAATTCCACTATTTTGGGACTTTTAAATTGGCAGCACTTGATGTGTGGTGTAAAATCCTGGCAAACCTCCTTTGACTCAGGGAGCAGGGTCTCAGTTTTGAGGTGCTAGGTCTGGCCAGGTTCTCTTGCTGAAACAACTTCACAGGTGCTGTGGGGGATGCCTGCCCACCCCGCTCGAAGGGGACTCGGAGGGTGGAAAGCTGAATAATGATCAGCAGCTCCATGCAAAGCAAAGGTGATGCAAAAAGCCTTGGGTGGGGGGTGTGGCTGACCTCTCCCTTTCAGGCTGTGACATTTGTAGGGATGTGTAGCCTTGGGGAACTCATGGAGCCCTTTCAGCTGTAGCTCGGTGTGCCGGAAACAGCATTATTTCTTTAGCGTTGATTACAACTGGAGCTGGCCGGGAGGCCGGTGGCTTTCCTTAGGTGCAGATCTTATAGCTGTGATCCATCTGTGTGATACCTTCAGACAAGATAACTCCATGTAGAACATAACCATAAACCTCCCCAAATATGAGCGGGCAGCAGTATAGTTTATGAGCACCATATGTTAATGGTGCTCTGTGATATATGTCATCTGCCTGGGCTTTGAGTGCTGGGTGAGCTGGTGACCTGCATCGACGTGAAATCCATCACATTTAAAACATTTTTGAGGCTGTAAGGGTGAAAAAAACACTGATGTCAATGGTTTTTACTCCTGTAAATATCATGTTCTTTGAACTGATGCCTATTAAATTCTCTGACTTTTCTGAAACACTCCTGCTCCCTCCCCAAGAAAGAATTAACCTGAATTTGATGAACCAGTGAGCATGCTACTCTTAGGAAATTGTTGCATCCCAGTTACAGACAGGTTCCTCGAATTCCCACAAATTTGTCACATTCAAGAACCTACAATAGGCAAAAAACCTCAACTTCTATTCAGAGACAAGAAATTATCATTAGTATAATTAAAATCTTAATTTTCCAGTCAAAGGGTTATTATTTGTCCAGTTACAATAATAGTGGCATTTATACATAAAAGTAAATGCAGGTAAAATGAGGCATACACACATTTTCTAGTATGTATAGAATTATGTAAGTTTTATGTATCTTTCTTTTAAGTTATACTTTCCACTGGCACTCTGGGTCTAGAGGTCAGTATTTTCAATCTTGGCAGAAGTGCTAGTTTCGGGAGAGTTGTTTTCATCCTGAGTATTCCAAACACATCCTTGGGAGAACTCTTTCCCCTTCACTTTAGGATCTGCTTGCAGGTATTTTTGCATGGTTGGCACTTATCTCATTCTGGTTTGTAGTTCCACAAAGCATTTGAATTTATTCTATATGGTGATTTTGACATGTGTTTGACACTTGTTCTTTGCTCTCTTGGTTACCCCTGGCTCGTTTCACCCAGCTCCCAAGGACCCATCCCTCTCCTGGCTAGTCACTGATCACTGGTTGCCAGCAGCTTATAACCCTGGGACCTCCAGGGTAATCCTAAGTCCCCACAAACAAGGCTAAGCTTCTGTCCTATGCCCCCCCCCCCCATTACTTTTTTGGTTTAGGATCCCAAGCAGGACTTGGTGTTGCCATTTACTACCTCACAAAGGGAGCCTCAAGCCATGCAGTTAAGCAAAGCTTATGTGTATCTTCAGATGTGGAAGTGTAAGGAAGTGAGGGTCATCTCAGTGCAGAAGGGTTTCTGCTACCAAAAGTTTTAGAAAACACAGTGTTTGGTCTGTTTCAGTTACAGGACTGTGGTTTAGCAGGGAATAGACCAAATACTAAAGAACAGCTGGTTTCAGAAGTTTTTCAAGACTGTCTTCAGCATGCCTTGCTGCCACCCAGTGCTTCTTAGAGTGCCTTCTCTTTGTGTTTTCTGTAGAAGACAATAGCAGGTCTGTGATCTGCTGATATTTCCTCCCACCTGGGGGAGGAGAGTGGTCCCCACAAATCCTGTTCCACTAGTTAGACCAAAAAGTGTGCTTTGCTTCAGTAAAACACTTTAGCCAAAGGAATCACCAAGGGGAAAGTGAGACTTTCAAAAGCAATGCAGTATTATTGCATTTCTTTTCCATTTTATTATATCTTGAATGAAATACTGATTTCATGGAAAATTTGCTTAATATTTATAGAAAACCTTCTCCTTGAAGTGGCTTGTCCACCATCTCTCTTGAGGGGAAAAATCTGAAAATTAATTGACCTTGTTGGTTAGGATAATCTCTGCAGCAATGTTTCCACTGGTTTAATCAATCTGGTTTCCAGCACAGCTTCAGCCAGAATGTGGTTAGCCTGCAGTTAGTGCAGCTGCTGTTTGAGAACAGCAATACGAAAGGTTTTTTAGTATTTAGAAGACCAATTTGATAGTTTGGACCCCAGGCTAAAAGCTCTTGTTCTAGTGCAGTTTTCCAAAGTGCCTCTTTTCCCTGTCTCTAAAATGCTTGCTACAGTACTTCCTCTTTTTAATAAACAATGTTTCGTGAGTAACAATAAAATTATTAAATATGCTGAAAATTTCAATGGGAGACGAAATCATAAAATATATTTGATTGGAAAGTTTTTTTTTTTCTGGGCCAAAATCCCACCCAATTTTTTATTAACTCAGCAGTCTCTTTTTCCTTTTTTTTTTCCTCCCTCAACCAATCATTTCATCATTACTGTAATGATCAAACTTGGACCAACTACGAAGAACCTATTACGACAGCGAAGTTATAAAAATTTCAGAAACCCAGGACCTGGAATTCATCGCCACTAAATTATAACTCTTTCAAGAAATACTTTGAGATACATGGGAACTGATGAGACTGCTCTTTAAAGAATAAAATCAAAGATGATGAGTTCTATAGGCAGTATTGAGCTAGTTGTCAGTAATTAGCTTCAGATGAGATTGTTGTCTTTAATGTTTCTTGACTATTCTTGGATGACTTGGAACACACGATGAAAGTGTAATTACAGCCTTTGATATTTTGGTGGATGTCTCAATGCATCCTGGAAGTACTCCAACAGGTTGTTTGGCCAAGTGGTTTGTGGGGTAGCTAGTCCTATACAAATAAATAAAGAAAGAGAAAATTTTTTAATTGTTCATATAATAAATGGTCTCCTCACATACATTTTATGATGTGGTATTTTAAGTGCATCTAAGCAAAAGTCAATCTAATGAAAGAACAAATGCTTTTTGTCTTTTATGTGGATTGTGTTACTTGTATGCTTATTGTGTTTTTTAAAGTTCAGGCTTTTTGATGCTAATTATTAAAACAATGAGTTCAGTGTGTCTGGAGTGGAGGAAAATGAGCAGTTTAAAGAATACAGTCTGTGGAAGTGGATTCTGATAGGATGCGGGCTGGTTTTGTGCTGGTGTAGCTACTGCCACTCAGATTACGTCTGTTCAATTGCCAATCAGGGCACTAATATTTCTTTTTTTGAAATTATATGTAATTTCAGACAGATTTTTTACAGTTTAGTGGAACGCAATTCTAAAATAAAATGTTGAATTTAAGGGTACTCATCATTTGGGATTTCTCTGTTAGATTTACATTAAATTAGGCTTCAAGTAGAATATAAATTTGGAAGTGTAGACTAGGCCTAGTAAGCTGTAGAAAGAGACAAAAAATATTTTAGAAACTGGGAAAAATTGTAACAGATAGAAACACAAGTAACTATATACCTGCTGGCAGAAAGGAGCAGGGAGAATTATCTCAGATTTTCTTTCCTATGAAGGCAGGGAAGAGATAAGGAATGGCTCTCTGGGTGAGCTACCTTAGAACAGCATCAGAATATCTGGGAGGTAGATGTGCCCACTAAAACATCAAGTGGGCAACCATCATCTTCTTATGAAGGGCAACTTCAGCTTTTTGGGGGCCAGCAGATGAAGATCTGGAGATCCCCCTCAAACTTATTTTTCATTGGGTGCAGTAAGTTGCAGTAAACCCACTGGATGCCAACAGATTGCACCAGTTTTCTGGAGACCTTTGCCCATGGCATGTTTCCCTTTGCTGTGCTGGATGTCTGGAGAGGAGGGCAGGGAGAAGGCTGTCTGCAGTCAGCTGTTTCAGGGATTTTATGGGTACCCTTCCTGAAAAACCTGGGAATAAAAAAACACATGTTTACATGTTGCTTTACCTTTGCCTGCTGCACCTTTCCCCTCTTCTCACCTTACTGAAATAATAGTCAGGCGCTGAACTAATGTATTTTATCAGGTTCATGTAATGGGAATGTCTGCTCCTTATTGCAATAGGCAACCTTGTGATAAATCCCTTGACAATGCTGTTAGTATTAGAGAATCATGACTTGTGCTGCAAAGGATTTCAAAGATCATCTAACACTCCTGCCATGGCTATGGACAGGTTTCACTAAATTGGGTTGCTCAAAGCCCAGTCCAGCCTAGCCTTGAACACTTCCAGCCAGGGATGGGGCACCCACAGCTTCTCTGGTCAACCTGTTCCTGTGTCTCACCACCCTCAAAGTGAAGAATTCCTTCCTATTTGCTAATCTAAACCTATTTTCCTTCAGTTTAAAGCCACTCACCCTTTGTGCCCTACCACCACATGCCCTTCTAAATAGCTCCTTTCCAACTTTTCTATGTGATGAGTTAACTCCAGCCGGATGCCACGTGCCCACCAAAGCCTCTCTCTCTCTTCCCTCCTCAACTGGACAGGGGAAAGAAAATACAACAAAAGGCTGGTGAGTTAAGGACAGGGACAGGTCACTCACCAATTACCATCATGGGCAAAACAGACCTGACATGGGATTTCATGTGATCTTAAACTCAGCACATGAGCAAGTCTTTCAGTATTAACAAGCAAAATGACTTTCTGTATGAAAATGTAGATTTAGTCTAATAAATTATCTGTGTGTTCAAACCATACCTGGTTAATTCAACTCACCAGCCATAAGTAAAATAAATTAAAACTAAAACTCCCCTCCCTGCCCTTAAGTGAAAATCCAAAGCCTTCTCCTGCTGTTCCTTCTCCTACCTTCTCTAAGACCGATTTTTCAGCTAAGTTTTAAATACAATATTTTGGAAGATCTGTGTATAGTAAGTGAAAATTCTAAAATCAGTTTTCTTAGGGTTGATCTTTGTTAGCTATTTCAAATTATCATTATCTCAAACATATTCCTGATCTGAAGTTTTTTGTCTGTGGGTGACTGATGAATGTAAAAACATTCTGGTGAGATGCAGAGGAAAGAATGAGGGAGAGCAATCTACAGGTCAATTTTTAATGTAGAAACTGCATCACTGAAACATATATTGAATATCATTTCTATATGAAGAGACTTGCAAAGCTCTATAAGACTTCTGTGGTGTGATTTTAAGCACTTTATTTCATTCAGCATGGGGAGTGAGGTGAACAAAGAAATTAGTAATTGTAACATTTTTGGAAACATTCAGTTAATGAAAAGAGGTAACCTTTTTTGTACAGTTTGGCTCAGTATGCTTATTGGATTTTTTTTAAATGGAATTGTCTAACTGAGGATAAATGTGTGCTATTGTATTTTTATTTGCTCATAATATTACTCTTTCCATACACATTAAACTAGTTGTTTGAGTGCACAAGTGCCAATGAACAAGAGGCCTCAAATCTCAAATAAATAATAAAATCAAAGAGACAATGCAATTTAAAAACAATGCCTTAACTGAACACTTACAGAATAAATAATAATTGAATTCACAGGAAAAAGAAAGAATCTTACAGTAGGTGCATGCATCAAGATTACATTTGTCTTTTTATGGGACTTGGGGTGTCTCACAAATGACTATGTTTTATCTTAGCAATATATATAGTGGTATCTGTGCTGGATGCCTTTCATTTTTTCTTGCCTCTTGGTCTGGAAAATGATAAATTATGCCCCCTCTGGTATGAATCCTATTTGTGTGTATTTGGCATAACACAAGAATCTTAGAAATGAGCGAACATTTCTCTGACATCTGGAACATGTCTGAATTATCACCAATAACATTCTCACTACAAATGGCTGAACAAGAGAGCAAGGCACTGTGTCAAATTTAGTCAAAATCCTTCTGCCATTAAATGAACAACAGCCAAAATACTGAAGTTATGCAGTTCCTAAAGCTCTGTTTAAAAACAAAACAACCAACAAATTCAGAATAGTGGCTAGATTTTGGCTATGATTTGGCTTGATTTTACATTGGTTTCAAGAAAGCCTTATCCCCCTTACTTAAGCCCATACATAACAGATTATGTGTTCTATAACAGCGGCAGCATTTATACTCTGGTATATATTCTGGTTTGTATTCTGCTAAAGGTGCCTGAGATGTGATGGCTGTGCTTAGTTGAAATCATTCAGTCCACGAACTTACTTAGCATCTGAAAAATATTCCCCTCTCAAGACGCCCAGCCCATGCTGAGCGTTTCTGCTGCCCTGGGAGCAGGTGGCCAGCACATTGGTGCAAAATGTCCAGCCACGCTGCTGGCTTCCATTAGGATCCATTCAGAGCTGACTCATCTGTTACCATGGAGCTCTTGTCAACCTGGCTGCTTTCAACCCAGAAGTGTTAATGTGCATTTACCGCAGTGCAGTTGTCAGTCATTCACACCAACACCCTCATGGCAAGGGTTTGCTCTGCAGGGCTAGCAGTGCTGCCGAGGGGATGGGACTGCCTCTTGCAACCTGCAAAACTGAGGACCACAGTTTTATTTTGTGTATCTGTTCCTTTTGTTTTCCATGGACTGAGCAACAATTTACCACCCAGGAAGATGAAGGGGTATATCCCATGCCTGCTGTGTTTGGATACCAGCATAAAGATGATATGGTCTGTGGTGAAGTCTTGTGGTTTAGGAAACTGTACCGCCTATTTTATTTTTCCAGCAGGGTGAATCAAAGAAATAAATAGAAAATGAGTGATTTTTTTTAAAACTTCATTCTTCATAACCAAGGTTGTACTCAAAGTATTTCATGAGTATGCCCCAATACTATGCCCTTCATCCCATCCCCTGTGTGATTTGTTGCTCTGTCCTATTTTTAAGGAGCAGAGATATTGGGGGCCAGTTGTTTTTGTGGACTTTAAAATATTCTCTGGAAGCCTTTTTACTCCTGCTAGAACTCTGTCTTTCTAGTGTAGATTTGTCACAGCTGTTTGTGGCACAGCATCAACTGCTACTCAGACCCTGAGTTGAAAGTACGTCCTTCTGCAGCTCAAAGGCAAATTAGTGCATCAACTTAATTCTTATGGGATTGAGGGCTTGATTACTGTGCTCCTGCCACAGAAGTGATTTAATATCTTTTGGGTCTGTGTGGACCAGGGTTGATGGAAGGTCAAATCCCAGCTCACTGAGAAACATGCAAGTTTTCATTCTGTTTTTCTCCCAGTTTAGGCTCTGGTGACACTGATGCAATCCTCACCTTTTATTTCCCTTTCCTGTTCCCCACTTCTGGCTCTTGTAGCTTTGTCTAGACTACAGATATGGATGGTGTGGGAATAACGGGCAAGTGTGTATGTGTGTGCATGCACACACGCTTTTTGTGTCTTGTAAACTTTGTGTTACCTATGTGAAGTACTCCTGCCTGAAGGAACAGCTTTAAATCAAAACAGGCTGTGAGAGGGAAACAACAGGAAATGAAAGAATGGCTAAGATAAGGTATTCAGCTGCAGCAACTGGCTTAATAAAAGTGTTGCTGGTACCTCTCTTCATACGTGTCTTGCCTCGCTCATCAGAGCTGGAGCAATGTGGCAGCTACAAACCCATTTTAAAATGGATTTAGGAGAGAGAGTTGCACAGTGAAAGAAATGTTCCCTGAGAAAGTATCCTCACCTACTGAACCACTGAGAAACACCACAGCCCATGGCTGCCTGCTGTGCCTTTATGCCCAGATATCATTTTTGCTTCTGCTCATCATGGAGTTGAGATGGGAGTCACTTACTACAGGCAAACTAAAAGGACTTGTGAGCCATCACTGTGTGCTCTGTACTGCTGCAGGGGTTGTTGAGAGTGCAGGCTTTGCCTACTGATGCACCAGACTTATTCATCTGTTGAAAGCAATCAGCAGTGTTTCTGCCGGCTTCCAAGGTCTGCCTGTAGCCCTGGTTTCATTCCTATGACGCCTTTCCTTTACTGGCTCCATGAGAAGCAGCATTCAGATTTTTTTTTCTTGTTTGATCATTTGCACACACGCACACACAGAAAATATTGTTTTCTCACCGTTTTGCTTGAATTGTGTCTGCCATGGTTATGTCCCTGTAGGTCTGGGTCTCATAAATACAGAGGGCGAGATAATCTAGTGATTCCCAATTAAACAAACAAGCCACATTCAAACCCAGAATTTTTAGCCATTTGTACTTACATTGGGGCATGAACTTTAATGTACTTTCACAGGAACATATAACTTTCTTAAGCCTCTGCATTTCTGCTGGAAAGGAAAAATGCATTTCTTCAGCTGGCTTTGTCTTCTGCATTGTGTGCAAGGGTGGGAAAACCCAAATGCTGCTAACACAAAACATTCCCTGCACACTCACTTGTTCCCCTGGCAGCAGGATGAGAGAGGGAATGAATTGCATGTGATTGGCATTAGTCACACTGGTGGCTGTGTCCTACTGGAAGGTACATGGATCTGAAGAGACCATTAGAGGCCTCCTCACAGAGCAGGGCTGCTCACCCAAAAATATGAGGAACCTCTCACTGCCTCATCTAAGAGAAACAGTACTAGAACTAAACTGGTAACTGTGGAGTAAATAGGACTAATAGGCAAAACTAGAAGTGTTTCTAAGTCTGACGAGGTGCTACTTCTGCATTTCCCTTAGTCTCCTGTACCACCTCTCCTGTTCCCCTCTCAGTAGAGCAACTCTCCTTCTAGAGACTCTTCATTGTTTTTCTTTAGCTTGCCTCACTCTTTGGGTCTGCTTCATCCCAATGTAAATTATTTTGTTTTAACTGCCCTCTCTGGTTTTTCTGCAGAGCTCTGCTTTCTGTCCAGAGCCATTTTTACTGTTTGGAGAATGCCTTGCACAGTGGGGTCCTCCCTAGTGATGGGGCTCCAGGGCTCAGTGGTAATGAAAAGAATAAAGGCATGATTCTCCATCATCATTTACTTTTATGTTTTTGTCAATAATAGGGTTGTGTAATGAGCAAAAAAGTAGACCAATTACCATGTTTTGATACTGTGATTCTGGATTTTAACAATTAGCTGGCAAAAGAGCCGTATTAATTCAGGTTATGGGGAAACCACTTGGCTGGCAATATGATCAGACTAAAAGAAGCCAACCTAATGACAGCCAGATGCTCCACAAAATCATTGGGTGAGCTGAGTATGATTGTACAATTGTTTCTTCTATCTTAATTAGCCTACGATTAAACATATTCTTTGGTGATCTTCTTTATTGCATGGAAATTCCTGGAGCTAAAAAAAAAAGCTTTTTCCTTTGGTCAAGGTATAAATCAAGCCTATGCATGGCATTGTCATGCTGTAGGTGGGGCTGTCAGGCTGGATTCTTTACCATGGTATGGTTGACTTGCAACTGCTCAGTGTTGTGAATCCAGCTCTTTGCATTGCTATAGCCAGGTGAGCTGAGAGGTTTAGGGCTGTCTTTTCCTCCCAAAGTGCCCTAGATTAGGTGTGGTGAATTATAATAGTAGTATATCTGACCCTACATTTTAAAAGCCATTATACTGTGGGATTTGGTTTGGTTTTGTTTTTTTGGTTTTTTTTTAATGACCATGGTGGTGTTTGTTCTCATTTTTCAGGCTATAGTGAGTTATAGTAATGTAAGCTTGGTATTCTTCAGCAATTAAATCAAAAACCTGACCTTAGTTCTAAGCACATGGAACAAAGGGTAAATAGATTTTAATTACAGGGCTTTTCAGTTTCATTCAAGTACTACCACTCAGTATTTGCTGCCATCTAGGTGGTATTTAGATTTTTAACTACCTGATCTAGAATACCTTATTAGTCAGAATCTCAGTGTAATTCCAATTTACTTCTAGTATTTCAAAATCCTTTAATCTTCGTGTCACTGCAATCTGGAGGAATTTTATTTTAAAGTTCACTTATATATGTTATCTGGGTTAAAACACACTTTATTTTAGATAATCAAGAAAATCTATGAACATATTTGTGGCTTCAAAGTATACATTATTTAGCCATGTGTTTCCATCATTCTGCACTGGCATCCCTCAAATTCCTCAGTAACATCACTTAGAAATTAGTGCCCATTGACTCACTAAATCTTTGCTCTTATGACTGCTTAAACTGTCGGTGTTTATATCGAAATAAAAGTATATTTGGGCAAAATCTCAAGAAATATTTTTTTCCAGTTGTGATTCTGTTTTTAAAATAAGGAAAAAAATCTAAAAGTTTGATCAGATGTGATATAGAAAAACAATATATATATTGTTGAACAGCTTCTTCATCTCTTTGGCATCTAAACTTGCTACCATCTAAGTATTGTATGTATTGTATCGTATGAGTATTGTATTCAGGAGTATTGTATGACACAGGACTGAAAAACCAAATTCTGAGTATTTGTGCTAGACAGATACAGTAAGACTGAAATGGAAGAGGATAGAATGTGATGATCAAAAAATAAGAAAAAAATCTTACATTTCATTAGGACTTGACAGGAGAACCCTCCCTGCGCCAAAGATGTGGAATGACAGTGAAGTGATGAAAGTAGGGCTGAGTTGTGAGTTTGTCCCTAGCCATGCTAGCTGGATGTGGAAAGGACTGAGAAAACATGAGGAGATCCCAGAAGTCTTCCTGAAGATGCACAATTTTCTTCTCAGCAGGAAATTTCCAGGTTTTACCTGGACTATGACTGCATAGTCAATTTTCTTTTATGGTGAGGATGGTGAAACATTGGAACAGGTCCAGAGAAGCCACGAGTGCCACATCATTGGAAGTGTTCAAGATCAGATTGGATAGGGCTCTGAGCAATCTGATCTAGCAAAAGATGGGACATTGATGCCTCCATAAATACAAAAACACAGGTAATAATAACGAGGAACCAGCTTCTTCCGGAGCCTGCTCTGCAGAGGGTCTCTGAATCTGTGTCATTTCTCTGATATTCTTTGAAAAGCTGCTCTCAGCAGCCTGCAGGTGATGTGGATGGATGAGGCCCTCATTGCCCCCATGCAGCTGTTTTGGCTGGGTGTGCCAGCACAGCCCCAGTCCCAGGCCTGCTGGAACTGGAGCAGAGGAGTTCACATGGAGTGAGAGGAATATGCACTGGAAGAGGAATGTTTTCACTTATATTTGCCTATGGCAAGAGGATCCTGGAAAGCTTTTCTCCCCTGCTAGTGTTAATCACTCTGACTGCTTGCAGAGGAAAACTGAAGTCCCCTTAAACATTTTTTTTTTTAAGAGGCTGAATAAGCTGCCCTGTTTTTTTACATTCTAGTGTTCTTATTTGTTCTGGTAGCTCTGTTCTGGTTTAAATAAATTTTTTATGAGCTTGGCTGACCATAAGTGTACACAGCCTTCCAAAAGAGGTCTTGCCAGTGTCTTCTACTGAAACACAAATATTTGTTCCTGCTGGAAAATCCTCAAGGTACATCCAGGGTTAGATGGCATAAACATGTGAGAGTCCCCCTGTCTCTGGAAAATGTAGCCAGATCATTCTGTCCTCTGCCATTTCCATTGCTAGAGCTGTCCAAGAGCAATCTAGTAATCCTGTACCTGGTTTTCTGTTTGTTTTTGGGTTTTTTTTAAACTTTTAATTCTTTTGGTATCATGTCTATCCCTAAGATCACTGTTTTTTCCCATGGGATATTCCAGGCCTCCACCACACTTATGTAATTGGCAGACTCACTAGCAAATTATTTCAGTTTGTGAAAATGTCACTAAACGAAAAGAGCTGTCTCCAAGACTGAACTGTTGAGGAGTTACACTGGTAACCTCCTTTTAGCCTTGTAATTTCAGTACTTCCCAACAATTAGTGGTCACTAAGTCCACTATCTCTTTCATAGTTCTGGTGCTAATCTCCACTTTTAGCAGCTGAATTAATAACTTCCCATATGGCAGCATATCAAATGCCTCAGCAAAGTCCAACGGATTACATTTTCTGTGCTTTTTTTGTGTAGGAAAGGAATCACCTTATCTGATAAGATGAAGTATGCTAGCTGTCTGAAACATGTTTATAAGCTTGGCTGAGGAGCTAAAAGGACTGTACTACCATCTGTGAGATTATGACTTACTGATTTGGGAAAGTTCTTTCTGATTTTTGGATAAGAACTGTGCTCAAGTAGAATATTTTGCATTTTCATTTGCTATTGCCTAAACATTACATGTAATCTGCTTTTATTATATTGTTAAAATTTTACCCTTACTAATATTGGTTATCTCCTTGAGTTGATTTTCATGGAGTTTTTAAATTTGGATATCCACTGGCAATATGATAGTAACTATTAGCTGAATGGAGGAAAAAGATGCAACATTTTTAGAAGAGCTTCCTTTAGTTTACTGTGCAGTAAGAATTTTTTTTTATTATTATTACTTGAACTATAAAATAACTATTGAAAACCACTTGGTTCCAATCTCATGATTTGGCTTCTCTGATACTCTTTCTAAAAATTAGATTTTCTGTGTGGCTTTTCATTCACCTGGTCTAGTTATCATACACCACAATTTACTGCTGAAGTGTTTACTAAGGGGCAGAGTCTTTGCTTTCAGCCTTTTAACAGAGCATTTTAACAGGGAATATCAGGCTGTTAAGTCCCAGTAACAGAGAAGACTTCAGTTGAAAAACTGAAAATATTGAAAGAACTTATTTCCACTGTGTATCTGCCTGCAATGATCAGCTGCCTGCAATGATCAGCTCAGCAATAAGCCAAATATCATACTGTCTATTCTTTGAAAAACAAGGGTTTTTTATAAGGGTCTGAACAGAGTTGCATCTGCAAATAAAGGAAATACTGCAAGTATATTGATCCTTTCTGCAACAAAAACCCCAGAAAACATTCTATCACACTTCAAATGGACAAAAGAAAAATTCCTTTAAATAAATGGCCACCAGGTAAATTATCTCTTATAGCAATAAAACCACAAACTGAAGTCAGCCCTGTGACTAGAAACAATATTCAGTCACAAATATAATAATGCTTTTGCTTGCTAATGCCATTGTGATACTGCTAATGTGCAAGACCCAGCAATGGTTTTCTGAAGAAGAAGAGAATCATCTGCTATATTGTTGAAAATTAATCTGGATAAATTAAATATCAGGGATTTTCTCTCTTTTTTCATCCAGAATTAAGTGTTATAGTGTTTTTTCAAGCTGCCAAATCCCTTTTCAAAAGACTGTCATATTTTCCAAAACCTTTCAATTTTTTTGAGTTACATTCTCAGTTTCATGGGAAAACAGTAATGGTTTGCCCAGAGAACTAAAACTGGATGCAATAGATTTATTCTGGCAAAAACAGCCCTTAACCTCTCTGTGTGCACCAGCTTCAGCAAAGGGAACATTGAAACTCCTTGTGCACATGTTAAGTGTGAAAACCTATTTGGCTTTTGCAGAAGGTTCCCCCTAGATCCACCTCTTGAGATTCAGAAGCTGACATCTGTTTTGGTTCCTTGACTGAGTGTTTGGTTGAGATACAATCAGTAAAGAACATTATTCTTTATCATTTATTCCTAGTGGTAGTTTGCTGAATACAAAAGCACATGCACTTGTCCATATGACTAAATGCTAAAATAGTTAAATATTGAACCACAGAGAACCATTAAACATGAGCAGATGTAATATTTAGAGGTAGACCTGCATATTTGAGGCTGGAAGGTATCTTCTTCTGCATATGTGTATGTATGTTTGTTACGGGGAGGCAAATTGTACTTCTCTGGACAGGTTCCTTGCCAGATGTTTCTTACTACCTCAGATGATTGAGGAACCAAAGCACATCTGGCTATTAAAATATCTTTATATGGTTACATGATTTATTTGGAAAGCATGGTTGAAACTAGTAAGTTTACAACTATGTGAATAATTCTTACCAGTTTCTGGATGGAGACAGTAAGCTTTGGAACTTAACCTAGACAATATTGCTGATCTGTGCTCACTTACGAGATGTGTTTGTTTATTTTTAAGATTATTACATTCAGACAGCCTTCTATTTACTTATGCTATTTTGGTATATTTGCTGAGAGTCAAGAGACTTAAATAAGCCCAGAGTCTCTATGGATTATAGTTATGTACTGTTTTATACATGCTGGAAAGCCATAAGCCTTCAGGCTGAGATAACTGCATAATAAACATGTATTTTATGAAATAATACCTTTAACACATGTTGCATTAAAAAAAAAGAAGGAGAAGACAGTTCATCTCTGTCTGCCATAACAAACTTCTATCAAAAATAAATTTAGAAGACCTACAGTTGCTCTCCCAGGTTTTGAAAAGAGATTATTTTACTTGATATTTCCATAAGGTAGCAAGGAGCACTTTTGAATCTGTTCAGTGAGCCTAATGGAACTGTGAGATCCAAATGCTAACAATAATCTGGCGCTTATAGGGAAAAGAGGAGGTGTCAGTGGGAACATGGGAAGGATGCTTTGTGCTTAAGACCCTGAATTTTGCTGTCAGCGATTGCCATTGCTAAAACATTAGTTATGGCTGTGTTTTGTGTTTACAAGGACGTAATGAAATTCAATATTCTCATAATTATTTGGCAAGTGTTTGATCAGTAGCCAATACTTCTTAACAGCATGGCTGAAAAGATGGCCCACAGTTTCCACCACTCTGAAATACCCACTGCTTCAGGTGCCAGCTCTGGATTTGCATGTATCTAACTTCCCCAGCTGTTCTCAGTGTGTTAGAGAGCACCATGCCATGCCATTGTCACTGGGCAATTACTGATTACTGTTCCCTTTCTGATATGTGGACACTGTCAACAAAATATCCTGTAGTAGCACCTTAATTATATATGGCACATAACAGCTTGCATTGTCTCATAGATAACAGCATCATTACAGCTGCAAGGGTGTTATTTTGCCTTGCTCCAAAAGGGATGAAAAAAAAAGTCTAATTCTATGTTATTGGTCATTTTAGTTACAATTCTTTAAAAAAGGCAGCTCGACTTTGTTTTTTAGACCTTAGTTCCCCCTACAGATTCAGGTAAACCTCAGCACAGCTGTTCAAATAGAGATTTTCTTTTAAAGTACTTCTTTAGAAACACAATTTCTCTTCAAGATGCTGGCTTAAATATTGAAAGAAAAAACACATCTTTCTGGCCTTATTTGCTTTTGATATTTTATTTAACTTTTGGCAATAATATTTGCTGTATTTCTTTCCTGTTCTTACCTTTTTATTCTGAAATGCTTTTAAGAAATTCTAAGTTTTCAGGCAGATTTCCTGCCCTGCAGGTTGATTTCTAATGAGCAACTCAAAAGCTAATCTTTTCCTGAAAGAAAGGTGTAATTTTACTCTTCTGAAGAAAATTTTGCTCAAACCAGAACCATAAAAAGTAATCCAAACTGCCCAAAAAATGAAGCTTGCTATTTTATTGCCAAAAGAAAAAAAAAATGTACTAAAGCCGAGGATATTTTGTATTTTGACTAACTGGCCTTTCTGAAATAATGCCCATTTCCAAGTGCATGAATGTACTTTGCCTGTCTCATCCTCTCCTTCTTCTCTTTGGAATGAGTTTCTTGGTTGTACTACAGCAATTACAACAAATTACAGCCTCTCTTCTTGGTGAGAAGAAGAGATTTGCCATGAGAGTGCAGAGCAGCCTGGACAGGAGTGTGGCTGGCAGCTTCCACAGGGCACAGTCACATGTACATGAGCAAAAGATAATATTTTGCCAGTATAGTTTTACTTCAAGATTTTAATTTGATATGCTTTCTAGTGGCCTGTCAGTATTTTCCCAGGGAAAGATGATCATTTTTGCAGAAATCTGTCTATTACTTGGAAAAACATACTTCTGTCAGCAAGAGTTTTAAGGCTGAATGAATATTTCTTCACTGACAATGTTAGTTTTTGTGTGTCGGTTTCCAAAGCAAGCAGCTACACAGGTAATCCTAATGACAAGGAGTATCCACACAGATCCACCTGAGCTACAGCTCACACAGTCCTCTCCTACCAACAGGAGATTACATTTCGTATAATATTTTTTTAATTTTAGTGAATTTCAAGATTTTCCTTATTTGTTATTTTGTATTTAAAGTGACTCTTTCTGGTCTTATTACTTTGTTTGGTTCATCTTAATGTATAATTTTTCTGCTAGTTTGGGTTAGCAATCAAGGTGCATGTTTCACAAAAACAGAATTTGAGATGTGTACAAATACTATGGCCAGATGGTGTTGAGAAATTCGGAATTGTACACATCACCACTGCAACTCTTTTGGGTTTTTGGCAACTTTGATTTCAGAGTAGAAGACACTTTGAGCTTAAATCTAGGTTTTACAGTCTGTGTATTTCTTCTGAAGGTGCCCCTTGATTAATGCAAGGAAAATAGACACCATAAGCTCTTTTTTTCTATTTGTTTCTTTATAGATTCCCTTTTCTCTTTAAGTAATTTTCTCGAGGTTTTTTTTATTTATTTACCTCAGTGTTCTCCTATCATCTTGATTCCTGGCATTTCAGTTCTGTATGATTGTGTTCTGGAGCTTTATGCATGAGCATAACTGGAAACCACATTTTCCCAGGATATTGTTCTTACAGAAATATTCCAATTTCACCCTTCACACCAATTCCACCCTCCTTTTCTGTGGATCATCTTGCACCTTTTTTCTTTTTTTTTTTTTTTCCCTGTAATAGTGTAGCAATATTGCCAATTTTGATGCAGCACTGATGCCAGCACTGTATCTTATAAAGTTATTTCAGCTAGTGATGAAAACAAACTTGATTGCCAGTATAATTACCTGCTGGACTAATACATGCCTAAACTTATTAACTCTGGTTGGAAAATGTTATGTATGTAGACTAGGTTTCAGATGTGTCAACATTTGGCGGTTGTGTTTGAAGCACAAAAACCCCTACAGGTTAAGACATATTCAAATGGTTGCCAAAATGTCCCATATGAATGACTGCTAGGTAGTGGTATAAATTGTTGACAATATTTAGGAAAGTCTGAATTCAGAGAAGCTGGTTTGGGTCCTCATGCACTGTTTATATCCATACAAGGTGGATACTTCCTCCAAAACCTTTGGTTTGACTCGGACAAGGAAGCAACAGGCCAAGACTGAGCAGTGATAGCCCCAGAAAGTATTTGCTCATAGCCCTGCACTGACGGCTCTGCCTGGAAAACTGGGATGAGGACAGCCAGCCCCTCTTGCCCAGAAGTACCCAATTAGAGGGACCCCAGCTTTCAGCATTCAGGCACTGCCTTTGCAACTGCATCATTTTCTTCCCCACTGAGTTTGAATCCCTTAGGGGTGGAGAAACTTCACACTGTGTGCAGGCATGGGCTCAGTTGAAGCAGCCCATTCATTCCCTGCTGTAATAACCTGCTCGTGCCCTTGACGTTCGCAGTGAATGGAGAATTGGGACATTATCAGGGACTAGTGAGGATGAAAGGAAATACTTCACCTCGGCTGTGGAAGTACCAGCATCTGTTATATTTTAGCTGTTATCTTTGGCCAGGGACCTATAACTGATATCACAGCTGAGACAGGAACCATATGCAGAGAGAAATGAATTTTAACCCTCTCCTTGCCCATCACTCCTGGGTGCTCACTGTATGTGTTAATGTGAGAGACATTAACGCTTCCTTATCAGGAAATGTCACCTAAGCAAAGGGTTAATTACTAAATACATTATTCCTGGTGATGACCAGGAAGAGATGCTTGCTTTGTGTCCTCACACAGCAGCAGTATGACCAAAAGATCTTATCCAAATTATCTGGGTGTCTGACATAAGCTATTGGTAGCTACACCCTGCTTCTTTCCAGCTCTGGCTGTGGTTTCACCCAAAGTTTTCTCTACTCTGAGGACATTTATATCAATAATATCAATGACTAAACCTTTTTAAAGGAAATTTGGGTAAAAGGGGATTTGTTAGTTTTGATGCTACATTGGTGGTTTAGGAGGTGGCTGAAGCATTCAAAGTTGCTAAAGTGGTAGTCCAAGCATTTTAGAAATAATAAAATCAATGATTTCCCAGAAGCCACAACATTATTATAGCAATATGTTGATGTTGCTAATAATTCCTGAAATATGCGACTATCCAATAGACTATGGAATTCAAAAATGAAAGCAAAAAATCAGTTAGTTTTCTAGTTAGAGACACCCAGAAGAATGTTTTATGTTGTACTCCCACATGTTTATCATAAATGTTTATAATTTTCCCACACCGTATAAGCAAAGAAATGAAATCTGCTCACCTTCAAATCACTCCACAATTGTCAGTCAAGGAGTTTTCTTTAGCTTTAGTTTCTTTTTGCATAGCTGAAGCTAACACCCAGCTGTACCATAAGAGTTTCAAGAACTGATTTGGGACAAAGAGGACAGAAGGGGGCAAAACCCAAAACAAAAACAAACCTGAAAGCTCTTTGCAAGGCAAACCTGATTATCACTGATAGGGTTTTCTTTTTTCCATTGTAGTTTAAGATCAGCATTGCATGCTATCTTGAGGTGACTCTGTACTACTCTGTCTTAAATGGTCAGGGAAAAAAATAAAAACTAAAAAAAAAAGCCAAAGGCAAGCCAAAGAAAATATTAATTTTGAAACTATGAACTGATATCCACAATGAAGTAATTTCTTTGGCAACCACCTGCAGTTGTGCTTATATTGTTCATGCTTATAGTGAATAGGGAAAGAAAAGATTTTTGATAATTGGGATGAGAAGAAATGATATGAAACACACTGTAAAGAGGTTCCATGTGCAGTGGATTAAAAAGTAAACTTGCTATATTTCCAGTATCATGATTGACACATTCTTTGGCTTGACAGTCTAATCTCTGTTTGTACAAATGCCAGATTAGGTAACTGGTTCTTGAAGTTTTCTAGCCCTTTGCTACCACTCACAGCTTCAAAAAAACTTGTAATACTGTTAGATAAAGTTCTTTTATTTGGAGGATAATGCTAAGAGTTCTCAAGGCACTTTCCCTTCATGTTGCTCTAGAAAATGTCATTAAATTTTTAAACATTATACAGCCTATGAAACTACTGTTAAATAAAGCATTACCGTATGCATCACACTATTCTTTTCTGTTAAATCTTATGGGAAAATGTGCTTTCCAGGTGTGTCCCTAATAAAGCAATTGAACACACTATGTGGCATGCCAAATTGCTTTTTGATGATCAAAATTCATCACCAGTTCCCAGCATTTAGGAAATAAGTTAGGCAGTAGGAAATAAGTGGTACAAAAGAATCTTTCTCTTGACAGTCCTAGTGTAATGTTAGAGTAGTAAAAAGATGTGCCTGCCTTTCAAATGGACTGTCCATAACCAGTTTCTGCTCACAAGACATTAACCACAGGGGAAAATGGTTTTTTAAACTTACATTTCAGTATCAGCCGCATATAAAATTTAGCATGTCAAAGAAAAATTGATTTCTTCAAATATTGTCGGTATTGAGGGCTCGGGAGAAGAAAATATGCAGAATCTAAAGAAAAACAATGTATCAACCATGCAAATAGGCTAAGTAGCCATTTCCTGCACCTCTGTCTCATTTTGCATAGGTAGATGAAATAAGCTGTTTTGCCTACCAAGTGTTCCTGTTCAAAGATCCTTTCAAAAGAGGTTGATTCTTTTGTAAACTTTTGAGCTGGAGTTCCCAGCATTTTCCTCATTTCTTGCCTTCCATCCTCTCTGCTCAAAATTAAATTAATTAACAAAAATTAATTCTGTTTTTTCAAAACTTAATTCAAGGTTTTCAAGACTCAATTTTTTTAAGGATTCATTTAGCTTAGGTAGGACACATTTAGCTTTGCCTAAAATGATTGATTCAGCTGCCAACCAAGCTCCTGAGGAGGGTGATCTTTTGAGAAGACATTTGACATAAATAATGAAAGTAGAACTAGCAAACATTTTCTCTGCTGACACCCCAGCAGTCTGGCAGAGAAGACAAACTACTGTACTAAAGCCCAGACAAGCCAGGGGCAAGACAGAGACAGAGCCTCTAGATAGAAAGAATATTGTCTTAATTCCTCCTAATGATTATTTTTAAATGGCAGGAAATTTTAATGTGCTTTTGTAATTCAGCAAGGGAAAGAGGCTGCTGAGGTATCAGAGGTATCAGTGTGACAACATGTTACTGGAAATCCTTTCTGTCCTTGCCATTTTAAATGACTTTTATAAATGGGCCTATGTAATTAAAAAGATTCTCTGAGGTATTGAGAAAGAAGGCTCAGGTTGAACTTTGAAATGTACCTAACACCATTTGAAATCAATCACAGCTAGGTATGTACATTTTCTTGAATTCTCAACTGTGCCCCATCCTGATTAGTCCAAAAATTGTGTCAAGGGAGCAGCCAAGGGTTTAATTTCAGCTTATATTAAAGCTAAATAAATAACATAACTACTATTTTCAGATACGTTTGTTCCCTTTGTTCACTGTGCCAATATACAGCTCAGCTAAGCCTTAGGATTTAAATAAGTGATCCATGGTACTAATTAACAGATTTATAAATCATTCTGTATGATCAAGCCATTCATAGCTTTCCTGTCATATACAGGAAGGTGAGTGCAGTTGCCAGAAATGTATTACACGTGTAATGAAAGCAAATAGTCCAAAATGCTGAGAAATCAAAGTCTTATTAAAAATAACTTCAGTCATGTTTCCAAAAAAGTAATTATTTGCACAGTTCCTATACCCCACAACACCTGAAAATTTGGTAATGTTTAACATATGTCAGATTGTAGGTCCAAACCCAAACTCAATTGTTGAAGTCTTTGGCCTGGAGGAAAACCATAAATCAGACAGGATATGAGAAATGGTGACTGACTAACATTGCTTTAGGATCAGAAGAGGCAGAGGCACTTCTAGCTGGTAGACTTGGCAAAGATGGTTAAAAGTGCACTGTAAAAGTGGCTCTGCCACTCATGGCAGAGCTGTCATGGTCCATGGTGCATGTAAGTTAACTCCAAATGATCTTCAGAAATTCAGCCTATTGAGTTTAAAGCAGTTCTCCAGGGCTAAGTTCATTAAAAGGCTGAAGTATTTTAAACTGTTTCAGTGGGAATTTTTGCAGCTAATCTCTGCAATTTTCTCTTTGAATCTAGGGACCATAGATGCTGGAAATGTTAGATTGTTTTTGAGATGAAGATTGAAAGAGAAAACTTTACTTAGTACTCATTAGACCACATCTGGAGCACTGTGTCCTGCTTTGGGCTTCAGGACAGAGAGGTGTTAATAGACTAGAGCAAGGTCAGCTGAGGGCCACCAAGACAGCTGGGGCAGGGAGGCAGGAGCACTGAGAGTGGCAGCAAAGGGACCTGGGTTTGTTCAGCCTGGGAGAGAGGCAGCCCAGAGGACCCCACAGCAGACACTGCTTTAGTGGAAGCTACAAGGAGATGCCACCAGCTGCCTTAAGTAGCTGCAAGGCAAGAGGAGGAGAGACAGAGGGCATAAATTGAGAGAGAGCTGGTTTCTATTTGACACAGAAAAACAAGTTTTACTATGACAGCCAAGCAATGGACCAGAGATGCCATGTGGTCTCCATTCTTGGATGAGATCAAGTTAGACGAAGCCTTGGGCAGTGTGGCATGAATCCAGACCTGGACCTGCTTTGTGTGTCAGGATGGGTTGGGTGGATGACCTCCCAAAGTCCCTTCCAGCCTGAAAGGCTCTGATCCTGAATGAGGACAGCAGAAGAACGAAAGACAGCAAGTAAAGGGTGAACAAAATGACCTAGTAAAACATATGTACCTTGCTGAAACCAAATAGCCTAATCTATTTATTTTACTTAGTAACCAAAACTGCAGAGTGACATAGCTGATTCTGACCATGACAATCCCCAGGCTACCACAAACACTGTAGCTCTACAAAGTTTAGCAGTATGTAATGTTGTAACGCCTTGCACTTGTGCAGAACTCCCATCCAGTGACCTCTAACCTTCCACAAACCTGACTGATGAAGACTCCACGCAGTCCTTTGAGGCAAAGGATATATTGCTGCTAATTTAATTTCTGCAGACACAGCTTGCAGAAGGCTATCATACCTAAAGTCGTGCTGGCTTTGACTGTAAACTTTTGTAGGGTCAGAGGAAGTGGAACAGATCAGGTGTACTGAGAGCACAAAATGATGGCCGTCTCTCCACTGAGCAGGCATGGAATATTCTTCTCTTTCTGCCTGTCCTGGAGCAGCTGATATACTGACATTGAGCCCTGCTTACTGCTGAATATCAAGTGTGGGTCTCAGCTTCCTTCTCACTGTCCTTGCAATTGGAAATAATTGGTGGAACTCAATTTAGTTCCTGCTGATGCTTAACAAAGCCAGGTTAGTGCTGTGTGGAAGAAAAAAAAATTAAGTCTCTTTTTCATTTGGGATCACAGAAAAATGGTCCTGATACTTGGCCTGCAAATGACTTAAAGAGAAACAAAAGTCCATTGGCATGATTTTTTGAAGAATAAGACTGACTAAAAATGTATAGCTGTGTAAATACAGGGTGAACACAGCCCCATTCCCTGCTGCTGCTTCTGGCTAGCTTCAGGCAGATTATTTCCTCTGGAGCTGGATGAACACAGGCAGTGAATGAAACTGGAATTCACTGTTCCACACCTCAAGTTAGTGTCCTAACCACCAGCCTATTATATTCCACTCATGCTGGAATAGAAAACCTCAAATAGGGAATGCCCAATTTGGCTGTAATGAAATGAAATTTAATTAGAAATGTTCCAGTTAGCACTAATCATTGAGCAGAAATGCTGTATAACCAAATTGTGAAATTATTAAATGCTTTTTGACAATGATGTATAAAATCAGCACTAACCTGACAGTGGAAAGGTGAGTAAAACCTGTTAATTGCTCCTTGATTTCCCCAGCCAACTTACATTCCCTAAGAACTGCTCAGTGGTTTGTGCAAGATCTTTTTAGGTCTCCTACTACCTTTTTAGAATGTACCATGTGGGCTTGTCTTTTATCTGAGTTATTTTTCTAGTCCACCTTGAGTAGGGAAAGAAATCAAGTTTTTCATACACTTAAAAATTTTAATTTATTTTATAGATGTGTTGTAATTTACTTCAATTTGTTGGGTTTTTTCCTTCACATAGAAGGGAGTATTCCACTGACATCAATCTAACAGCCCTTAGCTCCTATAATATGATCATAAGCCCAGGTAAGACCAGGCTGATGATTTCTGTGGGTGGGCTGGCTGGAGCCTGTGCTGGTGCAGTGAGGGTGGAAGTCTTTGGGGCTGCCCCAGCTGGGAGCTGTAGACTTCTTTCCATCTCATCCTTTCCTTCCTCTTGCTTGCCCAATTATGAGGCTTAGCCTGAGGCCCCTGAGAAGAGCCCTCGTTCCCAGCACGAGAGCGCGGCGCAGAGCTCTTGCAGGGAGCGTTCCCATCTGGTGTCAGCAGCTCTCCCTGTCCCAACTCTTGGAGCAATTCATATTTTCCGGACTCATGGGTGGCAGGATTTTTTGTGGCCGACTTCTTTTGTCTCTTTAAGCACTCAATCTTCCTTGTGAGCCTCATGGGCAGCGGGCTCTCCAGTCGTGGAGGGGGGCTTTTCCACCAGTAAGCTTTTTACAATGGATGTCCATTATTCAAAATAAGGCCGGCAGTTTTATAAGGCCTGTGAGTACACATTTCCCAGCCTGTTTCTTCTTAAATTACCAGGAATGCAAAAATAACCAATAGCTTGACCTCTTAAATCACAAATTGGATAGACTTACCATTAAAGGACATTGTGAATGTGTTTCCCATTATTTAGTTCATTTGGCGTGTTCAGCAGTGAGCTTTTTGGATGTTTGGTTGTTTTTTTTTTTAATTCTTTGCAGAAATAATTTGATAACTTTCTTTCCTGGAGTTTGATTAGGTCCTCTGGACCTGCAATAAGAGAAACTGAAGACTTTATAATGAAGGTTGGGTGTAGCTATAATATTCTTGCTGTAAAAATTAATAGGTTCATATTTTAAAGTATGGGTAAAATGAATAGAGTGAGCTTCATAAATCAGATCTATCCATCTTTTATGTTTATAGCCTGGAGACAAAGATTATACAAGAGAACTGTCCCAAAGTGACACATGCTGTATACAGTTTACCAAAGATTGTTTTTCTGCCTCGGAAGGAAATAATTTTCTGGGAAATTTCTGCAGAGGGTGGGATCTGTAAAAATGCTGCATGTGTGTCTGATTTTATTTTCATTTAAATTGATTATAATCTTGTGTACTCTTCTTCCAAGTCTTATCTGACCAATGTAAAATATATCTTATTGCATTCTGTAAAGTTCCTATTTGTCATTCTTGTATCTTATTTAATTTTAAATTTCAGTTTTTATCTTTTAATACATCTATTCATTGTGGACATTGAATGATGTCCCCATGGCAGTGGGGATTTTACAAAGTGTTTGTAAAAAGCTTTTTAGAAGAGTGTTTACAAAAAATTATGTCTGATACTGAGCTTTTTTTGAAAAATATTTATTATTTTTATCTTTTAAATCCTCTTGCTACTTTTGTTTAGTTTTCTTATCTTCAAGTATAATAAATTGGAAATTGAAGAGGAAGGAGTTTTACTAGAACAAGAAAGTTTAAAATATGTTATTATTACTTCATTTCAGATTAATCAGGCTGTATAAAGGACCATATGTGTCCTCCAAGTCATATATGTATTTTGGGTATGAGCAGGGAGAAATTAAGTGGCTGCATATTGTTCACACTGTGGTGAGCTTGGTCCTCTGCACGGTGCTTGTATTTAGGTTGTGATCACATCTTTACTGTAACCTGCAGTGCTCTGCAAAAACTTGAGGTGCCTTTGCTTAGTTAGACAAGTGCTAAAGTGTTTGCAGAGTTAGAGCTTGCTGTCATGCTTGTCTTTCTTGCCTTTGTGTGTGGGCTGAGAGTTTGTGTGAGGTCCCCAAATGAGAAGGACAGCCACCTTCCTGCTCATCACGGCTTTCATGGAGGAGACATGGTCAGCAGCTCTTCTATGCCTGACAGGCTCAGAAAGTGTCCTGGTTCTGGCCAGAACAGGGTTAATTTTTGCAGTAGTCAGGAGGGGGCATGGTAAGGACATGGAGGTTATTCCATAGCACCTCAAGTTATTTTCTGGGGGTGGGGAAAGGGTGCCCTTCCAGTCCCCTAGTGGGAAGTGAGCAATCAGGTGTTGTAGGGCTCTGTGTGGAGAACAAATTGCGTGCGGATCACCCCCCTCTCTCATATGCTTTATTATTAACACTGTTGCTGTCACTGATCACCTTCTTATTTCATTGTTGTTTTCAGTAAATTGGTCTTATCTCAACCTGTCCTCTTTACCTTTTGTTCCTCCAATTCTCCTTTTTTAGCCCACTGCAGGAGGAAGTGAGCAAGCGGCACATGGCTTGGAGTGTTTCAGTGGATACACTAAATTGGGGAATACCATTCCTAAACCATGACAGAAGGAGACAGATGACTTCATCATGTCTGTGACTATGATTTAAAATTTTTAAACTCCTCCAGCTACTCTGTTTGCTAGAAGGGCAGTGATGAAAAAGGCAAACTTCAGCTAGCTGACCAGGCTTTGAAAGTCCAGTTCATAGGAGTAGAGGGAAAAATCAAGTCTGGATATCAAGGATGAAAACAGTTTACCGTTTTTTTCATCTAGGGGTGTATCAAGTGGCCTGCTGTCAGGCAGAGGAAATGAAAGAGGGATGAGACAGACAACTGGAATTGCAGGTGGTTCTACTGGTTTTGTGATGAAATTGTTCTGTGCCTTTGATTCCATAAAGAGGAGCAAGCAGTACAGCAAACTCTTACTTCATTTCAGTGTATGAGAAGGTAAAATGTGTTTCATTAAAACAAGATTCTAAATGTGTTTCATTAAAATAAGATTTTGAAAAATACTTGTATGATGATGACTAGATTCTCAGAGATAGTTTAAAGAAATGTACGCAGCATTCTGTGAACAGATAAAACATCGTCTGTAATTCTTTGGATATATTGCCTGTTATACGCACTGTCATACTCCATTTAAGGTCTTATCAGTAAAGCATGTAGAATAAAATTGCTAGCACTAATAGGGCATTGTTCTAAAATGGATTTGTCTGTCAAATGAAAGTCAGGACCAGAAAAGGTATTTAACTGTGCATCTGCTTTTAATGGAGATACGTGAGCAAAACTCACATAATGAAGGTTTCTAAAATGTTGTTGGGCTGTTCCTAACCTTTCTTAAACCAATGAATTTATAGACCTTGTAAAGTATATAAACCTAAAAGTTCAGGATTCCATAAAGTGGTCCCACAGATTGATATCTTATGGGGTAAAAAAATTCTATATAATCAGTCTGTGATCAATTCATTCTAAGATAATGAACAGAGGACACAAATCTCTGAGGTACATGGTGGAAAGAAGCAGTTTATGTGTATATACACAGATAAAGGTCTTTTGCTGTCACAGCATTTTCACTAGGTTTTCCTATGAGTCTTTTGTCAAGTAATTTGAATTTTCTATTTATTGGCAATTTGGATAGTCTGTTCACCCTTGTTATTCAGTGTGTTCCGATTGCTTGAAGTGCAGCAAAATGCAGCACAAAAAGACAGTCTGTGACCCTAGGAATATATCATCTTTGCAGAGGAATCCTATGTACACAGTAGAGGAAAGTAATAAAAGTATATTTGCCTACAGGACAGCAAGTGGTCTCAGCATGAAAGGAACTTAACCCTTGTCAGATTATTTTGGAAGAGCCATCTGTAAAAGAGGGATATGAATCCTGTGATATGCATATACTAAAATCCCACGTAAATACCAGTGCAGCCTGGCTATTCAGGCAGTAAATCTTAGAGGGACATCTTTTTTGGCCTGTAATAACTCAGACCATAAGTAGAGGTAGAGACTGCTGTCTGTTGCTGAGGACAGGGTCTGCTGAAAGTAACAACACACAGTTAATTAATTCCAGATCTATGCATTGATTCAAATTTATCAGGCGAGATCATATATAAGCATGAATACATCTGTATTATATTCAGAAGTATTCACTGTTCTGAAACTTTTTCTCTAGGAGTTTGCAACATACCTGAATGTATCCATGTTCTAAAGAAGAAGGAAGTTTTTTGCATCACGGTCCTTGCCAGTTTCCCTTCCGAAGAAAGATGGTAAGCAGTAGGAAAAAAAAAATGCATATGTTATGAAACCAAAATCAGATTTCATTACAGTATTGACTAAATACCTACAGAGAGGTTTCTTTTTTTTAGAATAAAAAAGCACTGGGGAAAACATTGCAAAAATAAGAAGTATTAAGGGTGGGAAAGGGGCCAGGGCTGTGAATAGGAAGCCCCAAATACCAGCACCAGGAATTAGATTCCTGTCGTATCCAAAAAAAAGAACACACGGAAATGAGTTTTTAGGGTCGCAACGACCAAGTGCACTTCAAAGCAGGGCACTGATTGCCTGGAAAGAGCAGAATGGATAACCCAAGGTTATCTGGTGAAGCAGTGAATTTGTGTTTCAGTCTGAGGAGATAATTTTTGTTAATGTCCCCGGTGACCTGTGAAGCTTCTCTCTCAGTGGAAATGACAAGAGGGAGTGAATGACTTACAGCATCACCTGTCTGCTTTTGACAGCAGATGCCAGAGCACAGCAACTTGTTGGGGAGAGAGAGGCGTTAGCTCATATTTTTGCCTCCCAAAGTTATTCCAGCCAAATATCTGTCATTATCAATACATCTGTCGTGCTGATCCTTGTGGGTAAGAGCTAATGGTGGGTGTTCATTTATTTTATGGAACTTGTTTTATTGGTATGTTGGAATTTTTTAAAAGAAACCACTCAACAATTCCCTTTATAGCCAAGCAGCACATTAGTGCATAGAGTAATAGTGCAATCAAATCCTTCTACAAGGAAAGCAATGCTGCTCTTTTTTCTAGGAATTTAGCAGCATCCAGTAATCACAGTGATATGTGCTGGGTTCATGCATTCTCCCATGCATGAGAGAGAAGGTAAGGGAATAATAACAGATGCTAGGCTGGGTATCAGTCTCTTGTGATAATAAAAACAACATTGAAGGTTTCAAGTGGGAAAGGCCTAAATGCAGAAAGTGTTGGAAGATCTGGTTGAAGATTAGTCTTTAAACCTCACGTGGGGGAAAGGGAGGTGAACTCTTTTCCATAAATCATCCATATACTTAATTTGATATCAAACATGAACCTTAACATGTGTCATATAATCTGGCTAAATACACATGGGTCTTATTAAAATTGTGTGAGCCAAGGACTGTGCTGATTTACACAAGTTTGAGCAAGTCTTTTGCAAGGCAGCAAAAGTACCTTAATTTAGAGTACTTTCATTTAGAGATAGAATTTAGGATATTTTTAGCAATTCTCGTAGTTATCCTCATAAAGCTCCTGACCAGGAGCCTGTTGGTGTGATTGGAAAGATTCTTATAACTTTGCAAAGGGAGATTCATTCCCTTAAATGCAAGTGGTTATCTGAGGTGTGTGATTAAACAGGGATAGAAACGTTCCTGGAGCATCTGTGACTCCGAGTTCAAACCCACAACTGCTTCAGAATGGGAAACAGAGCTGGATGCTGTAAACCTCTCCTTTCCCCCCCTGTCCCTCCACTTTGTTTTGTATTTCCTTTTTTACTTTCTTTCTATTTTTCTTTTTTTTTTTTTCAGTTCTTTTTGTTTTCCCCTTTCCTTCTTTCTTTCCCCGGCTTCCACATTTTTCCTCTTTCATTTTTCCCTTTCTTCTTTCTTGTTGCTTTTCTATCACCCCTTCAAACCAGATGTGAAGTCCTCGGAACTGAGCTGGGAGAAAAAGTTCTTATTTGGAGTAAAGTGCACCACTTATGCTGAAATATTTGATATTTGGGACCAATACCAAAAATCAGCAGGTCGAGCAGACCACTTCATTGAATGTGGCTCCCTCAGTTTGGGATTATCAACCCTGCTTCTCCCACACAGAGTGGGCTCCAGGCTCTGCTTCATCAGCACACTCAGAAGATAGCATTAATTACAGTGTGCTTCATAGGCAGGAATGAAAATAGAGGAGGGGAAAGCAAGTAAAGGAGGATTTCTCAAAAGACAAGGCAGCAGCAACGTATGATTTGAAGCATCAGCCAACAGGCAAGCCTTAGGAAAATGAACAAAGTTACTACATCTAAGCGTATGAAGAGAGTCCATTTTTACCTAATTGAATTTATATTGAGGTTTCTGGTATCACTATCAATGATCTATATGGTGTGAGTTAGGTCACACTCTGGTCATTGTGAGGTGTGGTGTTAGGGCTTTTTGCCAGTTAAATATAAGCTCAAAAATGTATTTGGGAAACTAAACAAAGAGATATGCAAGGAGATGCGATAAACTTCTTCGCTTGAGTGAAAGATGAAAACTCAGTCTGCAAAATATTCTGAAGCACAAAATGCCTGTAAAGTAGTTGTGAAGATATATCAGTTCATAAAAAGGTATCTGTTACAGCTTAAAAATGAAGTGAAAGCAGGAATACAGGAACTGCAGGAATCCCTACAGGATGAGAAGTGCTAGCTGCGGTCGAATTTAGGAATTTTCAAGCTGCCCTACTCCAGTCAAAGGACAGAAAAAAAGGTATTTTTATGCTGACATTTCACAGAATTCCCACAGGAATCCTCATTTAAACAAACAAACAGAAATAGATGATGATTCTGGCACACTAGAAACATCTTAATCTGACCTATGAGAAAAGATTCCTGAAGAATCTGGAAATGACAAAGATCTTATTTTAAATGTAGGAAAATTCTGAACTTGTGTGACCGAGGCACAGGGAACTCAACACTTTTAAATGTGTTAAAAATACAGATGATTTATTGCCATAGTTAGATGTAAGGAAACTTTAATCTTCTGGAATGCCAAACCAGTATTTTTGATTAAACAAAACAATTACATAAAAATAAGGTTTTATCTGCATGATGTATTTGATTAAAAGTAACCTTGTACTATCTGAAGCTTAATTTTTAATTTTACTTCTCACATCTTGAAAGCATTTTAATCCTTTCTACAAATGTTTTGTGGCACCGAGAGTGCTGTGTTTCCCAAGTGTTAATCATAGGGAATAGTTTGTCTTGTGATGGGATGTGATCCAATAGTTAACTGGAGGAAGAGGTACAGTTCCATGGAATTTGGCACCAACTGAATCAGGCTCAAGGTGTTGCAGATTTGAACCTTCAGCAAACACTGAACAGTGACTTTGAACTGGGAGAAAAAAAGCTATATTCTGATATTTTTCCTCTGGCAAAACAATTTTCTTTAATCCATGAAAAGTTACTTCATTGATACTTTCAGTAGAGGTATTAACATCAGGATTATGGAAATGTCTTACAAATTTGATCAAAAATTACACATGAAACAATGAGTTTGTTTGTTTTTATTTGTTTAGGTTTTTGGGTTTTGTTTTGTGTTTGTGGGTTTTATTGTTTTGTTTGGTTTTGGTTTTGGTGTTTTGTTTCGTTTTTTTGTTTTTTCTCAGCATTAAATCCAAGACATTAATTGTTCTACTAAATGGCTTGGAACTGCTTCCATCATACCAGTTATTGTTGCAGGGAGTCTTGCAAACAATTCAGGGGACTTGTGGGGTTCAAAAAGGTAAAATGTTAGCATTTGGGTATAGCTAATTTCTTATAGTTTCTTTCTGCTTAAGTATTTTAATTGAAACATTGTCAAAATTAAGTGTTCTGTACTTCGCTTTAAGGTCACTGCCTTGAATAGCTGAACAAAGTATCCCTATTTTCCACCAAAGAGACTGAAGATGAAAATATCAGAAGATGAGCATATATAATTGGGACACATTAATTTTAGCAACTTCACTTCATTTGAGTTCGTAAAAAATACAAGTTCTTCAAAAGAGGAGAGAATATTTGTATAATAGATTGACCTTTGAAGCAAAACTGATGATCTTAAATATAGAATGCATCATTTCCTCAACTGAAGGAGAAATGTGGCAAGTGACTTTTTTTTCTGTAGCTGTATGAGTCTTTCATTCAACATAGTGTGCTGCCTGCTGTCTTTTCCTGTCTGCATTCTTCATACCCTGTCAAAAAGTTGCACAGTCTCATTCTCTTTAATTCCTTCTCAAAATACGCCATTCAGGGTTATCATACATGACTCCCTCCCTTTCACTTGAGTGGCTTTGAGGATATAATTTTTCCTTGAGTGATTGGACACATACCTGCATTTTTGGTTTAGACACCTAAATTTGCTAAAAATACTGAATTCTCTTCCTTATCTGAAAGCAAAGAAATCATTACATGCTGCAAGACCAATGGGAGAATTTCAGTGAAAGCACAGAAAATACAAAAGGAAAAGTAAAGCGAAAAGTAGATTGAGAAGTTATAAGAAAATTTATTTTAAAAGCTCTTTCTTTTTGATAAAACGATTTGTAGCACACATTATTTCCTATATATCTAATTTGGTTTTTTAGAGGGATTTTTGATTTTGGGAGGGGTGTTAAAACTCTGTTAGTAATTGCTGTCCTTGTTATATGAAACACAGCCACCGATGAAATCTTGTGTAGCGAAGATTGTACATGAATATGAAATTATATGATCACTAACAGATGTAATTCAGCCTCAGTATTGTTTTTCTCCTATACTGCGCTTAAATATAAGGAAAAAAATATGATGCTGAAGGTATTCTATTCTACACTAGCCATTAGAGAAAAACGAGCCTTGAAAATTTCATTTCATGATGTGAAAGAAAATGAACCGCAGCGATAGCCCATATGCAAAAAGTCTGTTCATGCACTGGCTTTGAATTCTTTTTTCTTGATGACTATGTACCCACGTAAGTCTATTCAGTGGAGGAATTCCTAATTTTTGTACAAGAAAATTGGAGAAAAAATTCCACTGAATAATATTTTGGCTTTGCTAGAGCTGATTTCATTGATGACAGAGTTTAGTTTATCTAAATGATTAATTACACAGAAATAAAAAAGGAATAAATAATATTGATTGAGGCAGAGAAAGTAAAAGTACATGTTGATCTCATTTGAGCTGACTATTATTGTTGTTGTTGTTTTAGAATACCTTGGCCAGGAGTATGATTTGTATACAAATTCTGATCATGTAAATGTTCAATTTAAATTCTGAATATATACCTCCTTCTTTGAGTTTTGAAAGACATAAGTTTTGCTTAACCTTATACTCATCTTTATTAGCGTTGAAACCATGGACTTCAGTTGACTATAATTTTAAGTAGTCAAAATTGTGATCTGTAGGAGATTAATGCACAATTTAGAGTTGTTGTATCTAAATATTTAATTTATCTAAATATTTAATTTATTAAATTTATCTAATTTATTTGTATCTAAATATTTTTTCCAAAAGACTTCCAACACTGTGGAAGTCCTTTGGAAAAAATATTTAGATACTACAGCTGATAAAGATGAAGAAAGTTACTCTGGAAGTCTATGTTAAAAGAAGAGTGAGAGGTGGAACTTCGGATTGTGGATATTTTTTCTTAATTTGTATTCACAGTGTAGAAATATTTATAAAGCATAACATCTAGGTAGTTCAGAAATTTTACAGCAGAGTACAAAATTTATTGTATTTTTAGATAGTGTTTCTTTCTAATGCTGGAATTAAGGTATCTTAATGTTGGCTTAGTAAAATCCTCTGTACGGCATTTTAACCAAGGTAATGCCTGCTAAATACAAATTTAATTTTTTTTTTTTTGTGACACATAACCAAAATCAAAATAATATCAAAACAAAAATTAAAACCAGACTTCCCTCTATAATTATACTCTTGAACAATTCTCTTCTTCTATATGCTTAAGAGGTTGCTAGTTAGAGGGATTTCAATTTGTTATTTATTTGCAACATGCTTTTTCAGAATTGTTTCTCTAAATTATATAAGATACAGTTTTATATTTTCAGAGGGGTAAGCTGTGGCATACATATATCATCAGTTCAGTAAATTTAACTCATATTTTATTGCATTTAAAATTGTTCAGCATGTGAAGCAGAGAAGGTTATAGATTAATGCACAATTTTGCTGCGAGTGTGTGCGGCCGAAGACTTTTCCACACAAATTCATTGCACGCTTTCTTAGACAGTGCTTTGGGCTGTTTCCTCCTCCAGCCACAGTTTTAGTCCTGTTTCTGATCTTAGACTGAACCTCTGTTGATGACTCACTATTGATGGAATTTTTATTTTGCTTAAAATTATTGTGTGGGGGGAATATTGTCAATTCACATGACCTTAAATTCTGACCTGTGGTTTATGTCCCAGTGTTACTAGTTTTGCTTGAGGCACAGAGTTGAAGACTAGAAGGGGCTCAGCAGTGGGTGGGAAGGAAAGCATTCCTATGCTAATTTGGACAAACTCTTCTCCATCTTTCTGTTTCTCTTATTTAACTTACAAAAATATGATCGATAACCCTTGACTATCTCAGACTATTTTTGAGTAACACTGTATAAAAAGAAGCATTTAACCCATTTGGGCTCTAGATGTGGACTCAGGTAGCAGCTCTGTTGGCAGAAGTTTGCTACAAAGCTTCCCTTTACATACTCCATGTGTTGAAGCCCAGTTGAGGCTTTGCACAACCCCTCATTGGCATCTGTAGAGAGCTCCCATCACACCACAGAGCACTAAAGTGGTGTTTTCTCTTCGTGTTTTCTCTGAACTTGGTAGGGGCACTAAAAAATGCTTTTCCTCTAGTTGCTTCTGCACTGATGGTGTTTGCAAATTTGGAACAAAAAGCTTTTTTAGGACTTGATCCAAAAAGATAACAGATTATAATGCTGCTTAAAAAACCCTAAAACCATTTGTAACACAGTTGCCAAGTTTGAGAAAGAGCCCAGTTAAACCTATTTAAGTCCTCTCTCGTATATCATTAGAGATTTACCATTCAAAATCTCTCCATTAACGTTATTTATGGACCATTCAAAGTAATATTATTTTATGTTAGGGGGAAATAAAACTTTAGGGATTAAATATTTTACTTGTCAGTGTTCATTCCAGTAAATGTATTTTTCCCTAGCTAAATCCTAGAGTTCTTAGGATAATAGCTTGCACTTGTAAATACTTGTATCTGTGACCCTGATCACTCTTTTCTCATCAAAAATGAAATAATTATATTTCACAAATAGTTCAGCCAGCCAACCTTTCCTGAGTTGTCCCACAGTTCTGTTTCAGTTTTGCTGTAACCTGAGGCTGACATTTCATGGTAAAATCAGGAACAGAGCTATGAGGAACTGACTCCTAGAAGATGCTGGCTATGACTTTTACAAAGCAGAAATAAATTTGGTTCAGCTATATCCCACTCACAGTTGATAAGATCCTGTTGGTGCACAGGTTCAACTGGGGGTAGTCTGGTAGTAATGAAAACAATTTCTCCTTTTCTTCACAGATTTTAGAGCAACAGTAAGTCAGCATGCACCATCAGAAAGATGGTTTTGTAGGGAAAATCACTTCTTTCATCTCCATACCTTTCAGTTACTGGCACCTCTGCTAAGGATTGAGTGACCATTTTGGTTGTGGTTTTTCATAGGTGATGGATAAAGATTTTCTTTGTCTGCCAGAGTCATCCTGGAGAAAAATGTGGTCCATGAGATATGAGTAGCAACCTCTGTGTACATGATGTGTTTAGGAGTTATTGCGTGTGCATGGCATAGACTTTGTGCAGGTAAATCTTCCCTGTAAGGCTGTTCTAATGAAACCAACAAGTCCAACCAACAAATAACTCATTCTATTTCACACCACAGGGGTGATTCTTGGAAAGCCTGGTGTGTGCTGCTCCCCTCACACCCTGCTGGCTGCATGCCTGTGAATCACAGTGCTGGTCTGCACCTGAGCACTGCTGAGTCCTCTAGGGCCCAGTCTGACAGCCAAGACCCAGCCAATCCTTACTGTGCCTATAGTTTCAAGCTTCATTTTTTGCCCATGGTGCTATTTATTTGTCCATTCTATAGTGTTCCTGACTTATCAAATTAAAATAATGAAAGGGTCAGAAAAGCATTTCCAATATACATTTGGAAACAGAGGAAGAAAACAGTTCCTGGCTGATGTCCTTCATTAACCACACAAATTAAAGCACCTATTGGGCTCAAAACCCAAAAAAAAAAAGTGTTGCTTCACGGATCCACAGTAGATCTGTGTCAGTGTCAGTGCATAGCATAGAAACAGAAAAATGTAAATGCTAGATTGATTTTATTCTGTGTGCGTTACTGGGGAGAAAAACTGTCCTTGAGCTGGATTGGGATCTTTCATCTGTTATGCTACTATATATATGACATTTTTTTCCTTTGCATACTGTGAATGTATTCTGCATCATGGCATATACATCTGTGTTGCTCTGGAAACACAATAATATTATTTTCGTTGTCCTAGGAAACACAGACGCAACACCTGACGGTGGTTCTTATACCAGTTTGGATGGATGTTTGTTTTCTTTTCTGTCCAAAAAAATCTTCCATTCCCTCCTGTACCTGGAATAACAGAGGTTCTTATTATTATTAGCATTATCTCTAAGTATCCATTCCCACAAAATAGGACAGGCACTTCATGCATGAAAATATTCAGTCTCAGCAGTACGGGCTTTCCAGTTTATGGCACTGGTCCAGGTAAGTCACTTTTGCCCTCACTTAACATCAAACTTGTGAGAAGTCCCACTGAAATCCATGGGACTGCTCAAGTGCTCAAAGTTAAGTGCATGTGTAAGTGCTTTGCTGGACTGATGCCGAACTAAAAGTGTATGATGGCCCATGGCTCAGAGCAAGTGCTTGAGGACCTGAGAAAGTTTGTGGCTCTTGATTTGGTTTTAAAATGGAAGAGGATGTACTAACCATCCTTGAGAGTCTGTGTTTTTAGCTCCTCTGTCATAGAATCACAGAATAAGCTGAGTTGGAAGGGGCACATCAGGATCATCGAGTGCAGTTCCTGGCCCTGCACAGGACACCTCAAGAATCACACCCTGTGCCTGAGAGCATTGTCTGAACTTCTTGAGCTCAGACAGGTTTGGTGCTGTGACCACTTCCCTGGGGAGCCTGTTCCAGTGCCCAAACACCCTCTGGATGAAGAACCTTTTCCTGGTGTCCAACCTAAACCTCCTGGGACTCTGCTTCATGCCATTCTATCAGGTTCTGTCTGTCACTGGTCACAAGAGTGAAGATATCAGTGCCTGTCTCCCCTTGTGAGGACATTAAAAACCAAAATAAGGTCTCTTCTCAGTCTCCTCTTCTCAAGGCTGAAGTTTTTATAATTTTTGGGGAAAAAAGAATTATGGAGTGAATTTGAGGGGAAGTTGTACACAGGGGAACTGGTTACCTTATGCCAAGGGAATGTATGGATGTGTCATGGTTTAACCCCAGCCAGCAGCCAAGCCCTGCATAGCCTCTTGCTCACTCCCCCACCAGTGGGACTGGGGTGAGAATTGGAAGGGTAAAAGGTCAAAACCTCATGGGTTGAGAAAAAGACAGTTTTTATAAGGAAAGCAAAAGATGCACACAGGAGCAAAGCAAAATAAGGAAAGAATTCAGTGCTTCCCATGGGCGGGCAGGTGTTCAGCCACCTCCAGGAGAGCAGGGCCCCATCCCGTGCAGCGGTTACTTGGGAAGACAAACGCCATCATTCCAAATGCCCCTCCCTTTCTATTTCTTCCTCCCACATTACACACTGAGCGTGATGTCATGTGGTCTGGAATATCCCTTTGGTCTGTTTGGGTCACCTGTGCTGGCTGCGTCTCCTCCCAGTCCCACGCATCCCCAGTCCCCTTGCCAGCATGGCCGTACAAAAAGGCCTTGGCTCTTTAGTCAGCAATGACAAAAACATCTTTATGTTATCAACTCTGTGCTCAGCACAAATCCAAAACACCAGCCACTGTGAAGAAAATTAACTCTAACCCAGCACAGGGTTATTGAGGTGGTTTTCTGGGTGTTTCTGCAAAAGTTCAGGTTTGCCTTTTCTTCTGCTCTTTTGAGGGAAGGGAAGCACAGGCTTCATAATAATTGTTGCATCATTTTATTAGCAATGAAGCCCTATATGCATTTTGTAGGTTTTTGACCATGTGCAGTTCTACACAGAATTTTTTTTTTTTTGGTTTTTTGTTCCATGTGTCTCCATCAAATCTGTTTTCACAGAATTATATGATAGAAAAATTATATTTATTTTATAAAGAAACTTAGATTAATTTTCTAATACTGCACGCAAATGTCAAATGAGTAAATACAATTTCTCAGTAAAATCAAGTTCATAATCTTTTACACATGGTTAAAGAAAAACTTATTTTCCTTAGACATAGATTTATGTCTTAAGCACTCTTTCTGATTTGTGCATATATCCTTCCTCATGTTCATTGTTTTATAACTGTATTTGAATGCCTGTGGCAAAAACAAAAGCCAAGCATTTCAGCATGTAAGAATATATTTAGTCTATATTTATATATGGACCAAAGTTCCTGGAAGAAAAAGTTGATAGACTCAAGCATGAGTCCGGTATAATGATAAATTTTGACTCCCTGCGGATTGCTTAGTGCTGACAGAAAAAATACCTTGGAATTCTGCTGACCTTTTTCCCAAAGGACCTGGTCCCAGTTACTCCTAGTTACTGGCTTCATATAGTACTGTCAGTAAGAATAACTGCTCTTCATTCTGTGCAAAACTTTGTAACTTATCCAAAGTACAATGTTTGTGCATGAGATAGAAGCAGGTAGGGAGGGAGAGGGAGTGAAGAGGAGCAGCAGGAGACTTCAAGAAATTGTTTATTTTACTTTTTGAAAATTCCTTCTCCTATCATTCTTCTAGCATTCCTTTCCCCACAATCATTATTGCTTTTTGCTGTATCCTAAGATGAGCAGTGTGTGAAACAGAAGGTGTACCATGCAGTAGCCGAAGTGCGATTCTTGGAAAAAATGTAAAGTATCTCTCAGAAGACATTTTTTTGTGAGAAACAGTGTTCAGAGGAGCCTTCATTCAGATAAATGGGCTGACAGGCAAGAAGGAAAAAATGGAGAAAGCAGTTAATAAAACCTATAATTCTTAGGTTTTTTTATCTGGTGGAGGAAGGGTATATGTGTCTGATTCTTCAGAGACGGTTTGGGTGTGGTGGACATTTCTGGCTTCACTCTTGCTGGACGCAGCGTTGGGTGTCAATAGCACGCAGAGCAGCACATCTGCATTTTCTGGCCTGGGATAGTTTATTTCATTACTACATCCGTTTGTGGGGAGTAGAGAGAGAGAGTGAATCTGCTCCTTAGGGAAGCAAATCCAGTGAAATGCTTGTGCCAGAGCTGTTCTGTGCTCTGTGCACAAACTATGTAACACTCCAACTGTGTAACTGAGGTGACTGGTGTTCTGTTCATATTAACTTATGTAGGTTTCTTCATTAACATTTTTAAACTTTATTGTGGGAGAATGAGAAAGTAATCTTCAGAGGAAAAGCAAAGCATTCAGTAGGACCTGAGGATCTGTGCAATGCTCTGCTTCCTCTTAACCTGGACAAAGAGCATTCCGAGGACATGGCAGAGGGGCTGCCAAGCCCCAGGGCTGGTGCTTCCTGCAGAGTGGAGGGGACCTGCCAGGTGATGATTCAGGCCACCTGAATTAAGGAACTTAGCTTCCCCCCAGGGCTGTCAGGACCCCAGCTTCCTCCTGTAAGTGCTTGATTTTGATGCTTTGCAGGAGTTACATGTTCCTTTATTATTTCTGAGCTGAAGGTTTCTTTCTGAAAATTTTGGATCTACACATGTCATAAATCAGCGTAGCTCAGTATCAAGTTTGATTTTGGACGATATTTCCTCGTGTGACTGCAGTTTAGCACCAAGGCTAAATGTATTCTTATACTGATGATGCATTGAAGTAAGTGGAAGTCCTGACAGTGCTGAAGCTAAGGGCAAAATTTTTTGGCTTCAGTCTATATTCCAGTTACACAAAGATATATTTAATCTCCTGTTAACTTCTAGGGGCTTGGGGTGCACATCCCCAGAGAGCACTTACCCTGCTGACCACCAGTAACTCCTTTCTGATTTTATTATTTTCTCTCTGTCATAGCTTAACATCTTTATGATGCCGTCCCACTCTCCATCTGTCAAGCACCAAGGATCTCTCTTTGTGTCATTCAAGCCTCTCTTTGGAACAACTTTTCTCTGTGCAGACCTCTCCTAGTAAAACTGCCTTTGTCCGTGGTCTTATGTTCCTACTTCTTTGGGAACAGGGAGAGATTTCATGTTTTATCTAATGAGTGAGATGTGACAGTAGTTTGGACCTTGGAGTCTTGAGGCATAAGTCTTTATCTTGCCTCCTGTTGAAATATTAGATACAGTTACACTTCTCCTTTTAATTCTTTTTTCTTTGATTTTTCATAAAAATTTGGTGCCCTCAAGTATCAAATCATGATTCAAATGAACACATAGTCTATAAAAAATATTATTCCAAGAAGGGATTGATTTCCATTGCATTCAAAGCCAATTTTTTGCATGTAGTATGGGCACAAATCAAGATCCAGTGCTTTTGTGATTTATAACCATTTTAATAACAATAGATTGTGTCAAAAATACCATTTCATCCTTTATAACATTTTTCTTTTTTTTTCTTTACCAGTAAATAATGAAGATTGCAATATTGAAAACAACAGAAGCATAAAACTGAAAAAAAAATATGCTTTTGTACAATTCCTTCACTTGTCTTTCCTCAGTCTATTTGGGTAAGAGCCTTATCCTTCATCCTAAGGCAAAAAAATGAGGTATTTGTTATACCATGTAGCAGAAGATACATGATCTGTTACATCATTGTTGACCATGCAAATAACTATTTCTACTCTGTAAATTGGTCTTCTTGATTATGGTATTTAGGAAAACATCTGTTTCCATTTTCACATGTTCACTGTTTTGTTTTTTGTTTTTTTTATGATGAAGGACACCATTAATGTGTACCAGAATTTGATTAGGTATTGCATTGATGAAAACAAATCAATTTGCATGCACGTCTCACTGACACTTGTTGAGGACCTGGATTTATTATTATGATAAAGACAGGGGGTGGGTCTGTTAGGTGAACAGATGTGAGTACAAGAGACCCTAAAGCTTTGGTTTGGATATTTATTAGGATTTATGTAATTTGACAAGTCTGTATTTTAACATAGTTTGTTAAATTATAGTATATTTTATGCAAGTTATGCAATATAAATGTAAGCACATTTTAGAAGCTGATCTTCAATAACAGTTGATACTGGTAAGCAAAGGGACAAGTTAAAATGAAGAAAAGCATTGCAACTCGCACATATAGAAGTGAAGTGATTTGGTAAATGATGAGAGAAATTAAGGCCATTTTAGGAAAGGGCTGCTACCAAAAGAAAATTTAAGCAAACCAATAGACCCCAATAGTCTCAAGCCTGAGACTGACAGGGGAACTGCAGATTGTCTTCAAGTTTTCTCTGACTGTGTCTGCCTTCTACAAGCTCCTATTGTCTTCCGTCCTTCCCATAAGCTGGGAATTAGTAAGCACAGTATTATCTCACCCAAGGGAGAAGCAACCTGACATTACCTAAAATGAAGAAGAGGGGAGCCTGAATGAATTAACAGCGATGGGTTGAAGGCTCAGTGCGTGCAGATGAGTTTAACAGTTGGGCTGGATGTTATTTATAGCAATGCAGGTAGAGGCATGATCACCTGGGGATTTCATGGGGTTTAACTCAGAGAAGCTTGCTCTGACCACAGGTTGGTCTGGATCAAGCATTTGTTTTGCAGGTAATACAGACTGTCACAGGTAGCTCATTAGAGTGACAATGACCAGGATTGCTAGTTGGAGATAAAGTTCAGAATATGGTGAAGTGTGTGAAGGCAGGAGCCAGCCATGCTCCCATCTCATGGTACCCATCTCCATGCTTTGTGGTACCTTGCCGTGCTCCACCTAATGTCCAGGAAATGGCTATTAGCTGACCATTATAACTAAAATTAATATGGGATGAGAATAAACAATACACTGTGGGACTCATTATTTGTCTTCCAGATGCAGGGGGTGACGAAAATATGGGAGTTACTGTTTACCTTACAGTACTAGTATTCTGATGGCCACAGTCCAGGCCCTGACTAATGGTTTTGAAATGCTGAGGACAGAAGTTAAACAGGCATCTACATCCCAGACCCCACCAGGGAAACCCTGATTAGTGTGCGGAGGGTGAGAAACAAGGGAAGCGCTGGAACTTGAAGCCTGGCCAGGAGCATAAAACCCACAGGGCTTGTGGCTATTGCAGGTAATAACAAAGGGACAGTGTCCATAGGAGGGTAAGAGAGACGGTTCAGGGAAGGGCAAGCCAAGAAGGCAGAAGGCTGAGGAGCCCAGATGGTGTGTGCTGCACGTTTCACCATGGCTTAGGGAAGGCACAGCGATGGGTCTGCAGCGAGACGTGCCCACGGGGGCAGGACCGACCGCGCACAGGAACGAGGGCCGGGCAAATGGAAGCTCTGAAGAGCCTCAAGTGCCTGTTGAGAAAGACAATGGGTAAGAACATTAGGAAAACTGGCAAGCACTGCTTGCAGTTTGTTTTTATAGCTTCATTGGAACAAGTTTCACAGGTTTCCAGAATGCTTCTCATACTGTCTGATTTCTCATGATGTTACATAGATTATCTGGGTCTTGGTGTAATTATTCTGTTTAAAAATGTCATAGAAAACTGACATGCAGGAGCTTGGGACAAATGGAAGTCTGCGTTGCTTCGGTTTTTAGGTTTTCAAGAAACAAAGTATTGTAGCTATGCTATCTGAATACTGAAGAGAAATTGAGAAAGAAAAGGTGGTAAACTTCAGAAATTGAAGCATTTTATTAGGCCATGAGCAAAGAATTATAGCCTGTGCTGTGAGTATAAACAACTCACCCATTTAAGTCAAATGACTAAAATAGAATTTTCTACTTAGTGGGAACATGGTATTTTCTGTCAGAGTACAGCTTGAGAAAATATCTCATCACCAGCAAAAATCCTGGTGAGGAAGTTTCCTTGCTTTTCTTCTTGCAGAGGTTTTACTGATTGTGTTATTTACGAGGGACCGACCAAAACCAGACACATTTTGCTGGGCATGATACAAAGGGTAGGGTAAGAGGTAATCTTCCTGCCTTGGAGAGTAGTATAGGAATAGACAAAAAGGGGAGAGCAGCAATACATAGCTATTAATGTTGTGATGATAAATGGCATGTTAATTCTCCCTTTTTGGCAGAAGAATATTGTTTAGGGATTAGAAAGACAAGGAATAGGGGAAATTTTTAGTAAAGAATAGGGAAAGAGAAGATAAGGGCTGTGGAGCACTACGGAGGTGGAGGGACTGAGATGAGATTGGAACAAGCTTGGATCAAGCATCAAGAATGGCTTAAGCCCAGTCTGAAGAGAGAGAATATTTTCAGTTCCTGCTTTGCTTTTTCTACATCTTCTCTGCCGGTGTCAGTGTCTGGTTGTTGACTCCACAAAGTTCCTTTTGCAAAGCTTCTGTGGCTTGAGTCAGAGGAAATCCTGTCTGAGGGGACAGGACACTGCCCTTGACAGAGGGTGTTCCAGCCCCTGGCACAGCATGCTGCAGGGGGAAAATGAGCTGTGGCACCAGGACTCCCTCCTCTCCTCTCCTCCACACCGAACCCCTGAGAAGCTGCTCTCCCAACCTGAGCCAGGCTTTTAAACATGCAGAGTGTATCTTGCACTTGAGTAAGAAGTGTGGCGTGATATGCAGGGTTTATAAGTGTTACAAGAGTAAATGGACTCTTTTTATATCCAGGATATTAGAAGTTTATCAATAGGATATAAATTCAAGTTGCAATTCTGAAGGTATGTCTGCTAATGATACGACAGGTGCAGGGGTTGCAAGAGCAGTCATAAGAAACAAATATTTAATGTAAATTATTGAAGAATTCAACTTAAAAGCTAGGAGAATGACTAAAAGGTAAATATTTCTGAAAGTCTCAATTCAACGTCTTCAGATATCTTAGACAAATTAAAAGCACCCCCCATCTCAGGACTGGTATCTTAGAACTTATTAAGTGTTTTGTCTCTGAAAAACACTTACCTTGTAGAAACAAGTACTGGAAAGTTTGTTTGTTTTCCTAGAATTGTAAATTCAATTAAATCATTATTACCATTTTAAATGTGAACTCATTCAAAGACAAGATTGGTTCAACTTACTGCATATACAGGAAAAAACACAGTAGAAATCTAGCCCTTGAAATCTTTTCTATAAGATTAAAGTAGTTTAGAAGCTTAAGCCTTTTTTATTAAGCTCAAAATATGTAAATTAGATTGGATCTGTGTTTTTAAACTCTGGCTAAGAGCATGCCTTGCTTTAGAACAGCTAAGTAGTGTAAATATCTTTCTTCACCCTGTTTATTGTCTAATATATTCCAAAATCATTTTTACGTATTGTGTTAAAGTGGCTGTCTTTCCTTTCATCAGTCAAATCCATTTCCAAAATACTGTTTCCCAATTTGTGTCTCCAAATACAGATTTTTTAAATTTGTCCTTGGTTTTCCTAGCTCAGATGTGTTTGAAGTACAACGAAAAGGTCTCTGAGGGACAAAACTAATACAAGTAGAGCTACACTATTTTTTGTTAGAAACATGATGTCAGTGCTTGAAAACATTTAAAAGAGGTGGAATTTTTTTTTTAATTATATAGAAATGTGGTCCTTAAGGCTTTTTTCTTTTTCCTAATAAAGCCACAGGTGCACATGGCTTCTTCCTTTCCTGAGGAGACCCCTCCCCATGTGTGATGACTGGGTTGTGTCACTTTTCTCGTCCCAGGTTGGCGTGAGCTGATGGCTCAGCTCATATGGCCACAGCAGCATGCAAGCAGCTCCCTTGAGAGGCACTGGTCAGGAGGAAAGCAGGAATGCACCTCTCCAGCTTATTTCCACCTTGGGTCTCATTAGAGCGAACTGAGGCTGCCAGTTGGACTGAAGCTGAGAGCTCGACGTCTCTGGGAACAGCTCCAAGAGCAGCGACCACCGGGTGTGCAGAGCCCTCACCAGCACATCATCAGGGCAAGGTGGAGCTCCTTGGGCATGGCTGGGCTCAGCCAGGGTGCTTCAGGTGAAAGGTTACAGGGTTTGAAACTGGCTACACAAGGTGCCCTGCTCTCATCACCCTCCTAATTAGTGGGTCTGTCTGGACCCTTCCTGCTCACAATCAGCTCCTCCACCTGCTCAGCTGGCTAAAGCCAGCACCTGTCCTCACTTCTCCAAGCAGGCTGGTTTTAATTCACAGCCCTGAAGTCTCCCTTCCATCCATCCATCCAGGGTTAAGTTGCTGTATTTTCCAGGCAATAGATAAAAAAATAAGATTGACGAATGAGTTTAGCATATGACCATCATGCATCAGTTATTAAAAAGAAAGAATAGCTGGAAGGTCCATCTACAGCTTGTTTGCCTTGTCCATATGGGAAATGGAATTTAAATTACCAGATTGCTTGAGGAGCAGTTTGTAATCCCACTATTGTGAAGTCATGCTTTTCATGGGATGGGAACAGCAGATAGTAAGAGTTTCTGCAGTTAGCATGATATCGAGTGTGATGGCAAGACACTTTAAAATGTTTTGGCTGTAGATGGAAATGTTGAGAAGCAGAACCAGCAATTCTACCTCCCTGTGAGAAGACACTGAGCCAAGCTGCCATCAGCTTGCTTGTGTTTGCAGCTTGTCTTCCAGGATACCCACAGCTTGATCCACATTCTCACTGAAAAGGCAGAGCAGCTTCCCAGAGCCTGTATTAGGATCACCTTTCTGCAGAGTATGAGGTTTTCCTTTCTTTGTTTTTGTTTTTGTTTTTTTACAATACTTTTATTGCCTTTTTTGGTTTGAAAACTCCTAATTATTTTCCAACTTACTGACAACAGGCATACTTCCTCGTTTAAGGTCTCTGAACATGGGAGGGTCATGAAACAACTTGAAAACTGTTGTAGTGGGAGGCAGGACAATGCTCTGTATTAATTTGCCTCTAGGAATTGTAAACAGAATAATCCCATCTGAAATTTGTAGTAAATATAAAGATATAGTAGTAAAAATAGCGATAGTAATAGACCTTTGTCTGTGAATTTGTATGCTCTTGTGCTAAGTGGTGCACAAATACAGAAGAAAAATTCAGCCCCATCACCAAAGGGTTTAGACTTCAGAGAGATGGCTGCAGACTGGTGGGGGAATAAGCAAAAACAAAACAACAGGGCCATGCTGGTGGTTCAGCTGATGTCAAAGACACCTGTGGATGTCCTGGTGTCTTCAAGGAGTGTCTTCCGGAAACAAAGGGTTAATGAGAGTCAAAACTCTGGCTGAAGATTTAATGATCAGTTAGTGAGGGGGCATCATCAGGCAGAGCCAGGAGGGAGGGATGTTCAGAGGCCATGATACATGATAGATGTCCCTCAAGGGTCAGGGCAGCACTCTACTCTGTTAGAGGTTTGAAGAACAGATCTAGAACCAGATGCAACGAAAGGAAGTTTATAAAACATTCATTAGGTGGGTGCAAAAACTGCACCATGCTAGCGTGAGATATGGGGAGGTTAAAATATAGACAGTTATATATCTTCAAATATTGATCTCATGCAGTATTTGACCCACTCTTCCTGCTGGGCACACACTGCTTAAACCTTCCCCTCCTATGCACAAAGGGTACAATTCATATTCTCTGTTCCTTACCCATCTGAAAGCAGCAGCTGTGGTATGAGCTCAGTGTTGAAGCTCTCCCTCTACTCAGTGGAGAAACAAAGGCAAGCACCAAGCACCAGGCAGTCTTCCACAGAAGCAGGCTCTGACATGGGGCAGGTGAATGATTTTTTCAGTGTCTCTTGTCTGGATAATATTGTCATGACACTTTACCTTCAGACAGTTAAAATTTGCTGAAAGGAATCCTGTGCCAGGTCTTCTCTTTGGCTAAATCCTTTATTAAGTCCTGTACATTTTTAAGCCTTAAAAATAACATATTTTAAAATGTAGTAAAATTTTCTAGCAAACTAGAAAAATATTATTATTACTGTTATTATGTTGTTGTTGTTATTATTTTTATTATTAATACAAAAAGTCTTCTACAAAACTTTTTCACTAAAGTTTCTAGGAATAATCCAAACTACTTTTTCTAAAGACAATGTATTTTCAATCCTTATATCAAACAGAAGGGAAGTTACAATTAATTTCTCATTGCTAATGTTTCCCTGTTAAGAACTGGAAACCATTCCTGTGACTTAGGGAGGCATGGAGATTACATTTCTTGCTATCATGTAAGGAAACTTTCTAAATGTCAGTGTTGTAGTGGGTTGTTTGTTTGTGGCAAAAAAAAGATGCAACACCATTATTTAACACTTGGTTAAGGATAAATAAAAAAATTTTTTGGCTTGGAAGGGACTTTAAAGATCATCTAGTTCCAACTCCCCTGCCACAGGCAAGGACACTTCCATGAATTCTGGTTGCTCAAAACCCCATCCAACCTGGTATTGAACACTTCCAGGGATGGGGCATCCACAACTTCCCTGGGCAACCCATCCCAGTGCTTCACCAGCCTCATAAGAAGGGATTTCTTCCTAACATCTAAACTAAACCTGCCCTCTGTCAGTTTAAAGCCATTCTCCCTTATCCTGTCACTACTTGCCTTTGTAAAAAGTCCCTCTCCAGCTTTCCTGTAGGCCCCCTTTAGGCACTGGGAGGTGCTGTAAAGTCTCCCCAGAACCTTCTCTTTTCCAGACTAAACAATTCCAGCTCTCTCAACCTGTCTGCAGAGGAGAGGTGCCCCAGCCCTCTGAGCATCTCCATGGCCTCCACTGGACTCACTCCAACAGGTCCATGTGTGTCTTATGTTGAGGCCCCAAAGCTGGAAGGAGTACTCAAAAGGAATTTTTATCTAGAGCTATCCAAAAATAAAAATCACTGATCAAAACACCACTTACTAGCCTCAAATAGAAGCAGTAAAAGAGTAAAAAAATTTCCATAGATTTTGCCACAAGTTCTAGTTCTGATGAGCTTTAAACTACCGTATTTGAGTTTCTCCACAGTTACTAATTTAAGTGTCAATGAAGCTGATTTGAGCTGTTGATCACTTTAGCAGTTTCTGTGCATGTTCAAACATGCATGTCTCACCAATTTCCCTAGATGAATTGAAATGTGAGTGGCTAGATGTGTCTTCTTCATCCAGACAGAAAAAAAAATCCAATTTAAACCAAATGGGGCTAAAACAGATGTTTTTAAACATGAAACAAGCCACCTTCTATCTTAGTGATTTCAAAGTGAAATGACTTTGAGGGAAATATTATTTGGTATCATGTGTGAGCTGTGCTTCAGGACAGTATTCTTGACTGTTTAAATGGGCTAAGTAGGTAAAATAAAGTATCTCATTATGCACATGAGCATTATGATGACCTACTGCCTCTTTCTAACATGAAGAATTTTTAATTACTGCATCAGGTCATCTTCTTTCAATCTCTCATGACTTTATAGCACTTCATCATCATCTTCATAGTAATTCTCTTTCTAAAAAGAGTAATTTTCTTTCTAAAAAGTCAATAAACCCTCAACCCTTGAACCAAACCTCCTTATTCCCCTCCATGAATCTTCTCCTGCAACTATTTTCTGTTCCTGTAATGTTGTTACTCCTGATCACTGAAGTGAGGGGATCATAACTAGGTCAGTCTCTATATACTCTAAGTGTTTGTATATCAGAGATGTATTTAAGGAAACACTCAGAATGTATTGAAATAAACAGGAATTCTAGCATTTATTTCAAGCTGTTGCAGGCTTCATCTCACATTTCCCTGACAGTTTGTCTACTAGATTTTTAAGTGCTCAGTAGAAACTAGAAATGATCATTCAGTTCTGTTTACTTCTACATTCCATGCAATTACTTTGATTTAAATTCTGAAACTGGGTTAGAGGTGGAATAAACCTGAAACAGTCTGAAAACTAGGACAGTTTATCTTTTTAGAAAAATGCAGATATGTGAACGTATAATCAAAAATAGAACTAGATTTGAGCTCACAAATGAAAACTAATTTCCTGTGTTGTTTTTAGGACAATTGCTCTGATAACACAGCTGAGAAGCTCATTAAATATGTTTGGTCATATAAAAATGAATCTCTTTGTCCAGATGGGAAAGGCAACACCAGGGAAGTTGACTCTTATTATAGGTAAGTGATTTCAGCTTTTGTTAAAATGAATGCATGCAAAGCAACATTCCTTCATGTGAGTGTCTTCCTGATTGCCTAATTATAGGGATTGTTACTAATTATAGTAATGACTGTCAACAAGCAGATTGTATGGACAGGTTTATGGCACCATGATGGGAATTGCCTGTTTACAACCAAATATTTTCAACAAGTAGTTTTCATATGGGTGAAATCCTGTTGCTGCAAATGCTGACAGGTATACAGTAGTGCAACAATTAGTTAGTGAGGAGGGCATGAAATTAGTTATTACATATATATTTTTATATTAATATTGCTATATTTATTTATTTATTATATTGCATTTAATATTGCAGTCTTGGTGTCACTCTAGCATTCAAGTGAGTTGTGCTAACACACTTCTGTATTTTTGGTTTGAATCATTAATATAGTCCCTGTACAATACGAGTGCTGAATATTCACACTCTGTCGTGGGTGACTTTTAGTTTTCAGCATCAGATGTGGAAATAAAATTTCTTAATTTGATCTTTTCTGCTTTTTGAATATGTACATTGTGCATTGCACAATATGGCATTCAATTGCAATCACATTAGGATACATTTCTACAAGAGCTTCTAACATGGGAATCTCCACATGTTTCAGAGTTGGTAATTGAATAAACATAAGGAATTCTGTATTCTGCTTCAAAGCTTCTGAACATTTTGGATCAATGTTTTGAGCTGCAAATCTCATGGAAACAAGTTCTGCAATGGCACTTATTGTGAGATTATAAATGCCGTGATTTTGTGAGATTCTAAATGCTGGAGATAGCATGAGAGTTGTATTTTGGCATTTTCACATCTGACTCTGCCAAAAGGCAAAATCCAGAGATGCAGAGAAATCAAAATTAATCTGATGAATGAATAGGTTTTGATACATTTTGACTTCTCACTGGAAGCTGTGGTAGCAGAGGGAAGGCCTCTAGCTCCAGAGTTATTTACAGCCATCCTGAAAAATTTCTAATGAAATTTCTATTCCTATTCATCTAATTAAATTCATCTATGACCTGCAGAATGTTCCCTCCGTAACCATTGATCTCCACACAGGTTGGAAGGAAGCTCCAGGATAAAGAGCACTGGCTTTCAAGTAATCAAAAATTCTTTATAACTTAATCCAATAGGTCTCCAAATGTACAGTATTACCACCTATCTGTGTGCTGCATTGGCAAGCACAGTTATCACCCTCCTCTGAACTTCACAGAAGAGTTAAATGTTTCTTGAAACAGAAGAGGTAACTCTCATTTGAGAGCACATACATTAAGATTTTCCTTTAAGCACTGTTGCAATATCCAAAACGGCTCAGATATTGAGAAAAAGACATTGCCCAAATAACTTTGAGGTGGATTTTTCTAAAGCTTTGGGTAGTCATTGGATTCATTAGAGTGCTGCATTCCAAAATTCCTGGCAAATTTCTTCCAGAACTCACTGCGTCATTCAGTACTTTCAATGTATCTATATACTTTGATGGCTCCATTGAAAATTACCTTCACTAAGGAAAGAAACAATACTTGTGAGCCCTGCAATTAAAATTGTACTGAATAATTGAATGTTTAATACTTGATTTTAAAAAAAAGTTTGTAAGTTTGAGTGAATATTGCTGAATAAGGTACTCTCAGAAATAAATAGCTTATGAGGAATAGAAAACTGGAACAACCATCCCATAGCAACCACACTGGTATATATTTCTGATTTGTTAACTACTCTTCAGCCAACTTTGATAACAGCAGTGGAGAATTACAGTACAAGCTTTGCCAAAGACTCCAAAACTACTATTTGTGTCAAGAAATCTTTGTGTGTTAATGGTGTTTTCTTCTTTTTTTTTCTAAATATTTTTTTCCTAACAACAAAAGAAAAAAACTTAAACAAAATCAACCCTGGGCTTATTCAAATCTTAGTTTCCTCTAAAAAATTATTTCCTCTGCTTCAGGAAGTTGGCAGGCAGCAAACCACTTCTAAATCAAGCTGCAAGCTGGTACTGCAAAAAGCAGAGTTTATTGGTACCAGACATCTGTAAATAAGTAATTGACACTCATGCTATAACAATAAGCAATTCCAAAAAAAACTCAGGGAGCTGCCAGAACAAACAATTTGCAACGAGCTCTATCCAATGCTATATATCCATCCTGGTCAATCCCATCAGTGGTGGTCAAAATAACAGATCCAGGACCAGCTGGAGCTCTGTAAAGAGCAGTTGTCTCCTGCTTTTGCCTCTTCCTTCCTTCTGCAAAGACTTTCAGTGGGATCCCTCTGCACAGGTAGGCTCTGAGCTATAGCAATGTTATCCAAACAATGCGCCTGAATCCAAAGCCTCTGGAATTACTGGGATTTGGACACAGAGAACCAAGGTGAGAGGCATACTACTTCCAGGGGAAATAGGCTCAACACTTCAGCTTTTGAGGGACCTGAGTCACTAAAACATGCCTCCTTTCTTTGGGTCAGTACTGTGGGGTCATGGCTCAGGAACAAAGAGAGGGCATTTGCCTTTCCCCGCTCTTAATTATTGTGTGGGATACCATTAATGTTCACAGTGTCTGCAATAGGATCTAACCACTTTTTGAAGTAGCTTGCCCCCTGTCCCCACCGTTTCAAGCTTTGGGCTGGCTCCCACCCTTGCCACCTTCAGCTTTTTCGATGCTTTCCCCTCACCTCCTGCATTTCTGCCACAAACAGGGCTGTGGAAAGCTGTCAGAGCAGTGAGAGGGGGCTGCAGCAAACATCTGGGGCTTCTCAGTAACTCAGAGAAGCCAGGTAAAGTTGAACAAATGGTAAGAATGGATACAGGGTGTGTGTTGTACTGTAAGCATTCTTTGGTAGTGGTGAGCATGTGAAAAACTGTATTAGCTGATAAGGTACTTGAGCTGAAAGTCTTTGTTTACCTCAGTGAAACACTAGGATTTAAATGAGGCAGCACAGACCTTGAAGCTAACTCTGTTTCTCCACTCCTGTCTCATGCAGCAAAAGAGAGATATCATACCTCAGACTGGTAAGCAAGGTAAGAAACCATAACTTTATTATAAAACAAAATTAATGATTCCTTTGTGTACACTGTGCCCAAAACAAAAGAAATCCAAAACAACTGCTTTCCCTTTGTCAGGGACTACAGGTAAGCTTGCTTGGGTGAGGAAGAAGTGTTTGTTTTTACTCCAACACTATGGGCAGTTATTTTCAGAACATGTGACTGACAACCCAAAGAACAAAGTTTCTTTATTTTTTATAAACGTGGTCTTGATATTACATAATTCTCCTAGCAATTACATTTTTGAAAGTTAGAGGATAGGTCTCAAAACTCTTAAAATCCTGAGCTTAGAGCCTCTATTATATGAGTTTCTGCTGGTTTTGACCTTCAGGATCTCTTTCTTAATAGGCTTTCCTAGAAGGAAAGCAAACTGGAAGGGATGAAAAATACAAATTTTCTTTGATAGCACTTACTTTTGCTAGTGGGGGTGATGATGCAGAGCTCCAAAGTAAAAGCAGAGAGGGAAGCAATAGTTTAGGAATGTCTCTTCTCAGCCTCTGCCCAAGATATTTTTGGGTGTTTGGTGAGGACTTTTTTTTGCTGTTGCTGAGACAATGAGCTGGAAAGTCAGAATATGCAGAAGATGGCTTAAATTTCAGTGAATTTTGGTTTAGGTAGCAGATGCTGGATGTATGCTGTTGAAAGTGTTGTTATAGAAGCAGATAAATAATTTTAATTGTTTTCATTAAAAAATGTTTAAAATCATAAATACTATAGGTTGCAAACAAAATGAGACAAAGCAAATAGTACAGTAATAGATACACATCCACATTTATACTGTAAATCAAATATATGTAGTTACAAAGTAGAAATCCATTATTTTTAGGAAAGTTAGTAAGCATTTCCAAAGAGATGTTGCATTGCTGAGGCTATTCTAGGCTAATAGGAAAATTATTTGAATTGTTCAGCAATAACATCTTGTGTACTTGTGTCATGACAGCAGATTTCTGAAACGTTACTGAACCAAACTCATTCTTAATTACCGTGATGAGTGACACAGTGAGTGACAGCAAATTATCCCAATTATCCCAAAATGTAGCTGTTTTTTTATTCTCAAACTGATGTATATTTCCACAAAACATTGACTGTCTTCTAAAAAACCAAAATTCAGTCTTTCGAAACTGCTTGCATGCTACTCCATTCAGCTGTGTGGCTCAGCATTTCTGGTGTGCAAGGAACTGCCTGTGCCTCTTGTTTTTGTTCGCAGATTAAATCTCTAAAGGCTTTGGCAGTCTTTCCTGAAGTCATTGGGCTCTGAAAATGCTCACAATTTCATTATGTTGATGTTAAGTGTTGGAATTTTCAAAGGCCTACCAACCAAATATTGCAAATGACAGTAGCTAAACTTTTTCATTTTATACGGTCACTTGTGTGATTTGGAGACCATTCCATCCCCCAAATGTACATCTGTTGGAGCAAAGGGATACCAGAAACATCTAACAGGGATATCAAGACCATTGCTCAATAACCACAGGCATTATTTTGCAATATTTATTGTGCTCTGCAGGAGTTTTCCTGGGATCAAAACTTGACTGGTTTTATTAACGGTATCCGCAGTTGTGTCACATGGATTGTTTCATGTTATTAGAGCTGAATGCTGTGAGTTGCTATTTCAGAACTGCAAGTTATAGATTTTGCAGGAGCGCATTTGCATGCTGTAGCCTCCAACTATGTAATTTGAATACCACCTTTATCCAGCATGAGTCCCTCTGGTATGTATCCCTATCCAGGAAATGTGTCTGGATACCTTTCCCACTTAACCTGGTTGATTTTACATGACACAACCAGATGCATTATTTTCAAAATGCATTCTTGATTGTTTAGGGTTAAACCAACCCAAGAGAAGGATACAGGTAGCTGTCACTTAAACCAGTTTTGTAGAAAAGATGTATGGGGATTTTAAGATGACCTTCATGTTCTTTACCAGAACTCAGCCTACACACAGACATAAGTACAATCAGATGTTTTTACTCGCATAGCTAAGATACATGATTGGTTTTTTTCAATTGATTTGCATGTCTTTCTGTAAAGAACTACTATTCTTAAGCAGCAGGTAAGGAAAAGAATATGGGTAAGATACTTGGGGAGGAATGTGAAAAGAAATTTAATATATTTAATCTTATTATACATTTTTCTACATTAAATTCAACAGGCTGCAAATATATTTGCTACAAAGCTTTGTGTAAGAAATATCTCTATAAGAAAATACATCTCATTAAACATTTCCTGTAAATAAATTATCCCAAATAACTGTGTTTTGCAAGAGCAAAATGGTGGGTAGGCCAATAAGAAGAGCTAAAAATGCTGGGACCCCATTTCTGCAACTCCCCTGCTAATTTTCTTTTATGGGTAGTGAGCACTTGAAGCAATGAGAGTGCTTGAGTTCCTCTTCTGAGTATGTTCTGTGTCAGTGTAAATAAAACTTGTAAAATTGGTTCCTGGACTTTTTTAGTATTTTGCAATTTCTGAGCCTTATTCCTGTTTCAGTGATGTTGGAAAATGCTGGAGTAAGAGTTGTTTCCAGTAGGGAAGGAGGTGCGTGAAATACTCTTGTGCTTTTGACTCTTATGAAAGATAAGGGCAATGAAGCTGAGGTCTGTGTCCTAATTAGGAAGGCTGAGTCAAGTAGTGTAGCTAAGCTAAAGCTTTAAGGCATCTCACTGGTGGAAAAATGTATCAGATAATGGTAATGTGGTCTTCAAAGTTAAACTACATACTGGCCTACCCATGTTGTGCAGAACTGAATAAACAGAAAAGTATCTTTTTATCTTTGTATCATAGAACATGAAAATGGGTAATTAAAAATGGGTAATTACAACTTAGCAGTAGGTCAATTATAGAATCAGACTTCTTTAAAGTAATATCAGTCTCTTTACCAAAGTTTATACAAAGTAATATTTGAAAATAAGTAAAATTTTAAAAGTTTGAAAATAAGTAAAATTTTAAAAGTTTGAAAAGACCTGGGAGACAAGTCACAGGAGACAGGCTGTCCTTTTTTAACCAGTACACAAATAACGTAGGGTTGGCAGCTGTTTCCACAGTCTACATACTTCTGTCATTCCTGGCAGAACACTCCGGAGTGAGAGGACATCATTTTCAGGCTGAATACATGCTGGAGGCTGGTATGCTGTGACATCACATGATGTCTAACAAGTCATTTGTGGTCATGCCATCTTCTTACATCCTCTTCTGGAGGAGAGGAGATGCTCACAAGATCCAACTCCTTTTTCTCTGCTGTCTCGAGAACAAATCCATTATACTGCTGCAGAGTGCCATAAGATGTAAAAATCTGAGTTTGTAGCACTATGCTTGAAACACCTCAACAAATGCTGAGGTGTTGAATATATTATATTATAACAGCAACAGAGAAACAACTTCAAAGCTCTTCGTGTTCAGTATTTCAACACTGCTATTTCTTTTGGAATTGTCTATAATGCAAGAATGCTTAGGCAAGGAAAGTATATTTAGGACTAATGAGGAACTGCCTGTATATAATTCTGGATTCAGCATGCACACATATTTGCTTCATCTGTTCAACCCAACGCATATTAGCAGTAAACTGAGAAAAATACAAGCAATTAAGTGCCTTATTATGACATTGAACTACATAAAGCATTTCAATTTACCCATGTATAGGAAGCAAAACCCTGTTTAAATGCCTCCTCTTAGGTAAACTGCTGCTCTCTTGAAATTTTAAGATGGCCAGTTTTCACCTTCTTCATAAGGGCCTGGAAAACATAGCACTCTTGTCCTGCAGGAGTGCTTCCTTGCTGAATGTCAGCCCTGAATAACAAGGGCATGTGGACATTCACAGTAACTTTATTTCCATTCCTCACACCTGCAATGTGGCCAATAATGTGTTGACAGATGAGTCTCCCTGGCATGCACTGCTTCCTATAGGAGTACAATGTATACAATTTCTGTAGAAAATCCTTACCACGCTGTAGACCCACTGTAGCCCTAACACTGAACCCCTGAAACATCGTGGGACAACACAGAGAGGTAAGTGACATTCATTTTCCACTCTACTTGTTTGCATACTAGCATTTCCCACAAACTGGAGAATTATTTACAGGAGAACCGCGCGGTAGGTGAACTCCAGCTACACTTGTGTTTGCCACCAGCTCAAAAAGAAATGCATTTGGTGGGACTTCTACTCATACTCTAACTGTTACTTTAGCCACTCCAGTTTCATTTGCAGTCCCCCTTTTCCACCATGCCATAATGCATTAAACACATAAAGCCACAGTCACTCAATACTATCCTTCCCAATCCTCATTCAGATCTTCTGGCACACATGAAGTCTTGATTTAGAAGAGGAGGTCGCATCTTTCCATACTTTACAAGACAAACCCTTGGCACAGTCACATCGTTGGAAAATCTCCAGTCCATGGGAGCCTTTCTTGCGCTGTTTGGTGCACACCTCCCCCTGATGCAACACAGGCTTGCAAATTTTGGTCCAGAAGTGGCGAGCACAGCAGTGTCCCTCAATGCAGTCTGATGACCGTAGGCAGGGATCGCCTTCATGTCCTAAAAAGAGCAACCAAATTACTTTATCTCATGGAAAAATGTGAAACTACAGATTCCGTGCAGACTTATGCAAATGAAACTGAGCAAAAGGAGAGGTGATATTTCCACCTGTGGCTATTTGAAGGATGAAAACACATGAGAAAATACTAATTAGGAAGGTTCAAGGGTGTAATTCATAAGACCTGCCATATGACTTAGTAAGGAGAAATTCAGCTGCAGGATTGTAAGCAGAATTACAAGTGTTCAATTACATGGCTGCTACAAGAGGAGGATGTCTGCAGTCTTGCACAACTGATAACATGATTGTCAGTCCACATCTGATACAGAGAAGAAAGCAGATGCTGTTTCAATCACAGAAACTGTCGGTTGACATTACATCACTTTCTGAGTCATGCTGTGATCTCTCACAATAGACATTCACTCCCTGTGAAATTACTGCCTATTTCTGGTTTCTACTGCTGTATCTTAACAGCAGTAGATTCATGACATGAAGGAACAGAGCAGTCCAGTCCAAATGTGATCCTACCCTTTATGTGTGACAGCTTGGATCGGGGCCTCCCCAGGTTGTGCCATCCCAAGTCCTTGCTCGCATAGTGACCATTCTTCTTGTTGCGTGGCCCTTCTAGAGCAGGGATGTGAGGAGTAAGGATGCTTTCAGTCACTGGTATGCAAATACCTGCAAGGAAAAGACAGCCACTCAAAGATTTGAATAAGAGGAAAAGCAGCTGAGAGACATGTACTGACCAGGTCAGGATAATGAAAGCACCGGGGTTTGGCCTCAGTGAAGCTCAGCCCTAATCACACGTTCACCTCTGGTTGCTGGCACTTAGCCTTACCACAGCTCTGCTTCACTCACTGTCAGACAGTCTCTCTGTCCCGCTGCCTTTATGGCCTGAGCCCCTGGAGAGCTCCTTACAGACGTCTCCATGGAAATGCAAACAGTATGGTTATAACCCTCCCCAGGGAGAGTAGATTCAGGATTCATTAAGTCTCCTTTGCTTTCTTACAATATGACTTCTGTGCAGTCTTCCAGTGAATCAAAGCACACTGAATTTAGAGCTGTGATTTTAGGCAGCATTTTTGTGTTCCTCTACCACAAAATATAAGAAAAGACTGGTAATACCTGAGCCCTAAACATAGAAATACTATTAAAGAAAATTAGGCAGAGTGGATCAAAGTAGACTATTAAGTTTTCTTGGCTTAGAAAAAGAAGAGCTACTGCCCAGGAAAAAATACTGTTGCTGGGAGCACTCATAGCAACAGACGATGTCAAGAAGGTTGATTTTCTGCAGGAAAGGCCAGGGCTGGCAGCCGTACCGTTGTTGCAGCGGTTCCCGGGGCAGCACATCCCGTCCCGGTGGCAGCGCTTCTTCTTCCTGCGGCACACCATGCATGCGGACGTGGCTTGGTGAGGGCTGTGGCAGTACCGCCCCACCTCGCACTCCTTGTCGTTACTGCAGGGATAGGCCTGGAGGGGAACAGAAAGGTCTACAGTGAGGCACGCCTTTGCACAAGGAATGGATGCAGCCTGTTAGAAAAACAAAAAGCAAAACAAGCAAACAAACAAAAAACAAGAAAACAAACTGCCACTGAAACCTCCAAAATAAAACAGTAGCTGAGGTAACAATTCACGGGGCTAGGAGATGCAACTAGGGGTGCTCCACTGCAGCAACAAAGCAATCTTTAAGCTCACACAATTGCTGGTCATTCCATAAAGAATAAGAGATGCTTGCTCATGGTTTCATCTTTCCTTACTTCAAACGTATATGGGCACAAGAGAATTCATATTTTTGTGGATTCAGGGATCTGATTCATAGGCAAGAGCTTAAAACTCCACAATGAACAATCAATACAGCCATGAAAGCCAGTTACAATACTGAAACACACCCTCAAAAAGGTAACATTTAATTTTAAACTCTGAGGAGGCATTCTTCCTTTGGCAGTTGTCAAACACACTGGTTTATTACCAATAAGCTCAGTGTTGTCACCATGAGTATCTGCATCACACTCATTGAAATGTCTGTAACTGCACCACTCATCTCTGGCCCACACCAGTGGGACTCCTTGGAAGTGACCAAACATCACTGGTCAGCATTTCACTTTGATAACCTTTCATTCCCTTCTGGTCTCAGTATACTCCTTATACTTGCCACCTGCTAAACCACACCCTGTGGCATGCAGTATGGAATGTATTACAGAGCACAAAATATCTTGCACATATAATTCCCTACAAGCAGATACATGGGTATACAATTCTTCTCTATTCATCAAAACCAGCATTACCTCACAGGAAAACAGACTTTAAAAAGGAAAAAGCAAAAGCAAAAGCACTGCATTCTCCCATAAAAATAAAGAAAACTTTGTTCCTACAAAAGGAAAAGAGAAGATTCTTGAAAGAGACACAATAATACACACTGCCATATTCCAGGATGCTTTCTGCTGACTCCCACACAGCTACAACTATGCTATCTGTTTCAATCTAATTTTACTGCCTGTAAAATTAATTATAGATTTTTTTTTTCCCATTCCTCAAAATTATTCTTGAAGAATTTGTTTAAATAAAAAAAAGATGACAATAAATTTTGTGCACTTCCTGGAAAATTATGTTTACATTTCCTCAACTTATTTTCTCCAGTATTTCAAATAAATAAAACTATTGTTTTTCAAAATGATTTTGCAATTAATTGCGCATCCTCCCACAAAAAAGCTCAACTGACTAATTTCCAGTGTAGAATGATTACTTAACTGTAATCATTTTTGAAAACAAGACATATATTTCTCTCAGAAAAGAAAAACTTCAAGGTCTTTAGGAATCCACTTTGAAAGTTGCTTCTTTAGGTGGAGAAACTCTTGTTTATCTATCTTCATGCAATTCTGTTGAGAATCACATAAGAAACAAGAGGTCTTCAAAGAAAACCTAATTTCTCTCATGTCAGTAGTGGGAGGGGAAACTATGCCATTTCTCATGTGACTTCATGAGTTGTTTGTCAAAATTTACTTTACAGTACCAAAAGTGCTGGCTGGGTATTTCCCAAGTGCTGTTGCCTCATTACTTCTGCCCTCTGAATATGTGCCTTTGAGAATTTTTCCAGGGTGCAGCTGTTCAGAGTAATCTGAACTATGTGGAAGTCTTTTAGCCTTAAAAATGGACATTTCCTCAAGAGGATGAAATCAAAGGCCAGATCTTTTACGCTAGAAGTACCAATAAGAGACAAATAGAAATACCTTTTTGGTACTCTTAAGGCATAAGCAGATTCTACTTATTCTAGCAAAGTGGAGCTAAAGTGCTCTTTCCTCAATCTCATCACTCCTGTCCCTCATTTTTCCAAAACAAATAAAGAAAACTGACTTAAAATTTATTATATAGTTACCATAAAAGGAAGACTTTCCTTATTTAAATTGTACCTTACTAACCTATGGATCTTACAATGCAAAAATAGAGCGATTTTATATAGATTTGTGCATGGTTATACTGAGTTTGGAAAATACTAACTCTGCTAGCTGGAGGAAATGCAAATAAGAAACAGATGGACTGGTTAAAACCTGGAGATGAAGGCATTTTAGACCCCTGTCTGTCATCAAGACCTTCATAACCGCATCTTTTTTCCAATATGGGCATGTGGCATACACCTGCAACTTGTCAGCAAGAAGCCTACTTGCAGTTTTATTTTGGTTCCTCAAATAGCTTCCTAAAAAAAAAGAGTTCCCTGATCCTGAATGGTGCTAATGAATGCTCTCACATACCATATCTAGTGATTGTTTTACTTTTAGCTTTTAAGCTGAGTGACATGAAAAAGACATTTTAAGATATGCATCTAATTGTCAGCTCTACGCTCTGTCCTTGAGAATGGTGAAAGTAACAAAAGACAACTTCAAAAATTGCTAGGAAAATCAACAGAACCCAGCCTTTCTTCCCAATCTAGAGGCCGTTCCTAAATAAAAATGATACTTCTGAATTACGATAATCCAAAACTGACCTACCTAAGGCAAATGACTGCAGCACATCAAAAAATAAGTCTGTTACATGTAGCTTAGATAATAACTAAAAGATCCACTCAAACGACCAGCTACCAGCCAGCCATACAAGAAACCCTCTTGCAAATGCCTGCTGCCACCAACTATTTTGATCTGCCAAAGTCACAATCCCTTTATAGCCTGGCTATCAATCACAGGACCTTGAAACAAAAATGCCTATATAGCCTCGGGTCTATTTCCTAGTCACTAGACATTCATTAGAATAGACATAATTCCTGCTCTCAGCAGAGTAATTCCTATTGCTGTGTAGCATTCATTATAGAAACAGAAAAATAAAATAACATATTGTGTACTTAGCCTTGGCTAGCAGGAGGGAAATGCATCCATAATTATTCCTTTATTGTCAGTTGAGTCAATCTAGGTACACTTCTTTAAAATACAGGGTAGATAAAACATACTTGTAAAAACGTGCATGTTAACTATTATCTATGTATAAGTCAAGGTTTCCAAAATCTCCTGCACCACAGTGCCTGGAACAGAGTCTTTACGTTCAGAGAATTGTAGAGAACATTTCCTATATACAACACAAAGACACAGATCAGTCCCATATGGAGAGGGAAGAAGCAAGCTGTAAACCAGCTCTACTTCCCCAGCAATGATAACTAATTCTATAAGGCACATCATCCCTTCACATTCTTCAGCTACACGTATCATTTTCTGGTTGTAATCTCCATCCACTAAACACAGCTTTGATAGCATGGGAAACCAGATGAAACTGAGATAAAATACATAGCCCTCTCTGAAGCTGCATTTAAACAATCTTATTTTTTTATCCCGCTTGCAGGCAATCAAGTCACCCGTAGCATGACATGAACTAGATGTGCCTGTGATAATGAGTCACGTTTTCAGAATGTGTTTTCTGATTAAGAGCATTGTTTACTGACATGGTTTTTCCTAAGCCATTCCAATTAGTTTTGTATCCTTGTATAAAAGATACTGTTGATTACTTGTCCAAAACTGTACAGCAAAGGCATTTTTGCAATGTTGGAGGATTCAGACTAGATGTTGAAATGGGTGTTGCTTGTGCTGTGCCAAAGTGTCACCTGCATCAGTCCACCAAGACTAACCCTCACCTGCCAGGTCACAACAATACTGAGATTTTAAATTTTTCTCTTGGGGAGAGAGAATATTCCTTCCCTTCTGAATTTATATTCAAAATTTCATGAATGCACAATAGAAATACTCAAGGAAAATTATGCAGAGGATAGAAGACAAAAGTTGGGGATTTTTATAGTTGAACAAGTCATTCCAAGCGCTAAAATCTTCCTTTTTATATTAACTTCCCAGGAAGGCTGGGTAAGGAACTGATTGTCTACCTTCTGTGGCTAAGTGGGTAATGTCATTCCTATGATTTGAGAATCATGCAGCAGTGAGGTTTATGCTTACCTTTGTCTTTCTCCTTCTGACAGAGGAGCTCTTAGCCCCTTTTCTCAGTGCAATGACACTTTGTTGATATTTTTGCTGGAGTCATTTGCTATCACACATATTTTATAGGTACCACAGAGTTTCACTGCAAGCTGTAGCAATATTAAGTGGTGAGATTGTTGTGCTAAGTCAAAGAGTTTGAGTCTCTCTGTCTGGCACTATAAAACGTAATGGAGAAGTACTCCAGGGGGAAGAGTAAGACAGATGCTGTAATGTGCTGAAGGGTGAGAAGACTGATGGCAAAAATACTTTATTGAGCTTTGGGAGATAAGGTCTTGAATTTCAACATGGCCTCCAGCAAATATTTGAAGACCATATTCCCAGCCAGTGTCTTAATCACCAGGCTCTCATCTGCTCGTATTAGGATGTTTCATTTGTTTTTATGCTGAAGTACTCCACACCGTATTAGATAATCACGAGTCAGTGAAACGCAGAAGAGCCACTGGCATTTTCACCTGGACTGTGTCATCACTTATCCAGCACAAGCAGTTGAGACACTGCTGGCTTCAGACCCACCTTCAACGCTGACAGGAGCCGTGCCCAAATAGGTGTTTTGATGGAAAAGATATCAGTAGTGATTCCCCCAGAAGCAATTAACTTTTCTTAAAAAACACATCATAAAATCCAAGTGTAGAGTCAGTCCTGGCAGAAAATCATGGCTACTACCCCTCCCAGCAGAAGAAACAGCATGGAGGTTGTCCATTAGCCTTTCACTGTGGATGCCAAGCAGCACTCAGTGAGACAGATGAATCTCACGTACCACTGAAATGACAGTACCACTGCATGTATTGTTCTGCATACTCTGCCAGATTTGGTCCATACTATCATTCCCTGATTATAGTGGGGACTGAGTGGAAGAAGAGGAGAAAAGCTACAACCAGTTGTACAGCCAGGAAGTGAGAGCTCTCCAGAGCTCCCAGGTCAGTCCTTCATCATCCTCTCTCACTTGGCAATGAGGCAGTAGCTATATTGCAAAGGTGAGACAAGGGACTCAAGGAAATGGACACATATATTAACCCAGGAATTGCTGGTACCCATATGTCAGAAAACTAATTTAGGTGTTCACTCAGTTTTGTACATATTATCCCTATTTATTAATATCCTGTGCAAATGCCTGTGCCACTAGGCTGTGCTACCACATACTACAGACATCTTCTGCTGTCAAAATCTCTTCTATATCACATCTACACAATCTTTTATATTTATACAATGTCTGTGAGACTGGTTGCCACAAATGAATTGGTACTGCAACTCAGTTTATTACTCACTTGTTACTTAAGGAAAAAAAAGTTATTTTCTCCATTTCAATTAATCATGCTTCCGTACATTTTAAAATAATGACTGAAGGAGATGGAAGCTGAACTCTCTGTAGCCAATATGCTGGCTAGATGATCAAAACTGTCTTGAACTATAGGCAAGAGGACAGAGTTTCCAACCTCCACTTGAGAGATGAACAAAAGAGCTTGTTTGCCTTTAGTCTTGGGCATATTGCTTAATATTCCAAAGCCATCAGGCACAATGAAGCAACCAACTGGCTCAATCATGGTGAGAATCTCTCCTTACCATCCTGCTTTGGACAGGACAGAACTATCTTTCAGAGAAAGGACTTGATCCCCATGGAGCAAACATATGAAATAGCCACAGGGGTGCCATGTTTTCCTTTTCTTTTCTCTTTCTCTGAAGAATTAGTAATCCAAATTAAAAGCATGCCAATAAATTAGGAAATGCAAACATATGCTTTAACCAAGTAGCCTGCTGTCAAGACTAACTACAAAGAATGCAAGTCATTGTTTGGCTCCCCAGTTGGGCCTGATTCTGAGTTGGGTCTCAAATTTGTTTTGGCTTTTAACAGATCAACATTGGTGGGACAGTTGTATGCAACATGTGGCCTGTAGAGCTAAATGAATACATCACATGTGGGATTCGTCCTACTCGCCTCTTTGGAGACAGTGTGAAGATTCTCTCAGAAGTCTGAGAGAAATCCTAACATGATCTCACAGGATACAATGTGATAAAGCAGAATGGAGGGGCTAAGAGGGGAATTCAAAGCCTTTTAATAACCAACAAACAAAGCAAACTCCCAGCTCTTTGTGGGTTGTCTTTTTTCCTGCAAGGCAACTAAACTACTTACTGAGAGCTTCTCAGGTGTATCCAGAAAAATCCACCTTTGACAGACTCCAGCCTAACTTTCTCCTAGCTGCTAAGCAGACATGTAGGTTAAGATGTGGATGAGAAATTACCATTATTTACTATTTTATTATTAATCCCAAACAAGAAAAGCCTTTATCAGCAGCCATCTGGAGTGATGTATTTTTCCCACCGCACTGCTGATGTTGCTTTTTTCTATTCTTAGCTCAGCAGAGGCATAGATGATAGGGAGGGATCTCACTGTGTGCAAGCACAAAGCCATGGTTAATTTATCCCACAGAGGAAATCATGCTGTGCTCTCAGACAGCTCCAGACATGGATCCTGTCTCAGACTGAGAAACCAGAAACTCTCAACTCTCAGTGACTGCTGTGGCACAGATCCTTCCTAAAAGAAAAACTTAACAGTAGTTGCAATGAAACAGTTTTACTTCTTTCAGTTGCCATAGCAAGTTTAATGATTCCATTTTTCTCACCAAACCTTGTTTTTGTTAATATAACTCTGACCCATTTCTCTCTCAGACCTAAAGAGAAAAGTGCCATATTCAGCCTCTAGATTCAGTACAAGCACTTTCTTCTAGAGATAATTTATTTTTAACTCTTCAATTTAACACAACACTGCTGTTACATGAGGTCTGATTCACAGAGTGCTACATCATGGATACATATATTGCAGCTTCCAAAGATCATTCCTTCAAACTGTGTGGATAATGGTCCCAAAAGCCTACATTATTAAACAATAAATATTCATTTTTCAAAGGAATTCTCAATCCACTGCTAGACCACCAGGGAAAGAACATTTCTATGACCTGCAGTAGTCCAGCTCTCATGATTTGCTAGAGCCAAAGAAAACTCAGATCTTAACAACCAGAAAACAAACCTCACTGAGGTCCCTCTGAACCAACTGAGGCAAGACTCACAGGGGTCCTCTCATAAGTTTTCCTTGTCCAAACAATAATGCCATGGAAAACAACATCCTGTTCTGCAAGCACTAGGCAGTTGTGAAGGGAGCTGTGCTCAGGGGGAGTGTGTAGCTGCATCTGGTGGAAAGAGAGTTCAGACACCTCCAAATAAACAGGGGAGCTGTGCTGCCCTATTTCACACAGCACTGGTCAGTGTTAGCAGTGACTCTCCCAGTGCAGACAGGAAAAAACCTCCAAAGATTTTCCTGAATGATATCTCACTCAATGTGACTCTCAGCCCACATAATGAATTTCAACAAGCATTTTAGGTCTAGACTATCTAGATCACTCCAACCTATTCTACAGCTTATAAATATACACCTTCTCTTACAGAACTACCTACATTTTGTGTCTGTCATAGTTTGACGCTGGCGCAATGCCAGTGCCTTCATGAAAATACACTCTCTCCGGTTTCTGCTGTGAGATGAGATGTGACCAGGAATAAGCAAAGTAGGCCCCCACTTAGAAATAAAGACTTTATTAACTACACTACAACTATATGTAAAAAGGAACACACAGGAAAAATGAAAACCTTACAAATACATTTCCTCTTGTCCCCACTAAATTTCTAATATGTCTATCTCCCAAATTTCAACTCTTGGTCTAGCACTACTTTTTAGACAATTAATTCTCAGTTCATCAAGAGGAGTCTTTCTTGTGCTATAGGCTTCTCCTGGAAACACTGTTGAAACTTCGTGTGTTTTTATGTTACTTGTGGCACTGCTTGGAGAACATCTGCTATCATGACTTCTTCTTTTCATGTCTAGTGCTCTCACCACTGAACATGGACTAGAGCTGCTTCTAGGGTTGTCTTTTAAGGATGCTTTGTCCGGTTCCAAAAAGAGCACAGTCTCACTTTTGGGACACCTGTCTCCCCCAGATTTCACCCCCTGGGGCCGAGGAGTACCAACACTGAACCCTCTTGGCTCTGAGCCATTGCCTCCCCCCGGATGCAGTCTCTGTGTCACAGGAAACATGGTTCTGTCCATGGCTATAACAAGGAGAGTCCAGCTAAAGCCACTCCATCATCTCTTCTCCCTTAAGATTCTTCTCTCCCAATATCTTTCCCTTGCTCAGACCTTCATCACACTTGCTCATTTCTTTCTTCATCTTCTACTCTCTCTCTCTTCTAGGAAAGGTTAATGTTCTGTAAAGTTTTTATTGTCTAAAAAGGGGTTAAAAACTTGGGCTCTGCCCACCCGGAGACTCCCACAAGCGGCCAGACACCTTCTCACTGCACCCCCCCCTTCTCTGCAAGCTGGGCTGTGCTGCCAGGACATGATACCAAATTTCAAGGTGGCACAGGCTCTCTCTCTCTCTCTCTCTCTCTCTCTCTGTCTCCTGGGGGGGCTACTCAATGCCTCCTGGTGCTTCTCTCTCTTCCACCCTTCCACCCTTGGGGTCAGGCCTACCTCTTCCGGCTGCACGGCTTTTCCCCTCCCCTGCCCAGCCAGCAGCTGGGCCGGGGGAGGTCTGACTTGCTTCCCTCGCGGAAACTCAAGAGGGCTTCCCATGGGAGTGCTCTGTTTTTAACCCCTGTGTTCTCAGAGGCGTATCCAATGTCCTCAGTGGCCACACTAGGTGCTAATATTTAAATCTGAACACCCATTGGTGTGACCACAGCATCTTAGAAAACCTACTTCCTCTCAAATTATGACAGTGTCCTACTGGGAGAAGGTAGTGTCTGTTTAAAGATGGCCTTGGCTTCAGAAAGACATATGGAGGAAGGTAATCTGAAAGAATGCAAGTGGATCAGCAAAATTTCCTGGAGGACACTATCTCAGTTAAACCTGCCTTAATTTAGTGCATTTTACATGTGGCACGAAAGTATAAACACAAATGTTTAACACTTTTAGAATAATCCACCTTAAAATTTTATTGAACTTAATTCACCTTCAATTCCTCACCATACTTCTATAAATTTTAAAATAATGACTGTGAAGGAGGTGGAAGCTGACCTCGGTAAAACCAGGTAAAACCAGAAATGAGTTACATTTCCAAGTAACTTAAAGGGCAGCACAGTATGCCCAAAATATGCACAGATGTACATTGCTTATCACAGAACAGCATCAAACTTGCTCCAGAATACAGCATATACATTGTTGTCCCTGAGGGAGCACAGCTATGAGTTTTCCAATTCTATCCCCTCTTTAAGACAAATTATCACCCTTAGGTCCATATTGGCATCACTCTGCAGAATCCTCTTTTCTCAAAGGAAGCAAACTATGTTTCCTGCCCCATGCACAGTGTACATACAGAGGTGCTCAGCTTTTCCCTGTCTACCTGGTATTGTGACCATGATATTTCATAGCAGTGTTCCCTCCTCAGCATTTGGAGAGATCACGAGACACCTACTCTGCTTGATCTTGAAGGTGGCTTCCTGCTCTGTAGAACTGGGACCTTACAGAAGAGATGATTAAAGAAGGTACAAAAATTTGGGGAACATTCAGTTTGACCTCAAATCTTACAGGGTCTGTCTCAATGTGTCTGATTCATGTTGTTTGGTGAACTACCAGCAGCAGCATCACAACAGAGCATCAAAACAATGTTAGGTAATCTTTAAAGTCAACAGTGTAGCTCTAAATCAATATGACAGGAAGCCTCCAAGTCTTGATTTTATGTCATTTTCGAATGCATCACCAAAGGCTGCTCAAAGAATGAAGGTTTGTTAACACATATTTTGTTCTATGTCCAGTCTTTTCAGCAGACTGTTCTTGCCCTTTTATCTCTGCCTTTTCCCCACTCTTTTTCTGAAGGTTTTTCTTTTTAGTTTTGTCTCTAATTGGCTATTTATCACCTATTTCAGCATGAGAGTCTTCTGGCTTCCTGATCAACATGTTTACTGCAATGGATGAGCAGTTGGAATACTAAGAATCCAGATGAAAACAGCTAGCAGACCCTATGGCTCCTAAAGTACCAGGCATTAAAACAGAGGGAAATACTCAGATGATGTGGTTGGGTGTAGAATAACATTCCTGGAAACTGGCAGCGAATTACTGCTCAACACCTGGGTTTGAACATCTACAAATCATGGCACACTGTCAAGGTGGAGCTTTTATTGGGAGCTATCTCTGCAAGCATGTATACAGAGCAAGAAAAATGAGATGACAGCTTTACCTTCTGTAGTATTCCTACTAAGCAAGTAAACTGCCTTTGCTTTCAAACATTCACAAATTCTAGAAAAATGAGGGGGAAAACCTGTCTTACTGAAGTCAGTGCAAAAACTCTTCTTTGTCTGCTACACCACCTGGAGAGAGAATGCTTTCAGGTTATAAACATTTGTGCAGCATCTGCAATCCTCACCCTGGAAATGACTCTTTGCTATTCCTTACAGAATACACTTTGCATTGCAGAATACAAAGCATTTAAGACACCATTTTTCAAAATGCGCTTTCTCTGCTTCTCATATTTAGAAGGACAGCCCTGAAAACATGAGTTTGTGGCAGATGGAGAGACAGCCAGATGCCTTATGTCTGAGAAGGATGAACTGCAGTCTCCACCTCGGCAGACTGCTGACCACAATCTAACATCAGTACTGAATGTCAGCATTAGTCTCCTTCCCTGATGGTCGTCTGTGTGGGAACACCTGACTCATATGCCTCTTCCAACCCCCAGTTCTTTCTCTATGCGTCAGAAACTACCACTGACATCTGATATTCCAAACACCTTCCTTCTTTTCCTGTTCTACATGAGTCCCTCTGCAACATGATGGCTGTGACTGCTCCATTGCAAGGGGAGCTGAGAATGCCAAAGCACCTACAGAGAATTGAAATCAGACATGAAATTCCATCAGTCCGGCTTTAATGTCAGAACAACCAACCAATTCTGAGGTACCTGCACCAGCTTCCACTTTCCAATCTCTTGTACCACAGGTGATTCAGAGGCATTGCCACAGAAGTCCATGAGTTTTAAGGAAAAAGAAAGAAACAAAAAAAGTTATTATTTCTTCAGTTTTTACAATTGGTCTGCACAAATGAGACTGACAAACAGGACAAGTCAATAATGCAGCTTGGGGCTTTCCTTTTCAAAGCACCAAGAAGAATTACAGTATGAGAGTGTAGCTTCTCATCCTGACTCATTCTAGGAGCAGTTGTGCTTGGATGAGGAGCCAGAAGTAGTTAGGCAGTGGGAGAACCTGCAGAAAACCAGCTGTCCTGGGAAAACACTTGGTTACAGCCCCCTGAGGGCACAGGCAACCTCTGTGAAGTGCTTAGACTCATCCTGCTGCTCAGCTGACTCCTCAGTAAGAGAAAAATGAAAAATTGTAATTCTAGGCTATTAAGGCAAATTATCACAGTTTACTCAAAGAAGGCCAAAGATGACAAGGGGAAAGGATTCCTAAAAGCTCCATTAAAAATGCCATTGTACTCTTATTATATGATTAAGTTGGAACTGCCTACCAAACTTCAGCCTGCGGTAAATAACGTAGCAATCAAGGTTTCAACACTATTCACCCTTTTACCCCCTTTTCTTTTAAAATGCTCCTGGTTAATTTTGCACAAACAAGAAAACAGGAACAGCACAGCAAGGCAAGAATAGCTTGTGAGTAAAACCAGATGAAGACTAACATATTTACATAGTGTAATGACTTCACTATTAATTCAAACAAACCCAGACGCCAATTCTCAGAAGAGAGAGAGAGCACATGCAGTCCAGGAGGCAAGAACAGGGTGGCTTCAGACTACATTTATGTCTGCAGTCCCTGAGTTAGTAGAGACTGCTCTTAGTTTCAGTCTGCAATAGTCACTGGGGGACCATCTTTCATTCCAGACACTGTACTCCGACTACACCCTCTTCTCAATCTTATGGGCCCCTTTCCATTTTCAAGCAAGGCTTCCTTTATGCTAGGGACCATAACACAAAAGAGGCAAAACAGTAGGATTTCAGAAAATATCTGATTTGTAGGGAAAAAAACTCCACCTAATCCAAGGAAATGAAAGAAAAAAGAGAGGGAGGGGAAAGAAAGAAAGAAATATAATCCTATACAATTTCTGAATCCAGCCAAAATGGACACTGTCCTATTCTAGTCATCGTTAGCAAGAAATTACCTTGAATTCTGGCATTTAACATGGAATTAGCTCTAAATCTGTTCTCCACCCTCAAAATAAACTGTTCTGCTGCTGAGACATTCATTTATCCTCTTCCCTGCTACCTTTTATCCTATCTTCTGAACTTATGTTTTCAAGCACTCTCTTCTTGTCTGAAAATAATATTCTTTATGTGGAGTTACAGAATTTCTTTTGTTCCTCGATGTCTTGGATGTTGGTCAACAAAAGGCATTAAAAAGTTTAATCCCCTGTGTTTGGCACTACATCAGACTGAGAGCAATTTCTTTGTAACAGCCTTTGGAATAAATAAGCATTAAAGCAGGGGTGCTTTTTCCTTATACTGGTCACCCACACTTTATAGTGGGTGGCCCTTTCATTTATCCCATTACTATATTTCCACTTCTAAAGCTAAGCCAGATGCAGCAACCTGATACTACTTTTTAGTTCTCGCAACTTTATTGTAGTGAAAACTTCCATGTATATCTGATTCTTGTTAGGAAAGGCAAAGAAGCAGGAACCATGGTAATATTGCACCACCTTCTTGACAACTTCTATTCTGCATGGGCTGCATTCCCCAGGGTACTGCACGCTTTGTTAGCAGGCATTTTTCACATTTATATGCCCTGGATTGCAAACACAGAGTCATCCTGTATCTGGCCTCCTCTTGCTGGCATTGTAACCTCACTCAGAGGCAGCCTCTAGGTGCTGTGCTGTCTAGGTAGTGTGCTTTCTTAAAATTGTACATGATCAGTTCTTTACCTGCTAGATAGCCTACACAGCAAAACCAACAAGGGCAGAAAAGATTTCAAGTGTTTTACTTCATTGGTTTTGTCTACCTTTATTTTTTTCTTTCTTATTTCCTTTTTACTCCCCAAGGTAGTGGGGTATAAATGGCTTGCTGTGCCAAGGCCACATAAGAAGTACACAGAACAGAAATAATTCATTTAACTGTATAATTATTTCTCTTTTTTTCTGAATTTGTACCCTTCTTTTCAGATGTGCTAAATATAAGTGATAATAACTGCAATAATTATCTCCTTTACAGAGAGACAGAAACACAAATTAAGATGACCATATTTACCAGCCAAGTGGGAAAAAAATGTATCGTACTTTTGAGTGATACCCATGGAAGCATATTTTAGAGAAACACCTTGATTTTTAAAAGCATATTTTACAGACAAACTCAGAACTGGAAAAATCTTTCAGAACATGACTATGCGCAGAGTTCTCCTTAAATTTCATGTTTAAATCAAACACTGACCATGGCTATGTAATCATGACAAGAGAAGATTTCCTTCCTTACTTTTTGCTACATTGTTTGCTGGAAAATATGGAGATATGACTTACTGTTTCCCTATACTTCATATGACACTCCAGGGAAAAAAAATAATTTCAGTTAGACAGATAAAACTATTTATAACTAAGTCTTGGGTAGTTCAACTAGCAGTAGTGATGTTATTCAGATCCTTGATGTTATTTGCATATTTATATTTCTGAAAATATACGTACATTTGTAATAGTTTACTGTACACAAAGTGTGATTCACCTATTGGGCAAGAGATTCTTTTCCTACATGACAAGGAGGCAGAAAAACAGACCAGGCTGACATGAATTAAAAGTACTTCATCACAGAAAAGTAATGAACACTAGGTGGTTTTCCTTAGTCATGAGAAGGGTATTTCCCAAGTCAAGCAATTCCCTTTCAGTTTCCTGCTCTTCTAAATCTCCAGGAGATAGGATTGCTCAGAATACATTAGAACTAAAACAAGAAGACAGCACAATTTCCTTTGGGCCATGTCTTTAGCTCTGATGAGCAATTGGCCCTGAGGATCTCCCTCCACCTGCACTAAACCAACTCTTACATAGTGGTGGTTACACACCTGCTCTTGTTGGAAGAGCTGCAAAACCCACTAGGCCGTTCTTGGCATAGCCAAGTGACTAAATTCACCTGAGAGTTTGCATATTTTGTGAAAACTCACAGGGGAAAAAAAACCCCAAACCAAAACAGAAAATGACCCCTTTTCCACAGACCACTCATTCTCAAAACAGGTACAATTCCTATTGTCCTAAGAATTTTCTCCCAAGTAGGAAAATCAGCCCATAAATTAAGTAAGTACAACTGTTTAAAAATTAGAGTTTTTTCTTAAATTTGGTGGATTTTCCTTGAAACCAACTCAAAGGTTCATATGAGATAAGAGCATTCCGCACTTTGCCTACTCAGAGGATCTCTCTAAACTGAGGCACTGGGGCATGGCCTTGTGCTACGTTCTGCCTGAAAGCCCATAATTGGTCATTTTGGTGCACTATTCTCATTTTAATCAAAAGCTCCTCAATTAGGCATGTCACTTCAGGTCTTGGCCCAAAGGCAAGTCAGTGCTTATTTTAAAGGGTTAACAGCCAAGAGATAATTTATTTTAGAGAGGTAAACTTTGTCAGTATAAATAAACTATCAGTCAAAATTCTTGGTTTGAGAGTGTCAGGCTATCTTCACCTGCAACAATAGGATGTATTAATTACTCAATACTTAGCTCAAGCTTTAGCACATAGTGTATTTTCAAAGACTTAATCTAATGTAAGTGTATTTTTCAGGTTTATTCAATAAAAGAGATTTTTTTCCTCAGTTAAACCAATGCAATCAGGCTGAAGCCCACATGTAGACTGAGTGAAAGAGCATGAGCATGGATACTGAGTAGTCCTTCAGTAAAACATGTCGTAAGTGTAGTGTCTATCAGTTAGGCCTGTGTATGCTTCAGAATATTTCTTGAACATAAAATACAGATACATTGGTATTTTGATGTTTTTCTAACACATTCTGAGAGAACATAATCATTCTGCTGCAAAACATCCCTTTCCAAATATTTTCTTATTTTTCCTTAGCTGGTCTTAACAAGACTTACCATGCTTGATCATGAGACCTAAAAAAAAAAAAACCAGGAAGAAGCACATCCTAGTGCAGTTAGTCCATTTTTCTTTAAACAGAGGACAAAGTAGGTCTACACACACCCCCTTGCAATCACTGACCTATTCCTCTGCTGTAGTTTTAGTCTTCATTATAAAACTCAATGAAGCAAGATGGGAGGCACTGACAATATCAGCATTTGCAGCAGTGAAACAATTTGTCACACCACTAAGACCCAGCCATTTGTAGAGTGATGGCCAGTAGAGAGTGCATGCTAAGAGCAAAATACAAATGCCTGGATCCTCCCCAGCACCTCTTTCAGCTATTTATACAAACGTTTGCTGACTTTCTTTCCTCATTTCTTTTCAGCATCAGCTGCTTTTTACCAATGCCTAAGCCACAGTCATTTACAATGCACCAAAAATCAAAATTAATGATCTTAGAGTCTTCAAGTCAAAGCACATCTGGTCTGGAAACAAGACTGTGTCTTAGGCCCAACTTCCATGTAAATACACATCTATCGAAGTGGAAAAACACCCTGTGTGTTACAGATTTGCTGAGGAACGTGCAGCAGTACCCTTATCATTCCTATCAAGTGTAACTCAAGAAAGACTTTTGAGACGTTCAAAAGAAAAGCAGCAAGCCACAAGTCTAAATGAGACTCCATTAAGCAGAACTCTGCTCATGACTCTCCCAGATCACTGTTTTTATTAGCAAGCTACACGAATAACAGTAAAGCTACAGTGCTTAGCAGGCTGGGTGCAAGCACCCATCCTGCCAGAGAGCTTTTAGATGTTGAATCCGGCGCTGCTGCTATCTGCTCTGGAAGAAAAAAACTCATGTAAACAAATGGAAATTTTGTGTTTGGCCAATAAAGAGGCTTTCCCAGCCAAAATCAGAACGAAGTTTTAAAGTTATTTGATAAATCAAAAGGCTAAAAAGACATGATCTTGTAATCTCTCCCTAATGTGAGTAGTCCTCACAGTGACACCATGGTTTCATTGAGCTTCAAAATAGATTTACTCATTACAGACTTACCTCATGATCAAAGATTTGAAGAGCCGGTCATCAATACATGGCAGAAGAAAAATTATTAAATGTAAATTTTCTGCTGTTTGGAAGCATTCACTTTCAGTTATTTTAAAGCAACTTGGACACAAGTTTTGTGTCTTTTGAAAAGAGGCATAGAAATGCTTTGTTCTAATCACAGAAAAGCTAAGACCATGTCTGTCAATTTTTCAGAAACACCACATCCATTTATCTATGTACTGAGTAATGTCATGGTCTGACAATGTCCACCAAAATCCATTTGGTACATCTGAAATGAAACTCTTAAAAACTTAAATAATCAGATTTGCAGACAAACCTAGTCCCTAATAAATGTCATTAGAGCAGTACTTCATTCAGAAAAAGCAGCTATAGAGCACTCCATAAATCTATTTCTGCTTCCTCTGTGCAAAACCCCAGCTTCAGAGTTAAGAATCCAGTCCAATACTACAGAGCAAACACATCTGAGAGAATAAACCAGATAAAAGGCCTGATCCTAAGTCTTTTCTATTGGTAATTATGGCTGAGACAGTACTTCCATTTCGGCTGCCTCATACAGCCACAAAACCTACTCCAGAAAATTGATTTAAGTACCTACAAAGCATCCCACAGACATGATCCCAATAATTTTGATGGGAATAATGACTGAAGGGTTTGTCCACCGAGCACGAACACAGCAAAGAAACACAGCTAATAATACCTCATCTCCCCAAAGGTGCAAGAAGTGGGTAAAGTCACCCTTAATTTGCTGCCATCCAATGAACTGCTGAACCTTGCTTGTAAAAATCAGGAAATAGCACACCTCAAAAAGTATGCTATCTCAAAAAACCCACCACTTCTTACTGAAGAGTTTGCAAGAAGCAAGACTAAGGCTAGAAAGGAGAATAAAAACAAGACTAAGAAGAAAGGCTACCAACAGTCTGACATGGATTTTCAGAGAAGAATCACCAAGCAACACAAGCAGGGAAAACCTTCTTAAAAAAAAAAAAAGCTGTTTTTTTTAGAGTGGTCTTGGGAATAAGATATTAGGAAAAGGAAAAACAGCAACAAGAATTGCCAAGAAGCAGATATATAGATACAACTTTAGAGGCTGGTCTGCACCCAAAAGCAGGACTGGTGAGTACCCTGAGCAGGCCAGGCTATCACAACTTCTACATGAAAGCTGATGTGTTCAGGATTCCAGGGAGGGAGACATACACATGCTCCCATGCTTGAAAAATGTACTACCTACATGTGCATACACCATACTAAACCCTTTTCTTACCTAATAAGAAAAGCAGTGATGAGTTCATTTTAAACATTCCTTCATTACCTAGATATATGTCACATGACTTTATAGCAGAGATACAACATGGGACCACGCTGGTGTATGGCAAATAATAACAGAATATAACAGAGAACTACTTAACTTGCAAGTGTCATTATAACCGTGCTATATCTGCTTATAATTTTTTCTACTGAGGGGCAGTAGAGAAACCTTGGTTAGAGATGAGATCTGCATTGTTTTAAGCAAAGCAGAAATAGGAATTCAGGGCAAATGCCAAAAAGGTTCAAATCTAGCTCTAAAGGGAATTTACAAAGAGATTAATGAAGTCCAAAGCCTTTTAGGATAGGACAACAAATCAAATTGAAAACACAGCTATTCCAACAAGCAATCTGTATGTACTTACATAGTGCATATTGGTATACCTGCCATGGAAGAATTTGGTTTAGCTATCCCAGTTAGAAAACTCTGAATTTAAGTTTTATTTGCCTCTCCCTTTTGAAAACAGCATACTATTTTCCTCTTTTTCTTTTATGGGCCACCAAATAACATGTGACCAAATGTACCTATTTAGTGAAAATGAGTTCCATTAGTATGTAATCTTATACTTGCATTGTTTTCTTCTGAAGGAAAATAATGGGGAACAGGTGGTGATGCTTAGCATCAGGCTCCTGTTTCTAGAATTACAATCTACTGGGAGCCACCAGCAATCTCTGAAAGCTGTCATAAGTGCTCGGAACTAGTAAGATCCAGAGCACACTCAATACATTAAAGCTTCTTTTTGAAAATTTAAGTAGGTGTGACAGGAGAAAACTGGCCGAATGGTGCAGGGATTCTAACGTGTCCCTGCAAAGGGTCGTGATTTCCTTCTGCATCCCACAATAAATAACTCAAGCTGGCCTCCATTTCCACGGCAGAAATTAGACATTTAAAAAATTCAAATAGGTACCATATGCACCATAAACCTTTCTGGTTTAGCATTCAAATGCAGACTCATTCACATTGTTGGAAAATATGGGATTTAAATTCTCCTAGAAGAACTTCAAACAGCTGTTCCTTTACACTTATTCTTTTCTCAGTGCCACAAAACCAGCACTGCCAATAAATATCTCCTTGATGTTGTTTTAAAACCTACTGGAGTCACACAGCATAAATAGTTTTACCCAGTGAGTCACAAAACCACACATCAAATGAACACTTCTTTGTTTTATCAATCTCATCCTTACCTTACCAAGTAGGAAGTGGTTTAGAAATAATTTTATATAACCGAGTTTTCCAATGAGTTTTCATGATAAACACAACACAGAAACACCAGCTAACAGATCTATCTATACAAGCAAAAAAGCATTATAACCATGTTTTAAAATGTGGCTCTGAAGCTGAGGGGTAGTACAAAGAAAACACATATTTGTAGGGCAGTTTCTACTGGCATACAACTTTGTAAAAACAGACATGGAAGGCTGGCTGGCAGTCCTAACTACTGCTAGATGTCAGATATGCCAAGATGCACACTTATAAGAGGAAAGAATTAATGCAGGCTTTTTTTGTGCCATTGTGGTTTAAAATGACAGGAATTAAAAGAATATAAAATTATTTGCAGAGCCAGATTTGCTGTTGGTAGAAATTTGTAATCTCCCACTAATTTCCACAGGAATATGACAAGTAGTACCAAGGAATCAGATTGTAGTTAACAATTCACATTTCTGCACATCTATATGAGACCAATCTTACACTTACTATTACTGTGGTTACTTTTGGAGGGAGACCCTAGTCAAAGCAGTCCCTCCCTTCAAGTAGAAATTGTTTTATGCTTCAACAAAGGTTCTTCAGCCAAAGAAACACTAGCTTTGTACTACAAATGTCCTAATTAGTCTTTCCATCTGAAATCAGGTTGCTGAAGTAAGGAATAATGTTAAATTGTGCCATCAGATCTATCTAAAATCAGTTGTTTTCTGAATTTCCTTAACACAGTAAATATTTCCCTTCGTTTATCACACCTATTAACCTGACTCCAGACAGTAATATTCTCTAGTATGTGCATGAACAGCAAGGTTCTTGAACAAAAAGCAATCACAAAATTATGACTATTGTTAATGAGTGAACCAGAAAAAGTGCACAGCCTGATCTCAGGAAAGGTTTAATCTCCAAGAGCTAGAATAATTCTCATCCCGTTTGTGAACTGACTAAACTTAAACTTTGGAAAACAATACACATGAAAGCACATTATGCCATTTTTTAAAACAACCTGTTTTATAATACTTTTACTTTATTTCCAGACTCCAACCTTACCTTCAAAACTATTTAGAAAAGGAAATTTGCTATGAGCATTTAGTAAGACTGAAAAATTAATTTTAAAATCATGAATAATTTAGTTTTCAAAAGACCAAATTTCTTTAAGGGTTTTTTTCCACTTACAAGAACAGAAGGTTTTGTGTTTCTACCAATACTTCTTGAACTTCTTTTATGGTGTTTTCCCTTTTCTTTTTACTAGAGATTGCCAAAGCAGTTCTAATAACAACACAGTATCAGCAAAACCCCCCAGAAAGTAAATTTTAAACTTCCTGCTTAATCCACATATGATAAATGGTCTTAGTATATAGGCACATATGTACAGATATGTGAGTCATATATAATATAAAAAATATCATATTAGCATATGCTATTACAGAGGGAAAATAATAGATATTGTCTTTACTATACCATCCCTAAAATTATGTCCTTGGCTAAAACTTTGTAAGTATTTTAAAGGTAGAAATGCTTTAGTTACCTTCTTAAAATCTTTTTCTGACTGAGCACTTGCTAAATCAATTTAAGCACAAATTCACCTTAGCCTGAAGCCCAAAGATATGGGATTTAGCTCTTATATATTGTTGAAATTTCCTTTCAATTCAGATGACTTGCACAGGTGGAAAAAAAATCAGTGCAACTGAAGAAAAATGGTATTTTCTAAGTTATAATACTTACAGTGATTTTTCTTTTCAGAAAAGATCCGTTTGATTTCAAATTCACATGGGTACTTGAAAAGGCAGCCGAGTTATAACACTGCATTTTGACAGGATAACTGGCCCTTAAGTCCTTACACTACTTTTCCTCCCTCCATCCTCAATAAGATACTACTACTACTACTGAAGTTAGCTCCGTGGAAGAAGCGAATTCCTTGCAAAAAAGCCAAGGCAACAGTGATTAATTTACCAAGAAACTACAATATTAGAGCAAAAGATAAACATGGAACTATGTGTCTGACCATCCAAAAGACTAATTTTTGTTTGCCTTTCAGATTTTACCATCTTTCTTCAAAGAACAAAAATCTACACTTTTCAAAACAAAGTGTTGAAAGATGAATCTGTTCTGAATTGCATCATTCTGAACTAGCTGGTGGATGGTCCGTACGCATTAACCATTTATAATTCATAAGGGATAATATCCATGGTATCATGATTTCAACAGTTTGCTGACAAACAAACTGTTTAACTTTTGCCCAATTTGCTTTTCTCCATAAGCAGAACATCAGTACCTTGTGGCAGCACACTTTGCAGACAAACTGCATTGCACCACATATGACACAGTCACTCACCCTTCTCGGTTTGTAGAGTCTGGATCCAATTTTCAAATGAAAGATCACTTTGCTGAACATTTATTTTTCCTGTGGAATTGCTGTTTGGTGAATAGGCTGCTTTCAGCCTTGGGGGTTATTTATTTAGATTTTCATTCTCTTAAAAATGTTGGTGGAAAATGTTTGTCTGCTGGAGGGGTACCATATGCTTCTGATCTGAAGACTGAACGACTCCTACCGTGTAAAAAGTGAGTGAGCAAGTAGAAACACAGACAGAAGATTGAATGATCATTAAGAATCTAAATGAACTGGGAATTACAGTCCCAGTTTCCAAAGTCTGTCAGATGAATTGAGTTCCAGTCTAACTCAGAGTCCTGGGAACCTAAATTTCTATACACTCAAGAGTTTAATATAATATCAGAAAGAGATGGATGAGAGAGCATGAAAGCTGAGAAGGATATGAAATGAATGCAGCATAACCTGCTGATTCAAGAGCAAATGCAGGTTCTCAAAACAAATATTCTTCCTTTCAGCAATAAATTATGATCTTTTTCTGCTTAGAATCTGTACCAATTGTGAAAATGGCTCCTTTTTTTTTTTTTACATTGAACAACTAAAAAAAAATCTTTTATTCCAAGATTTTTTTTGTTAGGTATGGATTTTTAAAAATAAAAATATTCCAAGGCATGTTTAGAAAAACTACTGTTTAAAAGCATATTGACTTAAGCAGGGCCATATTCAACCTGTGCACTTCCTATTAAACTTTATGACATTTAATTTCTTCTGTGTTTCTCTTCTCTAAAAATACTCCCTATTGTGTAAATGTTTGGATTGGTTATCTATGTTATCATCTTCCAAGTGCTTTTAGTTCCTTGAAATATCATATAGTTGTTTCAAAGAGGAGCATTTTTCTGATGGGGAAATTCAGATAGCATACACTGACAGTTTTTTTTTAATCAATGCCATAGAAATTTAGCATAACTGATGACTGAGCCAACCAGGTATTATATTATGGACTTAATAGTATTAAGTCCAACCAACAAAGCATTTGTGGCCTTTGTAAATATATTTCACAGAGCCATTGAAAATACTCTGCTCAGATAGCTAATACACCATATGCACAGAACCAGCAGAATGAACAAATAACACACCATTAGCTGGGATTTTTTTTTACCAGCAAAAAAGGTGTCAGAGATTTTAACAAGCAGACAAATTCAGGATAGCAAGTTCCTTTCCACGTGTGCTTTAGAGAAAGGAGCAGACTGGACTTGGTCTCATCTACCAAAATTCATGTATGCATTAGCCTTAATGCACCAAGTATCTTCACATCAATCAACTGGTGACAAGATGTCACACCTTGCTGTCAAGCACAGTGGAGAGGCAGCAGTCCTGCCAAGTTTCTTACTGAACCTGCATGGTTGGAACTCAGGTTTGAATGCCAAAGTATTTAAACATGTGTGTTAACCATGGCTTTTAACTCTTTTGGAGTTTGCAGGTGGAAGAGAAGAGCAAATGAGGGTTTAAAACTTATTTTTTTAATACTATCAATACTCATTAAGTCAGAGATGGTGAACACAGACTGCTGCAAGGGGAAAACAATAGAGGGAACACAATATTTTGTGAACTCCAACTTTTGCCTGATGCAGAGAAGGATCTGGTGAAAGCAGGGAAAGACATGCACACAAACATACACATACCAGGACTTAAAACACTGTGAATTCTACTTAGGCTCCTAAAATCTCTGGTCAAATTTACTTCAAAGATAAAACAGGTGATTATTGGAGTTTGACTGTAATTCTGAGTTGGTCTTTGTCCACAGTTTTTTTAATCTATTTGTAGACAGAGCCAACCAACCCTGTACTTCCCCGGCATCAGAGTAGTTTCCATCAAAACTGTAACAACTTTGGAAACATTGGACTTTTCAAAAATTTAAAGATACTCAGCCCTCTGTATAATGATAATTTGCAAGGGAAGAATTTATTCGTTAGCAAAATTCTTGAGGAAATTAGAAAAGCAAAAAGACACACACCCCACCCCCAACCCCCCCAAATCCCAAAAATCTTTGTTCTGAGTAATGAATGACTTGAAAATCTTACCCTTTTTGGAAAGCATTTACTTCTGTAGCTGATTAAATTTTAGCAAAAATCTTTGAAAAGACTCGCCTGACTTGTGTATCCTACATACTTTGTAAATCTGTTCTAAGCCTCTTTGCCTCTTTCTTCTTCTTTCCATTTCCTTTTCATTGCAGTCATGTTTTCCATTTGCTGCAGCAATCTCTTTGGACTATTTAACATTTTGACTAAAAATATGGATAACAAAGCCACACTGGCATTCGTGGGAGTGTTAACACTGATGTCCATGGGTATTGGAGAGGATAAGAAAATCAGTGCTCACTGTCATAGACCCAAGGACTGGGTTCAGCTCAGAAGTTAAGTTTTTGCATCATATTTGTATATGCACATCCTAACAGAAGAACACAAAACACAAATGCTTACTTTGAACCAGATATGCTTAAATTTCCTGATAAATTAAGGCAACAAGCTGGGATACTTATGATACTGATTAAAAAAAAAATTTATTTTATGTTGATGAAAATTATTAACTGCATAAGTACATAAAAGTTGCTATAACCTATCAGAGAAAAGTGGCCAGGCCAGCATCCAGCTAGATGCAAATACTCAGAGGAATAAGATTATAGGCAAATACAGAAGGATCTCTCCCAGTTGCATTCTCTCAGTTTCAGCCATCAGGCCCTTATGCACATCCAAGGCTGGAAGTTTAGTACCTACCAGTGCCATCTCTCATCTCTGTGCCTGTCTCCTCTCCATGTAAGCAGTTCCCACACATGGCTCTCACATCTTCATGTGGCAATGAGATCCACGCCATGAAAAAGTAGTTCCTGGCTGTCTGATAATTTCACACTGTCTGCTCTTGGCTCTTCTTCTACAGCAAACACTGAGCACTTGTTCCCCACTCACCTTCTTCTGACTCTTCAGTACTTTATTTCTCTCTATTCTGTTCACCTGTGGGCATCCCTTTTCCAAACTGGGTCTTTGCATTCTATTTACTTTCTCCTGTGTTTAAGCAGTTCTGGTGTTAGGATCATCCCTTCTCCATTTAATCCTGATTACTTTATATCTTTTAACAGTTACTCAGCACCATGAGATTAGAACCAGTTTAAAAATGTCCTCTGTTTTTTTTTCACTTCCTGATATTCCACTTGGATTATTTTTTTAATATGTTCTTAGTATTTAATTTTTGTCTCTCTGGTGTGACTTCACCGTTAAAGATAGCTAAATTTACTCTAAATTACAGGTTATCACTTATGTGCCAAATTCCCATCACATGGTGCCATATTATATTGCTTTACACTATTAGAATTTTACCCATGGGATTTGTCTCTCGGATGGTAGTATACTGGCATTTACTGCAACTCTGTGGTTTACTTAAGCTTTTACTGTTGTGAATAAATTTTTGTCAAAATTTCTGTTCCCATTTTCCAGAAAATTTGCCAGTAAGTTGAACAGCATCAGTCCTGAAATGTTTATGTGAAGCTTTGCTCATAACCTCCCTGTATAGTGAAATATGGCTGTTTAATCCTGCTTATTTTTGATCAATTATCAGTTATTCTAATCAGTTATAAAATGGGTTATACCTTGGCAATTCTGGTTCTTTAAAGTTTTTGTACTTGAGCTATAGCTCCATTGGCATAAGTATTTGAAGACCAAAGACGGAGCAATTTGATTTTGATCAAATGTTCACAAAATGTTCTCTAGTAGCTACTCTTTAAATTGATTTCCTGACAATAGGCTCATTTAGGGCAGAAGGGGATCAAAAGTAAAAGCAGTGGCCATTTTACTAACAAATGGTCAAAGGAAACAAAAACCAACACTTCCAGTAGAGTCAAAAGCATCAGGAGCAGCTGAGCTCCCTGTACCACAGGGACAGAGATGCGCATTTTTCCACTGACAGGATATGAACTTTGTCCATGGCTGCTCTTGTCTGCTCAGACTGCTCAGCAGCGTGGATCACCCTGCCTGAATTTCACCCCTGTGCAACCTCAGCACCCTTCAAGCCCTCCAGCTGCTGCCTCACAGAAACTGGCCTGCCTTTTGATCAAGGGGTAAAATTCAAATTGAAAGGGCTACATTGCAAAATTAAAACAACAACCCCACAAAAAAACTGAAACAAACAAAAAAAACCATTCACACATACACACACATCGCACAAACTCTACAACTACAGAACCAAATACTGACCAGCTGACAGAAGGAGCACTGGAGGTCAAACCAAGGAAAGAGAGAAAATCAAATCCAGAAACTGTCAGTCTATGTTGTGCAATCTGTTTTCACAGAATCAGCTAAATCTGTACTCGTGAATTCCACTGCAGCTTTTGCTCCTACCGGCCCTATATCCACAGTATCTGGGAAATGACTTAAACACGACTCTGGAGAACAGCATGGGACCACGGCTTCCAAAAGGCCAAAGTCAAAACGTTCACATATCAGAGATATGTGCCAGGGTAGCCGTCCCAGCTGCACAACACATGATGTGTCAACTGCTTTACACAGGGTGGGTCAGGAAGAGGCTCATTAAAGACAAGCACTACAGCTCTCCTTGCAACATCTCTGCATCCATGTCCAGTTTTACAGGAAAAAAAAAAAATTGAAAAAGATATGTTGGTTTAAGAAGAAAGTTACTCTGGATGAAGATTGTAACCCAGAGAGAAGGGCTGGTGTAACCGTGTCTGCTACATTAGATATGACCTATAACTGATTTTTTAGATAATTATTTCATCATTGAGGGAACAGCATAAATTATTCTGATTAAACTTTCTGTAATAATAATTATAACAAATTATTCTGATGACCAAACATAGATGATAGGTGATGAAGGAGAAGAGAGGTCCTTGTCCCTAAGCATGCCTTGCACCAAGTCTCAGACAGACGACTTCCTCTGAATTCCTCTTGTGCATGGAAAAGACCATGACTACACTCCCTAAATGCAGGAAGAACCTAATGCCCACTGAAAACATTCAGGGAGTTAGGTACATAAATACATTTCAGACTCATCCTGTCAGTAAACAGGGCCAAACCTTTGAGATGGCTTTCTGCGCAGAAGTGTGTGGCACTTCTTGGATAAGAAGGGCAATAAAGCAGCATATTTTGCAGAGCAAAGAACTGAAGTGTAGCGTTTCTGGCAGCATGAACTTGTGTCTATGGCCAAATTTTTTGGTGCCATCTGCTGAAAAACAATGCAGGAGGGGAGCAAGTTACATCACTTTTGTTTGAGTAGTGAATTGTCACCATCACTATGGATGCTACCCTCAATGTACCTCAAAGCTGTTAGAAACAAATTAAGATATCCTCACCCGGCTGTTAAAGCAATGCGTTTTCTCTCATTTTAACCATCCTTGACCCTTCTGACCCTTTAACAGAAATATAGACTTCAACCCCACCAAACTTAAAAGTAACAAGGGCACCCAGATCTGGAACTCACCCTCCACTATCACACCTTTCATACAATGTCTCCATTGACTTCTAGTCATCTAAAACCTTTAAAACAGAGTCAAGGCAGTGACATGCTGCTTACCTGTGTATGCCTATTGGAAGAGGCTTTTGTGGGTAAATCTCCAAGACAAGAGCCTGACAGTGGATAACCACTCAAATGGCATCTTGGCTAACTGGGACTATCTGTGGCACAAGCCTATCAGAGATTTTCAGGGTGCTAATCTCTCTTACACAGACAATCTGCAGCCCATTTGCAGCTCTGTTTTAGCTTTATTTCTTAACAGGGCCTTAAAACATATTTTTCCTTAAAATGACAACGTTCTTTTCTGCCCTCTTTGTTCGTGGGGCTTTGTGCACTCATAAACAGTTTAAGAGTTCCCTTCGCACCTGGAGTGCACATGTATGCCTGAAATAAAGATTCTCTTATCTATTCTTCACTGATAACTTGAGAGGATAGTGCTTAAGAAAAGGCATCGTCCTTTTAAATGCATTGGACAAAACCAAACCCAAGCCCCAAAGCTGCAGCAGTGACAGCGAGGCCAGGCGTGTCTGAGGAAGGAGGGATCCTCAAAGTTAGAGCAGAGAGGCAGCGAGGAGGGCAAGCACACCTGCACTCCTTTCTAGGTGGCAAATCCTGCTCAAGGGCACAAGCATGCCTCCTGTACCATCTCAAGATTTTGCTTCATCCTTTATTTACCTTCCTGGGCTCTGTATTGCTTATTTGGAAAATCATGCCAAAAATGCTTCACAGTTAGCATAATCTGAGCTATGCTGAAGCTGTGCTGCCACTCAAAACCCTCTTGCTCAGGAAACGCCCCCCATGGACTTGTTTCCTCAGCAGGAGGTGGACCAACATGCAATGGATTGCGGTGCTTTGACTTCTCAGCTGCCTCATGCTGTTATAGCTCTGCTCGTACCGACATCACCGACCAGCCCCAGCAGAGGAAAACCCTAAGCCAGCCTAACCACAGAACAGTTTGGGACTGGAAGGACTTTCACACCCTCCTGCAGCTTAAGCATCAGCACAAAGTCTGAGGGAAATTTTTCTCCGCAGAGAAAACCTTAATCTTCTGATTAGACAAGATCACACACTACAGTTTGATACTTAATAAACTGTCATGAAGCTATAATGCAAGAATTCACTTGGTCACTTATCCTTTTAGCAATAAAAATCAATTGGGACTGAAGTTCAGTGGCAATTTGTTGCAGCTGCTGTGGCCAGGACCCTCTCAGAAGTAATCTCCAGAGTATTCTTCTTGTTAAAAAGCCATTTTCCTGGCGAGAAGTGGGATGTCTGGAAGATAGCAATGGGGACAAATCCAAGCACAGAAGTTTACAAGCATTCCTAAAGAGCATTTTAAGAACTCAGTATTTATTTAAACAATTACAAAAACATTGTATGCAGCTAAGCAGTTTAGTACTAACCACCAAACTATAAAGTAGACTTCCAAGCCTAGGCAGTTTTTCTCTTTACCTGTAAGATGACATGAAGCAACATCAACATATCCTCCATATGGAGAAAGTGTGGAGAGAAGATGCAACCTCCTATTTTCATGGTTCTTCCTTGGTTCCCAAAATTTCCATTCCTGAATTCTGACCTACACCCACACTCTCTCACCCTACCACAGGAATTGGTTATGAATAATATACAAATGGAAATTTAGCTTTGTTGGGAGTAACAGCAACGGAACAGGTCTGAAAGAACAACTTTCAGTCTCACTGGGCAGCCCCATAGCGTTCAGTTCACACAGAGTGGTTAGTTATGTGAGCCAGATGGTGTCATTATTGCTACCTCAGTGGATGATAAACTGAAATTTAAGAATGGCAGGTCTGGTAAAACATGACCATTTGCTATGTCCTGTCTTCCCTCCCTCCTGAAGAATGAGAGGGAGATGATGTTTGAAAAAGAAAGAAAGGAAGTACGCACCCAGTACTCCTACCAGAGGGAGAGTAAAAGACTCACAGCTCAGTCTCTGTGTGGGCAACCTAAAACCCCAGAAGATAGAAAGAAACACAAAATTTTAGTTTTTGAGGTAGAAAACAGCATTCTGAGTCCACAACAAACTGGGTGGGAGGACTTTCTGCTCTCATTTTCAAGCCAGAAGAAAAGAAACAAAGAAGAATGGCAAGTACACTGCAGTATGTACTGATCCTGACTGGTCAGGCCACAGCAGAATGTCCTGTTTAGTATCTTTTCAGACTGCCAAGAAGAGGTGCACCATTTTCTGTAGGGACATAAAGCAAAAAAAAATCCCAAAAACTAACACAGTTTGGGAAGCTACCTTGCTCTGTGCAAAAGGAAAAGTAAAGGAGATGTTCCCCCGCCAGATGCACTACTTTCCCTGATGCTGTTCCAGTTAAGAATGAGATTCCAAGAATAAAAGTTTCCTGCTGCAACATCAACACATTGTGTTCGCAGTTCCTTTAAGAGATCTCCACTGTAGTCATTTCGGATTGCAGAGAGGAGATCATGCTGACAGCAAGTCACTGCTTCACTCAAGGCAAGCTGCCAAAACATGTAGAACTGAACCCTGTCCTCTCATTCACTGGACCGATAAATATGCTTTTAAAAGCATGCACAGCCTGGTTCACACTTACATGATGCACAGAGAATGAGGCAGAGGGCTTGCAGAGTGAAGCAACACCTCATTCCCAAGCATGTGCAGAGCAGTCTGCCTTTGCTTACTGCTAAAAATGCTAAACCAGTGCCATTTGCACTACACATGTGCAACATTCATGTCTCAAAGATTCATTACTATGCATATGAAAATTCAATCATATCAAAGCTTAACTTTAAGAAAGTCCCAAGGGGCTGAACCGTGTGCTTATGTGCTTTGAGGGGGGGAAACCCAACAACTTTTAAGTTTTTTTTTCCTTTTTTGTAGCATTGCTCTGCTCTTTCCGTTAGTAAGAACAAAATAGCTGCTGAATGAGTGAACTCCATGTTCCCACTGCATGTTTGTATTCCATTTATTTTCATAACTCAGGTTCTGTTTGTGTGAACAAAAATGTATAAATCATAGATGTGTTTAAGGCCTATCCCCAAAAACCTGTAACCAAGATGAACAAAACTCATTATTTTATTTGAAGATTGCTGTGATTTAGTATTATGCTGTCCTTTAGTATGAACATATGTATCCTTTTAAGCCATCTCGCTCGCTCTCTAGCACTACATTCTGGAGCCCATTCTGGAGCAAAGGATTCTGCAATTAGCTTGGAAATACCATAAATAATCTATTTCCATATTTCATTACAATTTGAAAATTGCCTAATGTTCATTACAATTTCCATTAGAATAAATTTGACCTTCAACCAAAAAGGGGAAAAGTTACACTGAAGAAAAGTGATGGTTTGGGGACACACACTGCCAATGCACATCCTACACTTGGTGAAAAAAAGATGAGACGAAGTTCATGGTCTCTAATGAAAATAAAATCTTTTGCAGGCAAAAATCATTTTAAAAGAGGAGCAAAGCAAATATTCTGATCTTCTTGACTTTTGTATTGGCTTTTCATATCCATGGATATGAAGCTCATAGAAGCTTCCTATAGGTTTCAACCTAAAAGTACCAGAAACACCACCTAGAACACAGCAGTAAAACACAAAGATTTCAAAAGGATTCTCTTCAGTTCACTAAAAGAAAAAAATAAATATAAAATTCTTAATACACTTGGAATTTTACCAGTGCAGGAAGAGCAGAATGATGGCTTCTAGCTTTCTCTACCATGTCTATGGTGTCACACAAACTCCAGCTCCTTAAATCCATCTTAAACATTTCATGACTGCGGTGCCAAAACCAACACAAAGCTCGACAGGACATGGTGACAAGCCCCATGGCAACGATGGGCCAAGCAGGGGCTGCTGGCTCTAGGTGTGTCCCACCACACCCTAATTCCTGCCAGACACAGCTTGTGTGTGCATGCAGGTGGTAGCATGAACTTGGTAGGGACCTTGGCAAGCACATGCAGGAGGGGAAGCTCTGTGTTTTTAAAGTGTTCTCCAAATTAACATTTTTACATATATCTAAAACGTGTTTGGATATACTTAAAAAAATAAGCAGATATACAAAACCTGGAGAGGAAAGCCATGCTGGAAAACCAAACAGAAGCAGAAGCTTCATGGGGCTCCTCCTTTGCAGAGCTAAATTCCTCCTGAACAACATTTCCAGGGTGAGGCATTTGTAAGAACAAGTGTAAAAGGACCAAAGGCTCTACCGACAAGCCATGAGATACAAAGTGCTTGCAAGATACATCCGGTGTTGAGATAATTAAGATCAAAATTAAACTTGCGCTATATTTGCATCTGCAAAGCATCAGTTAATCAAACATAATGAGTTAATCATACTCACTTTTCTGAGGGGAAAATGTAATCATGCTTCATCATCATCTGTGTTGTCATTAAGCACTGACAGACTTTCCATACAGAAACTGACTCTTCCTAAGTACTTGCACACCCAGCCGCACATCAGAGTCCTAGAAATTTTCTAGGCATTGTTGCAAAGCTAATAGGAAATACTGGTAGTAAAGCTACTTTATAGGAGCTTTTGCTCTATATTATTACATCAGTTAATAATAGCAATTTGAAGGAGACACCAAGCATGACCCAGGAAGGAGATAATACTCTGCACCCCATTTTTTGCAGTTAAGAGGGAAGCCAGTAGGTTATTTAGCAAGACTGCTGCCAGTAAACCAGTATATCACCCAGATTTCTAACACCAAACAGCAAGAGCAAAGAATTAATCCTCTGGTGGCCTCTGCAGATTTAGCAATTCTCAATTTTTTCAATTAAATAAAAAAAATTAAAGGCAGCTATTGCTGGATGTAATTTCTAGCTATTTTAATTAATTTATTTTTAATCCCATGAAGAAATAATTTTTACTGTCTTGGTTGCTAGCTATTTAAGATATTGTGGTTACATTTTTGGTGTCTTTGGTACATTTTATTGTAACATTGTCAGGGCACTGCATTCAATTACTACATCTCATGCTGTTTTACTCGCTACAAAGCATCATCCAAACATTTTCTAGCAAGTCCTTGTGGGTAGCTATGTCCTGTCCAAGAAACACATGTATGTCCATGCGTTAATAGGTATGAGATCAGTATCAAATTAGTAATTTGAATAAATGCCTCTTTGGTTTGGCTTCTGTGGTCTCAAACATCTTAGCTCAAGCTCCAATAGAATTTAAAAAAAATAAACACATCTTAGCATTAAACCGAGTGCATTTGGAATACTAAGGCTTATCTGATAGCTGTCTGTGGTGCCTCGGCAACACTAAAACTTGTCCCAGCTTTTCACTCCTCTCTCCCTGTTCCAGACCTCATTATCCCTCAGCCCCACAGATGTGTCAGTTCCCCCCACTGGATGTCCCAGTTCTTCCCTTCATTGCTACTGCTCCCATCATGTTCGTGGGGAAGGGAAAGTCTCAAGGGGAAGCACAAACCCAAACAGATATGCAGCAGCAAAGGGACAAAGGGAATGAGAGACACATCTAGCTGGGGAATGAACTGAAGCGACAGCTTGTGGCCAGGAGGTGGGCAGGGAAGAAGATAATAGCACCCATAGATTAAGGAGAGACAATAGCTTGAAATAATGCTTGGTAGGTCACAACCTGCCAGACCATTAAAGGCAATTGAGTGTGAAGGCACGAAAACCCCAGCAGTGACAGAGGGCACGCGTCTCAGAGGAGAGAGGGGACTAAAACCCAGAGGCAAGAAGTCTAAAAGATGGTGAAGCAAATTAAAGAGGCTACGAAGTCATCAACCAGGAATCTGTGGAATGGCTATGCCTTTCAAGCATCGTACAGTATGTTCTATTTTTCTTTTCAGGTTGCATCTCTATAGCTGAGCTAGATCACTCACGTGGGAGACCTTGCCCAAACACAGTGGAAGCTATAGCTAACACACAGAAAAATTAATCTATCTTCACTGTCAATTATGACTCTGTTCACTGTATCATATTTTCCTAGGGAGGGGATATGTCCAGAACACTTTCACAGACAGGTCATGGAACTGAGGTGTTGGATATCCCTAGAAGCATTTCTCTAAATCAAGTTTTGAAAGGAAATAAATAGCTGACAGGATATAATCCCAACCCCCCCAAAGTAACCTAGATTAGCATGCACTGTACAATACTGGCTTTGAGCAAAAATTTCCCTTGTGCAAATGCTGTGGACGCTTTCTGATTCTCTGTGAAATTGGGGAAACATTAACAGCTTGTAGAAAAGGAAAAGCAGCAGTGACAGTAAAGAACAGTGAAGAGAATGAAATCTCACTGATTTAGCACATCAGTGCTTCTCATTCCCTGCTGATCCAAGGCAGTAAAGGGAATAAGACCAGAAAATAAATAATATTCCTCAGAAAGACATAAAAACGTTAAGTCTTACTAAAATCCACATTTGCCCCGCCAGTCTCTCTGCAAGCTGGATCAACTTGCTTTGCTCATGTGAGTATTTTCATTAATTTAAACTGGAACTTTGCCTGACAAAAGAGCACTGGATCTTCCCTTTCTGGGCAGAAGCACTGTAACTACCAGCTGAAAAACATCAACACTCCAGATAAGCCATCAGCTATTGTATCGGTTGATTTATCACTGATTAAACACTCCCAAGTTGCTCCTAAGTCCTGAGAATTAACATAATTGAAAAGTAAATAGGTTGTAGGTTGATGGTCCTTTCATCAGTTTTGGTGATTTCCACCACATGTAAATCCAGACCTGAAAGCACAGCTCAGAGATTTTACAACAGCAAAATTCTATTAATTTATCTTTAACATGCATATCCTTGGTCCTTATTAAAACTATTTCCTAGATGTAAACAAGACTCTCAACTCACCATCTAATGTTGCCAAGATATAAAAGATACTCTTACTTTTGAGACATTACAAATTCCACTAATTCAACAGATTGTTTCAGAAAGAAATGCATAGGCCTGCTCTTTTGCAAGTGGCATGGTAAACTTCAGTGCAAAGTCCCATAATCTAAACAAATTAAATACTAACCTAATATGAGAGTACTTCAAAAAAGATTATGAAAATATCATGTCTTAATTGGTTGATATGCGTGACCCCGCTGTTAAAAATGCAGCGGCTTACCAGCCCTACAGCTGGAAGTATCACCAAAGAGAAAACCTTTTTCAGAAAAGATACTCTTTTTCTCTTTTCTTCTCTTTTTTATTTTTTCTTTTCTTTACTTTTTTATTTTCCTTTTTTTCTTTCCTCTCTTTCATTTTCTTTTCCTTGTCTTTTCCCTTTTTTTCTTCTTTCCATTGCAATTCTGCATTAACTGTGTTGCTTCAGGCAGATGGCCAAAAGAAGCATCTAGAATTATAGGGAGCAAATCTGTGTCATTTTCACATGCATCTGTGTGAGGCCATGCCGGATCTGGGGACAGAATCTCAGGGTAAATTCAGTGCTGACAGCCCTTGATGGGAGGTCAGCCTTCACTCCCTGGGAGTCACAGCCACCAGTTCTCTGGGGGTCTTTGCTTATGCTACAAACATGAAATCTTAATAGGCATGACATCTCCTCTACCACTACAGATACTTACAGAGCTGTCTCTCCCTTGAAGTGTGCCTTGTGAGTTCATACCAGTAACTAGAAGCACCCAGAAATCCCAGTCCAGGCTGGCAAGTTAGGGGCAAATCTTGCAAATACAACCAGTGGGTAGCACAAATTGTTTTTCAGGAACTGGGTGAATTATAATCAAATATTCTCAACATTGCGCTGAATACACAGTGAAGTGCTGAGGATGCTGTACATGGGGGAAGGTGGCAAGACTTCTCCATAGGCAAAAGCTGGGCAGCAGAGACTCACAAAACTCATGAGACTGCTAACACTCAGGTGGAAAATAGGACCTGTATTTGGACATTTTGTGAATACGTTGAAAACAAAAGAAAATCCAAGGAGAATGTATAAGAAGATGCATTGGGCACCTCTATCTCCTGAAGGTGATTCAACATAGCAATGTAATTGTAATTAGTAAAATGTGAACTAGAGAAGAGCACAGTACTTTAGTAATATGAAACTTCATCACAGCATCTCTTGCTAAACTTTGCTTAGAGGTAAGGAGAGGCAATCAAATTCTGCGCAAATTATAAAACATTTGAGTGGCTAGGGAAAGAAAGCTTGGAAATTTCTCAGACACAAAAACCAAAACTACCACTACTGTTACTATGCTTGCACACAAAACCAAATTATAACATTCAATTATTAGGAAGCTGATGTGAAACACTTTAGCAAATTCAGTGGATTACTTGAATTTACAGCTTCTCTGCTGCTATAAAGAAAGTTTAAGCAAGTACAGACCCTTCAGGCATTGAGTATTTTGCCTTTTTAGTGCTGAATGTTGGCACACTCTCTTGCTGCTACAATGTTGCTTATGAAAAGCAGCTGTATTTAGAGATACTAATAATACCCAATAAAATCTACATTTTCTGAAGAAGTCTACCTCTTTCAACATCACAACACAAACATTCGTACCATCCAAGTTAAGACTTGAGAGGGAAGAACAGGACTGATGATTTAAAATGCTGCTTTATAGTTTAGTGCAAAGACAGTTGAATGAAGATTATTTTCTACCAGACTTGCAAGTTTCCAGACAGGGTAAGGAGGAAAGAAGACTGCACAAGCAAGTTAGAGTGTTGGGTTTTTTTCCCCTTAACCTTCTTTTTCTTTTTCTATAACCTTTTCTACCTTCTTTACATTCCAACTCTCATAACCAAACAAAAGTTCCACAATCATTGGAGCATATTCTGGACAAGGAGCATAGAATTAGTTTTCTGTCTTATTAAACAAAGGACTGTACCTTAAAGTATACCACAGGGATAGCATGCTTTTTTATTCTTACCAAGGATAAAGATACCAGAGATCAACTTGCCAGGTGTGATTTCTAAAACCAAGTTTGTTACACTGCTGTAAATTTTTTATTTCACGTTCAAATTTTCCTCACCTATTCAAATTCAACTCATTTACTGTCTTGACAGTTACCAAGAAACTTCTTCCTTTGCTTCTGGCAGCCTTTTGAAGGAGTCGAAAAAAAGAAAAGATGATAGTTTTTTAGATTGCTCTTTCTTCCACTAGTCATTAACCCTACAGAGAAAAATCAATGGTTTAAACCTCCCACTTGCACAGTTCTTAACATCTATTATGACATTATATTGTCCCAGGCAAGCCCAATGAAGTAAATTAATTAATTTAGGATATTAAAGCTCTGAAAATAATATGAAGGGGAAGACCAGCAATTATTTACATACAGCACACGGACAGACACTCAAGCAATGAAGCCATGTCCTACCTCTCCTTGCCGGTGATAGTGCTTGGGAGGTTTTCCCATCTGCTCTAGCATTTTGCCCTTCTTACTGCTAGAAAGCATCAGTCCCTGGTGGATGCCTGCAGATCTGTTGGTTGCCTGAGTTGGAGCCTCCCCCATCAGGGTGGACTTGATGGAGTTCACCTTGGAGCTGGAGCTGTCTAGCTGGGAGCTCTCCACGATCAGGACCGCGGCTAGTAAGAGGAGACAGCAGGAGCACTTATTCCACATCAGCACGATCATCTCCCCTCCCCCAAAAAGGATTATCTTTTTTTGTCCTTTTTTGTTGTTTGGTTGTTTTTTTTTTTTTGGCTATGAGAACAGAAGAGAGGGGGTAAAAGTTTTTCTAAATATCTCCCGAAGTTGATAAGGAAGCAATGGACTTCAAAGCCACTCAAGGAACTGCTGTTCTGAGACACGGGAGAAAAATACTTTAAAAAAAGATTCCCCTAGGATAAAAACAAAAAAAAAAAACCAAAAAAAACAAAAAAAAATGTGACAAGTCTATAGGCAGTGAGCAACTGGCAGGTCTGTGATGTCTTTTTCCTCCAGGTCCTCGAGAAGTCCAGGCAGTGAGAGCAATATGCTGCGAAGGAACTGCACCCGGGCAGCTCCCCGGCAGCACAGGCACCAACCAGCACGTTTGCTACAGCTTCAGAGGAAGAGTGAGCGACTTCCCCCCACTCCTCCTTCTCTTGCTGCTCAAGCCAGCAGAGAGGAAACTCAAACCAGATCCAATCCAAGCAGCACCGGCAAAAGCTGGGCTTAGTTTTCTTTCACTCTCTCTCCCCCCTCTTTACTTTTTATTCCCCTCCTCCTTTTTCTGCCTTTTGCCTCAGCAGTCAGCAGGAGTGAAAGCGCCCGGTCTCCTCCTACTCTTCCTCCTCCTCCTCCTCCTCCTCCTCTCCTCCTCCTCCTGCAGCCCGGTCGGTGCGGGGCGAGGGGCTCTGGGCATCCGGCGGCGGGGCAGCCCCGGCACCGGCCCGCCGGGACCCGGCAGGGGAGGCAGAGCCCCCGCCGGGCTTCCTGCGCCGCTGCCCCTCGCACTCGGTGGTCTCGGAGTCTCTCGCTGGCCCCTCCGCAGCCCGCAATCCCATCCCCGGGGGGGACACGCCGCTCAGCGCCTCCCGACCCCTTTCCCCCAGCCCGGCGGGTTCCCCCTCTCTGCCGCGGGGTCAGCCCGGGCCGGGCGCGCCCCGCTCCCGGCCCCGGCTCCTGCCCTGCCCCGGCGCCGCTCGGGGCTCAGCCCCCCGTGCCCCCTCCCCGACACCGGGCTGCCGCACCGGGACAAGTGTCCAGGTGCCCCGGCAAAGCCCGAAACGCTCGGACGCGCAGAGCTCGTCACACTCGCAGAGCTGGGAGGGCGGGAGCGGCAATCGAACCCTGCCGAACCTGCTGCCCCAGCCAGCGATGTCCAAGCTCAGGGCACGTCCAGCCGAGAAGGCTGTGCTGCGCTCTTCCCCACCTGCCCCTTCTCACACCACAGTGCCAACATCAACCCAAGACACTTTCTTCGTATCCACCTTCTCCATTTCCTTGGCCTGAGCACACATCCAATTGTAAAATCCCCAGTGCTACAAAGTACACTCGCACCATCCAAGACATCACCCTGCTGCAGCACCAAAACAGCGAGTTTCAGAAACAGAAGGTATACAGGGACACAGAGTATAAAATTAGCAGAACAGTATAACTCTTAACTTTTCCCTGCAAAAGCTCTAGAACAAAGCAGAGAACATCAAGAACATCACTGTGAGGCACTCAGTTACTGCCATGGAGCAGCCAAGCCCTTGTCCTTCCCCTGGGCTTGTGAAAGGGGGTAGAGGGAACAAAAGATGGTGAGAGGAACAGCGTTCTTGCTGTCCCACATGTTCTTGTATGAACATTACCTTGTCTGGGAACAGTGGAGAGAATTTTCATGCTTTTCCCCTCTTCTGGAGGGTCCCTCCTCTAACCAATCATTTCCTCTTACTCTAGCCCTTTACATAGCAGAAGGGGGGGAACAAGAAATGTGCACTTCGAAATTTCATTTATTGTAAATTAACTGCTGTGCAAACAGCAGTTGCCAAGTCAAGAAAAACCAGAAAGGACCCAGGCACCGTTGTGGCCTCCAGTGCTGCTGCTCCCTCGCAGTGAGCAGAAGCCCTCCTGGGAACTTGGGAGCTCTCTGCAGGAATGTCCCAGGAACCACACCACCTTGGATAAGGTCTGTCAAATGTTGTCTAGCGAGCGTCATGTGACTGGTAGCAATGTGTCCTAACCTCATGGGCTGTATTATATTAAACAGAGCACCTAGTGAAGAATGGAGTAATTTCCGTCTTTATCCAGAGCTCAGAACCTTAGAATTGTTTGAGATAATTTAAATCCATCTCCTGGGGCAGTTTTTGGATATTTTATCTTCTTTATCTAAGGATCTCTTTAGGGAATTACTAATTTTTTTGTTTTTAAGGAACAACTGAAATGACATGTCAGTGTCAAGACTGAGTTTTTAACTCTTCTACAGAGTATGGCACTTGCTCTGACTCGGGCTTCAGATGAGTTTGTGTTTACTGGATTTGAAACTGAAAGAAATTTTATTTGACTTGATTTCAAAAACTTAGGTTCAAAATTAAAATTGATTTTTTTTTGTACTCAGCTTGGCAAAGAGCAAAGAATGAAAAAAAAAGCCCTCAACTTTGTCTTCTTTGTAGCATTTCCTTTTTTTCTATCTTTGTGCAGCTTCAAATAAACTAAAATTAGCTTTCTGACTTAATCCTTGGTAATGCTTGGAGACATTTTTAAGGAAATGTTTCTGAAAAATCAGAAAGGAATTTGCTACTTCACAGGAAAGAGATGTAAGCCAGTCTTTTTTGATTGTTTTTGACTTGGCTTTTGACACCCAGGCCTCATGGCGCTTCAGCCCTCCCAAACCCAAAAGCAAACAGCTATCCATGCCCAAAGGAAAAGCTCTAATAGGTAATGACATGGAAAATTCTTATCTCACCTGTGTTTCTCTCACCCAGGAACGAACACAAATTTTTAAGTCAGTGGTAGAGTATTATCCACCAGAGTTTCTTGGAATAAGGGAAGATTCTAAAGAGAACAAAATAATTTGATGAGACATGCAAAGAGAATTCATGCCATTAAAAACACAATACAATGACCTCATGCCAATATCATACAGCTCTTCTTGAAATAAATGGACATGGGTGGTATTAAAAGAGGCACAGAGCACCTAAAGGATCAGATAATAAGTAGACTAAATTAATTAAATATATGTCTATTAATACCTTATTAAAATTTTTATTTACATTAATACATGGAAAACTCAAGCCACATTACAAGTCTCTAGATGTAAATAACAAAGTCCTTGTACATCCGCAACACTTAGAAATTTGAAGAAAACTGGGAAGGAATGATCAAAGCTTTTCAGCTTTCTCAGAACAGGTGCCCCAAACTCATTTTGTCAATCAGTCTGGATCCATTGAAGTATGAAGTTCATCAGTCAGTTGTATTCAACTAAGTTTCCAGGCATTAATTTAAATTTAGAATAGAATAGAATAGAAATGGGTAACTTTACAACAGGGCAAGACCTATCCTGTGACTCACTGCTCTGAAGGGAAGATATTCTGCAGCATCTCAGAGGGACTGGGAACAGGTATTACTTTATTGGCCTGACAGACATTTCCCTCCAGAGTAAGCAACAACCCACTTCACTGCAGGGCAGCTGCTGCCAGGCCAACAGGATGCTCAAGACCACAGAAAGCAGAAGTAGATGGGCAGGACACCAAATCTGTGCTAGGGAGGAGCTTTTGTTTTTCTCCCCTTAACAAAAGCTTGTACTTGTAGAGAAATACCTGTAGAGAAACCAGCTATTTGGTAGTTTAATGGGGAATTTTTTGGTTTGTTTTTTTCCCCCACTTTTAACTAGCATTCAACCCATGCCTTTGCTCCTTCAAACTGGTCAAATACAGGCTTCCAAACTGACACGTAAATTACCTGTGCTCCTCACTTCAGCAGCCCTGATGCACCTCAGTGTCTATACGCAGACTTATTTCACAATATCCACTTAAATAAGGTAGTGTGGAAGCAAAAATATCAAGAAGCATCTCTGTTTTTCAGATTTATGACTGTGCCGCTGCAACTTAGATTTTGAGAAACATCAAGAACTTCTAAAACATAAAAATGCCCCAGGGCACATTGTGTTTCGCCATGGGGCTCCTCTACCAGAGAACCAAGTGCATGGAGTGCACTAAGCAGAGGTGGTCACACTACAGATCATGCAGAAACACAGTCTACCTCTAAGTTCTCCACTAAGTTTGATGCCTATTCTGGAGAAGCTACAGCCCACATACTTCATGTGTGGTTAGTCACACTACCCAGAGCAATTCAGTATTTTGTGTCCAAAAGGACACTTTGTAAGTAACCATACAGAATAATGGAAGCAGCACTACCCAAAAAAACCCCCAAAAAAACAGTGAATGGCAAATCCTACATCACATGTGGGTAAGTCATAAGAAATCTCTCACCAAGTGCCATCCTGAATCTGCTCCTCACCATTGCATACATAACCACAAATCTTCCTGGGATGCTCAAGAGTTGGGACTTATCCCTTGACTCTGGGTACATTCCACATTAACTGCTGTTTCTTCCTGAAGAATTCCAGTAGGCAGAAGGAGAGGCTGAGCTGGTTACAGCCCAGGCACAGAAGCCTGACAGCCAAGAGGGCCACGCTCATTAAATGCCAGTGAGACCTCCAGTGCAAACACTGAGAACTACATCAGCAGGCCACAAGTGTTCAGCTCTCCTTTCATTATAAAAACCATATTTATTGCAATACAGAAGTCTGCATTTGTATCTCTTTGGAGCTAAACTAGCATGCTTTCTGTAAGAAACATAGAGTTTTTCATTAGTCTCACTTGCACCCATGGAGAGGAGACATGCCACAGAGATTCTCTTCATTTCTAAAGCCGGTATTCATTCCCTGAACAAATGTTGGAGGTTTAAATGGTTCAAACACATACTTCTATTTCACAAATGCTTTGGTTGTTTTAATTAAACTTGTTTATAAATTTAATGAGACAATTGAGTGGCCTTAAGCAAACAGAAGTTTTACAGAATTTTTCCAGAATTTTTCTTATTTTTGACAAAAAAAGGCATAAAATTTATTTAAATTTGGGGTATTTTCATTCACAGATATCAATATTTTAATTCCTTTTCTACTGTCTCTTTGTTTTTCTTTGCCAGGGAGTTCCATTAAGTTAATTGTTGGCCTTTTTTCATTTCTCTTGGGAGGAGAATAGGATTTGGTGGGGGAGGGTGTCAGGAGAGACATGGAAAAAAAAAGCAACCTTTTGTCCTCTTGTTTCCCCCTCCTTTGACCGAAAGTTTTAAAAGACTAAATATTTGGAAAGAGCAGAATCTAGCAGAAGTCAAGACAAAAGCAAGAAATGAAGGAACACAAGAAATTAATCAACCAAATTTAAAGACAAAAGAGAAATAAGATGTAATGAAGAGATCCTTTACCTGACCTCCTCCAAAGGGGCAAAATTACACACTGTAAATGTAAAATATTATGGGCACAATTATGATCCTGTGTATTTTACAGCATCTATATTTTAAGCCATGTGACTTTAGTTGAACCCTTTTTGATTTACACCAGCTTTAGTTAGCTCTAATGTCCTATGTTTTCCTTTCCCTTAAACAAACAAAATTACCTGTTCTTCAAATTAAATCTGTTTTTAATTCTATATAAAGCATTTAGGAATACTTGTCATACAAAAGACATTCTATTACATAGAGGTGTATTGTTTTTTGTTATTATTTTTTAGGTTTACCAGCTGCACTGAATTTCCATTGCCCCTCACATAAACTCTAACAATTTGGATATGGCCAAATCTCTCCTAGCATTGCTCTTGGGGCCTATTATGTCTTTTATTATATTTTTGACTAAAAAATTAAATCAGGACCATCAAACAATAAGTTGCTTTTGCTAAGGCTATAGCGCAACAATGTTATTTTTTTTAAAGTACATTTAAGGATCTCCTCCTTCCTTTTTTCACCATTTCTATAATTAGCTCACAACCAAGCCCTCTCAACAGAAAAGGCTTTGCACAGCAGTAGACAGGCAAGAGTGTGCAGGCACTGCTGGTGGAATGGGGACCAAGGGCAACAGGATGCCCCCACTCCAGCACTTCCAGCAAATGTCTCATGGCTTGGGACTGTGGCCCCAGCAAAGCCCTCGGAGGACAAGCTGGGGCCTGAAGCCATGACATGGGTGTCCAGAAATCCACAGTAATGCAACCCATGGCCAGCACAAACCTCTTCTCCACGGGCAACATTTCTATATTACCACCCCTCATTAGAGCTTATGCCACGTTGCACTGAAGTCCATAGGTGGGACTGCTCCTGCCCCAGGAACTGTCCCCCTGCTCCTCCTCCTCTTTCCCTCTTGACAGATGGTGTGTGAAAGCCACTGCCATAACCCTTTGAGCCAAGAGTGCCACGGAAACCCTGCTGCAGATGCTGGGACAGACGGCCAGAGGAGTAAAACTCATCCTCCTCCTCCTCCTCCTCTGCTTTCATCCCTTACTATTCAGTGTGGTGGGACAGGCTGTCGGTGCCCTGCAGGGTGGTGCAGGGAGATGCTGGCAGCAGTGGCATTGTCAGCGCTCGCTGGCTGCCACCACAACACGCCTGGCAGGAGCTCGGTGCTGGCTGCGGAGCATCCCCCTGCTGACGTCGTGCCTGGCCACATCAAGCAGCCCCGGCTCACCTCTTCCTCCCCAAAGGTTCCCCTCACCCCAAAACTGTCAGCAAGCACAGCCACTGCTGTAATTGCCCCCTGACCCAGCTGAGTCGCGACGGGAGGCTCCAGCTGCAGCCCGAGCAGGAGGCACAACCACAGCCTGGAGAGCGGCAGGCTCACAGCGTGCAACCCTGGGCACGGAAACAGGAGGAGAAGTATCACGTCCTTTGATTTCTGTATTTTTGGGTCTAATTCCTAGCACCATGCTCCTCTTGAGCAGAAAGGCAAATGATGCAATAAAACTGTTTTGAAATTCTTATTTATATTTTTTTCTCCCACTGATATTTTTTGAAAAATATGAGTACTGAATGTTACAGTTATTCCTCATAAATAACTCATTTTCCTGATTAAAACAGGCCAGGATGGTGTCAGAGTTAATTCACAACACAGTGTGCTGTGACTAGCTTGGTTGCTCGCAGTCCAGGATTTCAATCAGCCTCTCTGACAACAATTAACCCTTTGGAGCAGGAATAACCGACTTCTTGGAAGGATGGCAAAGCACTCCCAGCCCATCAAAATTAATAACCATTGATAAACATTGCTTCAAAAGCCAATGCAATAATAGGTCGTCTTAAATTATTTCAAGCCATTTCACTTTTTCTCTGAAACTCCTTTACTATGTCAGTGAACTAAATGCCACCTGACCACATTCCCAAAGCCACCTGTATTTTAGCACTGATCAGACAAAGAAGTTCTTTCCAAAAGGAAAGTCTCAGCCAAACACAATGAAGGGGCAGGTCCCACCCCTGGGAGACCACAAGCTAAACCCCCCAGCCACTCCCACAATCTCCCTGGGGGCCAGCCACACGTGCAGAGCAATGGCCAGGCAGCACTCCCCGTGTTCCTGCCGTGTGTGTGTGAGCAGGAATGCTGCTGGCCCCACCAGAGCTTTCCCCAGCACCAAGAGCTGTGGGGAGGATGTCTGTGAGTGACACTGGGAACGCTCAGCACGTGGTTTTCCAGAAGATCACAACTCACAAACCAAAACATGAATCGGCGGTAGCTCAGAAAGGCGGCTGGCTTGATATGGAAATAGCTGAAATTTCAGCCTCTCTCCCTCCCCCTGCTGCATATGTTGAAGAGTTGTTAAAACAAGAAAAATATCTATAATTAGCAAGCCTACATTCACCCATTTTCTTTGCAATATTTTTAGCAATATTGAGCCAAGTTACTCAAAGTTTCCGAAGAAAAATAACCGTAAGGAAAATTCCCTTCTCTGAAATGAAAGCAGTAGAAAATTACAAGGTTAAAAAGGGTTAGAACAGAAAACATTGTGCAACCTTAGCTATAATAAGGACTGAAAAAACTGATTGTTGTTTATTACATTTATTTCATGTTGTCTGATAAACAGATTTCATGTAGTCTTCAGCAGTCACAACTGAAGACTGTATAAAAGACCAAAAGTAAAAATACCTTTGTGCATATGCTTTGGCTTTCAAACCTACCTTATATATGATTTTGGAGTTAGGATGGTGTATCTAGTGGCTGTAGATATCCCACTGTCAGGGCAACACCAGACCCTCTGCTTTATAAATAACTGTGGTTTCTTCCTTCTCTGTATGACTGTTCAATTTATGGCCTGTCTTTATTTTCAAAAAATAACTAAAATATAAAGAGATAAATATTTTAAAATAAGCTTCTTTACAGCCCCCTTCCATCCCCCCACCCCCAGTTTTTGTACCACAAGTATATTGCTTTAAAATCTGGAGATAATGATGGAAAAAATTCCTGGCCCACAATAAAAGAATTTATGCTTAATGGTTAGTTCATTAAACAGACTCAAAATCTGTCCTACTAACAGGTTAATACAACTGTATTTTATTTTTCTGCTTGCATATCAGAGAAAAAAGAACCTCAAGGCAGCACTAAAGATACCATAGCTCTTTGATCTATCTGTCACTGAAAGTGGACAGCAATAAGAGAAGGAGTTCAGTCCATATTGTTTTAAAGACATTGTCTACGCATCTTCTAAATAGAGTAGGAACAAAGTGCAGGATTATGGTACATTTTTTTCCCTAAAATCTTTGAAGGAGGTAAAATTAGGATAGCCATTTAGTGAACTGTGCAGGCTTCATTCCTGGCTTAATGCACAGGTGATGGAGAGCAACTGTGGAGCTCAATGGTTACAGGTCAGAACAAGGTGCTGCAGTTTTCCTCTTGCCAGTGTATATTTATACTCAGCTCCCTGGCTGTAGATATTTCCCCATTTTATTCTTGGTGTAGGAAAATGACAAATAAAGGTGAGGTGTGCAGCCCAGTTTGCTAGTGAGAAGGGAGCTTGCTTCACTGCTCAAAGCCCAAATAATCCTGGGAGCATCTAAATTTACTCCCATTCTGGCATTTGGTAAGCCAGCCTCACTCACAGCCTTTGGTAATTCAAAGACAATGACTATGTAAACCTCAGCCTCAGCTTCCTTCCCAAGGCTTGGCTCCATCTATCACTGTGCTCCAGAGCCTGCTCTGTCCCAGAGTTTTCCAGCTGAAAGGGTTAATTGCACCTTTTTGCCGGCCTTACTCAGCTTAACTTCTCTGGGTCTTAGAAGAAGTTAGCACTTGAACCTCAGCTGGTGACTCAGAGAGCCCTGCTAAATGAATTCCTGGTTTAAGTGCACTGACACTGATGGAGTTACAAGAGGAACAAAACCGGTCCTTTGCCTTATTTGCTGTTATCCACAATAGGCAGCTCTATTTTTCTACATAACAAGTACCAGAATACTGAATATATTAGCTGCCAAGAAATGCAGAACAAACAGACTTACATGTTTTTCCCTTTATTTCCATCATCTGACCTTTGCTTTTTATGTCTTAGGAGCAAGCTGCAATTTTATTTATATGTATAATCTAGATGAAATGCTAGTTTGTGTGTAGAAAGCTATGTGGACTTTGGTCTTTGAATTTGACTTTCCTTTTTTCAGAGCATAACATAACAAATTAATGGAAACATGGAAATGTGAGGTTTTTGAATGATTCTCATTTCAAGTTTCTGATTCTTTCAGCCCAGACTTGATCCTTTATTCTTCCCTAGAGGTTTGAAGCATTAGTTCATAGTCTAAAATATAAACTTGTGTCCTGACACAAAAGGTACTAAAATCACTCATATTGCCCAGTTCAATAATAATAGCTTTGGAATCCCCATGAAAAGATTGACTGTAACAAAAGGTGCAACTAGCCATCTCAATTTTGCATAAAGTATCAGTAGAGAGAAAATTAATTATTAAAACAGTGGAATTAAAATTATTAGGAAGAGAGAAAAATCTAAGAAACAGAGTAAATATTAAGAGATTTAACATAAAAAGTGAACCAGATAATAATCTAGGTATGACTTATGGGGGATGAGAAGAGTTTAAATGGAATCACAGAATCACATACTGGTTTGAGCTGAGCAATCCTAATTCCCTCATCCTTTCCTCACACAAGAGGTGCTCCATCCCTCCCAATCAACTTGGTGGCCCCTCCTTTGGACTTGCTCCAACAGGTCTATGTCCTTCCTGTGGTGGGGACCCCAGAGATGGACACAGCTCTGCAGGTGGTGTCCCCAAGGTTTCAAACCTGCAGCTGAATACATTGACTCTGGTTTTCTTCACCAGTCTGATCGACTTTGGACATTTAACTTATATTTTCCAAACCTCCAATTTTTTACTTCTGTGTATCTGAGTAGACTTGGCTCTGATTGCTAGTGAGAAAGAATATCTCACTTCTACCCCATACTCTATGTCCAGGCTATGCAGTCTTCCCAGTTTTACATACCAAATGAAAAACAATATGGTACCGAGACATGATAAATCTTAGTCTTTCTTGGTTAGGAATTTTTCACAAAACAACAGTAAGTAGCCCACAACATTGAAACAAGGGGAATGATGAATAAAAAAAATAAAGTGCTAAGTTCTACTTATAGTTCTTATTAAAGCAAAGCATCAATTCTGACAGAAATATTTAAATTCTGTATATGTTTACTGCAAAAATCTTTTATATCCATGCCTCTATACATCAAAAGAACACTACTATGATAAAATCACTTTATCTAAAACTGAACAAGAGAAGGTTCTTCACAGGGATTCTGTGCATAATCAAAGAAAAAATAATTTGGGTTAACTGATGTACCTGTTTTATTAGTGGTTTTTTTTACAATTCACATGGTTATATTATGTGAGTTTTTTGTTATCTCTGCGCCTACCAGTTTACAGATGATCATCAACTCCGTATGTCCGTGGCAGGAGCCGGGAGTTTCTCTGTGGAAAAAAACACCCTTCCAAATTGTATGGTACTATTTATTAATCAGTGGCTAAGACACTGGTTTTTTTAATTTGCTACCACACACAACCACACACATGGTCAGCAACAAACCATCAAAGCAGTCCAGATGGTTATTCCCAGAGTTAGGTATTTTTCAGACAGGAATGTAAAAAATCTAACAAACCAAAGGCGGAAGAACTAAGGCACTTTTTGAGGGGACACCATTTACAACTCAAGAGCAACAGTGACATTAACTGTAAGGCACAAGCTCAGCACGAAGCATCTGGGTGGTAGAATTCTGCTGCTTCAATGAAAGCCACTGTTACACTGCATTCATTATCAAAGAGAGAAAAATCCCTCTCAAAAAAACCCAATAAAATCAATCAAGATGATTAAAACTTACTCACATGCAGTGTCTCTCTGACTTTAACATTATTATCTCTCAGCTCCTAAACACTGAATTTACAGGTGACCAGCTAATCACAGCACCTTTTGATAGCTTTTGCATTCTCAGGCAACAATGCCACCTGAGTTTTGACTTGAAGGTTGTATTATTTTTTGATTGCAGTGATTAAAATGAGAAGAAACTTAATCGACTTTAGTTCTAATTCTTTATATGATCATAGGAAATAGGAGTACATTTTCAATAGCTCTAGAAAACATTCATTCCCATAGGCCCAGTGCTTTTCTCAAGGTGGAAAAGATGAATACTGCTTCCAGAAGACAAGTACAGTAGCTGGAGATGTGGTACAGCAAACTTGGTTAAAGTCAGTTAAATTCTCAAGTTCAGAAAATTTTGTTTCAAAATACTCCTGGGAGGAGAAACATGGTCTCAAAAAGCAGCTCCCCATCAAACTGGCACATTAAAGCCTCTAGGAACTGTTGAGCAGACCTCCCATCAGCCTGCCAGATACTGAACTTCCCAAGACAAATGAAACTATCTCGGTTTCATAAGACTTGTAAAGCAAGAACGTATGTAACCTGCTTTTTCAAAATACACGTGCTGCAAATACAAATACTGACTGTACTGACATTTCTCCATTTCAGCTTAAAATAACATCCTGTGTGATGCCTATATGCTGAGCTGTTAGCTCAGTTTTGCATTTTCTAAACACTGGGTTTGCTTTCAAAGAACAACACTCCAGTTTCTGTACAATACATAAGAGCACACTGGCTCTTCAGCTGGGAAACAAAGTTAAGAATGTGTGGGCTTTGGCTTCAAAATTAACCATGCTTTAGTAATCTAGTATACTAAACTGTTTCTTATTAATGTATCATGCAAATACTCTCCAGTCCTCCCACAAGTCTGACACTTTCCCAACATATCAATAGCAAATGTTCTGTGAAATGCAACTTTTCTGATGTAGGCCACCCTGACTTTCAGTGTGATCTCAAGCCACCATCCAAATCTTCATGGCAGATGCAGAATGGGTTCTTTAGTAAGGGAAACAATATAGGGGGAAAAAAAGTTTTGTTGCTACTTTGATACATCAAATTAATTTTCTTCATCAGAGAGACTGCCTTTGTTTACTCTTTTTTTTCTTAATTATGGCTGAACAGCATCAGGTTTTTAGTGTTCTCAGAGTCAGAATGTAAAGTAATGTCAGGAGATGGTCGGTACCAGCCCTTCATAAGTGTAACTAGCTGATTTTACATACAATTTTGAAGTGCCTCAGCTTAACCCCAGCTGTTTTCTGTCTTAATGCAGAGGAGATGGAGAATATAACCAAGGAATTTTGTTACATGACAAATACGCTCTGCAGAGGCTGTGCCACCACTGTCCCATCTCCCAGAGCAGATTTTTATGTGACATTGCTGTTGCCAGTGCACCCGCCAGCTTCACATCCCTTCTCCAGGTGGCAGATGTGACAAGGAGAGCACAGGGCAATGTCTCATTAACCAACAAGAGCTATTTGTGTGCAGGCTGGCTGCAGCAGAAAGCAGGGGGACCTGCCCTGCTAGCCAAGAGCCTTGTGGTTTGCCCCAACAGCTGCCCCACCTCGGTTGCTAGCAGCACCAGCGTGACCCTTAACCTCACTGCTTCAAATCCACCAGCCTGCAGTCCAGGGCTCACCACAGGTTGTGGCCCACACAGGAGGCCATTCAAAATGAAGGGTATGAGAGTGGTATATAGCCACTGATATTTGGTTTTCATATGTTTGTGCTTTGCATCTTTTTATGCTACAATTAAAGCCACAGTGTGAGCTACTCTCCTCTGACTCAGCCACGGCATCTTTCAGGAGCTTTCTGTAGGCACTGCTGAAATAGAGAACCTTGAGAAATTATAAAGGAGGGTAAGATATTCTAAATTTTAGCTTTTTCTCTCCCTTCTGCTTTTAACATTCTCTGTTCAGAGGCACTATGGTTTTCCCCCATGAAATTCAGAGCTATCCCTTCACAAAGGCTACACTAACAGTACAGGAGACAAAAGCCATGTGAGCTGTGCAAAGGCAGATCTGGGGTGATGCAGTGGCTGAGCAGAGGAGTGAGCTCAGAAAAATAACAGTGCACGCATCAGGGGTGGAAGGCAAATTAAAGAGTTTTGGAAGCTTAGGTGGGGCTGGATGCTAACCAGACACTGGTACCCAGAGTACAGAAAAAACCAGACAGAAGTGCCATGATAGTGACATGGGTCAAGGAGAAAAAATTAGCAGCTCTGTTCCAACTGAACTGCACTTCAGAGGGCAGCTGACAGGCTCCAGTGGCCACTCATGGACCACATAAACATTTCACCACTTGCCTCCTTAGAAATGGACAGCAGATGCAACAAAAAACCTCAGCAAACAAAGTTAGAGTCTTTCTGCAATGCTCTTCACTTCCTAGTCCTATAGAATTCCTATACTTTTTTTTCTTTGTTCGCTCCTTTCTAGATCCCGGTCTTAGAGCTGGAAGATGATGAGGAATGATGTTTTGGCAAAACACAGGCCACTGCTCAATGAAGTTCTGTTTGTACTAGTAAGAGTTTCAGCTAAAACAAAAGCTAAGTGAAGCAGTCCAGAATTTGGCCCAGGGTCCCAAAGAAATGTCCTCAGCCATATTTCATTCTGCATCCATACTTAACTGACAGGTGCTATACCTGTGTCCTCTTACTTCAGCAAATGCAAACTTGCCACACTTGTAAAGGACAAAGAGCTTTGCACTCTTTGAGACACAACAGAAAAATGAAGGGGGAACTGGTTTTGCTAGACTTATTTGAATTATGACTTTTTTACCCCCAAAACTGAAAACAACTGGAAATACATAGGAAATTCAGGAGATTTAGGGGTTGTTTATACAGCAAATGAAAACAACTGACCCAAATGTCTCTATATTTTAAAGCTCCAAGGTAGGGGCATATTAAAAATAACCAGGTCCTCTAGTTTCTATTGCCTAAAGAAAACTTAAATCTAAAATAATTGTTTTTAAAAATTGATTTCCTTTAACATGTGTACAAGATTAAGTGGTTACAAATAGAAATGCTAGATATTCTGAAATATTTATGGCAAATATTTGAGTTGCTTATTCTGGCAGCTTCCATAAGAAGGGATCATTATGGCATCTACATTTTTTTCTCACAGAGAAACAGCAGGAAAAACAGCAAGGAAAAGAATAGGATAAAATGAATTCAGAGTAAATTGCAGCACATACCTCCGCTTCCGTTCCCTGGTAAAGAAAAGCCATTATATGCATACTGTAAGACTAATCTAAACTTCTTTTCCAAACAATGGACTCGAATGAGCAATTGAAATGAGTGCAATTCTTAACATTTTCTGCTTTCAATGAAGCAATATCTGGTTCATACATTTTTTCTCCCCCCGTCCCACCCCATTTAATAAGAATTTCTTTATCTTCAGGATTATAAAGCACGGCCACATGCCCTCTAGTGAGCTACACAACAACTGCATCTCGGTAGGTGGAGAGTGGTCACCTCGTTTTAGAGATGCTTCTTTACACTACGATGTGCTGTTTTCCTCACAAAAGTGAGGAAATATGTTTTATGCTTATGTTTTATGCTGTCTCGTGTTTTATGCTTAAGTCTTCTGCACCTTCTGAGAGTTCCTTTTTTGAGTCCAAGAAAGAAAATGTTCTGAATTAGGGAATAGAAATACTTAGTCCAGTGAGCAGCATTTAAAGCAAAGCTAGACTTGGAAACTACTAAAGCCCTGTTGCTTCAGCTAAGTATCAAAGGCTCAGCGTATCAAGAACATTTTCCTAAGTGTTTTCAGATTTCTTTGGAAAAAAAAAAAGATTTCTAACCTAATAAATAAATGCCCAGAAGCTGCAAGAAATGTACTAATATACACAGTACCATCATGGCTTGGCCATGCTCTCCCCTGTTTTGGAAAGAATCTCTCCCTCCTTACACACCGCTGAGTGAAGTGGATGGAGGCATATCTCTTCCAGCATGAGGACCTGGGAAAGGATCTTCTGTATCACATCCTTCTAGGAGGGCTCATCTGTCCCCTTTTAGGCAGCAGCCATTTGGAAATGGAGCCCTGCTGGTGTTGAGGAAATGGTGCTTGCAGCAAGCAGGTTTGTCCCATGCTAACCCTTGAACGGAGGATACTCCGTCACTTCTTCAGGGGGCTCTCAGATATGTGGAGGTATTTCACAGGTCACATGTGCCTCCTATGCCACAGACTGGCAGCTCCCCCTTAAAACCATGCTCTTGTTCTAGGTAGATAATTCAGCTTTTAGCCATCAGCTGCACCACTCATATGAGCAAAGTTTAACATGTGCTGGAAACTTTACAGGATTCGATTAAAACACAGGGTTAACGCAAAGTTTCCTGCAGTTTCTTTTTTGCTTATTTGTGACCCTGCAATTACCCACATGCTTAAAGAGTCTTACTCTGTCATAATCCATAATATTTGGCCTGATGCTAATAAAGCCTGATTCATGTAAAGAGAATAAGATTTGCTGTTGCAACTGCCAATGGTAATAATGAAGTTTCCTATTCCCATGATACAAATTAGAGATGCACGGAACATGGGATTCCTGTTTTATGATCATCATTCTCCATAATTAAGAAAAAATGCAGTACAGTTATACCAAAAGCATCAAGAAATAAAAAGATAGAGGGAAATTTCAAATTAATCCTATTTCTCTAGACATGCTCAAAAATTACATAATATATCATAAAAATGAACTTCTGATTTGCAGATTATATATGACATTTGGAATCCCAGTCTCATCTGAAAAGTATAAAATGCCTTTTTGAAATGTTAATTTAATTTTTCATGTGACAAATGAGGAACTGTTGTATCCAGTTACACAACACAAGTAACTGTCACTCCCTCCTTTGCCATTTTACCAGCTTCATACCAAAAAGCAGCATAGCAAATGCCCTCTCCAATTGTTAGACTTTGGCATATTTTCCAGCTGTTAACTTGTGACCCATTCATTTACCCCAAGTCCTCCTTCAGCTGTGTTAGGTTCAGCTGTGCACTTAGCAGGTGGCTTGAATGTATTTCAGCCTGACAGTATGGGCTCACCAACCCAAAGAGATGCATCAGTCCTAAAATCCCCTTTCCATAGGGAATATCTGCAGATTATAAATATGATTTTAATATGAGTCTATATCCTTTCTGTAAGAGTTTACTTAGAAGTTACTACTGCTGTCTGAAAATCTTGTCATCCTAACTGGAATAGGAGCTGGAATTTCTCCATATTGGGCAACAAGAAATGTTCTTCATATGAAGATGTTTATCTGGATGCAGCAAGGCAGTTATTCCAAGGGAAATTATGGCTGACAGCATAAAAAAGTCTGGTTAGTAATCCAAGTGACATCTTGGGATATGTAAAAGATTAAGTAACAATGTCTGGAATGGACTAGATCAAGACAAATCCAAGTTCAATGGGAACTTAAGCAACTAAAAGAGCACTAAATAATCTCAGGAATCCATCTAAAGATTCAAGATGAAAACAACCCCATTCCTTTGCTTATATTCCCTTGGTCTGGTTCACAGTTTTGTTGTTGATGGATGCCTATCTCTTTAGTCAATGTCTAGCCTGTCTCTTGAGCCAATACCTTATAGCAATAAGACACATTATTTATATGAATAAAATCTGCTAGCAACAAAGTCTGATCCTTACCAAATATGGTCTACTTTCTTTTTGTAGCCCACCATGGTTCATAACCAAAGGGATAAAAACCCACAAAGTTTTACTCTTCACATTAGAAGCCTTCAGAAGAGATGAGTGTTTATTTCCAAAGCTTTCACCCAGAAGCAGAGATCAGAATGAGTTCAGGGGAAAGTATAACTCCTCTTACACCTGATAGGAAAGAAAAGCTTCTCTCCTGTATTAAAAATGGTCTATTAAATTTTCCTATCTACCATATATCCCTACTAAACTACAAAATTCATGATCCTGAGGTAACCCAGGGACCTGGAAATCTGCTCAAGAGAGCCCTGACCTAGTGTTTTCACATGTAATTTTCACAAATACATTTTTATTTTTAATATCAGTTTTATTGTCTCACCTTCCTTACCTAAGCAAGAAGCAAGATTTTGGAATTTGATACTGGCTGCCTATTAAATTTCTGTGAAAATGTTATTTTCACACTTAAAATTTCACCTGAACCTGCAGACAGGCAACATAATATGGCAAAATAATTAATTTATAAACTGCTAAATAATACAGCCCAACAACTACCATTCATCCCTCCCCATCTGAAACCTTGTATCCCAGCCCTTCTCATTATTTCAATATTTAGTTATCTTCTAGAACCATCTCCCCACAGTTGTAAAACATTTATGGGGATGATAATTAAAACAACCTGAGCCTATTAAGCATAATCAATTTGGTAACTGAGATAACTCAGTCTCAACGTCTAAAATAAACCAGCCAGGCAGTTGTATTTGGAATCCCAGAAGAAGACATGAATTACAGCTCATCCTCTCCTCCCAAGAGGACTAAATTATGTTACTCCCTGTGTTCAAGTGTGTATATAATTTAACTGCTTGAAGGTAAAGAGAAGCTTGGGGGTCTTGTGGACATCACCTGGTCCATAAAAGAGATATTTTCTGAAAAATTGTGAGCAATGTTAGAACATTTCTTGCATCCACCAAGTGTTTCAGGAACTGTTGAGCTGATTAGAGGTGATGCTGGCACAGGCTTACATGGTGCCCTCTAGATAGGAGAGATCATAAGAGCAGATCCTGTACATTTCCTTGTTAAATCCCAATAGCATTCCTGCCTAAGTCTTATGGTGTAGGGCAGGAAAATCTCTAAAAACACCCTCCCAGGCAATAAAGGATAATAAAACCTGCTTCAAAAGAAGTTAAGCAGAGCTCTGAAGATGGAAGAAGAAAGCAGTCTGCATACACAGAACTTGCACTGTGTCATAAATCTCATGCATGTCTCTCATTTCTCTCATGAACTGCCACGCTCTTGCTCTAATGAAGTACAAGGCCAACCTATTGTACCCACCTTCACTAAAGCCAGCAAGAAAGCTCTGTGTGTGTGTCTCTGGGCAGCATCAAAACAGATTTCACATTATTGTTTTAAATGGCAAGAGAACTGCATGGAAAGATGTCTGTATTTTCTTAATAGCTGTAACCGCAGTACATAGCACATGTCAAAATTTTGAAAAGAGAACAGATTCCCAACGCTTTGTACAATGTATACGGTTTCCTTGCTTTGATGTCTTTGCTTCTTTATTGTATTAAATTATCTGGATTAAAAAAAAAGAAAAAAAAAAAAAAAAGAAGGTTGTCTTTTGTCTTGTTTCTGAACTGTCAAACATTATTTGAGCTAAGAGAACAGCCAGAGCCTCCGTAACAGTTTTGGGGAGGGGAGGAAGGAAGAAGGAAAATTATTAAGTATCCTGCCTATTTGCATAGTTCAGTATTTCAGCCATGAGAACTGCAGTGGGACAGCATTGTTCCAAGTTACTGTAGGTGACTTTTAAAACCCACATGAAAAGGGACCTACCCTATGACTCCCTAGGGAAGTCCTGCATCCCTTCACACCACCATTTTCTGCAGTTCTCCTACCTGTCCTACATTTCTCAGAGGGACAGGATGGAGGATGATGGCAAGTGTCTTTGGTCACTGCTTTGGGGATGCAGGTGATATTTCTTGCATGCTTTTTCTTCTAACAAACAAGCATGACAGAGAGAAAAGATCCATTTCTCTTTTTTTAATATCATGGGGAAGATGCCTGCCAACAGGAATTATATTGCTCTGCTGGTGGTTTTTCTTTACCTGAAGCATCCTTGAAATCAGTACCAGCTGTTGCAGAGAAGGATTTCTCTGCCCTAAACAGAGATTTATAACTTCAGGAGAAGGAATAAGTGAGGGGAGCACAGAAACCTCATAGAAAAAAGATTTTGCTGCTATGGTGGAGAGCTGTACATCAAAAAGACCTGTCTGCACAGAGGAGCTGTAAAAGAGTTCCTTCAAATCACTCAGCAACCATAGAACTGGATAAAAAGTGTGGCCCTTTGAAGTCAAAGGCAAAAGTCCAGGTGACTTTAGGCTGGCCACAGTTTCAGCTTTGAACTCAAATTTGAATGCAAATTTAACAAATCACCAGGCACAATATGATTCAGGTTCTTAAAAACAGTCAAGGCACTGGAGCAGAGGTCTCCCCGGTCCTTTGCTCCGGCTTATTCAATGGGAGTTTCCACATGCTCTGCTTGTTACACAGCTCAGTACAGGCACACATTTCTGCCTGTAACCCTGAAAGTAGAGTCAGCTTTCATTGAAATTAGTGTTTCTTTTTGTAAAAACAGTCCCCAAAGTTTACATTAACAGATCTGCAATCTGCCGGTCTGGCTTGAGATCTTCTAGGCCCTGGACACCCACAAATCTCTGTCTATAACATCAGAAATGTCCAAATCCTAGCAGATTGTGATAAATTCCCATTTTGAGGTCACAAGAGGGAGAATTAAGAGTTTAAATGGAAAAATGTTAGTGGAAGTGATGTGAACTTACTTGTCTGCAATTGATCATGTTCAATAAACGTTGATCACATATCTCTTGATTTAGACTCAATGGCTAATACAAGCAGGAAAAAATGCATGCTTCTCCACCCTCCATGTGCTGCTTCTGAGCCATAAACAAAGTGTGACAAAGAGAGGAAATGAAGAAGGTCAATATTTAGTCCTGAATTACAAGCAAAGCACAGGCTGCAGGCAAAAGAGTACAAATTTGCATTGCAGTGTAAATGAATTCCCAAAGGGCTCCATGCAGCAATGGCTGAGGTCCAGTCTGCTGCTCTCCTCAGTGCACACAAAGGATTCATTTGTTTTGCAGTTTCTTACATAAAATCACTGATATGTAAAATAAACAAAGCTAGAAGGATGATCCCAGACACATAACATCCAGAGAGCTCTAGTACTTCTCCCCTTCAATACCAGTATTTAGAAAATTCTCATTTTAGACAAAGAGTTCACACATGAAGACTCAAAGGAATGCAGACCAATTTCATGTATGCTCTGTATTGAAGTCCACAAGCACAGTAGCAAGGTTAGTAATGACCAACTCCAGGAAAATAGCTCAGGTGGCACGTGAGATAGGGTGAGTCTCAGAATGCTGGTGGGGCACAGCAGGAACAGGGAAATTGGCTTTGCCAGCTAAGCCACCATGCTATAGACCTATACACTGAAGGACCTATACCAGTCCCAGATTTTTGATTTTTAGCATCAGGGCCAATTAAGGCAACTCCTTCCTCATACTCCCTTCTTCCCATGCCATCTTTCAGCTGAGCTGGTTCTGTTTTCCATAGGACCATGAGAAAAACCAGGAAAAGAAAACAATTTTACACAAACAAAAATGTTTACAAAATTAATCTTACACAAATGAAAGCAGAAAAGGGACTATTTTAGGCCAGGGCTGGCCAATAATGTCACTTGCTCTGCCACATGACAGCAGCATCAGCAGCACTGGGGGCTAGCATGGGAGCAGAAGAAACTGCTGGAGAAGGCCAAGCAATGGGTGGTACAGGGAAGGCTGGCTGTGATCACAGGCTCTCAGCCACACTAATGCTTGTAACCATTGATAAATCAAATCCCAAGAATACCACTGAAAGCAGAGCTGGGAGTGCTGTGAAGATGTTTATCACTGCTAAGGAAAAACTCAAGATGAAAATTTGTAGCTCTAGCTTTGAGAGATGATGGTTCCTCACCCTGGCAGCAATTTTGAATTTTGAGTACACCTGATTACACGCTTTGCTATGTCAGCTGCCACCTATAGCTGGATGCACAGACCAAAAAAAAAGGCTTAAATGCATTTCTTAAGGTGTGTTAGACTGGTGTGCCAGAACTGACCATACCTGAGTGCTATAATTTGCCAACAGAAAGCACACTAAATTTTTTTTACTTAGCTGCTAAATTAAATTGCTTAACTAGACTTCTAATGGGGCCAAGAATTATATAACCTCTTTTAGTAAGAAGCGTACTTAAACAGAGGCTTGAAAAAATGGTGTAGGTTTCTTCTAATATTGTTTAAAATGTTTTTCCTTTTGAATGGCAAGAATTTAATTCTGACACCTCTGCAACCTCATATAAAAGAGTCTGGTTTTATGTTTATGGCTGACACTTGAGAGGTCTTGACTTTATTTGTTATTGGAATAAAGTTACCAATACATTAATTCACATGAGGAAGTCATGTAAATACTGCCTTGTAACTTCCCATGTAACTTCATCCTAACAGAGGCACTTAAGGTCTAGCAAGCATTTTATTTGCCATGAAAAACTGAAAAATAGTGTATGGCAGCTCACACAGAGTGTTTTAGTCTCCTGAAGATACATAAGACACAAAAACCCTAAAAACCTCTCAGCAAAAGCCAACAAAGTGAGCAGTTATCATAGAATCACAGAGTTGGACTCAAAATCATAGAGTCCAACACTGCACAGCACAGCCCCAAAAATCATAACATGTTTCTAAAAATTTTGACATTTCTTGTCCAAATGCTTTGTGAGCTCTGACAGGCCTGGTGCTCAACCAAATCGTGGTACATCATTGCAATGACACAAAGCTGAGTTCACAGCAGCAATGTTCAGCATTTAAAATCAGCTCTTTACAAAAGCAATTGCTGAATTGAATGTTTTTCTGCTGCTATACTTAGAAGATGGACACAACAGCCATGGGGAAATTCCAAGCTGCAAAATCACCCTTGGTGGTTTTGGCCTCAGCCACATCCTGCTCCAAGGTATAGGATGGAAGCTGAGTGCTGCTGTAGTGAGGGAAGCAGGAGACAGCTGGAGAACAAACCATCTTTTTTCACAGCAAGGAACAATACCAGCAGGGACACCACATGGCATGGTCCAGCCTGCATGTAGGTAAACTGGAGGAGTTTTAACACACAAACAGAAAAACAGGGCAGCAGCTGCCTCTGTAATTTCAAATATCAGAAAAGCAACTAAAAGTGAGTATTTGTCTCATGATTTGAGAAATTGCAACACTTGCAATACCAGCAATTTTGCCCAGAGCTTATGTAGGGATGTACGCAGCTGTGGGAGCTCATCCCTTGAGGAATCGGAGGTAAAATGCCTGAGCCATCATTTTAACCAAACAAAGCAACACATGACATGTTCCCTTCCTACAATCACTCCCCAAAACTCAGTAACCTGAAAGTACCACACTCTACCATTATAGGGAGGGAAACAAATAAGACTGGTTTTTGCTCTCTGAAACATCCTAGGTTTCACATGATGCCTCATGTTTAATACCTGAGACAAGGAAAACCATTACTGAACCATCATCATTTAAAGAAACCTCTCACTTACATCTCTCACTTGAAATGAGCCAGCAGTGTCCCTGTGGCCAGGAGGGCTGATGGTATCCTGGGCTGCATGAGAAAGAGTGTGGCCAGCAGGTCAAGGGAGGTGATCTTCTCCTTTACTCAGCCCAGGTGAGGCACATCTGGGGTGCTGTGTCCAGATCTGGGCTCCTGAGTACAAGAGAGGCAGGGAGATCCTGGAGCACATCCAGCAGAGAGCCACAAAGATATCTGGGGTCTGGAGCATCTCTCTTATGAGGAGAGACTATGGGATCTGCACCTTTTTGGGACCCAGATTTGGGGCCTGGAAAAAAGAAGACTGAGAGGGGATCTCATAAGGGGATCTGCTTATAAAGGGCAGGATTCAAAAGGATGGTGCCAGACTCTTTTCAGTGGTTCACATTGAAAGGACAAAGAGAGATGGCCATAAACTAAAATGCAAGGAATTTCACCTCAATGTGAGGAAAAACTCCTTAACATTGAGGATGGCAGAGCACTGGAACAGGCTGCCCAGGGAGGTTGTGGAGTCCCTCTCTGGAGACATTCAGAACTCAAGTGGTCATGTTCCTGTGTCACCTGCTCTAGGTGCCTTGGCAGGGGTTAAACTAGATGATATCCAGAGATCCCTTCGTAACAATTCTGTGATTATGTGAAATCTCTCTCTTTTTTTTTTTTTTTACAGAAGGCACACAGCCTATGTGGAAGTAAGACCTCTCTGTATGGAAAATGTTTATCCTGTCGCTGCTCAATCATTTCCACTGCCATTGTTCACACTCTGCTACCCTCTTAAATAAATAGCTCCATCACATATGGATAAAATGTATACATTCCTTTTTTAAAGGGAAGTCAGAACAGAGATCATAGGATAAAGAGTGCACACTGAAGTTTTTTCTAATTATTAAGACATTCCCAACTTTGCTTTGTCTTTCCTTACCTATTTGATTCTTCCTGCAGTTGTACTCTTTGAAACAGTGTTAATGTCCTGACTTGTGCTCCTTCTATTTCATCACATTTCTACTGCAAGACACACTTCTCTGCGATTGGTTAACTCTTATTTAGGGTTAGAGCTACCTTACCTCCAGCATGACGGAAAAATTGACATGAAACATGAATGTCAATGTGACAAACTTTCCTTCAGAAAGAAAAGACAGTCTTTAAACCATATAAATTAAAATCTAATGCTTAGGGCTGTGTACACATTTATCAATAACACACACAGGAGCTATACAGGAGCTCTGCCACAGGAAGAGGGAATCAAACCCTAGATTACATGGATTTCTCAGATTTGCATGGCAGATGTCATTGATAAAAAATTCAATATACACCTCAGGTACACCTCAGGTTTAGGTCTGCATAACATTTCAGACCTGCTTGTGAATATCATATTCTGAAATCAAGGTATTTCTATAAAGTTAGGACTCAACAGCTGAGTGTTTGTGGAGATGTTTTCAATTATAACATTGAGTCCAGCAGTTTAAAGCCAAGACTCCTAATTTACAACAGTACTTGTTAATTTACAACACTGAGCTTGTATAACGTTTAAGTAAACACTGCACTTCTGGATGACAGAAAGCTAAACAATGAAATAAAACTTCAGAAACATATCTACTCCTGCAGTTTTCAAAGAGCTTCCAGTTCTCCAAAAACAAACAGCTCCCAGCTGCCTGACATTTATACTCATGCATCCTGTACTGCCACATATGTAGAGGAAGGGAGCAGCAACCTACATGCTTTTCATTCAGAAAAATCCATCAAATCAAATTTTAAGGTAAATTCTGCTTTCATCCAGTGTATTTAATTTTGTTTTGTGAAGGGAGGGAAATGTCAAGGAGAAAATAAACACTAAGTATAAACACGAAATGTACTTTAATTTTACTACTGAAGAGCTAACTCAGCCCTCAATTCTTTGTTCGAATTAAGCTAAATCCTTGTCTTTCTCATAAGCATTCCAGCTGAAGACAGCCCCCTCACATTTCAACCTTCTGTAGCTGACACAAGTCAAATTGCCAGCTCTTCCTTCTAACCATCCATTGCCTCAACTCCTTTCCAACTAAAATTTTTTTTAAAGTTTCAGCTATCCAACATTTTCTTCTCTAAAATGCCACTCTCGTCTTCTGACTCTTGCCAACACCTCAATACTAGGGCTAATCAAGTAAGTAGAAGCTGCTCAGAATGTCAGTTTTCCAGAAAAAATATCTTCAATGTATTTTTCTAAAAGCCCAAAATAAGATGACAATGGAAACTGACTATTTGTCACTGAGTTATTGCAATTGTTGCAAGAGAACTACTCTTCATTTAAAACAAATATTGAACTGAAAACCTTATTTTTTACAAAAGCCTGCTGTTCAAAAAAATCTACAGATGATCTCCTTTAAGGTCCTATTCGGTTTTCCCCTCAAGTCTATAAAATCAGAGCTTTCAGAACTTTGGAGCTTTATCCTCAAATACAGTGGTTTGGAGAACATTTCAATATGGAAGCCCTCGAAGGGGTAAGAATGCAGAAAATGTGTTTCACAACAGTCTTCCATGGTACAGAGTATGAAGAAAGGACTCAGAGACTGGAAAAGCTGAGGCATGTTCAAAGAAGCTGAGAGCCTGAGGGCAGGTTTTGAAAAGCCTAAATAATGACTTGAATAGCACTGGTGAGCCACGGAATAGGACCAAGAGCATCAAAGGCCTCTTAGGGAGAAATGGGACAGGACAGTGGCTTCACAACTGTTTTGTGAATATGCACTGCTCAGGATCTATAATACCACAACTAATTAAAAAGGATTTAATACACATTATTCTCTGGGGTGGTGGGAGGGTGTGTCATGTTACCAACAACATTTTGTCCTTTGGGAATATTTTGCATATTTGCAAGCAGATATTTGAGTAACAGCCTAGGAAAATGCCCTCCAGACTCACTGCCAGGTCTCTGGAGCAATCTCCTTAGAAACATATACAGCCTCATCCAGAGAAAGGGCAAGATCAACAATTCCCTCTCAAATTAATGGGATTTTTGAGTGTTCAGCATCCCACAGCTGGCTTAGCCCTTTATGGAGCAGTAATTGCACACAGTTCTCTGACTTGGGTGGGGAGAGAAACTTGGGATTGGCAACCGGAATAGTACTCTGTCCAAATGCCCATTCAGCTACTGTCTGAAGACAGAAATCCTGACAGTAATTGCATGGTCATTTTTGAAGAGAAAATTCCCAAGGACCCCAGAGGGATTATGCCTTTGTTATCACAGGGTTCAGCCTCTGAATTATTACTGATTATCACTGATAAAAGCGCTCAAAAAATCACAAGGATACTCTCCAGCAAGTTTAAGTATCACAAGTATAGCTTTAAATTTAACATGATAAATTCAATTCCTACCAAAACAAATTAACAAACAAACAAACACCACAACCCAGAAACATGAAAGGTGGAATATTACCTCATCACAGTACTTGAACAGGAATGAAAAGCTAGCACTGAGACCTAAAAGCACTGCTATGAGACAGCAGTCTGAAGCAGAAGGCTTAAGCTCGAAAAAGGAAGGGTGCAATCCTACTAAATAGAAATGTTAGTATTTTACAGATATAGATTTATCAGACATGAATCCATGTCAAATGAACCAATCTTCTCTCCTGTAACAGGATACATGCCTAGTGGAGATGCACTAGATGCCATACAGTTTTAGCCGGGCAAGTCTTTTAATACTGTCTTCCTTGACATTTTCATAAGCCACCAGGGCAGACAGACTAGAGGAAGCACTGTATTCAAGAAGCTCTTGTTAGTGGCTCACTAACTGGAAATATGCACAAACATGATGTGTGTGTATGTGTGTGTGTGTGTGTGTGTGTGTGTGTGTGTGTGTATAGATGCAGCCAAGGAACCTGTCCTCAGTTTGGTATTTCCAGCATTTTTATTAATGGCTTGATTTATAACTTTATTAAGTTAATTAAATAAATGCTCTGAGTGGAAGAGGGCTACAAGGACAATGAAGACAACAAAATAAATGCTCTGAGTGGAAAAGGGCTACAAGAACAATGAAGACAACAACTAGTTTTCATAACAATGCTGATAATGTTGAGAAATACTCCTGTTAAAAAAAAAAACCAAAACCAACATCCATCCAGTGTTGTGACTAAAGAGTGGAAAAGGTACTTTTTTATTTAGCAGAAACGGGAAGCACATGAAAGAGCATACAGCTGATAAAGTCTACCGTCAGTCAGACACACAAAGCAAGGAGCTTAAAAAAAAATTGCCAGGAAAATATATCATCTTCTTAATTAGTGAGAACTTGTAACAACCCATGGGGCTTCAAGCAATACCAGAGCAACACAAACGTGAATGCATAAATGACAGCTAAAATTAAAGAAAGAAAGAGGCATGAAACAGATCTGTGTTGTCCTTCTTGCCTCCTTGTTTTCACACTTGTTATTATGTACTGTAAGCTCAGAAAGAAACTGCATCATCCAGTTCCTTTTATTTTGCCCAGGGGTGACCCAAGGTCACACAGAAGAGGGTGGTGTCAGTGAAGGGCTGGGAACAGCTGATATAATACTGTGTAGGGATGCCACTGGCAAAACAGAGAAGAGGCTCAGTATGAAAGTGTGGCACAGCAAATTCCACCACTCCTACCTCCCGCAGGGAACAGCGTTTCCATCAGCCCGGCCTTCTCACTTGCCCTCCCTTGGGCTCCAAACACACTGCTGGGATGCATATTCCACATTCCTCTGGCATATAAAAGAGATATTAATACATTCCTAGCATGGCATTCAGGGAAAATAGTATGCCCAAGAGAAGAAATTATACTCCCAACTCTATCAAAGTGAATTACAGTTCATCACTATCAGGAGATACAGGCAACACATAGGAAGAAACACCCACAGGTGATAAAGACAAAGTGTGGCTCATGAAAGTGGAATTGAGAATACCTTGTTTGAATGGCTGGTTTTAATTTACACCTCCTGGAAGCACCAATAAACCTTGGAGATATGCACCAGTGCTGAATCCTGGGGATGTCAATGAGGCTGTGAGAGTCTGTGACTTGCTCAGGCTGCATGCTCAGAGATAAAAGAACCCCTAAATGTCTGCTTGGATCCAGAACCTGTGGACCTTTAACTTCTACAGACTGACAGAAAAATGTCCTCTTGCATTAAATCAAGAGGAGCTTTGTATCACTCTGAGGGATAACTTGCTTATCAAGTATTGGACACAGGCCCAGCCGCTGCAAGGAGAACAGAGCAGTGCAAGGCTTTGCCATCACACTCCTCAGGGAAGCAAAGAATCTGCAGGATTGCTGTGTGACTCTTGAAACACCAAACTGAACTCCACAGCCCAGCAAAATAAAACATTTCAGGCAGATTACTTTTACAGTTGCCTTACATTAGCCTTTGCACAATAAATATCTCTTTGCTGTTTCGTAGTTACATGAGAAGGTTTGAGGTCACACAGAAATGCATGAAAACTGGTTTAAGGAAGATGATTCATCATCACAGGCTATGAAATAATGCTCTGATAAGGCCCCTTCCCAATCTGTTGTTATGCTGGAATTTTGCTATTGAACACAATGCAAATAGGATTTGGATTCAAAGGGTTTTCTATGACACCCAAGACTGCATCTGGCAGTGGTCAGGATTCTTCCTTTCCCGCCTCTCTAGTTTCTTTGGTAGTAACAGCTGAATCTCAGCGATTTTCCATCTTTATTTCCAGGTAACACAGTATGACAGAGGTTCCCACATCAAACACTTCAGGCATCTTTCCCTTCTCATTTAAAAGGGGTTTTTTCTAGACTGCAGTAACAGACTTCCCAACAGAATATAATCTGCCTCTTAAAAAACTCAGGGCAAAGAAAATTAAAACTGATGTAACTACAGTTTATCTTTCATGTTTCAATATTCCATTCAAAACTGATTGGAAAAGCCTGCTCATTAACAGCATTTGTTCTAAAAACAACAGCATTTGCAACTTACAAGCACTCGAGTTAAGGAACTAGAAAATTTTACAAGCAAGCTTTTGTCTTTGTGGATTCCTAAGTGGTTTACCATTATTAAAAAAAAAAAAAAGTCTACTGAGGATTTTTTAACTCTTTAAAGAAAACTAATAGTATTCAATGCAAATAAATATAATTTTCATCTCATCTATCAAAACACACAGCAGAGGACAGAGTAGGCATGCATGATATGACCCTAGTTTACTCATTTCCCTAATGCATCCCAGCCTGTGTGAGAAAAGCCTTCTGAGGCCCCACAACAAAAACTCTGTGTGATTTCTCACTCAGAAAACCCTAGCACAACAAAATGAGCCTTCCAATGTGACCCAAAGGACACCAACGAAAGTTCTTGGCAAAACGATAAAAGATTGAATTTCCCAAGCTATGGCCCTCTCAACAGCATAGATTAGATTTTTGATTAAACCAACTATGAGATCATCTCCAGCACAGAGCTAACAACTGCTATATTGTCATGCCAGGAGTATGTTGTTATTCACACTAGGGCAGGAAGACTTTCTACTTAACACTTAATTTATTTTTATTTAAACATTACATAGCTGTAACATAAAACAAGAAGAACCTGGTGCTGATGGGTGTGATGATCTCTGCACTCCTGCTCTCTACATCCAAAATGGCTTTTGGTCTTTTCAGGCATACCTAAAAAGCACAGTCACTCCACCAAAAGAATGAGGTGATTTCTGAAGCAACATATTCCCAAAGTATTCAAAACTAGTTGCAGATAAAACTTGCACTAAGTTAAAAAAAAATCCTCCATTTTTCATGCTGTTTGTTATCTTAATTAAAATAACCCTTGGGACAGATATTTTTAAATTAAATTGTCTTATTATCTTAACAAAGGGGTTTAAATAGCACATTTTAATTGAAGTTCTCTCTCTGCTAAGATACTGCCATAGGCGGTAGTGTAACAGTCCATAGAGAAATCATCAACCAAAGTCAGTTTTATAGATGCAAAGAAAAATATTCTCCACAATCAAAAGTATGGCTGAGGAGGAGAAAGCTAAACAAAACCTTGAAGTCCTAAACTGAATAGAAGATACAATGTGAATGAACCTGGACTAAACTTACTCTCCCACAGTCTTCCAGTGATGTGCACAGAGCAGCTAATCAGATGTGGTATGATCTAAGAAACATAATGATTGTTTATCCTTCTGTTAATTTCCAAGAAATAGTGCTACTCTTTCAGAAAATTAGGCAGAAATGATCCAAAGATATAATTTTACATTCAAACACCATAATTTCTTAACTTAGTAGCTGACATTTGATAAAAAAATTGACAAAAGGACTAGAGAATCTGTTTCATGCTAATGTGCTTTCATCCATTTTCATCTCAAATCTTAAAAAAATCCAGGGGTTGTTCAGCTCAAAATATGTTTCAAGTGAAGGCAGAGACATCTGTGAGAGGCAGGGTGATAAATGGTTTTTGAGCAGATAGTCTCAGAATTGCTGCACACTAACTCCATTGCAAACTTGTGCAAGGTGGCACAAGATTAGGAAATGGAATGGATTTAGCAAACAATGCACACTAGCAGACATCTGCACCCTTACTATGGATAAAGAGTCATGAATGATATTTGTCTCCCTCCTCAGTCTTTTTCTGTAAGCTTTCTATAATCATCAGCCACTTCTCTCCTGTGCAAGAAATGCAGCTTTGATTAAGAACAAACTAGAGGTGAGAACCTGAAAGAGGACCTAAATCACTGAACCTCTATTACCTCAGCTTCCATGAGATTTAGATTCAGAATCCCATAGCCATGACATCTTTCACTTTGAAGAAGAACACACCAACAATTAAGATTCTGTTCAGATGCACAAAGTCTCCTAAAGCTCTAAAAACCCACTTAACGATCCAATTATGGGCAGGAAATAAAAGATAAACTGCATTTTGTCCAACCAGAGCAGGAATGCAGCAGTATTGAAATAGCTTCCTGGATGTGATCAGGCACCATATCATGAGCAGTTAATGTCAGGTACCTGTACCCCAAAAAAGGTTTGATTGTCTAAGAGTGACTCACAGGACTTTGGAAACTTGAAATATACGCTGCCTCATCAGCATTTAATGCCATTTCCAAATAGCAAAGCAAAAGAGAGTCAAAGCTGACAGAGGAATTGAAAGGGCACTACTGATGATGTCAGCATTGCTAACTACAGTATCTAAATCAGTTTTATTTGATCCCTTTCCCATAAGTAATCTGGGCTGGCAGAGAAAAGCCCTGTGGTGTTTCAAGCTGTGAACTTCAAAGCTCTGTGCGGTAGCTACCAAAGAGAATAAAAACATAAACTTTGATCAGCAGCTTCAGCTCAGGATGACGAAGGTAGTCATCAGCAAGCATGGATCAGAGACTGACCCTTGTAGCTGCCTCCAGCCTTGCATGGAGAGCCCCTTCCCAGTGGCCAGACTGCCTGCAGAAGGCATCTTTCACAAATCTCCACCAGGACCAAAATTCAGTCTAATTCTTGTTCTAATGGTGCTTTTCCCTGCAGAGAACCTGGTCTCTGGGAAAGACACTAAGCATTTTACTTAATACCCTCCTGTGGAGTGACCCCTGAATTAATCACATTCAAATGTGAATTACCATTGCTAAAGCAAAAAGCAAGAGATGGAAGTCTTCAATCAAAGCCTCACAAATCAGTAAAAGAAATAAGCAAACAAAAAAGGTCAGTTGCAAATATTCCTCTTCCAAGTAGGAGCTGCAACTAATTTAAAGTATACATTCAAAAGAAATGTACCATCTTGTTTATTGAGACCAGCAATGCAAATAAATGGCTTCTGAGAGAGTGCTAGTCACAGATAGCCAATAATTCCCAGTTTTAATCTATCACAAACAGTGACATAAAATGTATCAGAATAGTTTGGTCTCCCTTTTTTCTAATTAAATTTTACTAAATGGATTAAGCATCTTAAAGAAAATATTGTGTTTGTTCATATTAGAAAACTCAAAGCATATCTAAGGATGCTCCTTGCATAAGATTCTATGGCTAATTACAGTTGATTTGTAAGTTGAAAAGTATTTATACCTTTTGAAAGTGTGTCCATTTTGCCCTCAGAAAGAGACTGTAAGACAAATATTTAATATGCCCTTCAGCCAGACCTCTAAATCAATGAATAGGAATTTCAAGCTGACCTTGAAAGCTCAGCCCTGTGGACACTTGTTCTGAAGGACAGCGGATGTCAGGAGAGCACCTGCGTGAAATTCCCACTTGATAATGCTCCCATGTTGGCTGCAGCTACTGCTTTGTAATTTTATTTTTTTAACCCAGCTGATGAGAGTAACTTGTTGCAGAGGCACCTAGCCTGAGCTGGGATTTTCACATTTCATACTATTAGCCTATAGGGAGAATAAGGAAGAAGAAATTCCCTTCTTTGTTGGTTTCATGCTGCAATAATATAACTATATCCCAATTTTTTAATCTGTGTTACTTCCAGTAACATTAACAAAATATATTCCAGGAACACTAGCCAAAAAGACACTGGTTATTGTTTGGGGTGGGTTTTCTTTGTTTGGTTGGATTTTTTTGGTTTTGTTTTGGGGTTTTTGGTTTTTTGTAGGTTTGGGGCCTTTTCGAGGCCTGAGGCTTATTTGCAAAGAAGCTGTACAATTTTGTATCTAACTTTGCATGGAAGATGTCTTCCAAAATACAGGGAAATTGAACAAGGGTTAAAATAATGGATTAAAACCTTCAAGAAAAATGAGTGCCCACAGGTTACTATAATTCAAATGTCAAATGTATTTCTTCTCAATAGAAATAGGTTTCTGTTACATCCCAAAGAAAATCATATAGTAATGTATTTTTCTAAAACAAATAATAAGCTAACCACCTCCATGGTTAAATCACTCTTTCTTGATTAGACATACAAGTCATCATAAATGACATTTTATTAATAAAAAGATTGCAAGAGCAATGATTTTGCTGAAACAATGCTATGATTTTTTTTGTACACTGTATACAAATAATTTTTCAACCAAGAAATAAAGGAAATGTGAAAGTCCAAAGTTCACCTGTTAACTCTACATCATAAATTAAAATTCTATGTCTGTGTTGCCACACTTGAGGCAGCAAAGCTACATAACTTCCAAGTGAATATGCTAAAAGTAATTCACGGTTACTACACTTGTATTTTTTTTTTTCCCTGTAAACACTTATTTGAACACTAAATTTACAATTTTACATCACTCAAAGAAAGCAACACCTCAATTTTATGAGGATATAATCCCTAATTTCCTCATTCTTCACTGATAGAATCATAGAATAACCTGTGCTGGAAGAGAACTACAAGGGTCATCGAGTCCAGCTCTGCTCCTGCACAGGACACCCCAAGAGTCACACCCTGTGCCTGAGAGCATTGTGCAAACACTTCCTGAGCTCTGTCAGCCTTGGTGCTGTGACCACGTCCCTGGGAAGCCTATTCCAGTGCCTTACAAACCTCTGGATGAAGAGCCTTTTCCTAACCTGAAATCAAATTCCCAATAATCTATGATGTTTTATTTTATTTTGTTAGGTTTTAGTTCTTTAAATAGGAATGGATTATACAGGCCTATACAGGAGTTTTGTTTGAGCTCTGGCACTTCCAGGACTGCGAGGCTTCCTTGCAGCTCTGGCATGTCCCTCGTTGGGTCTGGATTACAGAACAAGGTGAGCTGGAGGGGACCCACAAGGATCACTGAATTCAGCTCCTGGCCCTGCACAGCACATGGCTGAGAATCGCAGCCTGTGCCTGAGAGCATCGCCTGGAACTGCTCAGACTCTGTCAGGCTGTGCTGTGACCTCTTCCCTGGGGAGCTGTTCCAGTGCCCAAACACCTTCTGGGAGAAGAACTTGTTCTGACATCCAGCATAAACTGCCCCTGACACAACTTCAGGCCATTCCCTCGAGTCCTGCCGCCGGTCACCAGCGAGATTACCTTGATCGGGCCTGTCCAAGGAACCAGCACACCAGACACCTTCCCTGATTGTCCCCACACCCCTGGGGATCCTGACAACACCGGCGGCTCCCACTGGTTCCATTTGACAAGAATGAAGCTCTCCAACTTTGCTTTAGGGCAGAGGGAGGTCACGGCTGTGGGTCTCACACATCCCGGCCGATCCCGGCCAGGGCCGCCACAGCGCGCAGTGAGCAGCGCCACCTGCTGGCGGCCGCGGGAACGGCAGCGCTGCCTCCCAGCCCCGGGAGCACCGGGATCCCTTCAGAGGGAACGGCAGCTGCGGGGATGGATATCCAGCGGGAAGCCGGGCAAGCCTCCGCTTCTGGCCATCAGCTCGATCGATATCCTTCCAAAGACGCTCGCGATAACGTATTTCTTATTCCCGGCGAGAAACTCGAGTCAGTTCAGCAAGTTCCTAGAGCAAACCTGATGTGGACGGTTGGTCTGAACTCCAGGGGACAAATATTAAAGACAGAACAGGTGGACAGAGCTTCTGCATATGGGAGACTGGACGCAAGAAGCTCGATAATGCTGCAGTTTGTCCTAGATTAGTCTCCGACCAAAGACAAGTCATTTGCCTGATTCTGTATCACCAGTATAAAGCTATGTTGTTGACACAGATTTCGGCTGTAAAGGAATACTCACAGATTAGCATGTGCCTTTTCAATGAATTTCCAGCTAGCACTTAAAAGAGCTCTGTTTCTGTTTCAGCTCCCTGCCAGCAGAGCACCCAGCCTTGCGAGACATGGTGTGGTCTCAAACACTGATGCTGAACATGGGCGTCAAAAGGACTCAAGCCCTGCACAAAAGGGCCAACTCTCCTTGTTAGGAAGAAGCACAAGATTTGTGGGCACAACTGCTGTCATTCCCACCTATTTTTGTTCCCTGTTTCCGTATCTTCTCCTGCATCTCTGCTGCAACATTAGGGAGCTTTTCTCGTGCAGAGTCTAGACGGATAGTACATATTTGAATTCGCATGAGGAATTTGGAACGAGGTTTGTTTACCAGCCTGCAGTTCTATGTCCTTATCTGAACCAAGCTGCTCACGCTTCTTAGCATCAGGCATTGCTGCTCATCAGTAAGTTCTCCCTCCAGACAAGGCACATTGCTCTCAATTTAAAAGAGTTACCAAACACATTTGAAACAGAACAAAATTGGAACAGGCTAACAAAAGAAGTACAACAATTATTCAAGGTTTCACAATTTAGCTCATTTGCTTTCTTCAAAAGGAAGGTTAGAGAGGAATACGTTGATGTTCTTGCATGTCTATTTGAGCAGAAGAGGATAAGGGCTATTGGAACCAGATAAAACACAAGATTCAGCAGCTGAATCTGTAAAAATTCAGGTTAGAAATCAGAAGTGTATTTTTTTCTGAGTGAAGGTAAACCATTTAGCCAGCTAATACACAATCACTGACTGTCACTTGAAGCCTTCAATTCAGCATTGGATATTCTTCAAAAATACATTTTCTATGATCCCACACAGATCCTGAAGGACCATACAAAACACAGATTAATGATCTGCAAGCTGAACTGTGCAAAGAACCTGACTAGATAATTTTAACATTTTTGCCCTTCACAATTCAAAAATACTTTGTATTTTAATACTGAGCATGTGAACAATTCCTTTTCTCTTTACTAATTTTACTGACTTCAACAGGAGAACTGAATGGCTTGAATTTGAGCATGGGATTATGTGTTATACTGACACAAGACCACTGTTAGAATTATAGGAGGCAACAGATGTCATTCTCTAAGTTGATCATATAGCAGCTAAAAACATTATAGCTTTCTCAAGAAGAACAGGGAACGTTGCCCAGCTCTCAATGACTCTCAGGAAACCCTCTTTAGAGATGTGGATCTGCCTAACAGCTGAAAGTAAACCACTCTGTACAGGATCTGTTATAATCAGACATTTTAAATACTTTAAAAATAAAAGAAACTTGGAAAGTTAAATTATGTTTCCATTCATCTGACTTCATTCCAAGCCTGTAATGCCTATTACACATCAGCTGGATTATATCTGAGACTCATTTCAACTAGTTAGCAATGTTTAGAGGTCAATATAATTTTTGACCTGATGCATTAAAAGGGGGAGATTTATAAACAGTATTGACTAGCTCATACCTAAGACATCACATCAAAACTATGCCATGCTTTTTCTCAAATTCTTCCTCGCTTTCTTCAAGTCTTTTAAAGAGTACGTCATTTTATGCTACATAAGTCTCTCATTAAGGGCCTTAGAGCTCTTTATAAGTTTTCTGTCTTCTCTACAAATTTCACCCACAAGTAGGAACTAATCTGCCCCAGGCTGGAGTCCAAGTACCATGTTTTACACCCCACACCTTGCAGGGGAGTCCCACAGTTGCCACAGCCACACTCTCTGTGTGATATCAAAATCCAAATGTCTGCCATCTCGGAGCATTTGCTACTGTAAAACAACTAAACAGCAAAACTAAAAAAGTCCAAGCACATACTTAGAAGTCACTTCATCAGGAAAACACAGATTTCAAACCTGTATTTCTGTTATTTTAATACTTCTCTATGCAGCTTACCACACCTTTAAGGAGACATAGAAAAAGTGTAAATATGAGGGGGTGTGCACGTGCATGTATTTAAATACATAAAAGCCCCATGGCAAAAATCTCAGGAAGGCTGAGGAGGAAGGCCTTCTAGTCTTCCTTGTAAGAGAAGTGTGAAGAATAGATTCCAGTCAGAAAGAAATAGATTTGCAGAAAGATCCTGCCTAGTACTGCAGTTTCTGAGGTGGATTTCATACTGAAAGCAAGAATTCAAATTCTTTGCCCGACATATGTACACACATGTATGTAGCACACACACACCACATGTGCACTTCTTTTGCATTCACAGGGTGTTCTGCATGGATTTTCTGCTCTCCTTGCCTGAAAGCTGACCAGACACCTGGGAATATCTACACACTGACCTCAGCAATCTTTGCACAGGTCTCTCAAAAAGCGCTATGGGACAATCTAAATTCCAGAATTACATTGCTTTGAGTGGTTTCCAAGAAGGCAAACAAGAAATGGTTTTTTTTCTTTCCTTGATCACAGAGAATTCTGAACCTTTTGGGAAAGCCTTTGAACTTCCATTAAATGTGATCTGTTTAATGTTTGGATCTGTCGAAGGAGAGGCAGTCAGATAAACTGGGCCAATGTTGAAATGGACTTGCTTCCAACACCTCTACAGTGTAATCACATCTCCCTGAGCACCTCTGTAGATAATTATTGGATTAGACATTCAAAGAGGTGATTGACAAACAGAAATCAGGCAAATAAAGATAATCTACCATTTTTTCTACCCTTTTCATCCAAAGGGATTTAGACCTACAACAAAGGAGCTTTATGTGCTCCACTGCCTACCGTAAGGATTAAACTCTTCATGGCTGACATCTTTGGAGCTGGAAACTGTTGGTAAAACATTTCTCATCTGTGTCTCAGCCTAGAATAATGAGATATTTTTTCTGTATTCAAGTACTCTGAAATGAGTCACCTAAAGCAGCCTAACCTGCCATCTCCATTTGGTTACAATAGAGCATACATCAATTTTCAATCTTATCAGGAGTCACCAGTCCCTAAGTATTAGTGGCGCCTACTGAATTTTATCCAGGGACCTAATAAAAAACATCTGTTCTTGTACTTCACAGCAAATCAATAGATTAAATCAACCTTCTCTTTTCTCCTTTATTCTGTTCATTAAAGGCATAGGTTTTCTTTCATTTTTCTTCTATTTCTTTTAATAATTCACTTCTCCTTGCAAGTCAAATCCTACTATATTATAGAGATTTCTATGTCTCTTTCTGGGCTTACTTGGGGAGACATGTATCTCTGCTCTAGCAAAAGACAAGCAGTAGAGATTATTTTTGAGGGACATATTTACAAAGACCTTGGTTAAATTATACCTAGTATTTGGACCAAGGCCCAGCAATACTTCAAAATGGAACCCCAAATATTATTTACTGCCTTTTCTACCTTTTTCCAAGTCCAATTCATGCTGCAAAATGTGATGTGGTAACTAAAAAATCCACCTCTAACCTCATACATTTCACCAAATGTGCCAAAGCATCACAACTGTCAAGTAAGATGTGCTTTGTGAAGTCACCCACATGACAACACTTACTTAGCTCAGTTTTGAATCTAGTAATGAATTGTCAGTGTTTGCACACATCATCCCATCAGTTTGCATCATCCCACCAGTACTGTACATCAGGTTTGCACCAGAACATTCTAACATTCTAACAATGCAGCCCAATATCCTGCATGCTTATAAATGAAAAGCACTCTTCACCTAAATAGTAGGCAAAATGAGGCACTTCTGGACTAGGAGGGAGAGAGACATTAAGGCAGAAGTGATCAAAAAAACAGGGCTGAAAAATGTCATTCTGCTATAAATGTATAAATAAATAAATAAATGTATAAATACAGGAGTATTAATATTAGAAATTTTTACCAAGATAGCAGAACTGAGATTTTTTTTCCACTTGCGCTAATTTTAAAAATGTCTAAGTATTGTCAAAGTATTATACTTTTTTTTTTCCTGAATAAACATCTGCAGGTAAAAATCTTCAACATTGAAACTGGGGGAAAACCCCTAACATGCAGAGTTTTCTCCTTTTCTCTTATCTGTGGAGATTTCACATTTTTTATGCAGTCTAATATGAAGCCAAAATATGATGAAGTGTAAATGAACATACCTTACCTTTGCTCCAATAGGTAGATGTAAATAAAACACTGGAAGGCCAGGTTTGAGTTGCGTTGAAATCATGTCATATTCCTGATATGTATTGCAAAGGTGTTATGAGAAGTGCGTGAGAGTTTTATTTCTTTGTGTATGAGAAACTGATAAACAGAGCTGGTGCACAATAAAGCAATATATAGAATATATGAAATGCTTTAAATCACCCAGCAAGGATAAATCCCTGCCTGATCTAGATAACCAGGGTTCCACTGGAACACTCCATAGCACATTGTGCATGTAGTGCAACCTGGCAGCAGCTCCTGCATAAAACCTGAAACGTGGCAGGGAGGCAGAATTGCATCCAGGGCCTTCCAAAAATTGAAATCAAGCTTTTTGCCTCATGTCATGACTGAACTCAGTCACAGTAAATCAAAACTCCTTTTTTGGGTCTGTAACAAACACAAAATGTAGCAACCTCAGAACCACCTCCTTTAGGACTTTTCTGTCCATTTAGTGCAGCACGATGAGAACTTTGTCACTGGGACTATTGGCTGTCAGTGAGCTGCAGCTTGAGGGGACTTCTCCCCACAGTTTGAGGCAAGGATTAGGAAAATTTTCTCTGGGGAAAATTATTACTGGAAATTAATTTTAAATGGTGTCAAGGTAAAAAGAGATGGAGGTAAAGAAACACCTCTTAGGATAAGAAAGAAGAAGAAAAAGAAAGAAGCAGTGAGAGTAAAAAAATTAGACAAGTGGCAGCCCACAGCCAAGCAAAATTTAGTCTAGAATGGTGCAATGGCTGAACACCCCAGACTTGGGAAACCTTGTCAGTCAGGAAAAGAACTGATTTGACTGTCATTTGATGAATGACAGAACAGCCAAGTTGCTCAAAAAGTGAGATATTGTCACTTTCTCAGTTCCTATGAAGAAAGCAGTTGGGCTTTTTATGAGATTTCTCTTTGTTAGCTATTAAAAAACTATAGCTCACTTGCTACTGAATAAAAATCATAAGAGGTGTGGGGACCAAAAACCAACGGATACAGAACTCCATAAAATAATTAAACTTCAGACCTACCCAAATGCTGACATCAAGCGTGTAAAAGTCATTGATAGTTCTCTGTCTCATGGGAAACAGAGATTGATGAAACACAGCTGTGTTCACAGCAATTGATGGCATACATCATCATTTCCACAGCATTCACATTAAATTACTTAGCAGCTATAGTGCCAGCATAGATTATGGGATAACCCAGTTCTTTCTTTTAATCTCAGGCATCTGGAATTTCAGGGTCAGAGGAACCTTTCTTCCTTCCCCCTTATTTTTTTTTCAAGTCAGGATAGATAAAGTAGTAATACCAAAGGCATGAGAATACCAAGTCTCCTCTAAGCAATATTTATTCACATTGCATTCAAAAATAACTTTTAGAGTAATCCTAAATTTTAATATATATTAATATCCAACCACTGGAGCACAGGAAAAGGGAGAGAAGCTTAGACTAACAAGAAGTTCAAAAAACATCCTGTAAAAGTATTGGCAATGCAGCATCCTTCTATATGAACCACAGCTGTGCAACTTGCCCTATTTTCATTGCATTAGCAGAGCCAGGAGCCTCATACTCTCAGACAACCAGCTGAAGTGACAGAAGGTCCAAATGATCCCTTTTAACCAGAACTAGAAGGTACTTAAATGCAAGAATATTCTGGACCATATGAAGTTGATCCTGGAATCACAACTGAGATGCTTAAACACAGGAACTCTAAGCTCAAAGAGATTTGGCTGAAATCCAGCTGATGTGATTAAAACTGGGCAAGTGCTGTGCTTGCCAGTTCAAGGATTCAAAGGTAGCCTCTGTAGCTAAAGAGCTTTTACTTTGAAATCAGATGCCACAACTAATAAGCGCTATGATTCAACTACGTTAAAAAAAAAAAGTGAGTAAAAAGCTACTGAATGTTCATTTAAACAGGAGACCAGGGACAGACTAAGAAAAAGAAAATGCTGTGTTTGCAGGTTATTGTTCTCAAAAATTGAACTCACCATGGTATCTAATAGAATAATAATATGAGGAAGCATCAAGAAAGTAAAGAGAAAGTCTTCCAAAACTGGCAAGGGGTAGTTTAATCTAAACCACAGTGTAAAGTGTGAATAATAAAAATAAAAAACTTGGAATATTCCCTGGCCTATTCTCCATAAACTAGAAGCGGCCCCAGGAAACCATAAGAGTAAAACCATTTGACCATATTATTGGTTTTATGAAAATATGTTCCAGAAAATCCACAACTCAAATCTATACATATTTCCATGATATAGAGATCCCTTTATGTTCTGTAAAATTTGAGTTTCTCACCATTTTATTTTGCTAAACTTTGAAATGATTGTTACATTACAGGGTTTTTTCTTTCCCTGACGCAGGTTGTTGAGATTTTTTTGCTTGTTATCAGCTCCATTTCCAATAACATTTTTGAAAACTATTTAGGAAAGGTCATAAATTAAACTACTAGCTGGTTCAGTAATCAAGAAAGTAAATAATTCCACCTAAAGTGAATGAAAATTCAAGATCACTAAAGACTCTTATCACTCAAAGCACATTCTGGTTTGTTGTTTGGTCATCCTATTTGTGTAAAGGGAGTTCACATTTATGAGTTTCATCACAGTCTCAAGCTACAGCTCACTGTCCTGAGCCTAACAATTTAAAAATATTCCATATCAAATAAGTAAATACTCTGAAGTCTCATTCAGCATCATGTGTTTAAAGCCCTCAGTCATTTGAACAAAAAGAAATAAATAAAACCACCAGAATATATTGTATTTCTTGCAACTTTTTTTCAAGATGTTGTTGATGTCACCGAATGTCTGTGGCCTCACTGGTTGTGTTATCTTTATTTCCAGAAGAAAAAAAAGTAAAAAACTGCATAGCACAGCTACAATTTAACCTGAGATCTGACAACATCCTACTCAAATTTTCATTCTGAGCTGAGAAGTACATCAGTTAGGAAGCTGCAATAACTAATCCAGCACCAGCATATCTCAACAAAGAGCCCTTCCAGCCAAGGATGACTAGATACTTTGCACAGTTCACCACCTACTGCAGTCAGTCTGCTTGTAACAAGACAGAACCAGGTAACAAAATAAGAAGAGAGGAAAGAGGATGACTTCTGGGATGTCTCAGAGAGAAACAAATACAACTATTGAACACATGCCATTTCTTCCCCTTAGTCAACATCACACAGGAAAATACTGCAAAAGAGCACAACTACTGAGGGAGGAAACACAAGCAATTCCTTCAGGCCAGCTGAGATATTCTCCAAATGGGAAGGCAGGGCCTACCCGGAAAGTAGGCACTTTCTCTGAATGTTGGGGTTTTTTCCAGTCTTAATCATCTGAATAAAATCATATACTGCAACTCATCAATTCCAGGCAATGCCTTAGCCTGTTTCAATTGTCCCAGAGCACTCAGGAACCCAAATGGTCTAGAGGAGCCAGAACACATTCCATCAGCCCATGAGAACAAAATAAACTCATTGAACTATTGTATCTGTTTGCACACATACAAAAATGCAGCTCTGCACAGCTTTCCTCAGAGAGAGAGGAAGCAGCCTGGACCATTTTCCAGGCTGGGTGGTAAGTTTTTACACTCTCCACTTTAGCCAGGTTTCAATGTGTCACAAGGACAATTCTGTTTTCTGTCAAGGCCAGATGTCTTTTCTTTTTTCCTTTATTGTCAATATTTGGGGAAACATCTGTCTTTCCTAGGAACTTGTGCAAATTTTTTCCTACCTAAAATATTTGTCCTGTGTGAAAAGGCATTTTTCAAGTCCCTAAGTCCCTGTTCTAATCAGGGGTCCCAAAGTTTGGTTTGTGCAAGTGATAATGGAGCCTTATTGCACTGTAATAAAGCCATTCAGTAGTCATACAATGCCATAGCAGCCTTGTTTATGGCTGGTTTTAAGTGTGACTCTTCATTCTGTTGGTCAGATGCAATGGCAGAGCCGGGGGAAAAGTGATGTATAGCAGTAGGCTGTATTTTTACTTCTAATTAATTTCTGATCCTCTAGTGAGCTGAAGCAGAATGTGTATTTGCTGTTTTAGCTAGGCTGGGCTGGACTCTAACATTAGAGATATTGATTAAAAAGGGAAAATTATTTTCTGCATCCATTTTTTATGTGTTTCCATGTGCTGTTGGAAACAACAGGAAAAAATTAAGCATAATTGACTGACAGTTCACACCTATGAGTAATTTCTCTATGCCTTCAGCATCTCTATGCTAACAATTAATTTCAATTTCTCTATGCTATCAGCATCTTCAGTGCTGTTATTCAGAGGACTCACCACAACCAACTCAATCTATGTTTGACCACCGTGGCAGAAAACTCCTTTAAAGATCTTTGCAAAAGGTGCTAGAAAATTGCAAAGACCATTTCCCTTTCATCTCTTTTCACATCAAGAACAGTGCCTGTCCCTGCTCCACAGAATCAAGTACTTGCTGAAGAAGTTACTGTACTCTCAAACAGCCATAGCTCTAGCTTCATCTGCCTCCACTGTGCGCCTTCTGTGTCATGTGCCTACGTGCCTCGGATGAGCCCAGGAGTCATAACACCTCCTCACCTCCTGCTGGAACAAGTCCACAACTTGTTCAACCCCAGAACATAAAAAAGGGAAGCCCAAGCTGAGCACCACTGCTGTGAGTGAGCACCAGCAGCACTCTTGGTGTGTTCTCTCCTCACCTTGTATCTTGCATACCTTAAGCCACACCTTTGAGAAACAAGTATTCAGTGGTTCCATCTATTTTATGCTCCCTTCTTGAAAAGGAAGTATGGGAGCAGGTGACACTCTTTGAGAGTATTTTTGATAGGCAATTGTCTTCAGGAGCAGCTGACTTGGGTGGGCTGTCTCCAAGATGGGAAAATCCCCAAGACCAGCTCTGGAGAGGCCAGCAGTGCTTACACAGGGAGCAAGACAGCAGCAATGGATATTACAGAAACTGCACTGGAAAATTCCCCCTCCTCCCCTGAGCATCTGTTCTGCATGTGCTGAACAGATCTTCTTTGTCTCTTGTCCAGCAACATGTGAACGCACTCGAGTTCCCTCCAGGAATGAAGGGATACGAGAGAAGTCAGCATAAAGATTTGTGCTGGAAGGATAAAAGATAACAGCCTGTCAAACTGCAGACCTTTAAAGCTTAACACTTTCTTTCAAATTTGCTCTCACACTGCTATCTACTGCCAAAATATTACAAGTTTGTGACCCCAACTTACATTTACTGCTTCTTATCAAGACATTTCAGATGAAAACAGAGTAGAAAAAGTACAATGTATAAACAGAAAAATTTAATTGGTTAGTTTGTATCATAAAATATCATGAGATCTTCTCAGTTTTTATCAATTAGAGCTATGCAAGACAGCCTGTGGTCTCAGGCAAATATTTCCTTTGGTCACTTCTTTGCAGAAGTGATTTTATTACTTCCCACACATGCAAACCTTCCTCAGCCCCCCCCCCGCCCCCAAAGTTTTCATTCACAGTTTAACCCTGATATATTCAAAATGCCAAGACATCAGATCTTGTGTAGTTGAATGTTCCAGCCACCTAATCATGTAAACTTAATATAATTTCATGTAGAATCAAAGAGTAATCCAAGATCACTTAAAAAACCACGAACTAAAATGTTTGAGGTTTATTTAGCTCAGGGTGTCCCCACAGAAGTGCTGTGCAAATTTTCCCAAGTTTCCTGTAACAGAGTTGGCTTTAGTAAAGTACATTTAACTCAGAGCAAGACAACCATTGAAAAAAAAGAACTTCTACTGACACCTAAAACATATCAGCACAGTATTGTAACAAGACCATGTTGGTTTAAGATCCCAAGTCCTTAATAAGTCCTTAAATAAGATATTTGGTTGGTAGCATTTGTTTATATTGTCCTCCTGGAGTCAGCCTCATGCTTCAAATTTCCAGTGCAGACAAATTTACCCGTTTTCAGATTATAGCACATGTTAAAGCATTAGCATTTCAGACTTTGATTTGATTATTTCACACAGTTTCTGTGAGCAGTTTTAATCAGGGGAAGAAAAATGGCCTGAAAACTCTTTTTGTCACTCCCTGAAAAGAAAGGAGGCAAATGCACATCCTCAGGAATATGAACCATGTACTGAAGCGAAAATACTCAGCTACTTCACCAAAGAATTGGGAAAACTGAGATGTAAAAATGGTGGCACAAATTTTTAAAATTACTAGCTACTTGAATTAATGAAAATGCTTGAGTTAAACTCTATAGTACAGTTGTATTTAAATGTCTGTCCAGTCACTTCTCAGCTGCCAACTTAACTGAGACAGGTGATACATTTCAGAGCCTGAAAGGCATCTTGCTTCAGTGAAGTGGTATTTAATTAAGGTAGTGCAAATTATCAGTATGAGAAGCACTAAAGAAGGAACAGTCAAGACAAAGGGGGAATTTGTGCAGAAGACAACTTGGAGAGATGAGATGGCAAATCAAGGAAGGGCTGCTCCCTCCATGCCCTTATTTCTAGCTGCACCCTGCATTATTTGGCTTCACACACAGGATTTCCATGGGATGGTCCTGGCAAATAAGACACACTGGTGTTGCTGGGAATCATCCCTCTGCTTGCTCTGTCTGCACCTGGACCCTGCAGTTGCTGTATGGGAGACTAAAAGGTTGGCTGCTTCTCACACACAGTTTCTGGTGAAGGTGGGTGTAGGAGAGCAGTCCCGGTTCCTGCAGAACCACCTGTGGCCCTCCTGGTGCCCCCGCAGAGGAGTGTCCAGCATGTCTCTGGGATCATCTGCATCCTCCATCCCTCAACCTGCCTCTTTCCTCAGTGCAACTCTCTCCTCACAAAGGCCACCCAGGAGCTAACAGGAAAATCTATTAGCTGCTGCTCACCTGGTCTGGATTTTGAAAGGTGAACAAGAGGGTACATTTCCCTTTATGAATCCCCCATGCTCCCCAGCCCCACGGGCTGTTCCATTATTGCATTTCTTGTTGAGTATAGATCCACATTTTGATATTGTGCATGATGGAAACTCTCTTGGCTTTCTGGAATTCATTACAGCCTTGATCCACTTCAAGCATACTGGTAAGCATGAAACAATAGAAAGAGTCTTCCAACTGTCACCTTGGATTTGTCATCAAATGTGGAATATTATGGGAAAATTGTCAAGAGGTGAAATAGATACCTTCCAAACTGGCAAAATAAGCAAAGCATCACCTCATCGTGTTTAACTAACTCTCAGGTGTCTCCCTACTCCATTTTTACTGACTTGCAGCTAGCCACAGTGATCCTGTCAGAATCTTCATCAAGGGTCAAAACCATTCAACAGAAAAATCCAGGAATTTTGATATTATTAGAGTTGCAGATAATATATTTTATCACACTGTGATAAAGCATGGATCTTAGCAGTGTGTATGCCATCCACTTAGCCTGCAGTGCATCTTTCAGTACAGTGTGGATGGTTAAATGTAGCAAATTGTACCAGCTCACTGAAGTCTACCCAATGGAAGTTCTGAGGAACTTACAAGGGAAGTTCTGTTATACCACCTATGCAAAAATCTGCTTTATTTCTGCTGCAATATGATCAGGACTGCTCTCTGAATACTTGAAACACAGCCATTGGCTCATGGTCTGAAGTAAAATATAGGCATTGCTGTAATTTAAAATGTGCTAATTGGAATATATTTCTAAGTTTAATATGTGTTAGTTATGATATTAATCTGTGTTGTAATGCAGTGGAGCAAGCATTGGCAGAAACCCAGCATGGAATTTTTGACAACTCCTGAACAGCTAAAATCACCAAAACAACTTTAAGTGATCTGCATGGTCAGTTAGGTAAAATTTGTAACGCAGTAGCCATATAAAAAAGGTAAACAATTGATTCAGCAACTATTCCTCATGCAATCATTTTTGTTATTAAAAACAAAAGTATAGCTGCAAGCCTTCTTTTGTTGGCCATTTTTCTGTGGTATGGAAGCACTAAAATCAACAATCTCTGCCCCTCAGTAATAAAAGTATGGCCCTACGTATCCACATATCAATACTGTAACATTTGAAGGTTCTGAGTCTTGGCTAAAATGAGTCCATCTGTTGTGCTTCAAGTAAGATATTCCCATAAAATACAGATGCAATAAGAGATGTACACTTGCAGTCTCATGGCTTGGGGTTTAAGTAAAAAAGTTAAACCTTCTGCCTTGAAGAAAAAAAAATCTGAGACAAACCAACGAAGCACAAATGGCTTCATCTTTTGATGTTGCTGGATCAAGCATGCTTTGCTGGCATGTTCAGAATCAAAAGAAACATCCTGATAATGAGACATAGTGTTTTTGTGATCTTTTTTGATTTCCTGTATTAACATTAATGAAATAAAGAAGGCAACATCTGAAGTCTAAGGTCTTCATTCTTGCATAGCACGTAAAAAAAAATCCTTTGTGGTCAAAAGGAAACTTTAAAAAAGCAGAGATGTTTCTTGTACATCCCTCAGACAATAACCCTATAAACTTGTTTTGTGATATGCAAACCTATTTCTCATTAAGTTTACTGTTCTCTACTTGCTTTCCTCATCTGTTTACTAATGTTCCATTTATGGGAAAAGTCACATTAATGGTCAGGCCATTTGCATTGCTCAGGAAAAATTGTTTTGGGAAAAATAAAATCTAATTATCCACCTGTATCAGATGTGGTTTTCTTGTCCTGAGTATCAACAGTGAAAACTGTCTTCCCCTCAAGTAGAGTCAGAATATGACTTTGACAAGTCCCACTGCTCTGTATATCACCCCTGAACTAATTTCAGAGGAGTCATTATTTCTTGTTTCTGTTCATTCCTGCCATGATGAATATACAATTGTTCCAATTTTAAGAACAGAAACTAAACACAGCAATTTAAAAATTCCAACTAAATATTTTTAGAAATGCTGAAAGTTTTCAGTGCACTGAAGCTCTTAGACATGTGCATAACTTTAAAGACAGGATTTGATTGCATTGGTTTAAAACAGAACTATTCCCAAACTGGAACTTTAGGTATAGATAAGTTTCCTCTGATGTGAGTCAGAAAAACACCTTCTTTGACTTCAATTCAATAAGATACAGGAAATATGTGCTTAAGGGTGGTACCTTCTGAGTTGGCCAAAAAAGGCAGCCAGTCCTGGCACAGCAGCATTCCTCATTGTTTAATGAGTTCATCTATGCTGGAGAAAGAAATCACTGCTCTGTGTGCAGCTTTGAGAAAAAGGGTTCTGAGCACTACCATGGTCTGGAGGAAGTGTGTGAGCCTCCTGTTAACCGTCCAGGATGTCACAGAAAAAAATGGAGTCACAGGCAGTTTTCAGTCCTGAGCTCTCTTTGAACACACAAGTCAGCAATACCAGGCCCAAAGAACCTGTGATCTCTCCTATGCTGCCAGGAAATTAAACCCACCAGGGCAAAGTTACCCTCTCCAAGCACATTTCAACGAGTAGAACTATTCTGGGTCAGTATGATCCATTATAATGCCTACCAACAACATATTTGAGCCTATACTGGGGACCCTAAAATTGGATTTACCATCTTGTTTAACCACTCCTCATTTTTACTTCTTGGTCTCCAACACCTATCAGCTTTGAAGTCAGATATGATTCTGAGCAGAGTACAGACTTTGCAATACTCTAATTGGAAAAAGAAATCTTCTTGAATTTGTTTTATGATTATGTAAATTATCCCCACATGGGTTTGTATATCCTTATGAAGCATAGGACACGTGAGATATGAGAGCAGAGGCCAGTTACAACCACCTCACTAAACTTAAAAAACAAGTCAAAGGACTTCTAGGGAATTTTCAAATTTTTCATGTTATGCTCTCTAAGAAAAGTATTTTTCACTTAGGTATTAAATAGTTACAGTAGTGATAAATGTTAGATGAGCACTGACTGGACCAGAACATGTTGAAAAAGGAACATCTCTCTTCATACTTCCAGTTTAGTTACTTCATCCTTCCTATTAAAGTCTTATTATTGAGTATCTAATTTCTCAAAGCTCATGCCTGCATAAACATTTCAGCTTCTTATTAATATAGCTGAGCTTATTTCTTTTTATCTTAATATATTCAGTACCTCAGAAGGCGCCACAGCTGGAATGCAGCTCTTGGATGTGATCTTAAGTGCTTCAAAGGGAATGAGAGAGGTCAGCATGCCTGAAAGAAAAGATATCGCCACTGTCAAGGACCAAAGAGATTGTGACAAGATGGGAATACAAAAGTTAATATAGAAAACCAGGGACAGAACCATAGAGGTTCTAGTGGCAGAACAGTTAAAATTCTTTGCTTTTCAAAAAAAGAACCATGGAGCATAATCAAAAACCAGAAAAAGCCTTCCCAAGAGGCAAATGAAGTCTGATAACTCACTGCAAGGCTGGAGCAAAGAGATTCCTTACAGAAATACAAAGCAGCTTAGGTAAAATAAAAGCACTTTGTAAATCAATATTTTTTCTGAGAAATATCCCAGACTTTTTTTGTGAAGCCAAAACATCAGGTTTTGGCATATTTGAATAGCTAATTGGGCTGCTGGTGTGTGTGTATTCAGCCACTTTGGAAGTAGTGAAGCACCATAGGAAAATGCTTCTTGCAAAAGAAACGTAAGGCATCAGTCTTTTGAAAGTAATATTAGTAAAGCAGTGTAAATGAAATCAGCATTTGGTCTCAGTTGGCTCAGAGGAAACAAAATTCTAAACTTATTAAGGAAGTTCAAAGGAAATATGGAAAGGAAAAGTCTAATGAAAAGGAATGTTTATATGGAGTTTCAAGTAGTTTGCGTCCATATACAAATATTTGTTCAGGGATTACTGTTAATAAAAATTCTTCTTATGGAGTTCAGCCTTCATAACATTTTTCAATTTTCCTAAAGTTAGTCACATCCAGAAAAACAAGCATTCCAGATGTTTTTATGATGCAGACAGACATCTTACAGGTAAGATCACCTCATCCATTTCAGTTCTGTATGTTGTGAGTTGCATTGCTCTTCTCCCAGTCATTTCCCTACACACAAGTTGAGCACTTTCCAGGTAAATAGTAAAAAGCAATGAAGAAGATCTCAAATTTCAGACATTAATATTTTATATAGTCCAAATAACCACGTACTCACACATAAACTCACCATCCCAGCATGTGCAACAAAATTTCACATACCTCCATGAAAACATTGTGTAAAAAATGCTGAATTTGATAGGCAAGTGCGAGGACAGGCTGACAAAGATTGGTCAAGGACAGACAAGACAGAAGAATCATTTTGTCACTGAGTGAATCAAGGGAACATCAGTCATGAGGACTTAGCACATGCAGGAACCTGCAACTGGTACCAGCACTAATTCAACAATTGCAGCAATAGATTCCTTGGGTTAGAGACCTCAGTAGCAACATAAAAATCCATATATTCAAAAAATCTCTTTTACAACAGGTATTATTAGTTATCAAATACTATTTTTTTGGGGGGAGGTCCTTCTCCATTAGTGATGCATTGGTGCTAAAGCACTGCAACCCACAATCCAGATGCAGAACACATCCAAAATTTCCGTCAAGGCACTTTGCCTCATGACAAATCAATATTTGCTTCTCACATGATGACTCAAGAGCTACTAAATGGACACACTTGTTTAACCCTCTATCCTCTCTCCTCTGAGGGAGAGTAACTGAAGGCTGAGCAAATCACCAACACAGCCAGGTGGTGAATGAAGACTGCAAAGCCCATGACAGAAAATACAGAAATTACCAGCAGTGGTTACTCAGGCCTCAGTGCTGCTTGTAGAGGGTGGGAACTATTGGAACTGGCACACAACCATCAGAACAGAGGAAACCTGGAAACAGCTCCATAAGTAACCTTTTGTGAAGCCTTGCAGAGCCCCCTCCTGCAAGCAATTTCTATGAGCAGAACGTTCCAAGTGCTGCAAATTCCTGGGCCAGGTCCTCCTGAATGGTGTGACTGCTAAAATGAATCTGGTTTTTTCACCATAGCCCATTTAATGTCTTTTCTTCTTCGTCAGATCTGAACCTCAAGATAACTAGAAAATGCAAATATCACTTTTCATTTATGCAAGAGACAGAACCTTTCCTTCAACATATCTTCACTTATTTTTTTTAAAAAAACAGCTCTAAAGACTGAGGGTTAAAAACCAGTATTACTAAAAGTCACAAAATTTAGCATCGAAATTGCAAGGGTTCCTAATCCTTGTTTTCAACAAATTTGGACAAACTCATTTAGGTTTGATATTACAGTGTTTACAGGTTAGGTTTTACAGATTTTCACAAGTTCTTGAAAAATATTTCAGTTTTTGATTTTACTTCAGTTAATTGCAACCTTGAAGTCTATATTAATTTGGGAGGGCCACAGAGAGTAAAACCCCTCCAAGCCTCTAGTGCTCACACTGAGAATCAATGCATCTATGCTTTTTCCTGACTGACATCAGTCAGGAAAACATTACAATTACACATTACAATTACTGTCATAGTTTTGAAGGCAGTGTTTGTAAATAAACAGACTGCTGCAAACAAATTCACATTTTCTAGTTGCAAGCATCACAGACATTTCATGAAAAGAGGAGCAGAGTGCTTTCTAGCACAACAGTGGTGCAAAGGTTGAATAACAGATGGCCAAATTCCTCTACCAGTTCATTTAAAATAATATTTTTGCAGCATTTCAGCTTTGCTTGTTGACTTTACACTTGAGTATTGATCACAGTTGATTGCACTTAGTTCATAGTAGGTTGATCATATCCTGCACTCCGGCTGTCCCTCTGCAGTGCAACACACAGAACAATAATCCATTTGAATTGATGAGTCCTTTGTAAATGGAGCCAAACCACAAGATCAGAACACTGTGATTGCATAGAAGGGCAACGAGTGACATGGGTTATTTACTGATTGATACTTCCCTATAGTAATAACACAGCTTCTATTGGAAAACATCTGGAAACATTACAGTACAATAGTTCTTTTAAAATAATGAGGTCTATCAATCATTTGTATGACCAATGAATGTGAAAGATCTTCATGTTGTCCATAAAACAACCAGAACTGAAGCTGCTCACTCATGACTGGTGATTTTGCTTTGGCCAGGACAAACAGGTATCTGCAGAGCAGCTGCTGTAATCATAACAGAGAGTATCTTCTCCAAATGGATGCATGTGCCAAGACTAGGAAGTGCACAATGTGGAAAATAGCTCACCAAAGAAGAGAACAAAGCCACAACTACAAAGGTAAATAAGTCAAAGAGACTTAGCTCAGTAAGATTTACAGATCTTGAGCATGACTTCAACCCTAAATGCTAACAAAAATCAGTCATTGGTTGTTTAATTATTTCTTTTTTAGTTATGCCATAAGAAGAATACAGGTAAGCCATGGTATTATTAATTCTCTCTCTGCATAAACCAGGTAATAGTAATGTGTAAGAAGGAAATGTTGCCATATAAGATAAGTAAAGACAGACCTGGAATAATAGAAGTGGAATTCAACTTTTTAAGAACCTACTGCTCAGCAGAGGCAGTGAGATTTCAGTAAAACAAGCCCAAACGCTTGCACTATTCATTATAGTAATGCTTCATTCTGCAAAGAGAAGGCAACAGATCTATCAAGTCCTGCCAGCTGTTTCTACTCTCCACTGCTGCTGAACTGGTCAGCCTCACACCTCCTGCTAACATTGCAGTGCATTCTGGTGAGCCTGAGCAGTGCAAGAATGAGAAGCTAGAGAAAGGGAGGAGAGGAGGAAATGGTGCAGATAACAAGGGGGAGAAAATGACAGTGAGAAATTCTTACAGTTGCAGAAAGGGACAGAAAAATTAGAGTCTGATGTGGCTCTGCATTGCTTGGGGCAAATCAAATACACCTAGGTTTTCAGTTGGAGAATTTTCCAATGTCTGCCAAAAATATGGGATTCAATCTCAGATGTCACAAATTAGACCCCTTATCCAAACTACTCAGACCTGTGCAACATTAGAAACTTCTACTCATATGAAGGCATCAAATCAAAGGTCTGAATTTCCTTTGCATCTTCTACCAAGTGCAATTATTCCAAATTGCTAGGATTAAACATATGTAGAAAAGCAGTTACTTGGATCCAAAATATGGTCAGCTGCCTCTTTCCATAAATTTTTCCAGAAAAACTGAAATATGGGAAGTATTTCTCATTTACTACCCAAAATAGCATTTCAAGATATCCTTTTGCCTAGAACCTTGAGTTTAGCCAACTTTTAAGTTTGCTTCAGAGTCCTTTACTACTTCATTATTATTTCCTCTACTGTTCTGCCTCGACTTTTCTCATTAGCTTTCCTTTTCTTTGTCTGGGTGTGGAGAAAACAATTGATTGGCCAGAGTAATCAAAGCTACATGAGAAATGCACTGACTTCTATCAAGCTCCAATCCACCATTTCAGCAACATTTTTGTAACACTATATTGCTCACTATTCCAATAATTTAGTCTCTCCTATCAAAAAGTTTCGTGGAAGAAAATGATGGAGTTTGATAGAACAGTGCAAATTACAAATGCTGAGCAAAAATGTACAGAGCACAGAATACTGCCAGGCATACAGAAGACCAAGAGTAAACAATGTCTGATCATCAGTTTCTCTATTTTTTCACCCAGTTTGGGGGGAAAGAAAGATCTGCCATCAGCCATTTATATTAATAATATATAACATTATCAAAACAGCAGGAGTCTGCAAAAGGAGGGTCGGTAATGAATCTGTTTCTTAAGCAGGCAACTGCCTATACAAGTACATGCACTACAAACTAGTACTTTAAAAGTAGCTATTTATAAGCAGAGAGATTAATTAGGTTAAATTCTCACATACATTACGAGACAGTTTCCCAAGCCCAGACTGAGGAAAGGGGTGAAGGCTGAGTCTGAGGCCAGATGGAATATTGCCCTTTCAGATCAATGCAAAAAAAGTGTCTTTTGCCATATAAATAGACAGTGAAAAAGAAAGCAAGCCTAATTATACCAACCTTTCTAAGAAATATTTCCAAAAATACTCATTGGCCTTATCCGGAGTGGAAAGTTTCAGAGGGAGAACCAGAGGTGTTTTATTTTAGCTTGGCATAAGTAGGGAAATTATTAGCAAAGATTTCTAAGTGTGGCAAATGCAGCTGCTTCTCAAAGACATAGTTTAAGGGTTCTACATAAAGCCATAAACCCTCAGAGAGACTCATAAAGAGCTGGCATGGTTTCATTTGAATTTAAGACCTTTTTTTTCTATAGAGCCATTCTGATACTGTTGTAACAGAGCTCAAGACAACATCATTAAGATAATAGTGGGAATACAGTGATCAATTGCTCCCAAGTTTCACCATGTTCAAGGGTAGGCCCTCTAAGACTCCTGTTATGATTGCACCAATCCAAAGATTTCAACCAACCAGAGCAGAAAACTTCCCAAGGATTATAAACTCCCCAAGTTCTAGCAAATGCATTTTCTGTATATTATCTGTTCAGCAACAGGCAAAAACATTTCAGAAGAAGAAAAAAGTTTAATACCTCATTAAATCTTACCAGACTTATTTTGCAACTACAAGAAACATCCCTGATATTTATGAACATTAGGTAGGGACTGAGAGAGATAAAAAAGGTGGTGGGTCAGCCACAAAGAGCTCTTTGGACTAAAAGAAGTAACTTTTCCTTTTAGGGGAGTCCCACTGGCCAGCACAGAGATGGAAGAAAAGGCCAATACATAAGTAGAAATTTTCTCAATTTTCAGCAGGAAATTCTGCAAGTATAAACAAGGAGAAATGATAAATTGAAAACTCTGTTGCTGAAAATATTTTGGCCATTTGTGGTGCTGACACAACTGAAGATGCTCCAGGAAGTACAGCTCAGGTCTGTTCTGCAAATCCACAGGGCACCTTGCACCTAGGGTAACAGATTAGTATTTAATATTTGAGAGACTATTGATGAACATGGGACTTAACCAACATCATCCCACATGCATCAAAAATCCTAATTCCTCTCCTTTAAAATTTCCAGCACATATTTTAAGCTTCTTTTCCAGTGTGCACACACACACAGTGTTTATGGATTACTAGGAAAATTCCTATGTGGCAGTCAGCAACAGTGCTGCTTTCTGTCACATTTATAAATCCTTTGAAACCTTGCTTATTATACCTGCATTTTCCAAGACTGCAGGAACTATTTAATGCATTGCTAATATAAACTCAAAAATACAGTTCATCAAGAAAATAAAAACAGGCGTTCTGTACATTTCAGAGATTTATCCCAATCCAGCATTGATGCACAATGCAGTAGAACCATTCATCCTCATATTTCACAGAAAGATGAAAGATTGTGGTTTCCACAAAGTGAAGATGTCAACAAATGTCATCTCTGGCAAGCAGGAAGGAAATCATAGCACCTGGACATAAAGTGTTTTGCTGAAAATACCCTCTCTGATATAAAGTAAGGCAATTTTAGTTCAAATATGTCAAAGAGCACTAAAATTGTTGCCCAAAGGGTGTAAATGACCAATATTACTAAGCACATTCATCCAGTAAATATTAAAAGAACTTCAGACAAGATCACATGCAGAAACAAAGAGAGCCCTTACCTGTAGGAAACATCAAGATGAGGAATAAATATTTTATAGTTATATTTTCAGGTACATTTTAAGTATACCTCATTTTGCATCAGATCATTAGGCAAGGAGCTTGCTGTTTTAAAACCAGGTTCCCAACATTTTTCTTCAGGTAATTTTGAATATAAACAGTTCAAATCTTCCTGTGTGATAACATAAGAACAGAAGTATGCTTAGAGTATTATAACTCTGTCATTTCCCACTATTTGCAGTTCTTCCTTTGGTTTCAGCAAGCAATGGAACTGGCCTGAAGATATGGGGAGTCACTGGTTTTTCTCTCTTTAAGAAAGTCTAGAATTTCCTTACTCTACTAGAATACTATATAATGATTTAAAGAATCATCTGCATACTGCTTCTTTTTTTTTTTCTTAAAAGCAGAGAGAACAAAAGAAATTAACCATTAATAAAGGTAAAAGCATATATTACACTGAGTGTCCCTTTGATGTTAAGGATGAAGATTGACGAAGATTAGGCATATCAGCTGCTGAACTTCTCTACTCTGACCCCAATGCCCATGCTGAACTTCCTACTGCTAATTACAAGTCCGTGATTTTCCTCTCAAAATTATGTTTCTCCAGAAAGAGAAAAAGCAGCCTGGCTATATTTTATGCTAGCACTCAATCCCCAAGTCACTGGTTTTATTTTCAGACTATTGGTTAGAGAATTAACCTGCCCCTGTTTTTCTTCAGGACAGATAATAAGTAACTGTTCATACAATGGTGGTAATAATAACCAATTTCTCTGGCTCTGCCAAAATGAAATATGTCTGTAATTTCCTATTTTCTGAGTCCTCTTTTTCTCCTGTCTATCCAAAGCATCAGCATCAGCTTTCTTCACTGCTTTGTTTCACAGTTGAGACTCTGCCAAGATTCATCATTTCCTGCTTACACTGCAATCTAAACCAGACCTTTTAATCAGATTCTCTGTTATGAATATCTTTCCTTTTCACTTTTACCTAAGACTCATGAGCCCAGAGAATTAGAGAAGTGATGGTTTGTTTCCCTCTTCTCCTCTCATTTCCTTTCTTTTATCACATATTCAAACATGATTTAAAGGTGAATATAAACAAAAATACAGAGAGTGTATCTGAATTCATACCGTTTTTATACGAGTTGAGGGCACTGACTTAAGTCAGTTTCTTTCCAGAAATTTCTAGCAAGGATCAGTTGAAGCCATCAGTTCAATATAGAACCTATCAGCTACAGACCTCAAACCAAGAGATCAAGATTTCACATAAAAGGATTTTTAAAAGTAGGCTGGTATTTTTTAGGAAACATTTTTCCCAAATTCTTGGCTAGTAGGAAAAGAAATACGATTTCACCATCATTTCATTGATCCAAGAATTATCAAGTAAGATAGGAAAATAAATGTACCTATTAAAGGCTCCAAGCAGCAGATTTTCTTATAATATTAATTATTTTTCATGGAACAGAAGGAAATAAATTTTCTGTATTTCACACACATCAGTTTTAGTATAAGCAAAAAATTATATAACCATTGGGATAAATTTCTCCTATATAGGAGATTCTGTTATCCTCAGTAAAACATAATAATAGTTCTGCTGTGAGCTTATGTCTTGTATTACTGGTTAATAAATATACACTAAAATAATATTGTTAACACAACACATATCATAGTGGTGGATTCTTTAAAAAGCATAAACTGGTCTATCTGTCATTGGCCCAACAGGAATGGTAGATGGGATTTTCCATTGCTAGGATAGTAGTGCAGAAGTTTATAAACTGTCATGTAATTAACTGCAGACAAGATGGGGTTAACAGGAAAGAAGTCCTCTAACATTGTTCATCTTATAAAGTCACATGTGAGCAGCTCTGTCTCCTATTAACTTCCCCAAATTAGCAATAATTTCCAGGAGTCTTTCATTAATGATATTAGAGATTGAATGGCTTAGGAGATTGGCTGGAGCTCAGTGTACACAGCCCTTTCCATCCAGAAAAAGCCCACCTTGTCACTCAGAGCCATGCTTATGAGTGACATGACACTCAGAGTCAAGGTTAACTTCCTTGTGCATGGCAGGGATCCAAAGACCTAGATGAAATGGGATGAGAGGAAATCCATACTGCTTTGGACAATCAGACTCCATTCCATGTACAAGCCATCTGTTCTTACAGCTGCAGAGTCAGGAGCAGAGAGTTATTCCCAACCAACAAGCCGGACAACAATTTGAGATACATCTCAGACTGCTACACTGGTAAATCCTGAGCTCACACATTGCTGTTGCTGCCTTTATCCCATGTCATAAAGCAAAACTTTACAATTCCTTACATATTTTATTCTTTTTAATACAATTGCTGCTATTTATGTTCACTGTGGAAATGTTTCACACTTCTGTTTTTATTGCTTTAAGAATATGGTATCTCTATCCTTCACTTGCAAGTTTCACAGATTTTTTTTTTCAACTTTGCTACAGGAGGAACTCTACAGTCAGAAGATGAGTTTTGAAAGGAGCTGGAGCCTAAATAATTTCTTTGCTTCTCACAGCTCAAGTTTCCAGAGGAAGCTGGAAGAGGTGGTGGTTGCTGAATGCTGCAGAGAAAGACTCAAGGACACTCTCCCTGGCACCACAGTAATTTCTAAACACAAAATCCTTGTGTATCACAGACTCGGTTCTCTATTCTCAGTTTGTTGTCCAGCTCCCTAGAGAAAGAAAACAAGACAATAACTGTATGTTTAAAAGAACAATTTTTCTGAATAAGCAACAGAATTTGCATTGAAACATCTCATGGTTATTTTGCATTGAAACACCTCAAGGTTACATTCCAAATCTACTGAATGCTCTTTGAACTGCAGCCCTCTTGCTTGTAACAATTTTGGAAAAGCACAAAATACTAACTAAGAAACCTTGGGGTTTCTCCTCACCCCATTCATAAGAGATTATTAGCAGTTAGTACTTTAAACAGTTCACAACTTTATGGCATATTGTAGAAACATTCTGCATCTGACCCCATGATCAATGTACAGTAGGCAGTGTATTATCAGGGGCCTGGAAGGGACATGAGACCAAAAAGTGAGAGCTTGGTCTCTGGAAAGCTGATACTACTAGCAAATATCAATAAAATAGACAAACAATATGGATTTAAAGTTCTTCTTAAGGGTGCAAAGTCCCTTGATGTTTTAAAAACACCCAGACTCCTCAAGACTTGCTTAAAAGGGAGGAAAGAAATAATGTTTTTCTAAGAAGTCTGGCTTTCCCAGCTGTTTATATGAATTCACCTGTTTCTACTGTGCATTCACCCTTGTGTTCAGCACTTGTTGGTCATAAAAAATGGAAATGCACTACTTTGTAAGAAAGAAAAATGTGATAGGATGGGAGCAGTTAAGCTAAAAGTTCTTCTCTACATCAAGAAATTACTTTTGTAGGAAAAAGGAGATTTCAAATTATTATTGTCAAACTCAATTATTTTTCCAAGTTTCTTTAAAGAGACACGGTTTTTTAAGTGGTTAGAGTATTAAACAGTTCAGATTATAATAAACAATATATCCTGACACTAAAGAAATGTATCACATAGTAAAGAGAGCAAATTACATAAAAAGATGAATGGTTGTTTGAAAACTCTTCCTTTTCATATCAATGCCAAAATAAATGCCTGAAAGAAGCATTTTCATCTTCTGCAAAGTGCATGAGAAAACCATTCATGTACTTAAAACACATGTAAAAAGTACAGCATTCACAGAGTTCAGTACATTAATTAATTCCCACAATTCAATACATTAACATCAGCTGGCAAAAATTCTTTTCATGTTACAATCTGTATAAATACACAGGAGTCCCACAGATACTACTGCTTTATCAGGGAATGATTTAGTCCAGATTTATTTACTTGCTAAATACACCAGAGATTATACCAAAAAGATGGTTAAGTCATGCCATTGCATCTTTTTATCTTCATTAAGCATCCTCTCAGGTGCTATTCATCCACAAACCTTTACCAGGTTAATCTCATACTCTCCCAAAGCTATCTTATTTTGGTAATTTTGAGAAAAACAAATTACTCAGGCACAAGTTAATTATACAAGCAAATGCTTTTCACCTAATGAAAAGGTTTGGCCAATAGACATGGATTACTTTGACAGTAATAGTTTAATATGTCAAAGTAAAATATCTTGCAAGATCCATGGCACCTATAATAGATGTTATTGGCTTGCAGTTCCAAAACTGCTTTGTCTTCCCTAAAGAATTATCTAAAATTTATACTCTATTCATGGATGAAACAGCTTCTCTGGCTCAAGTAGACAACAGTTTAAAAAGAGTCTTTTCCATAATTCTAGACTTGTTGTCAACTAAGTATAGAGGTGGAAGATCTTAGTCATACTGTGTTGGTCCCTTGCTGTGTTTAAATGTGTTTGGATAAAGGTGATGAAGAACTGACAATGCTGCAACCTCTGTGACATTAGGCCGATCACCATGCTGCACACAGCTCACCAAACTCTGGTACTTATGAAATGATAAGTATTTCTGGGGCATAGATTCCCTCCTGAGATCTCACCTGAGGAAGGTCTTTGAGGCAACTTCAAAGTTTAGGCTAACGCTTTTCTGTAGCTCTATGCCTGAAGGAGAATCTGAGTTATTCTCCTCTGTTCCACTTACTTTTTTGGAGGACACTGCACACATAGACAGTCAGATATCCAAACAGATATACAAACTGGCTCCACACAAGATGAAAACACCATTTCTCTTAACTCACTATGTTTCAATATGTTTGAGAAAGTCCACCAATGATGTGAAACCATCCCAAATATTTAGAATAGTTTTCAGAACAAGAGAGTTCAGCTGACTTCAGCTCACTGTCTTTGACCTTGGTCAACAAAACCACCTCCCATCCTGTAAGCATGCCTAAATCTTCTCTCATTCTGCTGAAAGTATTTTTTGAATCTCCTCTAGTGCCTCTTACAACATCTGGCTTCTTTGTGCTGCCTTTATAAATTTTCCACTACTTCAAAACTCCTGCCTGCAGATAGGAAGCAAAAAAGCCTTGGCTTTCTTAGCCCATTGTCACAAGTTATTTCCATCTTAACAACTGACTTCTACAAGGTATTCTGCAGGGAATGCGGTTAAGCCCTGGTCAGCAGCATCAGAAACACAATCAAAAGAGATTTTTAAAAAATTGAAGTCTTATAACTCCATTAAGTCAAACAGAATGCACTAGATACACACAGATTCTGCAAAGTTATCAAAATCATAAATACCCATATGTGGGAAAGTTCAGCCCAAAAATGGTTGCACACCCTTGAGAAACACTGTTGATTTCCTTCCCAACATTTTTGAAAGCTTTATCCATGTGGGCATGAATTAACACCAATTCATAAATAATGAATAGTGAAAGGCAATTTAAATAAATTATTTGGAAACAACTTATATGCCCAAAGCTTTTGCTTGAAACGTTCTCTCAGCAATTTCACCAAAGAAAAAAATGCATAAAAATCCATGCCTTGCACTTAAATAGACTGCAAACTGGAAAAAAGGCAACATTTGCATATTTTTTACTACAAATGGACCACCCTTCTCCTGATGCAACTCTTGAAAGACTTAGAATAAAGTGAACTATCACGCATTTTCAGGTTCTTCCTTATGGAACAGGGAGCATTTTTCATATGCTTTAAGCAAAGGTAACTATGGAAGGATGAAAAACCAGACTGTCTGCATGGAGACAAATACACAAAGAATGTTTTTAAGGTAGACTGCACAACATTCATCCAAGTAGAAAGTGATATATGCCTGTAGACACACACCTGTGTTCATGCCAGTGTGACTCCCAGCTGGATATATGTACACCTCACTCAGCTTCAGCATCACATAGACCTATAGGAAACAGCCAAATCAGGCACATGTGCCTGCCTGGGACACTGGAATGTGGATGGAGATGAATCCTGAGGTATAGAATGTCCATTCAGCTCCTCAAGGATGCATTGGTAAGAAATATGAATTTCTAATGTAACGTATTACTGTTGTGTATTAAAAACATATTTCCAGCATTTACAATCTCTTGTAAATATAATGAGTCCACCATTTTTTAATAATATGAGTAATGTATTGACAATGCTGAATGACACATGTGCTTCCTATAGACAAAAATAAACCATAGCTGACAAACATTCTCAACTGGCTCCCTAATCCCTCTACAGCTGGCTCAGTAATGTTCGCAATTAGTGGAACAGAACTGGACCAAAAATAGCAGTATGTAGATAATTCTAAGGAGGTGTATAGATGTGATACCATGGAAAAAAAATGGACTAAGACATTTGCCTCTTTTTGCCAGCTATTGGGTACTCAATAATGTCAGTGTAATTGTCAAAAAGTATGACTACATACATGTATTCTTAATATCTTAATATGAAGCACTCTCTGGAGTGCTTCAGTAATGGCAGGGGATAAATTTTAGGAAAAAGAGACTCTGAAAGAAAAAGTTCTGTACTTTTCAAAAACTCCCCTAAAAATACAAAACTTCAGAAATGTGATATTCTTATTTTTGTTTTTATGGGAGAGAAAGACAGCCCCAGTGGGAAAAAAATGGGTGTTTCTTCTTTTTTTTTCCTGGACCAGTAAATCTATTTGAGGTAGAGGCAGCTTTTATAAAGACTAATGAAGGAGTGGAGATGGAGGTGTAAAACAAATTAAATGTGTTATAAGGGACCTAAGGCAGACAAAGACACTTTGAATTATAAAGACAATACAGCTCACCACCAGTTCTTTTGGTGCTGAGAGACTATTTGAAGAAGGAAAGACTGGGAATCATGTCATTGAAGTGGTAAATGGTCAACTACACTTCATAATCCACAGTATGAAGTAGGATTAAAAATAAATAAGAAGAGTGAGAGATGAGCACCAATTAAGATGCAGAATTTACACCTCAAGTTTTGCAAGATCCAAGTCTTGCTGTTTAGGTGCCAGTTGCAACTGGTTGCTTAAAAAATATAAAAACAGTAAGAATAATTTGCTAAATAATTCTTCTGAAAAAAGATTATTTTCTATGCATTATTTTATGTGCCAAGTTTTATACCACATTCTATATAGTGATATAAAGTGATATAAAGTGCTAGTTAAAAGGAAACAAGAAAAATAAAAAGCCAACCCTCCAAAAAACCAACAACCAAACAGAACAAACAATGAAAACCTCCAAAACCAACCAGATGAAGAAATACCAACAGGAATACAGGGGGAAAAGTGAAAAACTTTTTTTTTTTTAGGGGATATGAAAAAAAAGGAGAGTTGTTAGTCAGATGATTAAGTAAAAATAAAATTTAAAAAAGACAAATTGCTCAACTTTTCTCCTTTGTGAACATACCACTTTCTTTACTAACATTTAAATTTGAAACAGAAATCCAAGATTAACTGGATAATAATCTCATCCTACAGATAGCATTACTTTATGAAAATTCTGTACCAAAGAGTAAAATTCTGGCATGGGCTTTTTTTTTCCCTACTTCATTTTTTACTGAGCTGATGAACATTTAGAATCCCTGAAATCTGACTGCAAATGTTGGTCACATGCTCACCCACCCTGCTCTTGATGAACCTGCAATGTGCTCCTGCCCAGACAGAGGCTCACAACATGCTGGTAATTTTGGGTGGTCACAGATAGACACCCAAGCCTATATGAAAAAAAATGATGTATCATACACACCAGGACTGTCCAAATAAAATATCTTAAACTTTCCATTTTATATCTTAAGTGATCATACACTACTGTGTGCTACATTACTGTACCAATTACATTATGTCAATTCCATTTTTCACATTAACAGTGTTGACAGAAATGTATACTGCAGCCCTGAGGCTACAGAAATGTGCAAACTCCCAAATGGAGCTTTTATTTTATTCATATTGCTTTTTGATTAATTTGATGTTTGGTTCCTTTTTTTTCTCTCCAGAAAAAAAGTCCAGTATTTTTATTTGTGCTTGAAGTACAAATTCCCAGCCATTAAGGAATTAATATTCCTTACATGAGAAAACAATTAGCCCAGGGAGGAAGGTGATTACATAAAAGACATCACTGTTTTAAGCTTAAGTGTTTGATTGAAGGCATTTTGTATCTAGGAGCTATAATCTTCATACTTTAATGCTAGTTTTTTAAAATAATAAATGTTCTTTGAAAAGTCAGTAAGTACAGTGAATTGAGATTCTATTCTTTTCATTGCTGTCTTCTTTGTGCTGCACAAAGCCTAACAAGCAAGCTTCTATTGAAATCATTCAACTCTATAATCACTTTTGTTACCATGAAATTAAAAAAATGTTGAACTATGGATTTTTATTTATTTTTAATTTGAAAAACATTAGTGTAATTTTTCTCTTACTGCTGTATCCTTAGGTGTACAACAGTCTCTGAAATAAATGAAAGACTGTCAATAAGTATGTTGCAAGTTGGATGGGATCCCATACCAAGGTCTTCACCTTATTTTGATTTAGAGGAAACAATTGATTTGTGACTTTGGTTTTGTGTGTGGTTTTAGTGTCATAGTACATGAAGAACAAAATGCTACATTCAGTTTTATTGCAGTATATACTCAGCAGATGACTTTGAAATGGAGGATTGGACCCAAAATCCAGTAGATCTGTATCCCAACATTTACAGTCACCAGCATCTCATAGAGCAGGTTGGTCCAAAATCCTGAGTAGGTCTATATGGGATAAGTGTGTGCCCACGAGATGGGCAGGTAACAGGTAACAGCTCTGGACACCCACAGGTGGTATCTGCAGCATCTGCTCCTCTGTCTATGCCCTAAGACAGAATCTAAACTTAGGAAATGTTTACACTCTGATTTCTTTCTTTGTCTCTCGTGCATTGTCTCTTGTTTCTTTCTTTGTCTCAGATATTTGAACCAAAAGAAGAGAGGCCTTTCATTCACAAAACCTCAAGTCCACTCCTGCTGCAGATAGATTTAACAGATTTAAAATATTTCCTAGAGAAGAGGAATGCTTTCTGCCTACTATAAAATAGAAAAGAAGTTAGAGAAATTACCAAAAATATAGGGAAACCTTTCTTAAATCCACTCATTAGACTGGGGAGATTCAAACTTACACTTCCCATCACCCAGCAAAGTGTCAAAACACTTAAATTAGGAGTTAGTAGGGGAAAAAAAGTGCCATCTAGGCACCCTTTCAATCTGGACCTCAATTTAGTAAAGAACACATCCAGAAGGTTGACAGGCAAAAAGCAAAAACAATAACAGGGCATGCAGATGGCTGTGCTGTGTCCCGGTCAAGGTTCATGCTCCCAGGATCTTTCCATCCATTTACTCTTTCATAAAAAATTGCAAATAATCTCTGGAACATGGAACAGAACAAACAGAACTTTTGCAGTTACTAAAACCAGTTCAGAAAATTAATTTTTCATCTATATAAAACATTCCATTCCTTTTTTGACTCTCACTCAATTCTTGCTTTCCTTGACTTATTATGGTGGAGTTTCCAGTCTAACCACACATTCTGTTGCTATTTCTTTTCATCAGTTTTGAATTTGCTTCCTTGAATTGTCATGAATGTGCCCTTGTTGCACTACTCTCTCTGAAACCTTTTTTTACAGTTTTATGGCAGCTTTTCCCCTCTTGTCTAAGGAAGCAATTCTAGCCTTTCCATTTTAATTTCTTTTACTTGCATGAGTAATTTTTTCCACAAGATAACTAGCTCAAAGAATTATTCTAAATGATACAGCATCATATGTTTCTATGAAGGCCTTTAATATTTTCCATATGATACTTCACCCTTATACATTTTACCATATAACTTACATTTTAAAACACAGCTGCACACTAAACTGCCTAGAGTGAAATCTTGATGTCCCTAGACCAACTAACACAAGCTATTAATATATGTATTGAATGCAGCTATACCTTGTTATAACTCTCTGGGAAATAGTCAGTATTTGATCAGATTCATTAATTAATCCGTTCATGCCTATATTTCTTGCATGTTTTGTTTTTCTTCATCTCCTCAGAAATTGAATTTTACCACTCTATGGTACAACCACACTTTGCCTGTTGGTCTTTTTCAATTGAAAAAACATAGTGTCAGCTTGTTAAGCTGAATATACATCCATTAGGAAGTGCAAATGGAGAGGGAAGGACAGTCAATTAATCCTTCTTTATGTGTAGGCTGCAAATGCTTAATTAAAAGCAGAAATCTGCTCCAGAATACAGAAAAGAGAATAGCTGAATCCCAGAAGTAATGGAACTGTGTTCCTTGTACACTGGAAACACACAGAGTAGGAGGACTCAGGGGATGAAAGAATGGTTTGTGCCACTCTGGAGCTATTCAATCGTCAAAGAAATTCCTCAGGAGCCATTACAATTGTGTTTGCTGACCCTTTTCCACAGGGCAGCTAAACAAAGAATCAGGCTAATAAATTATGTAAAGCATATTCAGCTGAAATTGCATGTTCAAAGATATGGGGAAAACACAAACATTCCATGGAAAATGGTGAATGACATGAAATCCACTACAAAGAGGGAAGTCCCACTTGTTCCTCAGCTGCTATTAACCAACAAAAATCTTTGCAGAAGGGCATACTAGGAAGTATAACATATTTCTTGAGTTCAGAAAAGATGAAACAGAGGGAATTATTGCCAAGGTTGCCCTTCAGAGCCCTGGAGCACCATGCAGTAAATGCTTTGTACAAAAAGCAAAATGAAGCCTAACTTGCCCTCCCTGCTCATTCCTAAGTGGAGAACAACGAGAGTTCTGGGCTGAACTGGGAGATAACTGTGTGCATTATTGTTGGCGTTGTAAAAGTTTGAGGAAAGGCTTAGAAGAAAGTGAGGGATTTTTAATGTCTGATTTCAGATGGCACTTTTCACAAAATCCACCTTGCCAGGAGCCAGAGCTTTACAAGAGGAGCTACCAATTCTAGCTAGAGTAAAAACTGTATGAAGCCTTTAGGTATCACTCTTGTAACCATGCATACTGTTTTATCATGCTCTCAAAAACAGAAATAAATTTTTTGTTTGCAACTCATTTTTGCAACTATCCCATAGTCAATACAAGCCAGTGCCTCCAAATTCTGTATATTTAGAGTAACCATCATACATGAGAATTTTCTAAACTCTCTGTGAAGGATGAAGTGCCTGACATATCCCTGAGGTACCAGAAGAATTGTGAACATCTATGGGAAAGATGTGTAAAAGAAAATTATCCCATCAACTAGTGGAATTTACAGATCCATATATGCAATCAGCTTAGTAGAACAAAACCCTCAAGCAGCTACCCTTCAGAACACCACCCATGCTGCTATGGATTCAAGTCAGTGACACAGAATTAGATGAACAGTGAAAACTTTTAGAAGCACATCACTTTGGTAGATTGCTAAAGCCAGACTCTACTTGTGTTATTTTCCTTGTGACATGGTAAGTCATTGGACCTGCAGATAAGTGGAACACAAATTAATAAATCAATCTACTGAAAAATATCAATGTAAGAAAAAAAAAGGTGTAAAGTGCCCAAGATAAACTGAAGAGAATGCACTCAGTTAGATTAATGTCTAAAGAGGGTACAAGGCCACGTTCTATTTTACCTGAGCTACTCAATTACAATTTGGACTATTCTAAAACCATAAGCAGGCAAGACAAGAGGTTTAGTTACAAGCTATTCTGCTGGTACTTTGGTCCTGTGCTCCATTTTATTACTGTACCATAAATACTGAATTATCAGTAAAGTCTCCATTTTCTTCTCTTGTCTAGAGCTCACCCAGTCAGGCTTGTAATGCCCTGTGACTTCAGCTTCTTGTGTTATGACTTGTTTCTGCTACCCAACCCCAACAACTTTCTTGCTTATTTTCCCCTCTGTTGTTCCTCATTAATGGACACTAAGCAGGTCCTTTTTCAAGAAAATGTTACTGCTACAGGCCTGGAACTGACCAAAATGAAGCCATTTATTTCAGAACATAAATCTGAACAAATCATAAAAGTTAGCTTTACAAGAATTTTTTCCAATACATTTGACCAGATGTGGTCCTAAGCACAGAAGCCAAATATCAGCTCTAGCACTCAGGAATACATAAGAGATTTTGGTTTTCAGACCCATCTCTAATAAATTATTTGTTGCACGCATTTCCCTCAAACTTGCATCAAACCCAGGAAGGATCTCCAAAAGCAAAGTAAAATCCCAAAAGCAATGCACAACATAAGCAATCCCCAGTTCAGTTGCTGAACAATTACTGTTGCAATAACCAAAGAGAGGAACACAGATTTGAGAACAATAATATTCAGCTCTCAAGAGATAAAGACAAAGAAAACATCACTAAGTGTGTTCAACTCATTCTCTTCACTCAGGGAAGCAACCACATTTGTCCTTGGCTTTTCATTACTCATATCCTCTGATGTGTACACATCCAAGCAGAATTTTTTCTGAAGACAGTATGCCATTTATTAATGGAAAAGCAGAGACTTCTTAGTAAGTGAGGTTGCACTGCTTCCTGAATCTTCCTGAACTGTCATCTTTGCAGATACCATATTCTTTGAAAAAAAGGAAACAGAGTAGAAACAACAGTTTCAAGGACAATGAAAACCTTCGGACTTAAGCTGTTGGATTGCCTTGATTTTGCTAAACAATTTGATAAATCATTAGTAGTTTTAATTTTTTTCAGTGTGACTGGTAATCAGGTAGATTGAACAGTGAAATGGACCTATAGCTGTTCATCAGGGACCACACATCTTAAGAGAGAGCTAAGGTGTATCCCTTGTGTAAGCTGCTTGTTATAGAACTATAAAGGCATTTGAGGAATACAGGTGATGCTAAGAGAATGGTTGTGAAGAAACTGGAATGTTGCCATTTCCACACATTTGGGGTGGTATTCAAAGAAACTGGAACATCAGTTAATCCAAAAGAACCAAATAAATAATTAGAGGTGGTTGTGGATCTTCAATAATTTAGGTTATTTGATGCAGGGATTCTTAAAGAAAGAAAATTATGTACAGATTACTTTTGTCATTGAAAATTATGTCAATCTTCTGTACTGCAGATTATAATAGTTTCTTGAAAAATACAAATAGAATCTCCTTGTTTTATGAAATTATGTATTTTTTTTTAAACAAAGGATAAATTATTTAATCAAACTGCAGAAGACAATAATCTGGTAAGAATTTATTAGAATATGCTCTGTGTCAGTTATTAGGGCATGGTATATCCAGAAGTTCCAGGCTGGCGGCTTTGCATTTCATAAATGGGCTACATTTTCAAAAGGATTTTTTCTCACCCTAAGCAGGTTGTTTCAAATAACTAGGCCTTACAACAGGAAGCAGAATGGATGTGTCAGTCCCTAATCACACTCTTGTGCCCTGCAGAAGGATGGTTGGGAAATGTTTTCTTGGTAATACTTTCCATTCAACCTGCCACTGTTAATTGAAGGACACTCTATTTCATTATGTCTCTCTTCCTGGCAGCCTGCACAGTAATTGCACACAGTAGCTAGAGACAAGTGGAATAAAAATTCTGGAATTGTGAATAGGAAAGATGAACAATTTGTAAATTAATCTCTTCTTCTCATAGTAACGAACAACTGAAGTATTTATAAAAAAAAAAAAAAAAACAAGCAGTTTTATACCAGTTCTGTTTCTCTGCATACTGAATAATGTCAACCTATTATGAAAGGTTTTGTACTATTCAAATAGTAAATGAGCTCCAGCTCCTTCCTGGAGTTCATTATTGTATAAACTTGACTTTTAAGGGGGTCCAAAGGAAAATAAAAGGATTTTTGAGGAAGAGATGCCAAATTCATCTGGAGATTAGTGTGCTTTATTCCCCTGTTCCTATTGTACATGACATTGAAGAAGAAACTCCTAGATCAATCCCAAAATGTGGTTTGTTAGTGAGGTTGGACTGCTTACAGCATGTAGCATGAGAGTCATAACTGAGAGAGGAAAAACACAACCCACAGAATGTGGACACAGAAACTGTTTTTTCCTTACTATAAAAGTCAATCTTATTATTGCCATGACAGCTGCTATTTTTTCTTTTGTTTTTCTGAACCAAATCTTCAGAAAGATCATACTAATGTTTAACTGCAGGTAACATTTTTTTTAATGGAAAAAGGGTTCTTGTTAAAATGCAGGAACATTTTCTCACTTCAACATCTAGATAATTAATACATGTGAGGTGCAGAGTTCTTCAGAAAAGCCATGTCTGAGAGTCAAAACAAAAGTTCTCTTTAGAGACTACATAAGAGCGTTATTAATAGTGTACAGCAGGAGCTATGCTCACCTTTCCCAATAACATTAAAGGAGATATTAAAGGAGTGTTCCTGGCTCAAGCACTGAGGCTAATGTTCTGAAAATTAACACAGCTAATTAACTGTGGCATAAATAAGGCACTTGTAGCTTTTGAACATGTACAATTAGTAAACTCTCAGGAATTTGGTTTGCAACGTTGTTATATGTATAAATTACTGCATATTTACTGTGAGAACAATGGCAAGCAACACTGAACAACTGGACCAATCAGCCCAATCTGGAACTCCTAAAAATGTACAAATTAGGTACTAATTCAACTGTTGTTGTTATTTATTTTAATTGGTAATTTTCTAAATATTATTTAAATAAAGGAAAACCTCTATAACAGAATTTAACCAGGAGAAACTACTCCACAGCATAATATATATCTCATCACTAGGACTTCTTTTTCCCCTAAAACTAGGATTCTTTTTTTTTTTCCCCAAAAAAAGTTTTGGCTAGAATTTTTCAGTTCCACTTTCCCCAGTTATAGTTCCCTTTTATCCAAGGCTGAGTTCTTCTCCCTCCCTGGAATTGACATGTAACAAATCCAAATCAGGTTCCAGATGATTCATATGGGAAAGTGGGTGCAAGAAACAGATGGATTCATAGTTCTAATGTGCAGCAATGTGGATTGAGATTGTGAAACTAACATGAACTTTGTGCCAACAAGAAGATAGAGGAATATTCACATTAAAACTAAGGAATAGCCATTTTGATCTTTAAGACAAAAGAGCAAACTGAGGAGTGTGCCCTGCTGGTGCCATGTGTGCTCTCCTAACAGCTGTCCATTTAGACTCAGATCCAGTTCACTTGTGAAAAGCTGCTGTTTCACCCAGTTCCCAATAAAACCACAACACATCCTTTACATGATGGGAGGCACAAGAAACATTCCCATATCCCAGTTAATTTCCTTGAACACGGGGATTTCTACTTCCCACATCTAAATTGATCACAAAATGTTAAGATTACCACAGAGAAAACTGCACTTCATGTATTTTTTTGCAGTAATAAATTTGCCAGCATGGTACAAGACTGTTTTGCAAGTGGGCAGAGTTTAACCCCAGGGTGATGGGCCACATTGCACTGGTAGCCTAAGACAGAGCCAGTGCCTGCAGAACATGACATTTCAACATGAAATACAGTGCTGATGATTCTTATTTGCTTTCCCAGGCTGAAGACTACATTAAAAGTAGTAACCAGAGATAAGAGGACTGTACTTAGCAATATACAATATAATATATATTTTAAAGCAAATTATTTTAGGTACTTTACATCTAATATGGCTCTCTCTGAGCACCAATCTCAGACATTCAGCACTGTGTCAAGGGTTATTTATGCTAAAGCAGAAATCCATAAAGATAAGTCAACTTAAAGTACTTTATAAATTTTTTGAATGGCAGGATCCTGAATTCAATCTATTAATACACTACAGATGCAGCCTCAAAGAGATTAAATGTCATTTACATCTCACCTGGAATAAATTTTAAACATTGTTAGAGTGTGTTAATTCAGTACTTCAGCCAATTAAAGCAGGAACAACTGTGCAACAAGAGGAGGAGGAGTCATTTCAACAGATACAAGACATGATCTTCATCTGCCATGAAGCAGTAAAAAACTTTCTGCATTTCCAAACTTAGGACCACCAACAGGATAAACACATGGCATGCAAGTTAGGAATTTAGAGAGCAACTAATATATTAAATACATTCCCATACAGGAACTAACCAGATACACAAATAGAACAGGGGAAATTTTGAAGATCAGACCACAAACAATACTCTTATTTACCAAGAACAAAAAAGACACTTCAGAAGACAATACACTAATAAATAAATAAACACAACCATGGGGATTCTCTGACTTATGACATCTGGTTGTTGCTCTTGAGAGATAAGATGCAGTTCTGTAAATCCATCACAATACTCAAATGCAACCACAGGCAGGACTAGAGGGATTCAGAACATGACCCAGTGCTGAAAAATAGCCTTGTAAATCTACAGAATGCTTTTATCACCTTTTCCCATATTGGCATCATGTACAGGACTGTAGTGTTATGCACAGATCTAAAACTCTTTTTAGTGTCACTCAGAGGTCCTTCTCTCACTGGCTCTAAGGTATTTTACCGATTCTGTCTTGAAGAGCTGTGCAGAAAACAACCTCAAAATCAACTTGTTGATTTCAACCTTTCTGAAATCAACCTTTTCTACTATTGGAGTAATGCACAAACCAATATTACGGCATCAAAAAACCTGAACACCACCCCGATTTTACAACCCAGCAACTTCCCTCTTCTCCTCAAGACCCCCTCAATGTTTGATGGCATATTCAATTACAAGATCAGACAAGACCCATGAAGGATTCATAAAATGATCGTTACACGTCTTACATAGCAGTATGAAGCCATTCAGTAAAAGCAGATGTATCAACAACATAAATGCAGCTGTTTGAAAAAATAACACACATTTTTCTCATTTCTGACCTGTAAGCTTTACCTGCCAAAAGACAAGAGTTGGTAAAGCATCGAAGGAGCTAAAGGACACTGCTGATCAAGAGAGTGGTAAAATAAAAGAACAGTAGAAGCTTTCAAGTCATGAGCATGAGCAAGACTTCAAGTGGGAAAACCAGAGATTTTCAATAGACTTTTCTCAAAACTAAGATAAAGCTGTGATTAGCAAAGCATCGAAGATACACATTAAAGACCCCTTAATATGATTTTTCTGCATTAATAAGATCCAGGCCAACCTCAGCAAAATTTTTTTTTTTGTTAATGCAACTTTGATTCAAAGCAATTGGAAAAAACACTGTGGTTTCTAGAGCTATTTAGTCTAACCAAATGTGGGCAGATCCTGCTGATAATAGAATGATTTAAGTGAAATGGATTTCTATAATCAGAAATAAACTAGGGTAGAGAGCTCTAGACCAGTCTGAATGAAAGAAAACTTTAAAAACTTCAATTATTTGTTGCAGCATCGTTAAATATTAATGCATCCTCTTTATACTCCTTCCAGTCAATCACTTTTAAAATGTCAAAAGATGGGGTGAGAAAGGAAATAAAGTGTAATGTCTAGCTAACTTCCCCTTTGTGTCATATCCAAACACTGAAAAGGCCCAAATAACTTACACAGATGCAAGAGGACAAAACCTGAACCTCAGAAATGAATAGCAAAATCCAGGTTTAGGCCAGACTTCGGCCCCTCTTTGTGCTGTCCTACTGGAGCAGGTCTTAAGGACAGCTGCTTAGCTCAGTTCAGTGGCACAAGGAGAAACAGCCACCTTTCCACCACCCCACAGGAATCCCAGGGGAATCAAACAAAAGCAACACTGGAAACCAACAGACCTCACCCAGCACACGGGGGAAGCCTCTCCTCCTCACAGCTGAACTTCCCACACTGTACAGCACTGCTGCAGCTGGAAGTCCTGAAAGAAGATGGGAAACACCCCTCCCCAGCTGAACCCCATCCAGCCTGACTGCAAGGACACCTGGCTGCTGTCTTGTGAACATTTTAGAGATTCTTTCTGTGCTAAGACTTGGGTATTTTCCCCTCTTCCCCCACCTCCCTAACCCAAGACTACTCATTCTAGGAGCTCCCAAGAGAGGGAGAAGATTGAGCAGGAGGGTTTAAGGAGGTCAGTGCAGGATGGTACTCTCTTAGAATTATCTGGTAGGAGGTATCACACCACTCCTACACTTCAGGAAGCCTGACAGTTTCTTGGTGATGTTTGTAAAATGATCAGCCTTCTTCAGCTTGCTGGTTACATCACATTTGCAGGAGACAGCATCTTCAAAGCATTCCTTACCCTGTGAGCTATTTGGCAAAAGGAGAATGATGACAACCCTTCTTCCGCTGGCTAGTTTGAGAAACCTCTGTTTCCTTTGCTCTTTGGATGTTCTGAACAAAATAATAATGAAAAAAAGAGTACATTTTAATTGTTCCAATGCTCTTTTCTTTCACCTGCAATATCTGGGCAAAATCTAAAGTCAATTAAGACATTTATAAGGCATTTTCAAATATATATGTTTTGTCATCTATAGTATCCTCTAAATACAAATATTGCACAGATTCGCCTATACTTTCCTCATTTTCATGTTTGGGACTGTGTGCTCCAGCAATGTTCCCAATAACAGCCAGTGCTCCTGAAATCCTTCTACTTGTGGAGCATCCAGCTTGTCCTTCCACAGTCAAGTCACAGGAAGAAGGCACCTGTGACATGAACTTTTTACTTCCCCAGCCATCTCTTGCTTTCAGGAAATTCTCTGTATGTACCTCTGAGGGGTATGTGTAGATAGCAACCCAATTCAGAGGGTATTCTTTTTGTTTAACCAAGAAAAATTATTCTATTCCAGCCTTCCATTTGTCTCTGGCCACTGGGACAAGCTGCAGCTTTATTCCATGAGGCATTCAGAAGTTGCCTGCAACAATAGTCAGGGATGCCCCTGGAATGGAGACTGAAGTGGAACATAAGAGAATTTTTATTGCACTTTGCCTCCATCTGCCGCCTTCAGCAGCATTGTCCTCACATAAACCACTGCCTACCTCATCGTTTGCTGCCTCATAAAATCAGAGGGGGAAACGTCTCCATGATGGAGGTCTCTGACTGTAGAAGCATCTCCAGGACTCAACTGATGGATTCAAATAAAGGAAAAGATTATTAAAAAGGTTTGCAGAAATACAAATAAATGCAAAAAGAAAGAAAGCAATGAAAACTAGAGATGTCAGAAAGAGGTCCATTTTTCCTCCCTGTGCAGTAATAATGATTAGACTAGACCATTGAAACTTCACCTAGAGTGGAGAAACTCCTCTCTTTTGCCACTAAAGTTTCTTGTACCAGCTTACATATTCAGTTTTCCATGGCCATTTACAACCAATAAACATCCCCTTAACCTGAAGGATCTTCTGACATAAAAATTACATTTGTTGAGTCTCCACAAACACTGAAAGTGTCTGCCTTCTGGATCACACCGAAATTGAAAATTCCTTTGGTTTAAAATACTGTAATAGTAAAACGGCACATTCTTCCTCAATTGTCATTTCTGCAAAATGACAATAAACACACAAATGCTTGAGCAATACTCTCATACTGAGCAGTGAAGACAAGCTAGGTTCTTATATAGATGCAACTGCTCACTGAGAAAGGAGTCATTGTCTTCTTTCTATGTTTCCAATGTCATTTATCATCCTTAATGGCTTCCTTAAAACCATTTTTGTGCAGACATGACCATTAATAATAAGCATTCTCCTAGCACACCTTACAACACTGCAAAATTATTTAGCTACAGATCACTATTATTAACATCAGACACCACATAAGTGCATAAAATTTGAGCTGAGCTGAGCTTTCTTTGGGCTTTCCATCTTCTCAATGACATTATGCCTGAACCAGACAAAGAAGCATTTTATATTTGCTCCTCTTCTATTTTGAGGATAAAAAATAAGTAGCATTTACATAATGTGCTGTCTCATAATAGACGTTTAACAGTATATTTTGCAGGATACTTTATTCTTTTATAAATTGAAGTTGCAGACAGTTGTACATACTTTTTCCTGAAATCTTTGTTGTGTTGATTATAATGAAAAATACTTCCTTTGGGGATTTTGACTTTTTCCTGTTAATTTAATCCAAATTGTTCAAGCCATTTATTTAACACTCTTTGCAAATAACTTTGCAAATGTAAAGCTTTCTCAGCTAGACATGCCAGTGTTTTTCCAATATAGAGACTCCATCTTACACTCAAATCCATGTAACATATAGACAACTTAATCATTTTTGTCTCATTCCTTCAATGTCCAAAGTTCACATCTCGTACATGATGACAGCTGTATTATTCTATTTCTCCACAATCTGTACACATCTCCATAAATACTAACATTCATTCATATAAGATGTAGCAATGCAAATATACACACCTCAATTTGTACCCAGTTTACCATATTCATAAGTCAGAATTGACACAGTCACCATAATCCTAAAATCTAGTAAATGCTTTGAACAAGATAAATTTAGTTCCTGGCCTATCTTCCTGTTGTGGTTTAAGCCTAGTTGGAAATTAAGCACCACGCAGCCACTCACTCAGCCTCACTCTCTTCCCCCCACCTCAGTGAAGTGGGAAGAAGAATCAAAGTAAAACTTGTAAGTTGAGATTAATGGAATAATTGACAATAAAGTAAAATACAGTAATAATGATAAATTATAGTAACATTGGTAATGAAATGGGAAAAACCAGTGATGCACAGTGCAATTGCTCACCAGCCACTGAGCAATGCCAGGCCCGCTTCCCAGACCCAGGCTGGCCTCCCTTGCAGGTAACTCCCCCAGCTGATGCTGCCCTTGACGTGGTGTGGAACATCCCACTGCTCAGTTTGGGTCACCTCTCCCAGCTCTGCTCCCTCCCAGCTTCTTCTGTGTACCTCCTCACTGACAGAGCATGAGCCAAGGAAAAATGTCCTTGACTCAGGATAAACACAGCTCAGCAAAAACCCAAAACATCGGTGTTATCAACACCATTCTCATTCCAAATCCTAAACATGTACTGAACAGCTGCTGAAAGGAAATTAACTCTACCCTAGTTGAAACCAGGACACTGCCACAAGTCTTCAGATCAGCTTTTCATTCTTGTAACCACATCATCATTTTCCAAAGTGTTTTTTCTCTTCTGCTCTAAAGGAGATCCTAACAAGCATCAGTGAAAACTGAGTATTGTTAAATACCTCCCTTTTATGATATGACTATCCCTAAAACTATCCTGTAATTTGTGAACTGCTCCATCATACATGTTTTTAACAGTATCTAGCCCTGAACAATATTGGACTAGAAACAAGAAATTTCCTGGTTTCTGGACAGCAGGAAAAGGAAGGTATACCCTTAACACTTCTCCCTGGAAAGCACAGGTATAAATCACTCCTTGACACAGAAAAGGAAGGAAACTCCTTGCTATTCTAGACATAAGAATGATTATGAAATAGATCCAATCACTAGAGGTTAACTGTAAAACCATAGGGGTAAAAAACCAACAGCATGATTTTCAAATGGACAGCATGAGATAGATGAGGTATTAAAACAAAATCCATAGCTAAACAATTCTTAAGAGGTTTTGTTGCTTGGAAGGCAGGTGGGTTTTTACAGAATACAAGACACCAATTATGGAATATGGATATTTTTGACAGTGAAACTGGAACAGACCCAATTAGAAATAGTTAGCTGGGGTTTTTTTAATATAAAAATCCAGAAGTATTGACATGCACTTCAAAAGGAGTGCAATTTGGAAGGAAATTGTCTTTTTGTAATTGTCGGAATCTCAAGCCCAAAACCTTTAACATGGAAAATCTTAAGGAAATTTACTGGTAATTTTGACCTTAGAATTAGAAATCCTGTTCCCATCTGAAACACACAGGTTCAAGGTCTTCAAGTTCCAAATAATACTGTAATGAAGATAATACTTGAAATGCTTCTAGTAATGAATAAGATTACCAATTATTTCACCTAACTGCCTTAAAAATTCTATTAAAAGATGAAAAGTACTGTCTCTGAGGCAACAAAGATTGCAGGAGGTGAGACAGGACATTCACTGAGAGGCATTAGACCAAGTTCTGTGTCTTCCTTGTAAATCTGATGCTTCTCAAAACCCAGACTTCTCCAGAAACCTCTATCTCACTTTCTGAATCTCTAAGCTCCCATCCCTGGGGAACACCACTCAGCCTTCTTCCCACAATCTTCAAGGAGTTTGTAACTTCACTGTCCTAAGTTACATAAATATATGTATTTGGCTATATATTCCATAGCATAAGGGGTTTTTTTCCATCTTCATCAAAAGCACCAGATGTGGAATACTGCCAGAGACAAGACACTAGGCCAGGTAACCTGATTCCCTGAGGGGAACAGGGAATTTTCTTACTTACATCTCTAGTCTCACTTTCTGTTTCAGAAAAAAAGTGCTGGGTGCTGCTCTTCCCAAAGCCCTCAGTGTTAAGCTGTCTGATTATAATATTGCACCTAGATGAAAGCACTCCAGAGAAGCAGAAGGAAAATCATAGTCAGAGAATGTTATGCAGGCCAGTCATGCACAGAAGATGTAGAGCCTGTCAAAGAACTCACACCTCCAAAAACTGCGACTGCCTTTAATGGGAGGAATTTCTAAACTTCTTCCTGAGTAAGTTAAAGACAATTTCCTTGCTGAGAGAGAATTGAGAGGAGACTGAATGTGCACGATGCCTCTAAATCACTTTCAGAAAAAAATATTGGCTAGGAACTCCATTAGGAAGGGCTCTTTTCTGAGATGAGAGAATTGCTGACTGCCTACATCAATTTCTTCAAATGAAAGAGATGCTTTACAAATTTTATGTTGGTACAAAATACCTGAGATTTTCTTACACTCCTCAACCTACATTTCTAAAAGGCCTTCACAGGTATTGTCTCTTTCAAATATTCTGTTTGCATATTACTTCATCACAGTGTGTGTTAAAGATAATAAGGATAATAATAACAAACCCAACTACTTATTCTTCAGCCAGGTGTGAAACTGTGTGAATTTGGACCTATTACCAAGTGTTCATCTCCCCTCCACATCATCCTAAGCTGTCCAAAAGCTAGCAGGTTCTAACCAAATAGCATCTGTACTGCCTGATTTTCAAGCTGGTATCCCAAAAATCATGTGCACAAAAAGAATTTCCTAGTGGCCAGCATTAGCCAGGAAAGTCTATGAGCAGATGGCAAAGATGTAATGCACACTTGACCTTACAGACTCAAATGGAAACTTATATCAATTGAATTCTTGGGACCAGGGAAAACCACTAAGTTTGATGTCATAAAATTATTCTTCCCCCAGGCTGGACTGTGAAAGACTGTGGGAGAAGTTCTTCTGCCTCACAGATCACTGAGGAATATAGTGCTCACTTGGGTTTCTCTCACCACAGAAGCCTCAAACATTGCTTTCTTTCTGCCTTGAATTAATCTCCTGCTTGGTCTGAAGTTCTTTATACAAAGTGGTTGGATTTGAATAGGGATATTTGAGTGAAGTGTACCTCCTGTGATAAACCACAGATAAGGCACAGTATTTTAAAAATTCCTTCTAAGCTGGGATTTCATAAAGTCCAATCTACTCACTATGATTTCATGAGGCTGCAATGTCTCCTTATCTTCCTCTTTCCAGGCTCCTTTCAGCTTGTGATCCTACCTCCATTCACACACAGCATGTACACAGTATCCTTGCTGGATACTCTGAGAGGGCAGAGAGCCAGATAAATAGCTTGAGGTGTTATTGCTGCAGGTAGTGAGAATTCATGGTCACCAATTGTTTGTAAGTATGGTCTCATTTGGGAATGCAGCCCATGTGACAGCACCTGACATGAATGCATCCTATTTTTCAGCTTATGTTGAAACATTGTACATAATACTGCACAGTTAAAAAAAAAAGAAGCTGTCTTGATGAAATGCTGCTAACTTAAAAAAAAACACAACAAAATAATGGACTTGCTTTCCCAGAGTGTTTGACAATGGAACAATTTCTGTGGACTTGATTTCTTAGATAGGGTGGATGCTTTCCATTTCCTCAAAAACCCTAATGGCTTAATGGTTTAAGCATTATTCATTCCTTTCTGGATTGGGCTGGTAACAGCCTAGCAATGTGAGATCTATTAAGATTCTCAAAAAAAAATTCCTGGATTTTGCATTGTTTGAACTCTTAATTATGAATTCATTTGGGCTGAATAATGTCCATGATATGCTTGGAGATTTTGATGTGGAAAATCCCATTAATAAAGAACAACATCTGAGACCTTGAAATATACAGGGAGATTTTTTTGCAATCCCCAGAGTACAGAAAGCCTTGAATGCTTACCAAAGAGGGTGATGCACGTCTATTCTGTCTCCTAAAAACACTTCCTCTTTCAGATTTACAGTCACTGAGAACACAGAGCAATTTTGATCAAAAGAAGCAGCAGCAGCAGCTGTAAGGGAAAAGTGTTCATTTCTGATTGCCTCATCTGGACTAGAAGGGGGTAGTAGAATAATTTTATTACACCAGATGCAGTGGAAGGCTTTATGTCATTTAATCTGGAGAACAGAGGAATTTGTCACATAGAGAAAATGAAAATAATCTTGTTCTTCTTGCCACCACCCAGGCATGATGGTTATTGGCTGAGCTCACAGAAGAAGCTGGAGTTTATGATGACTATTGACCAACTTTCTCCTGCATGACTGTCCTAAAGAGCTGGTATTTTTCTACACTCCAGAGACATCTTCTGTTGAAAAGTTATTTTTGTTTGGTATTTGCTGGAGAGCATTTGTTTTGGGAATGTGAGCTTCTGAGATTTGTGGTAGGCTCAAAGTTTCAACTGTACACCATAGAATACTATTTTTTTTCCTTAGAACAGACTTAATTATTAACACTTAGAACAGACTTATAATTAATTCTTAGAACATTCTGTATGCTGAAGCCTGTCTTGACTGACAATGTGCACTGATAACAAAAAACAGGCACAGATTTTGGGGTCTGGGTGTTTTTTTTAATTCTATATCCTTTTAGCAGTAGAACATGTACAATGCTATTTATTTGTTTGAGTTTAGTTTTGAGGGTTGTATATTGTGTAATTGTTTCTACACCATTAATACTATAGCTCTGGGTGAGGTGCTTTTTGAACAGGACCTTTGAGCAAAGTTACTAGAGTCATCCATTATTTATTTTTTTGACAAACAGATTTTAAGTGTTACTCTTGTGACATGGTAATATATTGCAGCTTCTCAGGACAAAGGGTAATATCCATACAGAATGGAAAGCAGGGGAGGATCAAGCCTGATACTCACCAATGATGAAGGCCAGAAAAAGGTATTGAGCCCATTCTTTAAAATACAGAAAAGGAAAAAAAAAAGTTATTAATTCCTTTTCCTCTAAAAGGAGAATGATAAGCTATAATTTGTCTTCAATGGACTGGCAAGGTCATTAGGATATATTTATCAACAATGCAGCCAGGAAATTGGGGTTCAGATCATGTCCCTTCAGGCAGAGTGTCCAACGTCTTGAGACCAGGCTACCTCCATTCCAAGTCATGAGAGAGGACACAGCAGTAAGTATGGCAAAGTTAGATACAAAAAAGTATTGTGTGTCTCCAGTCTAAAAGTACACAGACCAGAAGTACCAGACTAATTAGTTACCAATATGATAGCTAATCATATTGTAAAACATACTTGATCATCCACCAGATATCTGATATCCTTCTGGAAAGGAATCAGACTTTATGATGATGACTGTGTAATGACCTTAAGTGGTTCTAAGGAAGTAATTACACAGCACTAAGTGAAAAGAAGAAATATTCTTGCAGAGAGGTTGTATGGAAGTCAGATTCCTGACTGAATTCAGCTCTGTCACCCAGCAGTAGAAACTCTCTTACTGCTCTGTATGTTTCTATTACACATTTCTCCTTTTTCTGGTGACTTGACTATAGGTCTAGAAACCAGCACTTGTGACAGAAATTAAATGTAAACCACAGGTTTACAAAAAAAATCCCTTTGACCCTCACACAAAACATGGCTAAACATACTTCTTTCTTAATCTTTTTATATCTCAATTTGCAAGAATAATCCTGCAATGCACTATTATTTTATAGCTGGAATCCTCTTTGTTATTATGGTTAATGTCATAGGAGTCACTTCATTTTTTTGTATCTTTACAGCACTTGCAGTCTGCTCAATTTCCTTATTTTCCAAGGCCACGGAGGTGAAGCCTGACTTCACCTTGGGGTTTTGTAACTGCTTGGGACAGCACCAGGATGGACATTTGATGGACATTCCTGTCAGTGGTTTTGTCATTGACTCTGCTTGCAAATTATTTTTTTAGACCCAGAAAGACAGATCATCTTCTCTCTTCACCCTTTTTTTACAGAGATGTCTAATTTCATTCTCCTAGGGCTTCTCTATTAGCATTTACTTCTTCCCACCAGTTATTTCAGAACATTTTCATTAAAAAGAAGGGAGGGGATTATCAAGCACTGGGAGGCAGTGAGTGCCAATTCAAAGAACAGAAAACTACTGCCAAAATGATGCTTGTGAAATATGCATTCCTGGTGCACAGCATCCTGTGCCTGAAGAATTGCATCTACTTTCTCCATTAACTGCACAGAGAGCCAAAGCCTACCAGATCTGCATTATTAATGCTGCAAATCATTCATTAGGGCCCTAAATATCTGAGATGCCTAGCCCTGTTTTAGTCACTAGAGGAGGCAGTCAGTACAAAAGCACTGCCAAATTCCTTGTGTTCTGATAAACAGGGTAAAATGAAGTCATGCTGTTGCTAGATTGAGCTGAAAAGTGAGCAGCATGTTCCTGAAAGCCTTTTCTGCTTGGCACAGGAGAACTGATCGCCTCTCCTGAAGGAAAAAAAAAAAAAAAAAAAAAAAAAAAAAAAAAAAAAAAGAAAGCAAAGATAAAGAGCATCAAAAAAGCACACTGTAATTCAGTAATACCATTGGCTTTTGTGTAAAAAGCTACAACTATTACTGCACATCTACAGCTCAGTTATTTTCTTGTGTGGATTTCCATCACCCCATGTAATTTTTTTATATAATTTTTTTTCAATATAATTGAATGTATTTCTTAGGTATGCAGTTCCCTATACTGGAAAGGGCTTCCTGCTAAGAGCAGGACATTAGGAATAGTAATCACGTCCTTTCCTGGATCACAGACATTCTAAGTGAATAACCAATCTATACCCAATCTACCTTCACTGATGCCAAGACTTCCTTCCTTTTCATTATTTATTCCCCATCTCTCCCGCTTCGTGATCCGCTTGAGGACACTGACGGTACCCGGGCACGTTCCCCGGCCTGGGCAGAGCCTGCGGTGGAAATCCGCGCTGGAAAAGGGGCGAATTCCAGGGGCTGGGGCGCCATCTGCTGCGGCGCGGGGCTACGCGCGCCCTGGGGCCGGGAGAAGGGCAGCGGGCAGGGGCCAATATGGGCGTGGAGCTGGAAAAAGTAACTTTCTATGTTTTAACAGATATAAGGTTGTAAGATGTAACAGTTATAAGGTTATTAAATAACCTGCACAGCTTTAACTGGTTTGTTCCTTCCAGGGACAACGCGTCAAAGCAAAGGTACTCCAACAATGACCAGCGGGTTCAGGAATGAATAGAGCACCTTCAAGGAAAAAAAAAGAAAAACAAACAACTAGCAATTTCTTCAGCTCAAGTTTTTCCATGCTGTGGATGCATTTGGATCCCACCTTCATTTCACCTGAGGACCTGAATGAAGCCACTGAAAACACTCATTACAGTGTCAGAAAAAGTAACGCTTTTGTGCCTCAATGAAAAAGAGAGGAGCAACAGAGAACTCGTTTAAACAGAGAAATATCGAGCAGAAGGTAAATTCAAACTAGTGACAGCAAGAGGTGCAGTCCTTGCCTTGGGGGGACTCCACTTAGGTCTCCCTGAGTTGTCATGGGTAGTTCCCATTTCTCTAGTTAGACACATCCCCCATGGAGAGAAAAATGAAACTGATTGACATTAGAGCACAAGGGAGACTGGAATGGGATTTCCAGTGCTCCTACAGGCAGAAGAAAGCAGCTGATGATAAATTGTTTTAAGCACTCAGAAAAAGACGGAAGAGACAACCATAGACTCATTTTGAATTAGCTGTCTGACATGCTCATAACACTTTAATCTCTGGTAAACAGGCCTGAGAACAAGCACTGCATCACTGCATCCCACTCAGAGAGTCAGCATTCTGTCCCCTCACTTCATGTTTACACCTCAGACGCTCTCCTGAGGGTGGAGGAATCCCATGTGCCTTGTTCCAGTCCCCTGCCAGTGGAGAAATTTCATTCTGCCCAGCAAATGTGCCTTGTATCCCTAGGCATGGAGCAGCAGCTCCCACAGCTGCCTCAGCAGGAGTTGTTTGTCCTGCTCTTCAGGCTCTGAGGGGAATACTTGTTTGTCTGGCGAGCTCTTCCCCAGCCCCAAAAGACCCACTAGCAACCCTCAGGGGGTGAGCAGCAGTGGCTGTGGTTAATGACACCAGAGCTGAGGAACAGGCTGTCCTACCTGCTGGAGAGCTCATCCAGCAAGCCACTCGTGCCTATTGCAGATGCTAAAGCTTTACAGCCGCGTTTGTTCTGCCCTCCCAGCAGCAAGCTCACGCAGCGTGGGGGTCTGGAGAGCCACGGGGGACGGAGGCATGAGCAGTGCAGAGGATACAATAAAGGATGTCCAAGGGATTGCTACTGTGCCACCCCCAGCAGGCTCAGCCCAGCCCTCCGCACCCGCCCCGGCTCCGCGGCTGCCCTGCAAGGAGGGAAACAAAGCGAAGAGACGCGGCTGGTGCTCCAGCTGCATGCTCCTTTGTGATGCATTAACCAAGGGACTGAATTGCTGGTTTGCAGCACTGATGGTGTTTTATGTTTCTGAAAATGCGTTTTAAACAATTGCAAAGTGAGCTCTCGGTGCGTATGAGTCTGGTTTATGCTATTTCACACAACTTCACATTTAAAAGCCTTACAAGATAAGCAGGTGGGAGAAGGTCATAAAACGTATACCCTGGTTTGCATTTGCAGGAAAAGAAAGTTCACAATTTCTAATGGTATTTGAGTTGTCTGTTTTAGGTGGATTTATGTCTTACATCTAAGGAAAAACTTCAATGACAGACTAAGACACAAAACAAAGAGTGATAAAAAAGGAGTACAGAAAGTGTGCCTAATCTATTTTAAAGTGTCTGCCCCAAATGTCAGTGCTGAAAAAAATACTTTAGAGCTTGGTCTGAATACCACTGAAGTCTATGGAGATCACTATGAAGGGTCTAAAACAAAGCTAAAGGGATATCATAATTCATGCTATTGTTAATTTGTATCACAGTAATACTTAGGAGCCTCATTTGTCGTCAACAAACTGTTTTAGAGTAAGGAATCATACACAAAGAAATAAACCTGACCCCCATATTAATGACAAATAATCTCTGCTTGAAGTATATGTTGAATACTTGCTACAAATTGCTTCTGAACAAGCTACAAGGCAAACTACTCCGCAGACACTGTTTGGTGAATAATACTGAACAATGAATAAATTCTGGAAAATTGCAAGCAGAAACATACAGCACAAACCAGATAATTTTTTCCTCATGCTTTGTTCATCCATCTCTCCTCAGCAGGTATTTCTGGGGCAGGTTGCCATGGGTGGCATTGATTTATTTGATTAATAAATGTCCGTTCACTTACTAAGCAACCACTGGAATAAAGTCTCCCTGCAATAAAATTATTTTATATACTATGGTAAATTAAATTGAGTCTTTTAATGCCTCAGGCAGTAATGTCTTTTTTTGTAATCATGTTACCAACACATAATTTTAATGTAACTAGATCCATCTTTAAATAATTTCCAAAATAAGATGAGATAGAATTATAATGGGCTACACTTGGTAAGAGAAAAATTCTTCTTTTCCTTCCATACTAAGACAGTACCTTCAGGGCTTCAAGCATGACACAGGGCGTACTCCATATCAGCTAAGTATGGCACAGAAGTCAAGCCATAAATCCAGTGCAATAGGTTGTTTTAGCATCAAAAGCACTTGCAGCACTTATTGTCCACCACTCCAAACTTTAGCAAAGTCACCTCAAAATCTTTTACTTTACAGTGTTTTTTCCATAAAAATACAGTGGATACAGTGGTATATCACAAACTAGAGATAAAAATCACATCAACATTTTAAAACCAAAACATTTTGGAGGAAGAAAGTTGTATTGAAACTAATCTGCTACACATTTTACACGTACAATACAAAACTGAGTTTTCACAACAACATATGGAAAGTATCTAAATCAGTAAGACAATGACTTTCATAAATCACTTCAGGTTCCAGCTTTAAATTATGTTATGTTCCCTCTCTCATGGGATAGTCACTGCATCTCATACAAACCCATGGTTATATGTGCACTGTATTCCTACCTTTATAGGGAATGATGTCATATCAACACATAGAGCATATGTAAAATGAAGAGTAAACACTGCTTTACATGACTCTGACCAGATGAACCCACACACTCCTCATCACTTCCCTTTGGCTTAGGGAATTAATTTTTTTTCCTTTTTACATGATTTATTAAATGGATTCCCCAAAACTTTGGGGGATTCCTCTTTAGACTATATTTTTGCAGCAGTACACAGCGGGTTGCAGTGTCCAAGAATAATGTGGGACAGAAATCCCATTTTCCATCTCTGGTACATAAAGGCCTCAGGCTCATTCAAGACAAAGTAGAATTGCCAATGAATACAATGAAGATTTATGGGATTTTGATCAAAAGCCTGTTAAAATCCATTTAAGACAGCTGCTTGTGACTAGACCTACCTTTCCTTCAGGTCACAGACAGGTTTACTGGATAAACTCAATTTTTAGTATCAGCCTTTTGTTTTGTCTTCAAAAGCTACATCCATGCAGATTTCTCTCCTGAAAAAATGTCAAAAGAGGGTATATGACAAGTAAGTGCTCCAATTTTATCTTCTGTTGTCAATAAATGTCCACATGTTCATACTGTTTGTATGGTCTCAAATTACCATCTCAAACTACCAAAACTTTGCCCAGTGATTTCAGATAATAAAAATGTAGTTTTAATATATTTCTATTAAATCATCCTTTAGTGAAGTTTTAGTGAAGGCAAGGTACAACAAAAGTAGAAGTTTTACAGTGCTGGCATTGGAACATACATGTAATTGAATCTCATATGATTCCAGAATTTTTATTCTTGAACACCTAACAAGAATATAATCCTTTGACAGGATGCTGCACCTCCTACTACTACTACTCCTCCTCCTACTACTACTGCTGCTTTAGTTATCTGTTAACTAACTGAGCTCTGGAATACTGTCACATGATAAGCACACAATCCTAAAACTCAGCTCACATGAGGATCATACTTCAGTAGGAATCACATATCCATCTGTATAGTTCAGTTGAATGTGGTAAAATAAACATTCTTTCTCCATCTCTCTAATAAGATATTTATTAATTAATGGAGCCACTCATTTGCTTCAACATGTATATATGGTTCCACCTTTGACTCTAGCAACCACACATTGTTTAAAGTGGTCAGAACAAAGTGCAGTAAATTTCTACAGGACCATTTTCAGTAAAATATTAACTTGCTTATTTCCAGTGACCTGGATTTGAATCCACTTTTAATTTGAAATTATTATATAGCTGACAGAATTTAAAGAGAAAGAAATGTGCTGTTAGTCTGCATTCTAGAGATGATTCTGGTTTTCGACCTGAGACCACAGATTGTCATAAAATAGCATTTTCCCTCCTTTTCAAATCCTGAGCAAAGTGAAAAACATCAAAGCTCGGGCAAAAACCCAAATACTATATTCAGCTTTAATTTAAGATGATATTTGGATATACAGGACCTAGGGATAGCACAGTCACATTGTAATAAAGGCAAATCAATAAACCACAACTATATAAAAAGAGAAAGAAAAAAAACATCAAAATATGGTATTTTTTAATTTACTCCAGTAAAAAAATGCAGGTTCCTCAAAGTTCGACATTATCTGTCTCATACTTTCAGATCAACTTTCTGGAAGTAACCAACAGCTTCACTGGAAATTTTGTGCCATCTCCCAAGAGGAGTAGACAGATGAGTGGACAAACACTATGTGCAGTTAGTGGACATAAAACCAGCCACTTGAAAATAAAAATTCTTGTTCATGCAGGTGCATATAAATGATGTTCTGAAGCACAGCTTTAAAATTCATGCTACAGACCTGCCTCTCTGGTTTTTGTGTGTAGAGCCAAATTGAATTCCTTGGATAACTTCCTTTGCCCTCATTAAACTGTGTCAGCTTGCACCATAAAGAATGAGGTAAGGAACAATTTTCCCCTTTTTAACCTAACATAGATGAATTTTCCTATATAATATCACTCAAATATATAAACTGATTGAGTAGCTAAAATGTAGATGGTGGCTTTACATGGCTAAAGGGTACATATATAAGCAACATCATATTAATTTTTTATTACATTTAAATTAATGGAACTAGAAGATTATTATTTAAGTCATGACAAAATAAAATTGCTCTGCTTTTCTGATGTCTGTTGCCCTTCATTGAGACTTGCCACATGAGTGCTATCAAATTTATCACTTATTCCTGGAATGTCTCTTTTGCATCCTTTTCTGCTGATGGATGTGCCAGAACAACTGGATGAGGGCTTTCTCCACCAGCTCCTCCAATGCAGTCAACAAGTTCCCTGAGCAACCTCACTTCTTCCCCTAAAGTGGAGGGACCAGAAAAATTCCTGGATGTAAGAATTGTAAAACCCTTTTCCAACCCTTTATTAAGAGGTCATGCCAATAATTCTATAGTCAAAAGATAAGGGCTTCCTTTAAACCACAACCCCAACACTGGATTGTTACATTCCTGTAATAGAGGGAAGGAAAGGCGCCTTTCCATTTAAAATATCTCTTGTCTAGGCTGTACTCAGAGGATGATATTTATCACAAAACAATCAGACAAACAAATTTTTAACTCTAGGACACTGAAAAATCTGAAAGTTTTGAGTTGTGGGGGTGCTGTTTCAAAGTTACACTCTCTTTCTTATATCTCTCCCCTCTTTCCTATTCAAAAGCTAAAGAATTCAGAGATTAAAAAATTCCTGTGCTAATGAGCCCTCAATGGGCATAAAGTGCTATTTCCAAAAAAATTAATTATTTGGATATATGTGAAATGATTGGCACAGAGTTCAAGAACTTCCCTGACTCAACTGGTGAAAATTACAGTCTTTGCCATGCCTTATGAAAAATTTTCATACTGTTGATAGCTTTTCATTATGGAAGTAAATTATAGCATATAACCAGCATCTCAGCTTGTAAACCTGTCACTGATTTTTTCTATTTCCCCTAAGAACCACAGATGATTCAAGTGACCAAAAGCAAACATACTGAATGAAGTCTAAGAAATTAGCCCAAGTTCTATAGTTTTTTGACAAACTTGCAGAACAGTTACCACATGTTTAGTAATTATTGAGCAGTGGGTGTGATCAAAAGGTTTTGTACCCATAGACACAAAGGACAAGTTTCAGACAATCATTGCTCATTATCCCAAACAAAATAAAATAAATAAACAAAGCCAAAAAAAAAACACCCCAACCTAACAAACCAATTTTGTTTAAAGACAATAACCCAAAACCATCAGGAGAAAAAGCTGGGGACTTAAAATGCCCTCACACAGTCCATTATCCCTCTTAAAATAAATGTGAAACAAAAGATATCACATTGCACATTCAAAAAATAACCTACTTGACCTTGTACTTCCATGCTACCTTGGGCCATTGATAAGCATCCTCATAAACCACCCCTCATCAGCAGCATCTGGCAAGTTTTACAGAGCTCTGTAATAAAAAAAAAAAGGAGCGTTTGATCAATTTATTTGACACTTAAAAATAAATCTTATTCACCCAGGGATTAATGGCAGAATTTTTAGGCCAAAGAATTTTGCCAGCAGAGATATACAAGGTAAATACTGGCAAATCAGATTTCTAATAAATTCTTAGTCCTAATTTTCATTATAGAGAAACTACCACATTTTAAAACCCCATTTAAAACCCTTGACTATCACAGAACCAAAAAGGGTTTCTTCAATGAATGGTTGGTTTATGTATCCCAGATGAAATATATTTTAGTTTTATTTTAAGTCCAGGTTTTGACAATAAATTAAAACCCTCACAAGTTAGGCATGAAACATGCTTACTGAACTTGTAGGCTCTGGATAGCCTTCTTAGAGAGCTGTCAACCTCATGTGAATTTCTGATGCAATTAAGGTCTCACTACATCTAGAATTGCAAACTTTTTGGTCATTTTTGTCAATTTAGTGTCAAAGTAGAATTTTAGTAAAAATAAAGTCATTTCTTAACAAGAATACTCAGGTAAAACAGAATTAAAATTAAGAATACATTGTTATTTAAAATGCACATCTCTTACATGTCAAAAAATCTGGAAATCTGTAGTTAAGCTCCTTATGTTTCATCCTGTAACTTTGCTGAGTTTCAGACTCTTTATGCCAGCTCTCTACCCCAGCTTCTGGCTTCCACACTGGACAGCAGATTACTCTCCTTTGGTGTCCTCAAACATTGAAGGGAGCTTGATGTCTGGAGCCAGGCAGCTCTAGTGGAAGCAGTATGGATGGGACAGACTAAACTTTGGCATTGGACTCGCTCTGAAAATGCAGGCTTCTACTGAACTTCCTTAACTGCAGGCATAAACCATTTTCAAAGAGATGAAAAGTAAATCTCTGCTTAAACTGCTTGGATATCTTCATCTATGTGCCAAGTGATTGCAGAGCCAAGAAGAAAAAACCTGCCAGAGTTAAACAGAATGAAACTGGCTACATATCTTGTGTAGTTTTTGCATTTTTCTCTCACTGTCTTTGCCACTGATTGCTACCATTTGGTTTCAGCTGCCTTGGGCACTGCTCCATTCAGTTCCAAATTAATTCTCATAGTGGCCAAAATTTTTCTGTACTGGGGTCCCCTGTTTGTTTTAAGAGATCCAATACATTCAGACCATGATCTGCACTTTTTACAGCTATCCAAACTAGAACAAACCTCTGGATATTTTGAGATTCACTCATCGCCATGTTATTAATTCTCACACACTCAGCGTTAGCAGTATAACTAAAACAAACTTTGTTACCTATTGTTATGTGTACCCATGAAATACAACATAAAGTCAAATGCAGAGAATACAGCTGCACTCACTTTACTTCTAGGGGTCTATACAGTTTTGTCAGATTTGATGAACTCTAGTTCCATTGAAATACTCTTTCTCTTGTTCATGATGAGAAACCTTGCCCATGCATTTTTTTAACACACTGCATCAGGGGACAGAAGGTGGATGACAGCTTTATCTTTAAGCTGCCTGTCTGTCCCGAGAGCTGAACAATGGTCCATATCACATTGCAAACAGCAGGTTGATGGAAACAGGGTGATTTCCTAGCCTAGTGGTAACATAACATTTACCTCAGATTTCTCAGCCATAAGCATTAAATTTAAAAAATCCAACAACAGTAATTTAATTTTCCACTATTTTGCCATGCTGAGACACGTGACACTACATAGCTTCAGCAAGGAATGTTGCACACATAAACACAAAGCTAAATGTGATGGGTAGGTAGGACAACTCCCTGAGAGGTGGCTGTAGTCAGGTGGGGGTTGGTCTCTTTCTCCAGGCAGCACTGACAGAACGAGAGGACACAGCCTTAAGCTGTCCCAAGGGAAATATAGGCTGGATATTAGGAAAAAGTTTTCTACAGAAAGAGTGGTAAAGTTCTAGAATGGTCTGCCCAGGGAGGTGGTGGAGTCACCATCCTTGGATGTGTTTAAAAAGAGACTGGATGTGGCACATGGTTTAGTTGAGGTGTTCAGGCATAGGTTGGACTCCATGATCTTTAAGGGCTCTTCCAACCTTGAGATTCTGTGATTCTGTGAATCTGTGGACTCACAGAATCATGGATCACAGGGAAGCCTGGTCTGGCATGGGGAAAGCCCAGCTGAATAGTCAAACTCGTTTTGTCTCAAAACCAGAACAGGATCCCAGATGGGTGTATAGCTATTTATTGACTCACTAAGCCAAGCATGTTGCCTTAAAGCATGATAGGTGAGTCAGCATGCAAAAACTTTAGAATTGTCCTCTCATCTGCTTCTCTCTTGCCTGTGGGAGCAAGGTGCACCTGGGGGCAGCAGGAGGGAGTTTGCCCTGTTTCCTGCTGAGGACAGGGCACTTTGTGGCAGGATAGGGCAGCGGGGCCGGGACAGACACACAGACACACCTAGGTCTGAGACCCCCCACAAGCTTGCTCACACATGTGGAGAGCAGCAGGTGCATGGCACTGACCTGAAGAACACTGCAGAAATAAACCAGCAATTTAGAGAGGGAAGGGAGGGAGTTGTTTTGGGATGGAGGTTTTTCTGTGTGTTTAATGGGTTGATGTTTGTTAACTTGTTTGAAAGTGACACTTCATATACAGAAAGCAAGGATTTAATACTCCTGAATGAAGTTAAAAGGTCTAAATCTGTTGACTTCTTAGTAGGAGCATCAATTTACTCTGACCAAGAAGTATATAAATCTATTTTTATTAAAACTGTAGTAGCTTGTGCTATAGGATTCCTCTTGTTTCCTGTGATCTTATTCTAATTGCTGGGTCACTGCTGGATCATTCAAAGTGTTACCAGCCTACAGTTTTTTTACTCTCCTTCTATTTCTAACCAAGATGATAAAATTAAGCATAGTCAAGGAGAATATTTTTTGCAGTAAGTAAATGTAAAAGGTTCTGAAGGTCTAAAAAAAGTTATAAAAATTAAGACAGACATGCCTATATCATCTAAATTATACATCTTTTGCTACCCTAGCTTATTGGTTCAGACATGGAGGCTGATGTTAAAGAAAGTGGAAGCAGTTTGGAAGAAGGGATGTCATAACTGCAGACACAGAAATTCATTTCAGTCTCACTGAATTTTGTAGTGATTGGTTTGATCTTGAGGTGTTGTGTGTACAGTAAAAGTGGACTGAAAGCAACTGAGGCTGATTTAGACCTAAAAAAGTTAGGAGATCTTCACAGGACCCTAAAAAACAAACAATCAGAAGACTGAGCTTTATTGTGAAAGGAACACAATGCATTTCTCATAACCTCGCTTTAACTTTATGAAGTTTTCACAAACACTTCCTTTCATTTTTCAGCAATATTAAATATGCAATAAATTAAAACAGCTATTTGGAAGTGCTTGCATTATTTCATGAGGGTATGCATTAACAGTATCTTTAAAAACAGGCTATTTATGGTTGCATTTCATTCTCTTGAAAGAAAGTATCAACATTTTTTAGGCTTAACATAGCTTTTTCTCAACCTCTCATAAGATCAATGATAACAATAATAATAACAGTAATAATAAAGCTTACCCTCATTTTCTCTTGCTCCTCCAAACTAAAAGAAAATATTACATTAGCCTCTTCCTGAACTCTGTGGCTGGTGAAAATAGACAGGACATGTCTCTAAAATTTTATTCCTTATAACTGGTGCACCAATAGTACTTTTATGGTTGTAATAAATTAAATTATTTTGCCTGACACAGTTTTCATAAGGATAGATCTCCTTCCAATTTGATTGTGGATAGCATAAAAATGTCCTTCATTCTATAAAAATTAGGGGTTTTTTACAATTAAGAAACTTAAGACTCCATAACAAAATGAAGATATATTCCTTCACATATTCACAAGACAAATATTTTGGAAGAATATCCAGATAAAACTGGAAACACATCTATTTTTCGAAGTTATTTATAGATACAAATGAATGTGCTCCATTTGAATTACTTATGCATTCTGTATGATCTGTGTCTAATTTAAAACATAAAATCACTAGTATTCCAATCCAGCTCTTTTCCATTCCCTTGAATGCATTTACTCTGCTCAACAAGTCAGAAACTGAGCAGGAGCAACTGTGACTTGCTAGTGATTTCTAAAAGATACCTGGCACAAAGATTAAAAAACATTTAGAACCATACTCATTGTCACAGATAGATGCAGGAATTTATTCTTCATTGTTTCAGAATGTTGTGGTTCATACTTCTTCACCCAGAGATTTTCCTTCTCCACCTTTTCTGGGAAAAACACTCATTAGCACCAACAGTTTTTTTCCCCACTATGTAGTTACATTAAAAAGAAGAAAACAAAAACCCTACAAAATATATTTTCCTTTCACAAAAAAAAAGGTGAAAAACTCTTTCCAATTTTAATTTCTTCAGTGTGTTTGCAGCATGTAACAGAAATTATATGGACTTGATTGTCCAAAACTGAAAACACACTGGAACTTGCAGACTCTTAGCAAGGCATTCAGAATCACTGTGGGAAACCAAAAGTCTTTACATTCAGCACCTACAAAGTAAAACCAGCAAGACAAGACAGTGCAACTGGAACTATCTGAGATATTATGATGAGTCTTTTTAAGGTGCACCCCTTCCATGCAGATTCTGATGTGGGAATTATTAATGAGGATGGATGCAAAGATTTTCCATTACTGGATTGCAACAACCTGACAAAGACTGCAGGGTGTCTACAGAACCATACAGAAGCAATAAACTTATCTCTCAGTGTTGTAAAAGACACAACAGACTCACTCACTGGAAGAAAACAGAAATAATTTTTGGCATTTGAATTTGGTTTTTATGTTCAGTTAACAAGGATACTACTTTTTATTTATATATAGATATCACCAGAACAAACATTTAAAAAACAGATGGCCACAAAAAACACTACACCCTGTTTAACCAGTATATTCCAACAAAAAAACCCCACAATGTTTAGAGCAACTGCAAACAAAGTCAATGCTTCTTTAATAACTGTATGTGAGATCTGAACTAAAAAGTCACAGTACTGCCACTATTAACATACCTACTACAAACAGATTAAATACCAGCAGCAAAAATTTACCAGAATGGGGGCTTTTCTGTTTTTCTACCATTCATTGTTGGATTGTTGTTTCACTCTCAGAAAATGGCTCATGGCACCTTTTCGTCTTTGTATTAAACTAAGGACCTACATTATGGAGCTCATCTCATCTTCTAAAACCATGCTTTTTTTGTGCAAACAAAAACCAACTGTATAACATGAACACTGTAGCCAAGAGTGGTAAGGCAACCTCTGGGAGGTCCAAACTGTGTAAGGAATGGGACAAGCAAAGCACATCGTTGCTCCACTGCACAAGGAGGCCTCTTTATCTCACCTCTAGCATGTCAGTCTTTATAATTTTTATTTTATCCATGCCTCTATATCTTATCCAATGCTGTATGAACACAGGTCCAAGCAATGTTTTATGCCAGACCCAATTCTAGCCAGACCTAATGAAGGCACACCTGGAGAAGGCATTCAGCTGCCTTGTCCTCCTCACCTTTCTTTTCTCTCTGTCTCTCTCTTAAAGTTCTATTCTTGTCACATTAATCTCCTCTTCCTGGGCTGCACATTACTTCTGCTGTGCTGTCCTTAGCCAAAGAACATTCTATTTTCAGCAGGCCAAACCTCAGCTGAGTACAGGCCCTAAAGAAATTGGAAAGTGCAATTGGTCATGCAATTCACAACCAAGAGTGTGAATCCAAAAGAATAGTTTTCTGGTAGTATAAGGCCAGAAAATAAAGAGGGAGCAAACATTCCTATGAGATGATAAGGATGAGAGAAAGGGCCTGGCAGGGGAAAAAATGAGAAAACACCCCAAATCTACTAATACCTGATCTTACTTCTCTGTCATAATGGGCAAATTTGCTAAGGGTGGTGCTTTTAGTGACTATTCAGACATTGCTGAGCAGCTGAAAATTTAGTATCTGGTTGGATTAAATGGGGGTGGGGAAGTAGAGGGGTGTGAGTTCTCAGCTAAATTTTGGCATTTTAACCTAACAAAAAAATTAAGACATATTAATTTAGAAAAGAATAAAACAAGAAATTTGACCATGCAGAAAATCAAAATACTATGTTTTGGGAGTATCTACTAATATTTCCCAACATTTTGCACTATTTACAAAGTCATAAGAAATTAAAACAGGAAATTAAGAGTAAGAAAGGAAAACCAAACATCTTTGACTGAGATTTGAAAGCAAAGAGTATACAAGCAGAAGAAAAATACAGTTGGTAATATTCTATCAAAAGAGTATTACATGTGAAGCTATTCAACCAACATACCATAACTGGGACTTTTGGAAACCAAATTATAAGTATAAAGGACATTCTTCTGCCATGGGCAAAGAACAAAATAAAAGAGTGAATTGTTTAAAAGATGGATGTAAAGAAACTATCATCAGATTAGTTGTTGTCTTTTAATCATCCACTACTTAAGAAATCAAGAATAATGTGAAGCAACATTTAAAAATTAAAATGAAACAAATATTTCTAATGTGCCCTTCAAGAGATGGTGAAATTATATATGTGCATATATATTTAATTAATCTTGGGATCTTGATAAGTGTCAAAAAAATCCCTGAAGACTTCATTCACTATGTATTATATAGAAGAGAAGATACCATTGGCCAGATATCTTGAGAGGACTCCAGGGCGTTAAACTTATTTGGATTAACTTAATGGAGAGCTAGCAGGAGTCTTCTGCCTTTTCTAATTTTCATATCCAAACATATTTTACAATGACTTTCAGAATCCTTGATAGTGAATCTAAGACCCTAAAAAAGTGCTTTTTTTCTTCTTAGTCCCTCTTTTCAGGCTGTCTTAATAAATTTGTTTACAGTTGACATCTACTGAACCTACAAAGGTAACAAATGCCAGTTGATAGTGTTTGAGAAAGGAATACTCTTAACAAAGACACAAAGAATTCTTTCTTATTCCAGAAAATGTAACTGCATGGATGAAACAGATACAGAATTTTATTACATCTCTGATTTCATTCTACATCACATTCAGTTTAAATCTTGAGCAAGAGAAAGGCACTTTAGAAGGCTTAAAACCAGTGTTAGTGTCAGTATTAGAAAAAACATCAAACTGCATTACTCATGTGGGGTTGTGCAGTACTAAATGACACTCAAATAAGCCTTGTCTACACACTCCAGAAATCCTTAAGGATGATGACAATAGTTATAGTAAAATACAGCAGTTACAAGGATGACAGGCTTTCAAGACAAACAGTCCTGAATTTCCTAGTAACCTGGTAACCTGCCTCCTTTCAGATTCTAGTAATTTCTTCTATGGGAAATATGTACTAATGCATTTGGACTATGACATGCAGGTCATACCTACAAGACAGGGACCAACAATCAGGAGAAAACTGAATTAAGGAAAACCAACTTCTCAAAGCTAGGCTATGACTTAAGAAACTGTCATGCCTTTCAGATGTATTAAGAAGGGAATACAGGGGAGAGCCAAGACAGGATCTCAGCTCTGCATGGAACAAAGCACAAGGGAGCACCTCATCCATTTTTGGTATCCATGTTTCCTCTGCATTTTTCAGAATTGTTCATAAAGGCATAAGTACAACTGAAAGCAGATTTTTTGTTTCCTATTCCAAAGTAGAATACAACTAAGAGACGAATCAGTATTTTTGGCCAATTTTAGCACATCATACAGTATTTCTAGGAACTGTTCTCTGGGTTCTCACTCCATCCTACTCTAAGCTTTTCTCAGTGTTTGAATGCTGCTGACCATGTGAATGACTTACTGACCTTCAATCATGCCCATCCCTGCCACAGATGAAGGATTTTTATGTCCAAGTTTTGCAAAACACTGGGGACAGCTTATCTATATACTCATGTATAGGCACACATTTACATATATTTATATAATTAAAGAAAGTGCCAGAAGGCAATGCTGAAAAATTTCCATCAAACTTTGTTCAGGAATGAAAAGTTCCTTGTTCTAATATGTGTTAAGATAACTAATTAAAAGGTCCAATTTCAAATCAAATTAAATTAAAATTAAGTATTTTATTCAGATGTCTGTATCTGTAATAAAATTATTTTGTTTGGAAAAGACTTTTAAGGTCATCAAGTGCAGCTGTAAAACTAACACTGCCAAATCCAGCACTAAACCATCTCTCTAAGCGCCACATTGATACATCTTTTAAATATCTCCAGAAATGGTGACTCCACCACATCCCTGGGCAGCCTCTTCCAATGCTTGACCACCCTTTCAGTGAAGAAATTTTCCTAATATCCAATTTAAGCCTTTCCTGGTGCAAGTTGGAGCCATTTCTACTTGTCCTATACCTTGGTACCTGGGAAAACAGACCAAAACCCACCTGGCTACAGCCTCCTTTTAGGCAGTTTTAGAGAGCAATAAGATCACCCCTGAGCCTTCTTTTCTCCAGGCTGAATAACCCCCTCTCCCTCAGCTGCTCCTCAGAGGATTTGTGCTCCAGACCCTCCCCCAGCTCTGTGGCCCTTCTCTGGCCACACTCCAGCACCTCAGTATCTTTCTTGAAGTGAGAGAACCAGAACAGGGCACAGCCCTTGGGGTGTGGCCTCACCAGTACTCATGTATTGTGTGACACCACAGACACAAGTACACTTAGAAAATCCCTTCTGCTATCCACCATTTGCTTCTATTTTCACAGGTAGTCTAGAATATGAACCAGCATAATAATTCACAGGGATAATTTCTCATTCATCGTGCTGAAAATAGCTGGATGGAAGGGGACCAATCACATTACCTCTGCCCTTCATGCAAAAGTCTAATAAGGGAAGAAAAGTGGTTACATTACTGTGCCAAATATTATTTTACCATTTTCTACAAAGGAAAATATAAGAGAACAAATGCATATGCTAGCTAAACAATGCATGATCTCATTTGCAGTTCCAGCAGCATATTGTTTGGACATATGGGTCACATTGACTTCTTGACTGCTTATCAACAAATGACAAACATGGGCCTGCAGAATAACATTTGCTTCTTTCATTCTCCAGCTAATGAAAAGCATTCCCTGTAGGTACTTAAAACATAGGAACCTTAAGGAACACAAAAGGCTTCTCCTACTGCAGGACCTGCTTTTAAAATTTATTTTGTAATCTAAATATCTTGATATCTAACATGCAGAAAACAAAGAAAATATGAATAGAGGTCTCATTTCTGATTAAACATATACCAGCTAAAGAACACCCTAATTAAGGAATTTGTCTGGGGTTTAAGGACATTCCTATTTTCTAGATTATTTTTTTAATCTCCAGAGTGAACAGATTTACCTGCATACAATAGAAAATGTTAGCAGTTTGCAGTTTATATGCATTGTTTGGCACCATTATTTTCTACCTATGGCCTGAGTTGTGTTAGGATGTCAGTGCATTCAAACAAGATTCGTGGGAATCCTTGCAATTTTTCAGCTTCTCTAATGCTCCCTTTTGAGCCTGTTACCTTTTAACTTCATACTCTGTGAACATAAATACATAAGCATAATTCTGGTGGTCTTCCAAAGGATAAAATACATTCATATCTTTCTGATGGTCTTCCAAAGAATATACCCAGTGCTTTTGGCACGTGGCAGATCACAAAGTTGATCAAATGAAGGGAGATATGGTGGCTGCTTTTTTATTCCTGCCTGGGTAAAGTGAAAGAAGTGGTGACTGGAATCCACTTCTTCATTTTATATATATTTCTTCTTGTCAGCTCAGTTTCTGATGTTTAAGGAGAATTATTCTTCTCACCATGCCATCATTTATAGAACAGTTCATTTATGGCAGTTTTTCTACATATTATACTTCATCATGTTAGTAAACATATTTATTGTAATAAATTTTTTACAACTAAGAACTTTGTGATACAGTAATAAGACTTCCTTCATTAAAATACAAACCTTTACTACTCCAGCTAATGCAGAATCCCAGGCAGCACGTGACAGCTACACAGTTGTATCCAAGCCCAGCCATAATTTCCTGCTGTTCAACAGAATTTCAGTCTCAAATATGAGTAATGTTGTGCCTTTGTGAACATAATAAATTAGATTTCATTTCTCATATAAAGGAGGAAAGTTTTGTTTGTTTTCTTAACATAAAAAGTAATATTCCAAGGCTGTCTCAGAGTGTTTAGTAACGACCTAAGCAATTAAGTTTGGACCTTTACTGCAGGAAGATCCTGTATTTTTTTTAGATTAATTTGCATCATTTTCTTTCCAACTGACTTTAGTCAAATTAAACTTTTTATTCCTCAGATCTTGTCTGAGCTTTCTAAGAGCCTGTGGAAAGCTAGACTTACATTAATAGAGCATACCTGGCTAGACATGAAAGCAGGAGGGAGGAAAAACCAGCAAAAACAGCATTGCAGATTTGCATTAAGAAATTTATATCTGCCTTATTCATGTGGTTTCCATTCAGCACTAAAACATAACTCTGCATGGAAAAAAAAAGAGGCTTGTCAGAAAGTTTTGCTGTTGGTCTAATAAGGTCTAAATAAGGTCTAATTTGCATCTGCTGACAAAAGGTTTTATTAGCATAACACTAGAAAGCAAATGAAACCAACATCAGCAAAATAGCAAACTGTCCAGACAACTTTATTTTTGTTAATGACAAACAGAAATAACTGTATGATTATTGTCAAACTAGCTCTGGGGCTGATTCAATTCTGTCTGATGTCTGCTAAATTTCAGTATTTGACTTCAAGAAGAATGCTATTATGATCCAAGTGTGTTGCATTGGCAAATATTATAATTTTTAAAAATTCTATCAGATTAGTTGGCTGTGACCTACATTTGGTAAACCCATTTTGTACGTAATTCCATTCTTCACTTACCTTCAAATTATCCTTTCCTTTGGAATGCTGGATTGGATTTGCATGGCAAGGTTTTGGTAACACAGGGGTAGAGGGAGGTACAGGAGTACAGGGCTGGCTTCTGTGAGAAGCTGCCAGAAGCATCCCCCATCTCTGACAGAGCCACCAGCAGCAGGCTCCAAGGCAAACCCACTGCTGGCAAGGCTGGGCCATGCCACTGATGGTGGCAGCAGCTCTGGGATAAGAAGAAGGAAACAAAAGTTATTGCACAGAAGTTATTGCAGCCAGAGAAGAGATGAGTGAGAGGAGCAGCCCTGCAGACCAAGGTCATGCAGAAGGAGAGGCAGGAGGTGCTCCAGTTGCCAGAGCTGGGATTGCTCTGCAGCCCATGGTGCCGCCCATGGTGAGCAGCTGTGCCCCTGAAGGCCCTGGAGGTGCATGGGGGAGCACAGACCCACAGACAGCGTGTGGGGCACAAATGTGCTCTGGTAGACTCTGGTAGAGTGCAAGAACAGGCACAGGGGGTCACATCAACAGGCCATTGAGCTCCTGACTCCAAAAGTGGTCAGACATGACAAGGAAACAGTGCAAGAACACAGCAAGCAGCCTGGGAAACTGCTCCACAGCATGATTTCAGCTGCTAATGCTCCTCAAGTTTCGGAGATTTCACAGTGCATTTTCATGAGAGGCACTATGGTTTACAGCAAATAACAAAGACTCACTAACCCTGTTGACTAATACAAGTGATCTGCTCGGTGGTTATGCTGAGAAAAATTTTGTCCTGTATTATTTGCATAGTACAGACATCACAAGCCTGGATTTTATGCTGTTTCTTCCATGATAAGAGAGTAAGGCTTGTTCTCAGGCACATAACCTCCAATCTAAATGACATTCTAAGCAAGCCTCTATCACTGCAATCAGAAGTTTTCAAGGGAGCAAAGAAACATAGAAACCACAACCACACAAAATATCACAGTAGATAAGAACACCTTATCTCTCAATTTTAAACTTAATAATCAAAATCAACAACAAATATGAAATATTATATTGATCTGGGAAATATTCTGAATATTAAAACCAGAGATATAACTTACAAAAAATAATTTGTAAATTGATTTGTAATAAACATAGAAGGGGAATGGTAGCTGTATAAAATTTAAATTATAACACCAACGATCAGCTGGAGGAAGGATTTATCAAATGGAGTTAATGTTATTGTGTAACTATATTGCAACAGTGCCTGGAAGACCTGCTGAGAACATTGCCCTAATGTATTAGGAGTTGTGGAAAAATAAAATAAAACAAAACAAAGCAAAACAAACAGCTTGAGCCTGGTCCCCAAGGACTTCTTTCTCTGAGAGCAAAGCAGGCAAGCATGGCACAAAGTTACATCAGGTCAAGGACCAAAGAGGTGGTCCTCTGCTGTTAGTTATGTTAAAGTCACAGCTGTTAACAATGTGCTCTTATACTGTGCCCTTTACAGTTACACTACTGGAAAAATATAATGGATGGAGAGAAATTTAGATATTATAATTACAAAGAAATCAATAATAATTAAAATATTAAAAGTAGGGCCTGGTTAAAAGGCCTTTTCAATTACTGACAGTGAAAACATGGAAACTGGAACTGAAAGAAATATCTGCAGTATTTTTCAAAGTCAGAGAGAACACAATTATATATTATTAACATGACTGTAATGTCACCTACCCTCAAGGGTAAATATCTACAGTATTAGCACATCATAAAGTGATTGCATTTTTTTTTCCTTGTGCAACAAGATCAACTTCTTCATGTCCAAGAGTAGGAAATTATAATCACTTTACCAGATAGGTAACATTTCCTCATATGACTTCATCGCTGGAATAAAGAAGAAAACACCAAAATGTAACAGAATCTGCTTCAATCCACAGAACATCAAGTAGAACTTACATTAATAGAAATTTGCATTTTTCACACACTACTATAGATTCCTTTCACTGTGCCTATGTGTATTAAAGGAGGTATCAAGAAGCTTTGCTTAGTTGTCTGTTATACAAATCACATATAATTATTTAATGCCTAAGCAGTTTTAACTCACTTTGAAAAGAGCCATTTTGCTTTTGGAATTTTGTTCATCATAGACTCAGACACTGGTTTAAAGAGAGGTGTTTGTTTTGAGTTTTACTGTCATTGTAGTTTTCACCCCTTTTAAGGCAGGTCCTATTTTTTTCTGCCAGAATGTGCAATTATTTGAAAAGTAGAAGAGGCTGACTTAAACTTGCATCCTCAGTGCTGACCTCCCAAGGGGGGACCATGATTAGACACTGGAGGGCAATTAAACCAACAACATCCCAGCAAGTGCTTGCTTATCCTGTACTTGTCAGAATGTATATAACACAGCTTTCCTGTCTGACAGGAGCTCTTAAAGCTCTGAAAAATTGGAACCTCCTGCTTCAGCTGGTTGTTTGGCAAATTATTCTTGTAAAACATCTGAGTGCAGTTCTTTTGACTGCAGATAGAGATTATTCTTACAATTTTTAAAAAAATCAAACAAACTGACAGATTTTTTTTTAAGTACAGTTTACTGTTGGCTAGTTGAGTGTCTTTATGCAAAGTTCATTCCAGCAAAAAAAGCACAGTTTATTCCAACAGTTTGGATTGAGACTGAGTGAAAATAAAAGATTATTATTTGCTGAATTGCCAGAGATAAAAAACACTTCAGTGAGGTCCATGCTCTGATATAATGTTTCATTAATAGAATGAACTAGCCAGCCAAAGTTGCCATTCTGATGCAAGCATGTTATTAAAAGGAAAACCTGTTGGAAACAACTCTGAAGTCAACATCAAAGATAGTGTTGAGTTTTAGCACAAAAGATGTCCTATCCTCCAGTCTTCACTAAGAGGAACTGCGGTGGAATTTTTTTCTGAGAAAGCAGGACTGTAATTATTACTGCTCTTAGGATCCATAACAAGTTAAAAACTATTAGGGATTATCTGCTTTATCTCAAACACTGACAAGACTATTGATGGCTTTCTGGGGCCATAGATAGTGTTGTCAAATTTCTGAAGAGCACTTCAGTATCTGATGAATTTTCTGATCCTTTAAACTACTCTTCATGTCCTTCATTAATATTGTGAAGTAATAATTATTAGGCCAACAGATTAGAAAGCAAAGTATCTGGGATTAATTCTGACCTTCAACCTCGCTTGCTGTGCATTGTCAGTAAATGACTTTTTTCCCTGTATTTCTCACTCATTCAGTTCAACCACTGAGGAATGTTTAGAACCATTTACCACTATTAAATGTGTTTGTATGGCAGGGTTTTAGTTTTTCACTAAAAAAAATGTGTTCATCCACATTGGATTGTTATACAGTGACACTTTTGGAGATGGCTCTGAATTTCCATAATGTTGTTTATGATTTTCTCTGCTTAAACATGAGGCCCATATTCCAACATGAGTAAGTGAAGACTAGGTACTGATATGATATTCAATACTACTTCACACTTGGAAATGTAATTAAATAGAGTCTAGAAAAGTTTAAAATTATCCATTGAGGAGTCAGAAATAGTACAGAGAATATTTATTCTCTGCATCAATTTTGACAGACATGTCTTTTAATTCAACTCCATAAAGACATTATTATTTGTATTATACCATTCACTAACAGCTACAGGGAAGTGGTGTTGGGTTACAATAAAACTTAATATTTAAATAGAGAGGAAAAGATTCCTTCTAAAGAAGAGATCAACAGACAAATAATGCAAGGCTAGGAACAATGAAACCAGAAGGAGCTAGAAGCCTACGAAGGGGTGGATTCACCAAAAAGGCAGAAGCAATAGCTGTGGTAGAACAGAGAAGCATGAGGTCTCCAGGGTGTGGAAAAGCTGCAACCCACTCAGCTGGACACCTCCAAACATCAGGTGCAGTTCCTTGCTCCAGATCACAAGGGAAGGAGGCAGCGAAGCCAACGGTGCAGGTGCACCAGCGGCACCATCTTTCTTCCAAGACACCATCTAGCTCTTAATCGTAAGAGAGCCCTTCTTTTGGAGGGTGAATTTACTAGATTTAGAATAAGAGCAGTGTACAAACAACACTGAGACAAGAAGCACGAGTGCTAGGACACAGATGCAGCTCCCCCTCCCCTTGCAGTAGTCATCACTGCAGTCAGAAAGTTTGGGCATCTTTTGCTTTGGGACTTCAGTTTAGTTGGGGAGGGTGGAGGTTGAAGGGGTGGGTGTGAGCTGTTAATTTGTTTTTTTAACTAATGCATCTGATCCAGAAGACATCAAGCATTAAAAAGTACAAAACTTCAGTTCCAGATTTCATATTTCCTATGTCAAAAATAAAAAAAATCACACTCACTATCAATTAGTAACCACATCAAGCAAATAAACCACTGTAGAAGGTTACTCCAAGTTTTAAGACAGTCTCAAGTTTGTTAAAAACCAAATTAGTACTATCCATGGTATTTTCTCAATTGCTTTTTTATGTGAATACTTTCCGGGTTCCACCCAACATCAGGATCTGGCAAAGATGTTGAAATAAAGCCAGGACACTTTAATGCTCTTTCCAGCTCCCATTGAGCTTCTGGCATGCAACTTGCTCAGCTGTCTGTGGGATGAGAAGAAGAAAGAGTGGCAATGAAAAGAGCACAGGCATGACAGCAGTTGGTCAAAGACAGCTCAACAAGGAGACCATTTATGGCATTCAAAGCATGAGGCAGAAATGGAAAAGAAAAGCGCATCCTAATCTGGCACAGTCATGCTAGATGTGATCATTCTGATTTTACCTATTGTTCTATAGCATGAACCTGCACAAGACCTAAGCTTTTGGCTGTTTTGTGAAATAAATATGTCCGTAATTGACATTCAGGAGACACATTAGCAAAGGTCCATCTTGGATATAATCATAAATCTGAATCTGCGTGGTACTGAGTGCTTTAGCAACCCTTGAGTTCATTGTCAGTCAAAAATCTCCAGTGCTGCTCTGGAGCAGATGCAAGAAGGGCAGAGATTTTGGTTGGAAACTGGTAGTAATGTCACACAGCTGCTATGTAACAGCTCATTAGTGGCTTCTGACTGCTCCAAGGAAAGTTGGTAGATACTTATTTAGAATGAACACATAAGGGAACAACAGAATCATAAAAAAGGCTAAGAGAAAAATAAAATAATAAAACAATATGCATACAGTTGTTCAACACAGTTGAGCCCTGGTAGAAAACACATTGATGTGTCCCTTTCCTGTAAAAATAAGAATACAGATGAAAGGAGTTATCTCTCGAGTACAATGAGCTTATAGTGGAAAAGAAGTAGCAAAATATTCATTCCCTCTTGACTTACAAGTTCAAGAATCTAGAAACTCAGTTGTCCAACAACATAAGTAAACCTTCTTCAAATCCAAGCTCCTTCTTCTGCCCACAGATCAAGATGGTAGTTTAATATCCTTTCTCGTTCTCCATGGGCACCATACCATGCTTTCTTACAAGATGTTCTTTACAGAGAAGCTCATAACAAGAGAAACTTGATTTATGCCTAAACCTTGTGTGACAGACAAGACCATTATTTTCTTTTATTTTTTCTACATTTCATTGTTCCTCTAAGAAATTAGATGGACTACATGAAGAGGGGTGTAAAATACCATGCTTGGCAGACACAAGGCAGGATTAGTGGAGGAAGGCCAGAGGGATTACAAGATGCAGCAGGCCAAAGAGTTGCAGCACAAAACTTCATATAAGGGACAGAGACACTGAATTGACAATGGTAGGGACAAGCCTGTAAAACCAGAACAGACAGAAGAACTAAGAGGGAGTAGGAGCAGGGGAAACCTTTGAACCTGTCATGCCTCTTCTTACCAACCATCTTTCATTTACTCAAATAGTTATTTACTCTATTTTTATTTTTATTACTTGGGTTTTTTTTTTATTTTATTGTAGCAACACCCTGCCTTGGTCTTAAATGCATGTGAGTCCATTTTATGGCAATCATAGGAGGTCTAAGGCAATCTTTGGTTACAAAATGTTTTCTCACAATTTGCAAGGACAACTTCCTTAAGTGTGGGAAAGGCTACAATGAGAAAACAATCAAGAAAATGTTATTTTTCCTAGGTTTTTTCTGAAGTTCATTTTTTCTTATCTTTTTTCCCTTTTTTCCCATCTGCAGATATAAATTAATGAAGAGATGGTAACTCCCATTGAACAGATGTTCCCTACAGCTGAGGAAGGTGAAGAAGTACAAAGATAAATAACTCTGTTGAATTGTAGGATGGAGGAAGAGTTCATCTGGATTTTTTTTCCATGACATATCTCTCAAAATGTCCAGATTTTCTTCCATGGGTCAGTTTTAACACTGCAACACACAATTCACATCAGAGTCATACGATTTCTTTTTTAAAGAAACCCTTTTGTTCTTCCCTTTTCTCCTCCAGGGTTCATAGAATAATTCAGAAAGGATCTCTGAAGTTCAGCAGGTTACTCAGAACCCTGTCCAGGGGAATTTCTAATATCCCCAAGGATGGATATTTCACCTCCTCTCTGAGCAACTTGTTTAAATATTTGACTACCCCTTGCTGTGAATATGATTTTTGCTAATACCTAACAACTTCATTTGCTGCCACTTGTGTCTGATGCCTCTCAGTTTTTGCTAGGTACCTGTTTGTCTTCTCTAAACCCTCCCATCAGGTAGCTGTGGACAGACACAAGGTCTCCCTTTATCTTTCCCAAAGGCTGAACAAAGCCTGCTCTCTACTCTTGTGCTTCATGTGCTACAGTTCTCTGATGATGCTGGTGGCTCTCCCATGGGCTCGTTCCAGTGCATGGCCACACTTGCTTCATGTCCTCCTTCATCTTTCCTAGGAATCTCAGGTCCTTTTTTGGAATAGTTGTCACTTAACCTTAAAACAACAACAACAAAATCATCATTTTAGGTAGGGCACCCCTGTGAAAGATCCTACTGCTTTTCTTTAGCAGGGTCTTAGAATTCTATCAGTTCTGTTCCTGAAAAGCTTGTATCTGGTCTGAAATTGTGGAAAGCTGACTGGGCAAAGATTCAAAGAGTCTCAAAATTGCTCTTAGAATACAAAAACTACAATAACAGCACTCCTGCATGTGATATTTGGGCTATTCTACCATAAACTTGCACGATGAGTAATGAATCAGGTATCTTTCAGTTCAATATCATGTCTTAATAATCATATTTCTATGGAAAATTGAATTGATTCAATGTGGGTAATAAATAAGTGCAATAATTTCATTTGTTTCATTTACAAATAACTTTGGGCTGAAACAAAACTACTTAAAATGTTGACTTAAAAGGTCAGCTAACCAATACTTATTATAGCCAAGGGACTTCTAGCTTACATAATACGAAGACGCAGGAGGAATTTATAAAGAAATTATTTTGACAGAAAGGCCTTCTGGGGAAAAGATTATGCTATCCTCATCATGCATTGAAAAAAAAAGTATCAATAATGTATTAAAATATTTGGACAACCTTTACAATGCAACCTTTACAATTTTTTAAACATTTTCATCTTACATGTTGAACATTTACATTCCTGTGTTCACTTATTCAGTTTTGCATGTCATAGATAAGTAAGTCTTCCCAGAGTTGACTTGCATAAAAAACTATGATACTTGTAGTAAAACTAATGGGGCCAGGTGGTGCTCATATGAACCTTTGACCTCCTCCCACAACTGTACCTAGCACTGCTTATCAAAATTAATCAAATCACCACCTCAGGCCTTGTTCTGAGGGTAAACAACAGTACAGTTTTCTTTCAGGCATGGAAAGAAAATAGACGAATTCAAGAAGTTTATAAATCAGAAATGTACTCTGCATTTGTTTTTCATCACAGGATGCCTTATTACCATTACATTTTCTTATCTTGCCCCGTTTTCTTCTTGTACAATACTTAAAGGCTGAAAGGTCTGGAAGCAGACTCCTTCCCATTTCACTCTAAAGCACAGTGATCATTTCAGCGGGCATGTGCAATGTACACCAGCAATAAAACAGCCCCTGAGATCTCTGAGATTCTTTTCACCCTCAATAATGGAATGAAGTAACAGCACACTTTGGACCATAAGATTTTAAGAAGTTATTTTCATTTCAGTTAATTTAAAGGCATCAAGAAGTATGACAACCCATACATCTGAAGGGACTCCCCAGTATACAGAACACAGAGAAGAAATATTTTATGTTCTTGCACATCAATAATATGCAATAGTTTATCTGGATTTTTAGAGTGATTTTACATATATTTTTCTTCTTTTCTATATTTTAGACATTTTATATGTATTCTAAGACTACACCTTTTTAAGATTACAGTCTGTGGCAAAATAAGTTTCTTTATCAGAATTAGCAGCACATTTAAACATCCAAAATATTCTATACAGTAGAGTTGGTACCAATTTGTGTGTGACACAACTGTCCAATGGTGACATCAAAATCCATTCTTCAGAGCCCTCAGGATTTTGATCAAGGGCTGAAGTTGGGGATTTATTTAAATTACAGTGTTAGGCTAGCCATGGAAATGCTTCCGTTTCTTGTAAACAATGTTTTCAATGAAAAAAAAAAAAAAGCTTTTGGTTTCATCAATCAGGAAAGGTATTCTGACCATGGCAAGGACAGGAGTTACTTTTTTTACTAATCTCTGTCTTGCACCTACTTTATACTGCTACTACTCTCTGTAATATCATCACACTGGCATAACAGAGCACATACATCCCAGGATTTTTATATAAATGTTTACTTTCCACTCATTTTCCTACCATCAGATAACAGTGCCCTAGGTAGGGGCTGGACCGTGTGGCTACAGCAACTCTGCTATTCCAAAAAACCTCTGGATGTACACACTTGGGTTATTCCTTCTGAAAGAGAAGTAACTTACCACGAGGCAGTAGAGGTAAGAACTTGTACACACACACAGTTTCCAGGGGCCAGCTTGTTCCCTCTGTGATAAAATCACTCTGCTACCAGTCTGTGAGTTTGCACTGCTGACCTCTGGGAGTGAATCAACTCTCTCCTTTTGAAAACACTCTGTACACCAGAACTTGTCAAGCAGCAGTTCCACAGAAAATCATCAGTAAGAACAGTATGTTAAGAGGGCACTATTTGATACAAAACATTCAAGGATTTTTATATTTTTTTCAGCCACAATGAAGAATCACTTGCAGTTTATGAGCATGGATTTTCCAAAAATGAAGAGTTACAACCCTCTCCAAGCAACAAAACAACACAGCACTCAGGGCTGGCAGCCACCATCATAAATTTCAGCTGGGTAAAATTAGAAATGCCTCACATGTGGGAGCTTTGGAATTGACATTTGCCTGGTAAAAACACTAAAATTCTATGGACTAAAATTCTATATACAAACACTTGTTCTAAGAGGTTTTAAAGTGCCTCACTACCACAGACATTTATTTCCATCTTTGCAAACTACAGTGAACCTGAATTTTTTGTTCAAGGCTTGTATTCATACTTTGTTACAAGAAACACTAATTTTCATAAAGGTGTTTTGGGTTTTTTTTAATTTGCAATTACATTTTCTGTTAGAATTAGATGAACATCCAACCTAGAATTACCTTCCATCTTCATGTATTTCTTGCCGAAAAATCAAAGTGCGTCTCTCCTAGGTTCTCTTGTTTCTCTGATATTCACAGCAAATGGTTGCTGAGAGTAGTCACTGGAAAACAGCAAAAGGTATAGGTGCTAGCTTTCAAACACAAAGCCAAAGCAGTGTATTAGAACCATCCACACACGTGCATTTCACGCTTGCCAACCAGAAGTGTAGAACGGATATTACTGTTTAATAATATGCACATTTTCAAACATCTAACAAGCCATTACCAACAACGGTGGGTAACAAAAATTCAAACTTAACAATGGTAAGCAGCATTATCTTTTGAACAAAAAAGAGCTAAAACACAGTTTAGCAGTTTTAACCGTGAAATGAGTTCTCACTAGAACAGTCAGTCTGCCTGCCTGCTGTTTATGACTTCCATATTCCAAGAGGTTTTCTGTAATGAAGCCACAAAACCACCAGGCATTTACCCCTATTGGCTTTTCTGGAGTTCATAGATGCATAATCAGGAAACAAATTGTTCCACTTTTTACATCAGTATCCTGCTTATGCTCCCCTCAGCCTTATAGGGAAGAAAAATTTGGTCACATCTCAATGTTGCTGCAAGTCTTGTTCCTTTGTCGCTGCAGTCAGAGTGACAAATGCAATCTGTGAACTTCTCATTCAGGACAAATTTTAGCAGAGATGAATATTTTCTGTGGAGTCTTTCCTGTGGATCAGCTCTATGCCATTGTATAGCTGCTCCTCATACCTACACTATTTCACCTGGATTCTCCTACATCAATCCCTGTTTTGTCTAAAGCACCTTTCAAAGGCTTTTGGCCTTCTTATGAAACAAAAGAAAAAGAAACCATCACATCTCTAGGTAATCTAATTCAATTCATAATCATGCTAACTGAAAAAATGCATTCCTATTTCTCATCTTAATTTCTTTGACCAACACAGCATGCTGGTGCTGTGTTTCTCTCTGTTCCTTCACAATTTTAACATAATTTGGGCATAACTCAGTTTCTTTTTGAATTAATTGAATGAATTACAGAGCATTTAAAATGTACTTCTATATCATGTTTGCCAGTTTTAAATTTATTTGGATCTTATTTTGATTTTTTAAAATTTTTCTCTTCTTTGCTAATCCATGATAGAATCTAATGCCAGTCTTCATGGTTCTGTGGAACACCAGAATCCCACCCCTCATCCTAACACTGCTCCTGCTGCCTGTTTATAAAAGTTAAGAACTGAAGTAGCCAATATAGCCACACTGCCAATAAAGTTGCAACATATTTTTCACAACAACACAATAATAGCTTTTAGTGATCACACTCTACAGCATTTGCATGCTATATTGATCATCCTATTATTTGAACCACAGTGCTTATGAGGCAAAAAAACCAAACAGACAAAAAAATTCCAACAACATAAACCCATAAGATGAGCCTCACTGTGCTTGGTAACAATCAATTATGAAATGCTAAGAACTTCCAAAGAGTCATTTTCTGAAACATAAGAATCTTGCATTTTGTCATTGCTCAGTGGAGAAGGAAGGTCAGCTTTATTTTTCAGAAGGCAAAAATCTAAACCAGGGTTATTAAATAAATTACTAGAACTCACAGTTTTGCATTACAGTAAGACCACCTTCCAAGGCTCACCTTGTAAGTTATATTTCATTTATTCTGAGAAACTTATCTCTCCCAAGCTCTTCATGAAGCAACTAATGTCTTGATACTAACATCAGCTAAAAGACAAACTAGAGCAATGGTGTTCAAAAAGAAACCCAAAACACCACACTCCTCAATTGCCTTCCCGATAATTTTTAGCAATAGATAGAATTAATATCGTATAATCAGCTCCATATTCTGCTGCCTTGAGCAATACAGGTGCCCAAAATGCAGATGAAACTTCAAGTTCATGCATACTTTCAAAGGTCATGTGTTGTGGGGTTGTTCCTTTTTTCTCCTTTCTAGTAATCTAAAAGACCCTTGGCTATAAATTGTTCCTTCTAGCAACCACATGCCAGGATTTTGCTGGCTATTTTTATTCATTAATACCAGCTGCCTCACAGTGCCTGGATGTAACAGCAAAAATATGTATATATGTTTTAACCATATGGCAAAAACTGATGAAGACCTTTCATGTAGGATAATCCATATACCCAGAGTGCATGAATCTCTTGTGCACAGGCCAGACCAAAAGGCCTGTTCTCCACTTGAACCTTCAAGGACTCACATCACTCTACAAGTTTCTGAGCCAAACCCATAACTGCCTGTTTGTAATGCTCCCATGAAGTCAGAAGAGCAACTCCAGCTTCCATCAGTGTGTTTTTTCTGCTCAAGTGGTGAGCAGAACCTTCTGTCCAGAGGTAGATTTTACCATTGCACTTAAAGATAAAAAAGCATAGGCTTCCTTCTAACAACCATTTGTCATGCTACACTTAGGTTCCAAAAGTGTTCTATTGCATTAATTGCTAAATAAATAAGATTCACTTTGACATTATCTAATACCAAAGTTTAAAGTTTAACACAGATAAAAATTATAATAGATGAGGTAGTTGCAAAAATCCTGTATTCAAAAGCACAGGTTGTAATAATCTAACATATTAAATAGAGTCAAGGACATTAAATGCTAGCACATAATCAAGTGCAGAATGCTTTACTTCAGCTCATAATAAGTTTACACAAAATAACAAGCTCTGTACTTCTTAACCACAATAGTCCTGAACACAGAAGCATAGCTTCTGTGCACATCAGAACAAAATAAAAGAAGATCAAATTAGAGAAGCAAATGTGACTGACAGAATACTAACAAGAAAAGATGATGAAAAAGTCATTGATTTATTTTCCAAAAGGTTACAGACTATTCTACATGACTTTTCTTTCCATTATGATCTTCCCTTTCAGTTAATAGATTATTTTCAATTCATGACATTTATATTATGTAACAGTAGATCAGGTTTTTTTTTTTTTGTATGCACAAGTGCATATATTCATGAATTTTCTTTCATATCAGTCTCCCATTTCCTCCTTTACTACTGCCTCCAGGTATAAAACATTTCTTGTTAATATACCCAGCATAATCTCTAGCATAGGAGAAAAGGACATTCCAGACTTATGAAGTCTTGAGTATTCATTTGTGCTGCAACTTAATTAAAAAAACAGACACTGAGAAAATGCTTGTATCATCTGGGACATAATGTCTTCAAGATTTTCCATTTCTAAGTGTGGGACAAAGCTATACCCACTTGAAAAGTCAATTACAGAATCATCAGATCATTAAGGTAGGAAAAAGTGTCCAAGATCATCGAGTCCAACTTTTGACTGAACACCACCATATCAACTAAACCATAGGACTAAGTGCTGTGTCCAGTTGTTTCCCAAACACTTCCAGGAATGGTGACTCCACCACTTCCCTGGGCAGCCATTCCAATGCTTGACAACTCTTTCAGTGGACAAATTCCTGCAGAACTCCTCTGTCTTATAGGCTAGAATTACTCTTTTTAAATGACACCAAACTGAATTGTAACAAATGATTAAATGAAAGTTAACTGTATGCATTTTCCTCACCATACTCTCAGTGAATACTAAGCTAATTCAAACCAGGATTCTTCTACTCTGTGTAGAAGAGGAAAAAGTGGTGAGAGCTTTGCTTGAAGCATTTATGAAATCCTGAACAATAATAAAACCCAATAGTGGTGAAAGATTTTTACTTTTGCTTAGCAGGGAAAGCTTTTCTCAGTGGTATTATCTATTCTGTCTGTGTCATTGTACACACATCATGAAGTTAAAACTATTGCAAACCCACATTGAGTGTGCTTCTCTGAGCTGGGATAATGCTATCTTGAATTCTAAAAATTTTCCCTTGTGTGTCAAATCTTGGCTTTGCTCTGTAGTGGCCATATTAAGAGGCCTACGAGGTTTGTCAAGGTAACTTTGACACCTGAATTGAGTAACCTGAAAGTGCTTAAAATAATATTCTGCATAATCCCTTAATATCCAAGGAACATTCCAACTCTGGAAAAGATACTGTTTGCCCTTCCTTCACTGATTTTCATTCTACTGGTTTGCAATAGTCCAAGCTTCAAGCTTAGTTGCCTAGCAAGTATCTTTTTCCCAACTGTTAGCAAAGAATGACAGAATCTGAAAATTCATGTTATACTGTTTCTGCCAGAGACTATGGCATCTGTCCTCTGCACAAAATAACAGACTAACCAACCACTTGGCTAATTAAGCAATATGGCATCCAGCTCATTCTTCCATAGCTGTGTTAGCCTGCAATCCCAACAGGGATAATCAAGTGGCTTTGTCACTGAAGAAAACAGATGAATTTCCAGAGAAACATATGTTGTGGTTAAGACGCTTTCTCTCTTTTCCCAATCTTTCTCTCTCCCCTTCTATCTCTCTACATGGATAAACAAACATTTAAAAAATACCTTGGTATTCCTTGAATGGGAACAACATTGAAGAAAAGAAATGCTGCTCAGTCATCACTCCATGTAAAAAAAAAATATAAAAAGGCAGAGCTTTATTTTAAAAGGTCCCTTGTATTTCTCAATATGTGATTTCTTCTAACTAACACTTAGCACTAGAACTCTACAGAACTAATTCTGCAAGCCAAAAAGCAGCAGTAACAAACTCACCTCTTGAGCATAAATTAGGATAAAGCTCACCTAGTAACATGATTTCACCATACTGAGTACATCTTACTCACCCATCAGGCATATTGTCCAGTAGAAACAGACCAGCATATCTAGTGCACTTTTCTAATAAATGAGAAAAACATCAAAACATTAAAAAATTCATGCAAAATTAGTTCAAAAAATAAATTGCTTCTAAAAATGGCTGAATTTTTATGTTTATGGTTTTAACATTAATTGAAATGGTTAAGCCACAAGTAAAATAGTTTGGTTCATGGGTGATAACTATGGTTTAGTAGAAATCCAGAGAAACCAATAAACCAAAATTGACAGAAGTTAGATTCGACAAGTTCTCCTGAGAAGCAATAAAAAGCCCTATCAAATTTTAGAAAGATGAATCTAGTCTGATATTACCCCCTTCATGTTCTGATGAAATAGAACCTTAAAAAATTACATACCCTAAAAATGAAAATGCAATTTTTTTTGCTTAGGACTTACAATGAGAAAAAAATTATTCATTTAATGCACTATTTTCTTTATGACAGAAGTAACCTAATTTCATTACACTAAATGTATGTGTATGAAACAAAAAACAAAAAAGCACACATCAGATATCTCCTTCTGCAGAAGATAAAATGGAGAGTAGAAAGGACGATGTTTCATAAGTTCTACTCTGATAAATATGACACTTCATGATTGTCTCCATAAAACAAAGCTCAAATAAGCCCGTAATTAAATCCTATTCAGTTCCTGCTTTTTTATTTGGGCAAAAGATCAGAGCAAATGCAAATAAGCATGTCACATATGAACAGCAGGTCTGGCTGGTATTTCATTTTGAGGAAGATTGATACAGTCCTGCTTATTCAGCAGAACTTTGCAAAGAGAAGGTTTTTATAAACAGAGAATGTTCAATTTTACTAAGACAGAAAGGGAAAAAGAAATCCCTCATCAACCACTAAGTTTTCAACAATATTCTATTCCTCCAATTAAGTCAGTCTAATATACAAGACAGCAAGGCTTGTTCAGCAATGTCAGGAAAACACCAAGTACTGACTCCTGCAGTGAAACCACAATGCACTTTCTTTGCACTTACAGAATTACTTTTCCAGGGACAAGATTCACCTCTGAACATAAGAGGGCATCTGCCAGCACTGGCTGCCACAGAAAGAAAGTCCAAATGGCTTGAAAGCCTCCCAAAGCAAGAACATGCTTAAACAGCTGTTCCCATAGTAGCCTGTTTTCACAGAAATCTATGTAGCATTTTGCACTTCACCCATTAAATTAATCCCAGAGCACAAGTGCTAAGGGCAGATCTGCTGCTAGCCCACTGGGAATGACATCTTCTAATTAGTGCAAGGTCAACAGCCCTCAGAGAGGCTCTGACAGAGCCCAGAGACATGCTCATGTGTAATAACCATCAATGTGCAGATTAAGTGTTGTGTTTTCAGGCTGGGTTGAAAACAGTCATGGTACCAGAGACAAAGGAAAAATCTGAAGCATTAAGAAATTTATCACTTTACAAATGCATTTTTCTGTCCTCCTACAAGTTAAAAGTGTTATTAATTAAAACAAATGTAGTAGCTCTTGGATAACTGAAAATCAGTTTAAAAACAAAACATGGTGATACTCAGTTCTTTAAGCAAGATTAATCTTTCTGCTTTTATGCAATCATCTCTTTAATAAAGAAATCTGATTAAGAAAAGTATCACTGAAAATACTAAATTCTTTTAGTGTTTTGTCTGTATTGACTTGAAATTTTTATGTTCTCCCATCCCCTCCACTTACTGCAGGATTGGCATGTTTCTACTTGGAAAAGAGTGGGCTTCTCTTTTGCTCTTTGTTTCCAGTGAAGCCTGTAAAAAACAAAGACTTTGACTATTCCCCAGGTTTTGCATCAGTTCCACAGATGGTGTTAGAACAGTTCTGTGAACACTTTGCAAATTAATTACTACTAGATGCAGGTTAATTATGTCCTACTGCAAACAAAAAGGCTCTCCTCATTACCATGGTTATTTATCATTTTACCTTGAAGTACTGATGAATCACAGCCTTTGTGTCAGATTAGTAGCACACAAGGTTTAATCTCTTTGATCTATGTTGCTTGTCAGAGGAGTATTAGAGAGAGCAAAATACAGAACAATGAAGAGGTCAAAAGATGAGGTATGTATTATTTAGAGACATTAAGAGGAAAAGGCAATTCAGAGCTCCTTTCTTCAGTTCAACTGCTTCCATATCACTTGAGCTTGTAGTGTGTTTCCTCATTTTTGAGGAGAAACCACTCTCATTGTTGTACCAACAAAAGGAATGGCAAGAATAAAAAAACTATAAATAAATGCAGTGTTCTGCTTCCAGATCTGGCACAAGTTCTTTCAGCAGGCTGCACCCATGCCTTGCCACTAGGTGTTCCACAGATAGAATCTTTCATAAACAGAGCTAGAAGCAATGGAATTAGACCAGTCACAAGTATTGCAACTGCCTTTACTATGTGGCTACATCAAAAGAGCAGTTTCTGCCAAATATGGAAATATCCCAGGATATCTGGAGCTAAAGCTGTTCCAACTTTCACAGCTCTTGTGAAGAAACAAAGGTTTACTGGGTTTGTTTGGGAGGGAAATGCCTTTCTTTACACTAGCTCCTATGACACTGTATTTTGTATTTGTAACTTAATCAGCGTTGTAGCACACCAGTACTGTCCAGCTGCTGCTGGATAATGTGTGCATTCGCTGTTTCTCAGCAAGTAGGCTGTTGACTGGAAGCTGCGACATAAAAAAGAGCAGCAGAGGCAGAGAGAGATGGTAAATAAGGACATTTTGGTTTATACTACAGTATCTTGTTTTCAGCTCCACATGTATGATGAAGAAGAGGGGGAAACCACATGCCCAAAACCACAGACCACAAAAATATGCTCCAGAAATAATAAAAATAGCAAAGCTCACTGCAAAGCATGCTCAGGAAACCCAAAAATTCTGGCTGTGAGAGAGACTCAGCAACTGCCACAGTTAGGAAGCAGATGAGCCCAAAGAGAAGCTCCTGGAGCCCCTACAGTCCAGGTAAAGCTGAAGTATGAAAGGTCAAGGGAATCAGGTCCAAGACCAATAATCTCAAAGCAGCCATGATTAACGTGCAACCACACAGCAGACAATGCTTGCTTTTCTAAAGAGAAAAGCAAATAGAACAACATGAATACTCTACATTTTCTTCTTACAATGACAAGGCTCAACACATTGTGTAGACAAGACTATTCTAGATGAATATTCTACCCAAGCAATAGTGGTATTTGCTTTGGCTCCAACTCAGTAGGTAGTGCATAAGAGATCCAATTCCAGAGTTTCAGGGTCTCAGTTCCTCTTTACAAACATGCTAACCCTTCAAATGCTGCCTACTCAATTTATATTTTTTTTTTCTGTCTCTTTATTCTTGTTTCTTTGACATTTGTACTTTGTAATTTTACATAGGCAAAATTAATGACAACTTGTTAACTGTTCTTGTAGAGCAATGGTTTAAAACTTGTGAGCTGCACTTCCCCGAAGTGCTCATAGACTACCATTAAAAGATGACAGGCTGACTGATGCTTACTAAAAGAAACAGAAACTCCCAAACAAACAAAAAAAATCCCAACATAGCTGTAATAGACTGTAAAAAAACAGACTGTATGTTCCTTTTATATTGACCCTGACCAACATCAGAAACTCCATTGTCACAGAACACTCTCCAGTTCTTTCTCAGTTTGTACAGCTGACTGATGAAACTGTATGAGTTCCCTTTTAAACTGTGATGTTTCCCTCAGAACATCTGAGCTGAGAAAATTTTCAGCCAGAAACAATGATAGTATCTTATGAGAGAAGGAAGAAAAGAATTCAAGAGGGGAATGTACACTGTTACAATATCTCTGAATGTACGACGTTTCATTAAAATCGCACGCAGAGATGGAGCAGACATTGAAAATTCCACAGGAATCATGAAATCCATAATAAATTCATACTGCAAAAATCCTCTTCAACACTGGAATTCTTGACATTAGCGGTAGTCTCCCTGGGGAGTATACAGTCACAAAACTCTGGGTTTTAGTGGGCAGACCTTCTTTAATTTGTACTGATCATTTTGTAAGCTGCATTTTTGTCTTTATTTGGCTTGTTAAGATAAGTCTGTTTCTTTGGAAAATGCAATTGTGTCTCATTTTTAAAAAAACAGTGGCTTACTCCTTTTCTGTCAAAATAAAAGCTCTATGTAGGCCAACATTCTGTCGCAGCCTGAAAAAGAGAAGCTCAGGAAGCTCTCAATACAGTCAGATGAATTTTTTCACAGGCAGACAGATCTTTCTTCAGCTTCACATTGATGAACATCAAACATGTCTTCCAGATTTAAAGTCTGAAAGTGAACATGGAAAATAACCTACTTCCTTAGCACTAGCTTCAAGGGCCACAGACACGTAGGATAATAATCAAACCAAGAGTGTATAGAGAGGCTGAATTTTCTTTCAGTACTTACATGGTTACATAGGAAAATCTCAAATGAGGAATTACTGCATACAGGTGAAAAAATTCAATTATTTATTTGTTTGCTTGTTTGAAACTGTCCAGTGCAGGATTGGTCTAGATTGACCAGGATTTTCAGTCCTTTGCCAATTCTCATTCAGCAAGTTCTCAAACTGAAGACTATGCAAATGGTTGAATAAGAGAGAGAAAATACATTGGTCCCCTATCAAGAGGGGACACTTGCATAAATCAGAATTTCTATGTTTAAATTTTCAAGCACATTAAAAACGTGCACATGTTTTAGGTAGAACATGCTGCTTTAAATTTGCATTTGAACCTTAATTTTGATTATAGGAACAGCACAGGATTATTTTGAAGTTGTGCTGGTTGCTATCAGCCCACCAGTGGGGAGATTAGGGGTGCACAAAAAGCTGCGAGCAGACACAGCCAGGACATCTGACCCCAGCTGATTCAAGGAAGATCCCATACCATATGGCAGCATGCTCAGCATAAAAAGCTGAGGGGAGAGAAAGGAAGGAGGCTTACATTTGCAGTGATGCTGGTTTTCTTCCCAAGAACCCATTACACAGGATGGAGCCCTGCTTTCCTGGGAATGGCTGAACACCTGCCTGCCCATAAGAAGCAGTGAATGAATTCCTTGTTTTCTTTGCTTTTGTGTGTGGCTTTTGCTTTAGCTATTAAACTGTCTTTACCTCAACACACAAATTTTCTCACTTTTACCCTTCTGATTCTCTCCCCCATCCAGACATGGGGGGAGTGAGTGAGCAGCTGTGTGGGGCTTAGTTGCCAGCTGGGGTTAAACCACATGTTACAAGATGTGGGTTTTTATTGTCAGTGCTTGAATAAGGTTATCCTGGAATTCTCCACCACCAAATCACCATCTTTAAATATACTTTTCTCCAGCCCATAAAGTATTTGACAAGAAATCCTCATGAAACGAATGAATCCCTGAACAAAAGGCTAATATGAAAAAGGAAAGGGTTAGAGTTGTTTTGATAGTTGATGAAAATTCACCAATCTCTACATGAGATTGATGTTTAGAAGACAACTTTGTACAGAAGGGAAAATTATCAACCACAAAAGCAAAATAGCCAAGAATAATTACTAAGAAAAACTTTAAAACCTAAATGTTCTTTGCAAATCCATTTCATGGTAGAGCTCAGAAGTGTCCATATATTTAAAAATACTTGCAGCAAATCAGAAAAACTACAAAGAACCACTGCTATTCTCAGTGTCTCTAACTACCAAGTAAGGAATACACATTTTCTGTTTTCAGGAAGAGGGAGTATTTTTCCTTGAAGAAATGAGGAACAAAGGAGTTATAAATAACTGTCTCTAATGAAGAAGTGTCAATAATACTTACCATTTTGCACTGTACTTACGATGTTGGCTCTGATGGTATGTTTATTGCTCTGCTGTCACATAGTATGATTGATAGGAAATTTTTGCTCATATAACTGCGACACTCTATCTTTCAGACAGTTTATATTTAAACTAGGATGCAGTAAAACACTAAACACTTTTTCCTAGTGGAAAGTTAAACATGAACTTGCCTCATAATTGTCTTCATTGTCTGGAAACAATTGAATCAAATCATTAAAATATTGTTTTTCACAGGTCATAGATGAACTATAAACAAGGCAGAACTCAATAACACATGAGCAATCCTGCAAACAACCTTCCATTGACTAATCAACTACAGTTTTCCATTCTACAGCAGGCAGCCCATTTGAACCCAGTCTTTAAGGGTAAAGGAGTTTCTTCTGCTTCCACTTAAGTCCTTGAGAGAGCTGTCGATGAAATCAAATTAATAAAACAAAGCCTAAATAATTTCTCATTCTCTAAGGAGCAATGTTGAAATCAGAGAAATGTTTCCGTGTTAAGAGTAGGTTTGTCCTGAAAAAACTGCCATGTTTTATAACAAATAAAATGTATCAACAATGTTCAGGGAACATTAACACATGGATACTGCTGTCTCTCATCTGTCTCATCGAAATTTTTGCAATGAATTTCAATATCAAGCATTACAAAAATAATTGATTTAGATCACAACAATTCAAGCACAAGTCATCTGGGTAGAAAGCCTGGAGATCTGCAGGTGCTCAGTAAAATATAAAAACTCACAGCTTAGACTGAAAGGGGTTTTTTTACATGCACCATAACTGCTGCTATGAGATGAAAATAAATGGATATGGCCAAAATATTTGTATTCCTCTCATATTATGGAATTTATAGTGATGAATGTAGGACTCCACAGAAAAAACAGCTTTGCTTGCAGAGGATAAAAGCAAGATTTGGGCACTATTTTCAGCCCTGTAAAGTTATACTGAAACTGATATTTTTTTCCTCATTTTATACATAGACAGGTATCACTCTTCAAAGCATTGTGTAGATGGATTTTAACATGACAGTCGGGTGACTACTCTTATACTGGATCCAAGGCTACTTGAGTTTTATGGCATATAAAATCTCTGTACTCTCTGCTTAAAGTTGGAGCCACTAACAGTCCAATTCCAGATGTGGCTTTAAAGCTGTGTTTTCTAGCTTTCAGTGTAGTTGCCTTTCCCCCTCAACTTTAAAATTATATCAAGATGGGGTTTCTAGGGCAAACAGTTCTGGAAATACTGAATGCATGATTCTGGCTCATGAGCATATATAACCTCCATAGAGAAGAAAAAAGTGATTTTAATAAAGACTAAATAATGAAAAGGGATACAGGTAAAAAAAATTAATACCACAAGAACAGACACAGAGCTTGAAGGAGAAACAAAGAAACCCCTTAAATGGACACTTCAAAAGCCTAGTAAAAATCCAGCTATATTCATAATCAAAAAGTTTTTTGTGAATGAAAAAGCTAATTTAAAAGAGGCACTGGTATTCCAGCCCTCAGGCTTTCTTCAAGGTAAAAACAACACAAATGAGCAGAAACCTCTGCACAGTCACCCTTTAAATCACATGTTTACCTGGCACTTGTTTAGCTGCTATCAAGGACCTCTCATATCCATTCAACTGGAAATTTAAATTTCCCCTTTGCAGTCTAGCTTCTCAGCTCCATCTGTAAAAACCCAAGCATGGAAAAAAAAAATGGAACCAGAGTCACTCTTCTTTTTAATAGCATTTAAATCAAGAATTTTGGTAAGTTTCAAAGACCAATTCAATAAGACAAACAAAATGCTTAATCTGAGCTGTCAGTTGCTTTTATTGCAGTGTTTAATTTGGTCAGCTCGTTCCAGGCTGAAGTGCCTGGCTTTTGGTGATGGTGAAGGGATTCTATGTCAGGTTTGAGTAGAATGCCACCTCTACACATTTCTTACAAACATTCTAACATCAAAAATGTTAGAATCTAAATCTATCATTCCTATAGACATACATGCAAACTTAGATGAAGATCCAGTTTCCATCTTCTTTCTTCCCTATCCATTTTCCCATATGAAGTGAAGGATTAGTTTTACCTTTCCCTGTTTTTGGAGATGGTGCCATAGATGGAAGTAACAGATCTTCCGACTCTCAGGGAAGCAGAGATGAGAGGTTTTTTCTGTGTTCCTACAATCCCTAGCACGATAACTTTAAGGTTCATGACTAGAGATAAAAGGAATGTTGAAAGTAATACACACACCCACTTGTTGAAGCTGTCAACATTTACAGGGAAAGGCTGTAATACACTGGTTAGCACCTTTAAACTGTTGGGAAGGAAAAATAATCTTTTAAAAATCTATTAATATTTGTTTAGGATGCTCAGAGTAACTTTTATTCTCTGTCTAGCATGGAAAGACAGGAAGTTTAATGCTTTGAATGACCCACTTATGAAACTTTTTAAAATTACAGAAATTTGAAATGCAAGAGAGGGTCAAATTCAGGCAAGTTACAGTATTGACTACACTTGTCTATTTCCACAACCACAATGCCAGGACAGCCTCTCATTTCCTTCCCCTTCTGATTTCTACTGCATTCCAGATGAAGAAGCTTGATTGGCTCCAAACTGCATCTGAAAAACAACTTGGGACCTAGTCTGCATTCTCCATTTTGCATCTCTAATGCACTACTGAATTGCTAGTGCTCAGATTCCCTATTGAAAGAAAAAAATCAGAAATCAGCATCCGCAGCATTTATCTGCTATTTTTACATCACAACCTGTAGATCCTTATGTGAAAAGTTACTCTGAATATTCATGCCAGTCAAAAAAAGGCATAAAAGAACTCACAAAGAAAAAAAATGAATTCTCAGTCATAAGGTTCCTTTAGAAAAAGTTTCTGTTTTCTTTAGTTGCTTATGGGTACTGCAGGAATTACTTCACCTGGGAGATGCAGTAATTTTGTACCATTTATTTTAAGGTTTAGGGTTTGGCAATCTCCACCTACCTTGCTCTTGTAATTTGAAAAGCTGACTGTGTTTGTATTGGCCATACAGATCAAGTGTTACTACTTTCATAGATCACTTGCCCAATACATCAGAATGATCCTCTGGAAAAGAATAATTACCTCAAGACTGTACAAAAAGTACAGGATAATTGCCATAAAATATCCTGTACAACAGTAGCAGGTAAAGAACCATTTGTAAAGGTAAATCAATGTAGAGGCAGAAAATATCAGGCAGGGGGAACACTTTTTGACATTTGTCATCTTCATAAACAGGGTAAAATTCCTCTTGACTGCTAAATAACCTTTAGAAAGATGGCATGCTTGGAAGTTTGATTTTGTTGCTCTTTGTAGCAACACACCTATACAACTGCTTAGATACATGATTCCCATACATACCATAATTATTCCAGTTTAAAAAAAAATGTTTTAGGAAATGAAGAAGGGAGACAATGTAGCTTTTTAATTTTCCAGCTGCAAAATTAGGTCCTGCTTACATTGATCAAATGTAATCCTATCAAACATAGTCCTACCGTCATATGGGATAGGATTACATAGGGATCCATGGATCACATTATTGCTTTTGCATGAAACGTCCTGAGGCCACAGCTCTTTGGTGCCCGAGCAGGGGGGAAGGCACGTGTTTGGTGCAATAACCCTCACCTCATTAGTCCTGCTGCTGCCTCTGGAGAACCCCAACTGCTGTCTCAGAAGAACCTCAAATGCCATAGCACCCTTAATGAAGCTGAGCCTACTGTTGAAAGCAGAAATGTGAGGACTTGTCAACTGATAATGCTATCCACTGAGAGAAGACAGGGAACAGCTAGAGACATTGGCAAAAGAATAGTTTCTGGTAGGATAGCCCTTTCTTGTAAGTATGGCTTCCTTAAATATGGAAGCTGCAGACAGGAGGAAAAATTTGAACTCTACAGTGAAAATTCCTATAATACAGGAAAATATTATTGTATAGAGCAAGTCCTGCCTACAAATTGATCAGATGCTCCTGTTCCCAATAGCATTATGCTGGGAATGCTGTGGCTTTAGGTTCACAAAATACTGCAGCTTCTTTAACACAGAGCCCTCCAAGAAATGCTTTGCAGAGGCACTGTAAACAACATGGGCTACATCTAGAAAACGAGATCTGCTTGTTATCACTGTTTTAATCTGCTTGAAGGCATTTCTGCTTCTAAATTCACTTCACAGGATGATTCAAATTCACGTTCATCACTCCCCATTTATTTTTCAGGCTTCATATAGCATTTTAAAAACATAAACTTCAGTAGACATTCACTTGTGTTTGCTATTCTATTAAAATATTATCTTTCATCACAGCTAGCAAAAGAATCAAACCTGACAGCAAGAGCCCAAACTGCAACTTCCAACAGCAAATCCCATTTTAGCAGCTGACAACTCTAGTTCACCTTCATGGTTAAACTTGAAGTTTTCCATGAACAGCTGCACATGGATGAATGGACTCTTTCTTCTGGATTTTATACATCCTATATATTGGTACAACCTAAAAAGAAAGCCAAGTTGGAAGAAAATCTGTTCAGTCATTCTGAAGAAATAAGCTTGACACTACTAAAACAGTCTCAAGCAATTGTTGTGGTTTGCTAATAAACAAGCCCCTTGTTTTTCCCAATTCCACCTTACTGTCTATCAAAGTAAAGATTCCACTAAAAAATACATTCTACATCTCTTCAGAGACAGAGGAAGAAAAGAGGAGGTCAGTCTCAAAGAATTTGTCTTAAATGCTACTGGGAACAAGTAAGCAAACACTGCAAGTAGCATTCATCCAATTCATTACACAGATGCCCTCATCACAACCTTCCTGGCATAAAAAAATTAATCTAGATGAACACATGCTTCATCCAGTATCAACATTCTAACAATAGTTTTGAGCTGGTTCTTCCTATATACACTGGTTAACAAGAAAAGTTTCTGTGACAAGGATATGAGCTAGTTTCTACCTAAGAGAGGTTATGAGTGCTCCACCGGTTACCTGCACATGCTTGAAAAGACACCAAAAGACACCAGTGTAACTTTACACATGAAGAAATGTTTTACTTTTCATTTCTTATGTTTCTTCTGGATTTTTGAAAAATCCTAAAAGAACATGTGCTTTGCCTTTAAAGCAAGCAAAGCTGACTCACAAGATTACTCTTTGGAGACCTTGAAAAATAGACAGAAAATTAATATCTGAACAAAGCATATTTACCACAGGAAATACCAAAATCTAAGGATTTTCTTTATTTTTCTTGCAATTATTAAACATGAAATTAAGTTTGGGCTATCATGCTTTTTAAAAAGTTGTAGTAGGCTGATTAAGTATACCTGGACTCAAAAACCAGTAAGTTACATCAAATGAAATAAAACATACCCTACTGACACCTATGGCAGCAAGCATATACAAAAACAATACGTGAATTTGTTAACAATTGAAACTGAAAACTAGATATTTTCTTTTATTCATTACTTGGCCATCTTTATAGGTCCACAGCAGAAGAGAATCAACGTACAACTAAATAAACTCCAAAATTAAACAAAGAAAGCAAAATTTTCATTATGCTACATAAAAAAAACCCTTCTGCTTTTTGATTACATAGTCAGAAACAAATTTTAAGTGCTTCTGGAGATGATAATAATGAGATAAAGATGAAGACACTTTTACAGATATTTTGAAACATTCTTTACTTTTTTGATTTTTAGATAATCTATCCATAGTTAAAGGATTAACTCTTATATTTTCTCCTACAAACTACTAAAACCAGACACTACCCAGCAGCTTAAATAACATATGAAAAAGCTGTGTCTATTTAACAGCTGCAGAACTCAGGACAGAGGCAGTAAAATATAAAAAAAATACAGGAGTTAAAAATCCTACTGCAAGAATATTAACTGTAATAAAAGAGAAGACATTAAAACCAGCAGCTAGTTAGGTGCCAGGACATAATAGAACCCATAAGGGCAGGCAAAGAATGATGCTAAGTTAGGAAGAAAGAGTCTGTTTTCAGAGAACTTCCTGACAGACACCACAACAAAGCAACATGAATGGTGACTGTGTGGTCCCCTTCTCGTAAATAAATCAGGCGTCAAAGGTTGATCTGCAGTTAATAAGAGGCCTAAGCCTTCTCCAAGGATTTGTAGTATTCTGTCAGCACAGTCCAAGCCTTGGGAGCCATGAAGCCTTCCGGCGGGTTTTGTCCTTCCCGAGCCAGCCTGCGCATGCGGGTCCCCGATATAAAATCAAAGTCTTCATGGCTGACAGGGTAGAGGTGGAGGAAAAGGGAAGAAAAAAAAAAGAACATACATTAAAGGCAGGCAAAGTTGCTCATATTCCTTCTACTTTCTTGATACTTTACACATTTTTTTTCTTGGGAGTATAATGCTGTATAGCAGCTGCCATTTCAAGGCCAGCAATGCCAGTAAATCTCAGGAATATACATCCTCTACAATATTCAGCTTTGGTAACTCCTGAGGTTTTAGCAGTGTAGCCCCATTTCTCTTCACAGAGAAAAGCAAGGCACAATTCTTCCCAAGAATATTTCTGGGTTTCACATTCTCTGAACCTCAGAGAAAGAAAAAACAGCTCTTATCTCATTTACTGCTCCTGTGTTTGTTCACAAGTGGAATGCATCGTGGAAGATTGTTTACCTGAAGGGAATTGATAATTGGATTCTGGTGTGAGTGCTTTGATTCACTGACCAATTGGATCCAGGGGTGTGTATTGGAACTGTTGGCTGACAGTCACAAGATTCAGTGCAGTGGAGTGCTTGGCAGATTCAGTTTAGATGTAATGTAACATAGTGTAATATAATATAGAATAATATAGAATAATAAAGTAATTAATTAGCCTTCCAATAAGATGGAGTCCTCCTCATCCTTCCTTTCCCTCGTCAGGGGCAAAAATATCTACAATATAGCAGCATGGTGCAACTGAACCCCTGTGGACTGAATTCAGTCTGTGCTTCCATTGAGCCTGGCTTGCTCTCTGTGAGGAAAAAAACTCCTGTTGAAGGAGAACCATCTATTCCACCTACTGTCTGAGCCCTCTGCCAAGGCAACAGCAGCCATCCTGATTTACACCTTGCCTTGCCAGGGCAGGAGACCAGCCTGATGAGCTGGCTGAATATTTCTGTGCTGGTTCAAGAAGGTCATTTCAGTGCCACTAGAGAACGTGTAAAAAAAAATTGTACATCTTAGTGAGGCACTGTTTGGAGAACAGAGAAGGTAAAAGCCTCAGTAGTATCTAGAGGCAAGCTTCCCAGCTGTGCCTCTGCAAGACACTGAGCACACATATACATATTTATGCATATTGACAGCGTGGCATATACAGTTCAAAATAAAGAGAAAAGCAATGGAATAATAAAAATACCTTCCCCTAAAGACACCTTTCCCCTAAAAAACAAAATTCAGTTGGACAAATGAAAAACTGAAGACAGATTAGGATTGTTTACCATTGTTTACATAAGACTCTAAATTATTATTAACTTCTCAGGTATGTAGTCATAAGCAGCAAAAACTCCACAAATTAAATTACTCCTCACAGGACTGAAAGTAAAAGCAAGACAGGAATGCCAGAGTTCTATCAAATGTTCCAAAGGAAAAAATATGTATTTCTAAATTAAATATGCAATTTTACTTATGCCATTTGCTCAATTTGCAACATGTATGCATTACTCATTCTTTACTTGTCTGTTTGAAATAAAAACCAAGTACTGATCTCAGATGTACATGCCTTAGACAGAGACAGGAGCCAAGTGTGCACATCAGAGGGCAGAACTTGGCTCTAAGCGCTGGTCTATGCTCAGTAGGGTATGGAAGTTAGCAAGATGCAGAAAGCATTCCAGTTTCCTTTCACAATAACACTAGCCCCATAACTTTTTGATTTGGACTGTATACATTCACACACCAGCACTGTCATACATGCTCTTTTCTTGTTGCTCTAAACTTGGGACTGTGGGTTCCTGAAGTGTCACAAGACAAAAAAACCCTACTGTGCTTTAGTCCTACAAAATAAAAATCACATAAAAATGAAAAATTAAACTTGTTGTAGCTCCATGGGAGAAAAAGTTGGCACTGCTATTTATAACATCTGAAAATTTTATGCCTTAGCAGAGAGATGTCTGCTGTTCACTAATGCTGCCTGAAGGTAACTTGAGTGCTTTGCAAAGAACTATTTATATAAAATATATGTGGGGAAGTGATAAATCTGGTTAATTCTGTCAAAATTCTGTCAAAAAAATACCAAGTCTTCATATGATCAGGAAGAGTAAAACAAGTACTATGAAGTTACTCCATGTGTGGTTTCTCCACACTAAAGTTGAAACATTAAAAAAAAAAGGTGTTTTATTTCCACTTGTTTCTTAAGTTTTCAGAAAAGCACTCAACTTTGTCCCATCCCCTGCAAGTGAAATAATGCTACCAAACTACTACATTTAGATATGTCATAGAAGTTTGCATCAATAACACATACAACTCCTTTAGCTGCTTCTTATCTCTAGTAGCACAAAAAGCAGGTAAGAAGCAGAGATACCAAGGAAGAGAGAAACATGACACTAAAGAGATCTACAGAAATTATAAAAAATGAAAGGAAAAAAGTGAGTGAACTTAATATCAGAAACATAGTACATTCAGCATGTCATAATATTTCTAGAAATATTTCCAAAATGCTATTAAAAATTAAAAATGTACTAATGATGCCCTCACATTATCCTAAAGGTCTATTTTGAAAGGGTTTTTCTTTAAAAAAAAAATTTCTCAAATTAATAATTGCTAAAGTAACTCACATGGAGCCTTGGCAATATATATACACAAGACAGTATTTTTTGCCTTTTTAAAAAATTACTGCATTTACAAATTCCAATAAAATTTCAGAAACTGAAATTCTTGCTAAGGAGAAAAACCTTATCTGTACTGTGACCACTGTGGCATGATGTGACCCACAAGTATTTTGAAATAAAACATATCAGTATGAGTAATTTGCTTTAGTAGAAGGAAATAGTAAAAGGAGACACCAAGAAATTTCGTCCAGAGTGAATTTTGAGGACATTAAGAGTTACTCTATATAAGGTGGATTTGAGTGGAACATGAGAGGAGGAAACACTTCACCATTAAAGATGCTATAAAAAAAGTCATTCAAATTCCATTCTTGTCAGATTTGAAATGACCCTCAATGAAACTTAACACAAGCCTTTTCTGCATATGGCATTTAAGTGCCCTTGAAAATTTTACTCAGTAGCTGCTGGAATCAGCTTTCTTTTAGCCACACTGGATGTTACTAAATACTTACAACATTGACTTGACTTTTTACTGCCAATTGAGTTTGACTGATACTAACTTTAGTGCCAATTGAGTTTGATTGGTACTAACACAATACTTTGTGCCACTGCAATTAAAAGCATTCTCCAAAAAGAAAGAGGAAAAGAAGGCAGAAATAGAACCACAACAAAAATTTGTCAACAGAAGAACAGTCCTGGAACATTTCACACTGAGGATTGGTATTTGCTTTGTGGCATAGCATCCTAGAACTCTACTACACAAATTTAATCTAAGTATAGGCCACATTACAGAGTAGACTTTTCATCTGGGAGATAGACTAAAGATGACTAAAGATCAGTCATAATCTTGGGAAACCCTGACCTCCTCTCAGGTATGTGCAAATGATCTTCTAGGAATTCCCATTCTCTGTGGAAGGCAAAGTTTGGTGCTCTCAAGGTCCTGAAGAATTACTCTTAAATACAGGACTCATGATAAAAATACAGACCATTCATTCACAGTTTTGCCTTTTGCTTTTTTAGGTAAATAGAACAATAGGGAAATAAAATGATAACATGACTTATTCACCCTGGTCTGTCTTCAAAACAACTGTGATATTCTACTTAGCTACTAGACTTAAGGCTAATTTCTGGGACAATTCACAGCCTCTTTATCTGGGGTCTAATTCTAACCTTAAACTTCTTCCAGAAGGACTTTCTCTGAATTTAAACTTGCCCTTTCAGCATCAAGCCATGACACCATAACTCCGACAGGAAGTCTACACTGTGCCTACATTGGGAATCAATGTCCCATGATGCTGAATGAACCAACTAGTGCCAGCTAGGTTCAAACCCCAACCAACTTGGAACAAACTGTTTGTGAAATTAGAACACAATATTGTGATTAATATCAACATATGAAAGCAAATCCTTTGCTAATTCCTTTCTGACTGGCTGGGTTTAAGTCTCCTGGCCTGATGCAGAGTTTCAGTGCATCCTAGGTTATGTACTAATGGTAATTGAAAAACCATATTTTACTTAACTAAATTAAGGAGAACAGTCAAGTGTGCTTATTGCAGCCTCTTACTACCACTTTAAAAAACAAATTTGAGAACAGTATGTACTTAGTTGGAACAGCTCCCCCATAAGTATGATTTTATAGGATTAAAGCAGTAATGGCAACCATATTAAAGGTCCGGGGAAAAAAGATATAAAGGTAAAAAATCTTCTTCACAGATACCCATGCTTCATTTATATTTTATAGATAGCATGAACAATATGCTCCAGTCACCTTACTTATGGGTTTCTTCTAGCTAAAATGTTCTCTTTGGTTTTATTTCAGGAAAAAAAAAAAAGTAATTTAATTCCAGACACTTTTGTGGCTTTTTTAATTGCCAGACTAATTTCCTTTCTTAATTGAGTTTTTTCTCAGCAGCAGTCTGTGGCTGCATTTTATAGGACTGATCTTCCATAAAGAATTGGGAATCTCTGCTCACAAAACCAACTTCTATTATTAAGCCACCAATCCCAAATTACACTTGTCTGTGGTAACTGTTTGTGAGGCCTTTTTGGCTGAAGAAGCACACTAACTGATCTTCTGAAGGAATTTCAGCATTGGGTAAGCTTTTTTTTAGGGGGGTGGCTGGGTAGGGGTGTTATTTGTTGGCTTTGGTTGTTTTCTTTACACTTCACTCTACCAGTTGTTTACAGGTCAGACACTCAATTTAATTACTCCATTATAACTAGAGTTCTTCCTATAAGCTTTTCTAAAACACATTTGTATATATTCAATTACAGATAAAAAAATTTATGAAATATAAAAGTGCAAAAACTTTGATAAGGACTGTAATAATATTCCTGCTAGCTTTTATATGCATTAATTCAGAATTCTATGCAAGTGGAAACGCTCAAGCTTCCCACACAGAAAGTTAGATTAGGCTTTCTATCTGACTTGAGCAACAGCAAAAATGGCAATTTTATTTTTATCATCCTCATTTTGACCAAAGGGAATAGAAAATTAAATTAGTTCTACCTGTGCTGCTATACATCACTTCAAATGCATTCCTCAAATCACTCTCCTAGATCTAAGTTTCAGACAAATTGTTTTTCAAAAAATAAGTTTCAAGAGTTCAGTTTCATGAGGTGCTAAACCTAGTTCTAAGATGTCCAAGAAACAAATTTAAAATTGTGCTGGCTTCATGAAGTAAAACATTAATATAATTCCAAGTCAATGGTTGTTCATCTCTTAATGTTCTAAAGGTTAACTTTATTTAAACAATTTATAAAAGTTAAGCTTTGTGCATCACTTTGCAACTACACTTGCTGTGCAGCTGTTATAAAGGCTTTCAGGTCAGTCTTTCCTTACTCCCTTTTCTCACAGACAATGCTGTTATCCTGAATACAACCAGGATACTTCTGCCTTTCCTTACTGACAGGGGCCAAGTGACTTCAGCTCCCACACAGCAGCTCAGCACTGCTAAGCAGCAGCATGAGGTCCTGACACAGCAAGTCAGCAGTCTCCAGACTGGTCCCAAGCATCCACCTGATCAACTGAAGCTCAAAGGGAGCACATGTTCTGGAGGGTACTAACAGAAGTGAGAAACTAACTGACCTTCTATACCAACTCCACAAAACTGTGTTTGTGTGGTCAGCTCTGGGAGCAGAAGACTTTAAGCACAATAACCTCTTGGAATCACAGGCAGCACACCAGAGCAGTGAGGGCCTCTGGCACTGATTTGGAGGCAGGGCCAGTGTAGGCTTTTTGGTGCTTCCCAGGCTTGCCAGCAAGGTCATGAGCAGCTCGGGCACAGCCAGGTCTCACACAGTTGCTCAGCACCTTACTGGAGGCAGCTGACCAGTGGTGCCACAGCCTCTGAACGCATCCCCACAGGCATACAAGGATTGCTATCAGCAAGTGTTACACCTTTCTCAAAAAAGCTGAGCAAAGCAACTCTCTGCCACCGTTAATTCTGCAGCCACAGCTTTTCAGACATCCCTCTGGCAGCTGGACCAAGCTTTTGGTAACCTCGCACCATGAGCCAAAGATTCATCTACCACCATCCTTATGTTAGGACTTCCTCAGACGCCAAAAGATATTTCACTAATGGCAGCAAAGAGCCCAGCTACAATAACCTCTGCATGTCTTTGCTGCCAAGCTACTGTGGGTGTGACTCTACCAAATTACAGACACACTCAAGGTAGCAGATGGGGTCTACTATGGGCTTCTCACAAGCACCTTCCCAGACGGAGGAGTCCAGGAGGCCTGAAAGAACAGAAGAGATGACCACATGGGGAAAGAATAACTACACCCAGCAGCTAAGACACATGGCCAGCTATAGCTCAGTCCGAGGGAAAGCACTTTGCCATAAGCTTCCACACATTCATTAGTGATGTAAATTCTGGAATTGTCTAGCTGGCTGTCAAATGTTCAGGCCTCAAAAAACTGAGAAAGGTGCAAGAGATAACCAAATTACCCTTTTCTGATACAAGTCACAGCAATGCTTCTATGCATACAACCCTCCTTCCACATTTTCATGTTGTGTTTTTTAACCAAGTGAGCTCAGGAAATATTTCCACAAACATCACTATTTCACATCCAAGGGTCTTCCACCAGTACTGATCATCTCATGTTTCCAGGCAATCCTCTCTTCCCTGCCATCCTTCTTGCAGAGTCAAACACCACATGGTCCAGGAGTCTGCCACATTTTCAGCATTACACAGACTATCTTGAAAGGCAGCCAGCTGCACCCACCCAGGCTCTAACTCTGTCTGGAGCCTACCACAGTGCTCCGTCTGGCAGGCAGGAGCAGAGGACCCTGCACGTGTCTGCATTGCCACCTAGAGGATTGCTGCACACACCAGCCCATCTACAAACAGCATCCAGGGAAGGACAAAGCAAATGGGCAGCACCAGGGCAGAACTGCACATTAGTGGCAGCATGGCCTTTTTTCCATGACCGTTATAGAACCATGGAAGAAAATGCCCCAAACCAAGGCTTCGTAGACACAGTGAAAGGATAAAAGGGTGTTCGTGATGTGCAGTCTGTGACAGAAGGCAAAATCTGTTCCCACTGCTTTTCATAAAAAAATCTCAAAGAGTTGTTTGGGTTGTCCTTAATCTCTTTAATTTGCTACAGCTAATGACAGAGGTATAATTTTACTAATTTTACTTGATTCAAATTACATCTATCCTGCTAAGAGTGCAGTATTGATGATCAGAGAATCAATATTCTGAATTTTGGCCTGTCACATACTCCCTTACTATTCTAATTTAGTAAGAATTGATATACCAATAAAACTACTTCACTTTGATCTTTCTGTATTGAAGCATGACCAGCAAGTCCAGGAAGGTGATGTTTCCCCTCTACCTCACTCTTGTGACAGCCCACCTGGAGTACTGCATCCAGACCCTAAGGACCTCAACACAGAAAGTCCTTGGATCTGATAGAGTCCAGAGGAGGGCAAAAAATTTGATTAGGGAACTGGAGCACCTCTCCTCTGCAGACAGGCCGGGTGTTGCAGTTGTTTAGTCGGTAGAAGAGAAGGCTCCAAGGCAACTTTATAGCAACTTCATGTTCCTAAAGAAAGTTACAAGAGAGCTGGAGAGGAACTTTTTGCGAGGGCATGTGGTGATAGGAGAAGGAGGAATGACTTCAAACTGAAAGAATGTAGGTTTAGATTAGATATTAGGAAGAAACTCATTCCTGTGAAGGTGGTGAGGCACTGGAACAGGTTGCCCAGAGAAGTTTGCATTTCAGTACCAACTTCCAACTGCAGTTTGATGTTAAAACAAAAGTATATGTCAATAATCTGAATAAAGAGAGTTAAATTAAAATGACAAGTCATCTTCCCAGTATTATTCATTGTCATCAGAGCAACACATACACAAAGTTTTGAACACTGCTATCCCACACAAGGGAAAAATAACATTGAAGCATGCATACAGAAGATTAAATGAACTGTTCTGTAACTGGATTAAAAATAAAAAAAAAACAACAAATCAGCTGAAAACCCTGAGACACAAAATATTCTTAGGGCATCATTGTGCTTTATTACTAATAGCTATTTGTCACCCCATCTTGTCCCCTTTCTTTTCCATGCTGCACACTCTCACTGTGTCTCTTCCCTCTTATCTGATGCACACCTGACACCTGAGAAGCTTATTTAGAAAGACAAAGCAGCAGAGAGCTAATTTTACCATTATAATAAATAATAATATCTTTCTCTGGATTTACCAATCTGTGCCATTATGTTCCAGAATCAGAGAAACCCCAGTACCTGGGAAGCCTTCATGTGGCAGCTGAAGTTAGATAGGTAGCTGCACTGTGAACCAAATCATGCTGAAATCAAGCTACATTTGTCTAAAAGCTACATTGATCTAAAATCACATCTTCAACACTGCCCTATTTGAGCAATATAAATTTAATTATAAACATTTTTTTTTAATGTGGGCAGGAGTAAGAGGCCGCTATTGCTCAAAGTTTTCTTAAAATGAAAATACAACTTACTGATCAGAGTCATAATAATCCATGCACTTCTTTTTTTTATTATAGGCTGCAACCCTGAAGGGTACAATTTCCAGTGCTCGGAGGCCCGGAGCCATTGTGAGCACTTTGGCACCATGGGTTGGTTCATACAGGTCTTTCCCAGTGTCAGGGTGTGGCATCCCTGCTGGATCTCGCCCTACAATGTAGAAGTTAGCTCCTGCAACCATCCGGGATCTGCAGTGCCACTGAACCTACAACGGAGACAGGAAAAACAATTAACAGAAGAAAAGGCTCCAAAGCTGCAGCTCTCAAAATGGGCATGCACTCTGTAACTACTACATTTTCCTTAATCAGATGTGAGTTTTACTATGGAGCCACAACATAATAAAAAACCAGTTAAGTTGATCACCATCAAACTTACAGCTAAAACATACTGTCGCCTTTTTATCTGCAAGGTAGGTACTCAGAAAGTTACTTCAGCCCCATCTACACATTCAGAATGAAAAACCACCCATGTTCAGCATTTTCAACTTGTACATGTGGCAAGGATATTGTTCAAGGTAGAACTAACACTTTGTCTGCATGAACATTAAAACCCAAAGGACATATAAACCAGGTACACACTGCACATGAATGTAATAGATTAACTTTCCTAAGCAGGTGAATTTATTGCATTTTGATACAGCTTTCCCTTACAGATCTCTTGATTTTCTTCAAAGGCACTTGTCAGGAATGTTAAAAATACAAAGCAATCCTAAACTGATATTTATTAAAGCTGTCCATTTGGATTTTTAAAGACTGGAAGGACACATCCACCCTGTAGATAGCCATATTACCAGCTGCTTGTTCTTCTGTAAAGCACTTATGCTATAGAAACAGATCTAGTACCAATGACTTTTAAATAACCATGGAAAATTATTAAAGAAAGAATCTCTCTTATTACTTGAACAAACATTACTTGAACAAACATTACTGTCAGGCTGTACTCTGAGGTCACTGGAAATGACCTCATAGGTGATAGGAGGAGAAAAATACATAAGGAGAAAAATTTTATCCTGTTCAGAATAAGGAATGTGGATTTTGCTCCTCCTCACACATACAAGAATGAGGTAGAAGATTTCTGTTAATTCTCATAAAAGGCCTATGGAGAACAGCAGCAGATTCCCCACATGAACTCACTCACTAGATCTGAACTGCAGTTCTTTCTCTGGACTGAAAAGCAGTAAAAGCTCTGTTTGAGCAGTCAACTGGCCAGCAGAAAATAAGTGGCATCTGTCTAATTTAACTTCACTGGCAAGATCTCCTATCTATAAAAAAAGCTCCCCAGAGTAACCTCAGAGCCTGGTCAGAACTTGAACTTCTGTAAGTCAAGGTGGAGGCCAGCAAGGAGGGGAAAAAAAAAAAAAAAAAAAAAAAAAAAAAAAGAGATGGAGACTCAATATCCCCTCAAGGAACTGTCCTCAACTAAGAACATTTATTCTTTCTGCTGCCTCCCACAAACCTCTAGGGACTCCAACTCGAGACCTGGCTCCTAAACAAAGTGTTGCCAAAGAATTATTTCATACAAAAGCCTCGAAACAATTCTCTCTGAATTAAGTTTGCCAAAAAATAAACAGACTGCTTTTTTCTTAATATGTGAATGCCCCTCCAACATATAAACTTCCTGCTTAACAATCATAAAACTTAGGTATTTTTAACATTCAGAACAATCACTTGGTATGTTAAAAGATCTTATAATTGCTTCTGAAAAAGACTGTAAAAAAAGGAGAAAGGATTAAATTATTATCATATCCTTGTAACTGTAAAGAAAGGAACCTATAAACACAGTATTTTCTCCAACCATTTCCATCAAAATCCTCCAATATAGAAGTTTCTTCAAAAGATAATGTTTTGCTTGCTGACAGAAACGTGATAATCTGCTTTCCCAAGCAAAATTAGTCCCTCTCTCCCTCCATTAAAACAACACAACACACAAACATCAGACGTCGCACGAAAATATCAAAAGGGTTTTGTTTCACTTTAAACTCCTGATGTATTTACCTCAGTTGGTCCTGCATACATCATGGGGGAAGGGAATATAGCTACCACTGTTGTTTCTGGATTCAGGATCCCCTCCTCCAGTACTGCAGCGTGCTGCTTCATGCGCCACATGAGAGGAACATCATCCTCCTTTGTCCAGCCCCCGAGGGGGTGCAAGAGCAGCACCGGGCGCCGGTAGCCGCGTTCCAGAAGCTGCTTGTGAGTATCCTGCATTAAAAGCGCGTGCCCGTTGTGCACCGGGTTGCGTAATTGGAATGCAAAGACAGCATCTGGGGAGGAAAAAAAAACAAGACAAAAGATATAAGGGAAGCAAGTTATTTTATCAGGAGGTGTACAGGCATGGAAAAAAACTTCAGTATATGTTTTTCTCTGAGGTCTATTAAACAAGTGTAATAGCAGTGCTCACAGGTCATTAAAGAATTATCAATTATTACAAAATCACTGTACTTAGTGTTATAAGTAAAAGTTAAGTTATATTAAATTAGGGTATAGTTCAATTATATTATATTAATTATGTTATATTAATTGTATTATGTTAAGAGTGGGGGGGGGGGTTATTAGAATGTTCCAGGTAAAGGGTCCAGAGGGTCCAGGGTTTGGTGGAAGGGCAGTCCGGCGGGGCAAGATGAAGTCAAAGAGGGATTGGATGGAAGGTCTGACCAATCATTCAAAGCCCTGCAGAAGCGATTGGTCCAGAATGGATGGCATTAAAGACCAATGGGAAGCCTGGAAATGGACCAATGACCATGCAGATCCAAAATGGACCAATCCTGGATTCGAAGGCGGCTATAAATGGGGGAAATTCGGTTGGGTTGGAGTTCTTTTTGGAAACTTGTTTTCCGGGGAGAAGTCAGTGCACTTGGGGGTAGCACACTGTTCTGTTTTTGGCTCACTGTGTGGGTGCTGGGGCTTATCCTAGGTACTCCGTTCTTTGCAGCTATTTTAATAAACGAGAAGCGCTTTCTCCAGAGAAAGTTTGATCTCGTTCATATTCATAACACTTAGTAAGAAAAACTAATTAAAAACAACTGTACAAAAAAAAATCAGCTTCCTTAACTTCTGAATTTTCTGCAGAATTACTCTAGTTTCTCCGACTTCTATTTGGATTTTTCACTTGCATAAGGGTATTGTATTCTAATAAGAAATAAAACTATGCTACCTATCTTAAAGGCTAAATATATCATCAAGAGAACAAATGGAGCTGTTTGGAACAAAACTCATAAAAGGGGATTTAATGTTCCTTACTAAGTTTCCTTCACCTTAGTTTAGAAGATTTTAAGCACGGTAAGAACCAAGCAAGACTAACTGCTCTTCCAGAGTATTACAAACCCTTCAATGAAAAACCCTGCCACAGAATTTCTCTCTCTCCTGCAAATTCACATGAACTTAAGTGCCCTGCAAGACAGCAAAACCACTGTAACGAGAGATTCTCCAATATAGAACCAATGAAACCTAGAGAACAGGGATTTTTCAGATCTCAAATATGTGTTTGTTTAGTCTATTAGCCAAAAGACTGATATTGCAGACCTACAGCTCCTACACAGAATCTACAGACCACACAGAACAATGACAGGAGCTCAGGACCAGTTGTACTTTGCATTCTTAATGTTAATCTCTCTCCTCACATTTACAAGTGCAGCTGCCTGCCAGTCACTGCCACAGCGAAAGCAGCATGTTTGTTCTCTGCTTTATGACATTCCTCAGCCTTTTACTTATCTGCCTAACAAAACCACTTTTGTAAAAAAAAGTGTTTTATTTCTTGTGCTGGAAAGAAACTTGGCACCAGCCTACCTGCACTACTTTCATAAGCCTTATTTCCCAGAAGCAGCATGGAACAGACTTAAAATAGCAGAGCATGAAAGTGCATCATTCAAACATACGTCTGTAGTTTTGGCCAAACATGATCTTTAAATCACAACTTACCACATTTTAACATTATCTTTTCTTGCATTACTAACATGTCTACAGTGCATGGAAAGATAAAAGTTCAGAACCTCAGGCATTAGCAGAGCTTCTGTTATGTATTTAGGCAATGCAATTCCTCAGATCATAGAAATAATTTCTATTAAAAGCAAAGAATGCCACCTACAAGAGCATTCAAAATTTTCACCCTTGAAACAATGCCAGCCACACTGGTGGCAGCAGACATTTGGATAAGCCTCTGCAGGAAGAAAGAAAATAAAAAAAATTTACTCACCAGCATTCATTTCCTTGAATTTCTGCCTTAGTTCAGCCGGAGTGAGGCGGTATTGATCTAGTCCATCATTCCAATAAATACGATCAAGGACCTGTAGATCTCCACCCACAAGCCAGTTCCCTTGCTCCATAACCATCTAAGAAAAAAAAACAAAGTCCATGTCAGGATTAGTTATCAGCTTCTCTTATCAAGAGCATTGCAATGGGGACACATCTTTACCAAGGATTGTGTTCCAGGTTAATTTTGACAGTTGGAAGTAAAGCATCAGTGTTAAAAAATGAAAAAAAAAAATCACTGGAGCATAGTCCAGACATGTTATCCCATGATGCAGGAGAGACACACAAACCTTCAGTAGGCCTTTCTTTCAAAATTGAGATAATATAAAGAAATGCAAATAGCCAATATTCTTAACCAACACTGCATGACAAACAAAGATAGAGTCTTGAAAGCCCTGTCTATTACAATTTATTTAGCATATATTAGCATTTATTATTAGTACGTATTTTAAAATTTAATTACAATATAGCAATACAACAAAGTTGCACACTTAATAGTTATTGGTTGAAGCAAATGCTATTGAAGCTTTTGTACTCTGTAATATACAAGATTTACAATGCTGCAATACAAGATATTGCAGCATTTGAACTCTGTAGTTTACAAGATTCTAGTCAAGAATTAAGTAACAAACATAACAATTCTGATTAACTATTCACCCACTTTAATCTACAAATAAAATCACAATCTTTCAAGCACAAAAGCTTTTGGACTTGTTTCATGGTAGCAGTTTACCCAAGTAACAGATGTTGGACAGTCACTACACTTCTTTTTATATCTTTAAATATCACCTCATGCTTTATCAAAAAATAATTATGGCAAGCTGCTTAACATACTCTACAAAGAGACATAGACATTACTGTGAAACTTTTAATTTCTAAGAATGCATTTTCTTTTGAAGATGAAATTAAAAAACTTTCAAGTTTCATACATATTTCTGATAACTGTTTTAGCCTTATGCAATTTAGAAATAATAAATCTTGATATAACAGAAGATACTACATACTAAACCTAAAAGCCAAGGTGTGAAAATTAGGTGTGATTTTTCAATTTATTTTTTCTTTCACCGGCAGGAATTAAATGATCTCACAGTAACCATTCCCTTCCTGAAGAAAATGCCAGATCTTGACATCTTACAAAGGTGGAGGGAAGGTGTGATAGTAGTACAAGGATGAGAAAACTCTGCACTACAGAATCTCTCAGATACCCAAATATTTCTGATTAAGAACAGCCACCAAATTAACATGCTGTCATGTTACTGCTATACACCCCAGTACAGGCATAAGAACATAGTTCCTTAACTTCTATATAAGTCATTCAAATTTTGTCTGCACGAGATTTTCTTATAAGTTATTAGATCTATGTTAATTTTTCAATAAAGGGATAATCTTATCTTCAACATCACAGAATATATCAAGGGCTTTAAAAACCTTCTATTAGTCATACAGATACTTTTACAACTTTTCAGAGGCTTTCCCTTTTCAAGAGCAAGCTCATAATTTGAGGTATGCTTGATTTCTCTTTACCTAATTTTATGTCATACCTGTAAACAAAAATACCTCAGAGACAAATGGGGAAATAAACATATTTTGGCTCTGCAGAGCTGAGATGTAACATTCACATCAGCTTGCATAAGCCAACACAGCATTGTGGTGAGTGTGTTACAATTAGAACATTTCAGTGTGACATACACATAAGGCCAAGATAAAAAATCATAACAAACACAATGGATGGGAAATTACTCCCCAGAGAGCTAAATGATGAACTCTCCAGGAACAGGGCCTGTTTGAAAAACATCTAAAGCAGGCAGGTTTCACGTGCACCATATGCAGGCAGAAAAGAAGTTTTCTATCCTTCACAATGCATATATCCACTGATTAAGGAGCTTTGATGATCCATCTGGTGACACAGAGGGATGTGTTCCCTAGGCACACTGGAGGGCAAAGTTCCCTCTTCTGTAGCACAGATTCTACAGTACATTCTAAATTCATTTCATGTGTACATATTGACATTAGATTTTCACACTAAGTACAGACTATTCAACAGCTGCACAGAAAAAATTTGCCTTTGTTTCTGCTCAGATATTTTAACTAATTTCCAAAGTAGTTTTTTTGTCAAAGTACATCAATCAGAGACATGCACTTCAATGAATTTGCAGCTCCACAGCAGTACAGCAAACAGGACTAGATTTTCAACTTTCAAACACACACCTTGATATAGGGATGTTCCTTGCATGTGGTTCCCCACTGCCTAGCACAGCGTTCCTCTTTCCTGTGCTCGTAGAATTCGGGATTACGGAGAATGGCAACGCGGCGACCTTCGTACACCAGCGCAATTGCTGTGCACCCATCGAGCCTTTCTTTGTCTTCTTGAGTAGCTGTTAGCACTATAGGCACTGACAGATTAATAACTCCCCCTGCAGAGGGAAAGAAAAAAGCCCTTTATCCTTAGTAACAGTCATCAATGGTGTTTTGAAAATCTACCTAACAGGTTACTTTTAAGGCTGTAAGTGTATTACATGACAGGTAGTTGAAACACTTAATTTAACAGGGATTAAATAACTTTTAGAATGAACTCATTCTTCCATAAGACACACATGCTATAAAATTGAGAAAACATTGAGGTTTGAGAAAGAGTACACTGAGGTTTGAGAACACTGTACTGAAAATACAGCTCAAGCACAATACACAGCAAATACTTAGAGCTGCACAAAAATATTTAAACTGGCAGGATACTAGTTTTTGGGAAACTTAATACCTTTCTTAAGAATCTCTATAAAAAGTAGAAATACACAAAACATTTTAAAATAGAACATGTAAAATATCAGACAAGATTGTTCCTGGAGTGGATAATTAGTAGAAAGGAAATCATATTCTCAGTAGACACAATTTGGGCCCCTAAGAAAAAAACCATTGCAATAGGAGCAGACAAATGTACCTAAGTAGTTAACATGCATAAATGAACTGTTGCAAAAGGTAACTTTTGTTCTATACTTAAAACTGCATTCAGATTCAAGCATTTACCTTCCAGAAAAAAATGCTGAGTCAGGCAAACATTCTGCATAGTTTGTTCAGCTGAAAGTTTACCAGCTACTTCACTTCTAAAACCAAGCCAATATAGCTGAATTTTAAGGTTGTGTGGTCCTTCTTTTTAAGTACCTACTTCACTGCCAGATGCTGAAGTCTTCTTTTTCTTTTCTACAAGAGTGAGATTTGAGAAACCCAGCAGAGTAAATATTTTAAGTCTTCTACAAAGGCCTGGGTTCTAAACTTTTGTGTGGCCTCCAGGAGAAAAGTCATGGACCCTTTAAAGTTAATGGAGGTTTTGGCATTTGCAAAGACTCTAAAATAAGGCTAATTTTGCTATAATTTAAGCAATACATTTTTATTAGGAAATTAAATTTCTTAGGAAATTAAAAATTATAAACCTGGATGAAAAGTTTAAGAGAAAAATAGATCCCCCTTCTTTTATAATGCAAAATATATAATGCATGCTGTGCATCTCCTCCTAAATTCAGTCTTGGTGCCCAGTTATTTTCAAAGCAACTATGTCATAAAATTGAATTTGGCAGCAGTCACAGAGAGTGGCTTGACACCCCAAAAAGGATAAAAAATTGCTTTGCAGACAAGTAAATAAATATTTCAATGTATGAAGAGATGTCAAACCTGTTGATTATTTTGTCCATGACCAGCAAATAAATACATAATATCTTCTACATTTTTCTTCAGTGACTGCACAAATAAGAAACTGAGGCAAGGCAGTGAAGCAAAGTTAAATCACAGATGAGCACAGTGTCAGGATGAGACTTTTCCAGACAACTTAATCTTTAAAGGAAGACTATCAACACATCTGCACTGCTCTCCACAGCTCAGAAGTCAGTCAGTATGAACTCTGCTTCTAAAGCCCAAAGGATGAGAGGCACTGCAGGTAATAAACCATTTCCCTCTCTTGAGAATCAAAGCCCTGCAAAATGACTGCTACTGTAAGAGCCAGAACTAACATACAAGCAAGGAGGAAACTTTGAGGATGTTGTTTTGACTTAACTGTTGCCATTGCTGCAAGTAGCAAAGCAGCTTTAAGGCAATCACATTTTTCTAAAAAGATTTGCATATGGAAGTGCTGTAGTAGATCCCTAAAAAGAGAAAATCAGGAGCAGGACATCTAGAGGAACATAATCATTTTATCCAAGCTTAGGACTGAAAATTGTTTCCATCAATTAGTTGCTATTTTTCATTACTTGTATTTTTTGCAGCACAGACGAAATACTCAAAACAACAGCAAAAGAAGTTTAAAAAATTGTTATATTGTTATATCTGAAACACTCACCTATACAAGATCTTAAATGCCTTATAAAAATCCTGATTTACAGAAAATTACAGGACAGGACTAGGACCTACAAGCTATTTTAGCAGCTGAATGCATTGCATATCATCTGAAGAGGACTTTTTACCTGGATGGATGTACAGAAGGCAAATGAAATGAGAACAAAACTAGCAGCCCAAAATTATACTGCAAAGTAACAGGATGGCATTATGCTCTATGGGAGAGCACCTAGGCAAAAGGGAATTAAGTAATATAAGAAGGATGACAGATTTCTGTATTACAGAATTGAGAGAAAATTGACTTCTTTTTGTTCTGCTATTTGGTCTCTAGCAAGACAAGAGCGATGCAAAAGAAAGCATGAATATAGGAAAAAGGCTGGAGTAAAACAGCCTTGAAAGAGGAATAAATGAAAAATCACAGAGGATCACAATCAAACTCCAAAATCGGAGGATGTTATGACTTATTATCTTAACAAAATTCTTAGCCAACTGGTAATGCAAAATAAAATTCATTCATTTAAATCATCCCAGGAAATTACTAAATCATAGTAATCCAATTACATGTGACAACTGTTCATATTCATATTCTGATTTCACACTTGCAACAGCTCCAGAACTCAAGTCAGTTTGTTGTCCTTTCCTTCATTACTAATACCAGCAAATCTTTTGGTCACAGAGCTAAACAACAATTAAATTGCAATTCCAAATTCTAAGGTAAATTTCTTCAACACAAATTAGAAGTATGCATTTTAGAATTAAATGTTTTTCAGAAATTAAAATATTTGAAAAAAAAATGTAAAGGCAAAAAGACAAAATATTCAAATTCTAATATGATGGTGGGTACAAAAAGAATAAAACCATCCCATTTAAAACTGGTTATTATAATATTCTATTCCCTTATCCCAGACCTGAAGTTGTGCACAAGTCTGATAATGTGTTACCACACCACCACTAAGAAGCAAAGCATCAAAAATATTTTGGAAGTATGATTAGTTTGTTCAGTTTTACAAATGGTGTGCTTTACCCTACCATCAAGGAGACAGTCAAAGTGAAGGCACTGGAGGTATTCTCTCTCTCTCATAAAGCCATTCAGGGGTGTTGCCCAACCTTCTGCTAGCACTTGTACCCACTGCATATCCACCTTGTAAAGAAATGAAGAGATAGGCTTAGAGCAGATAAAAGTTGCTGCTTAATTACTGGCATCAGGTATTAATCATAATAGATCATGCTTTAATTCTAAAATGCAGGAAGATTTCTCAGTGTTACCATTTTTAATCACAAATAATTCAAAGTTTCTACAAGTAAGGAAAAAAAGACTTGTTCCTCACTGTTCATATTTTTGGCTATTTACCAGTCCCTACACTGGATCAAATTTCCATGTGTTAAAAAAACCAAACCAACAAACACACAACAACAAATTTTATTTAAAAAATCTTGATGAAGTTCATCTTAGCAAAATTAAAGAATCCCACTTGCCTTTATCCAACAAAGCAAAATAACAAAGATGTTAAAAGGAAGAAGTAATAACAGTACATATGACTACCACAAAAAAAAATCAGAATTATGAAGGTAAATATTAAGAGGTCTAATCTTTAAACAAATGCAAAATAATTCTTTTTCATAAACTAGTGAGACAATCCAGAACTCAAATTCTCTCTGGACTAGTACTTATTTTAGCATGAGATATCAGTTTACACAGAATTTCCTTCCTTAGCACTCAGTCACACTATGACTTAGTGTGTGGTCTCCATTATTTCTGCATGTGCATTACTAAGACTTGGTGAAGTTTTTGACAAGGACAGGCTTTGCTTGTGCAAGTCTCTTTTGCAAAGGACATGACTAATTTTATTACACTGTTTAATTATACTGAGGCAAGTACAAAACACAGTTTATTCCCAAACTTACATCAGATACTTGATTGATATTTAACAAGCCAGTGGTTGGGGGTGAAGGGAGAAATTATTTGTTTTTCTAGATAGGGAGCAATTTAGAATGGGACCCTACTGAAGTTTAATAATGGTGACCTTAAGTATTTATTCCTCAACAAAGCAATTAATAGGTCTAAACAGATTTATGTGAAAAAAACTAGTAAAATGTGGTGAAAGGAAGTATCAATATTCATTACTAGTAGAAGACCAAGAAAACTTTAAAATTACTTAGTTCAATGCTTAGTATGTCACCCCAATCCTTCAAAGTCTACTCACAATAGATGCTGAACTCCGAGCTTAGTCAGCTCCTAGATCAAATGCTTAGCTTTAACTTCTAGTAATACCATCAAAAAGCCAGTGCAAAAACTCATGCACTGTATCTATGTTTAGGCTTAGTTATTCAGAAAAATGAATGAGGTAGAACAAAAACACAGCCAGAAGCAGCTTCATCTAATTGATCTGAGTTGAAAAATAACGCATTTAACAAAAATAAGAATAGGGCTGATCAAGTTGTTCCATGCTTTTCTATATTCTCTCTGCTGGAAACTAGAAACACAGCACAAGTATGCTCTAATCATCAAAAAAAGCAATAAACTAGATCTGGTATTTGCAATTGTTTGAGTTTGGTATGCATATTAAAAGTTAATGTTGTTCAGCTGAAGGCTACCAACAGGAAGAATCAAGAAGTAGTAATTGATTTCCCCTATATTTCTAGGCAATTACAATTCACAACAAAATGGTTTATGTAAGTAAACTAAAAAAAAAAAAGGAAGCAATCCTTCTAGAAACAATTTCTCATACAAGACATTCCAGGCATGGTTTCATCCATGGATCTGGAGGGAGCGTGGGAGGAAATCACTGTAGATTTTTGCTCCAGGGTGGGGATAAACTAAGTAACACTACACCAGACATTATTCATGAAATATTATCTCTGGTAAGTAAACAAAGAAACCACAGATGCTGTTGCTTTCACACAGGGAAAGAGGGGAAAAGTCTATCAAGGTGTATTCTGTAACCAGTGCAGGTATTTCTGCTGCATCTATTTACACTAAGCAACAGATCAGACTGTCCTTCAACTGCAGGAATGAGACAGCTGAACACACAATACCTTATTTATTTCCAGGGTTAACAGAGACTCAGCATCAGTTTTGGCCAACTGTAGCTTGTTTTCTGGCACATAAAGCTCTTTCACCTCATAAGAGGCATCCACTGGTACAATGTCCTGTATAGAAAGAATAAACAGAACTTAATGTTTGCTCAGAATGCCTCTTGGGCACTGAACACACATCAAGAAGTAAAATTCTAATGTTGCACTAGACAGCAGCAAGAATTTATTGATTATGCAATTTTTACTCATCTAAAAGCCAGCAAGATTATGATATATTGCTAGTTACTCAAGCCAGCAGACTGGCTAAAGTGAAACATTCTGACAAGAGGTTTTTTTCTAAACCTTAAGTAACCCATATAACATTTATCTAGTAAATATTTAACTATTGAATTGAATGAAGTTTTTATGACTTCTTAATGCCTACATTATCTACAGTAGAAAGGCAGACTCAATGCTTTTACATATGCTGAAGAAGTAAGAAAAGATTTAGAGACTAAGCATTTATGATTTTAAGTTATTCACTATACAAGGCATATTAGAAATGGCAACATGAAGGCAAAATACATAAATCTCCTTCTCTACTGAAAATTAATACAGAAGTACACATTAAAAGTATTTCCTACAGCTAATGCCATAACACCACTATTTTCATTTATATACTAACTCTTAGAATATTTAAATGTGACATCATGTGTGCATATATATGCAATGAACCAAAATCTAGCTCTATAACCAACATATTTTTATTTGAAAAAAAATTCAGTGCTTTTACATGTGTATTAAACAAGATATTATCACTTCCACAATGCTTAAGACTTTAAACTTGTTGGAAGAGATCAACACAAAGATAAAACCATAATTAAAAGAAGAGAGAAGGTCATCATGATAAAACTGTTAAGAGTCTCCTCCAGCAAAGGATGGTGTAATATGTCAAAATCCAGTCAAATGTTTCAGTGATGTTCAGTAGCAAAAAATCAGTGAAAAGAGGCTGACTGTTCTTTTTAAAACACATTTTTCAGTGTTTGAGAAACTGTTGCAAAATAATGCTTTACTTTTGGAGAAAAAAAGCTCACTCTTAGAGCAACAACCAATAATTAAATTACCTTGACTTTTCCAGTATATGCAGGGTAGAATAAATAGGTATGCTTGAAGAAAACACAAAGATAACTCAGGAATTTTAAGGCACTTATCAGACCTTAGGCACTACCTCCATGGAAAGTAAAACAAAGGCAGTAGAATAGGCTGACAAGTGAGAGATAAAACGACTAAAGGAGTAATAAGATGTGATGAGTCTCACTGCCTGTTGCATAATTCATGTGCTCAAAGACGCATCAAAAGAAGACAAATTAAACTAGCACTTAGAAATTGTGTTTTATAAGGAAAAGCTTGGTCCATTACACATCAGACATCATTTTGGAAGCAGATTTTAATACATTGTAAGTTAGGCAAAATCAGCCTTTTGTTTTCTCTGCCTGAGCAGCAGCTTGACAGCCCAGGAGAGCTGCAGCAGACTCCTGTCACAACAACAACCCCAGAATCAAATGAAGGTATTGCCTCCTGTAAGCAACACTGCAATGATGCAGTGCACATTAACCTGTTTCATAGATTTCCCTCTGGACCCTGGCTCATTACCAGGCTAGGATGTCCTAATTTTACAAACCATCAATAGCTTAAAATAAACTTGCCTATTAAAAAGATCTCTTCAAATATTATCCTGGTTTTAGTGTCCCACTAACAGGCAAAACAAAGGTTTCACAATGCAGTTTCTGTCAACAATCTGCTTCATTATACAAATTTAAACAGCTTGAAGACAGTTCTAGCAACTGAGTCTGACATTTGGAGAACTTGTAGGATTAGTAAACCTAGACTCCCTTGCACACATGAAAGTGGTACTTAAAACATCAACTTAGACTACAAAAACATCAACAAAACAAGAAAACCAACAACAAAAGAAATCCATGCATCTTTAAACTGCATGAATTTTAGGAATTAGGAAAACAATAGGCTAGCAAGCCATCTAGTGACCATTCTGAGGCATCAGTTTTACTGAAAGCTTAATTCTACCAAAGGACAAGTTAAAGAATATTCCACAATATCTATTATTTCACAAGGCATTCATATTAAAAAACGGCAAGATAATTTAAAAAATAAACTAGATGCATTATGGAAATGTGCCTCATCACACTGGGGTGGTGGGTTCTTTGCTGATGCTGATTGCCTCTGGAGATCATCTAGTCCAGCCTCCTGCTCAAAACTGGTCCCACTACATCAGGCTGCTCAGGACCTTGGCCAATCAAGCATTTAACATCTCTAAGAAAAGAGATGTTAAGACAGAGCATCCCCAAACACTCAAAGCAACTTGTTCTAATAATTGACCATGTTTATAGCAAAAGTTCTCCCCTATGACTAATTTTAATCTCCCATATTTTATCTCGTGTCACAGAAGCACATCAATGTCTGTTTTCTTCTGGGTGAAGGAGAAGGGCACAAACTTGGACAAGGTATCCACACAAGGTCTTACAAGTGCCATATAATAGCAAAATTGCTTCTCTCAAGCTCCTGGCTATGCTCTTGTTATTTACAGTAGAGCATGCAGGTAGCTTTCTCTGCAGCACAGGCACATTTTTCCATAATGCTGAAAAATGTTTTTATAATGCTGAACAATTTATTTCATAGAATCATAGAAGCATAGAATGGTTGGGGTTGGCAGAGACCTTAAGAATCATCTAGTTCCAACCTCCCTGCCTTGGGCAGGGACACCTTCCACTAAACCAAGCTGCTCAAAGCCCCATCAAACCTGGCCTTCAACACCTCCAGGGATGGGGCATCCACAGGTTCTCTGGACAACCTGTTCCAGTGTCTCACCAGGTTCAAAGTAATTAATTTCTTCCTGATATCTTAACTAACTTCTGTCAGTTTAAAGCCTTGCCCTCTCCCTAAATGCCCTTATAAATGTCCTTCTCCAGCCTTCTTATTCAAACTACAGGAAATCTACAGATAGCACTGCATTAATATGGTGCCAGTTAAGCCTTGCTTCGATTTCACTGTCTTCCACTGAACTAAGCAACCACTAAGATATCTTGCCATTCATTAGACCGTTATCTTCAAAGAAAAGGAAAAAAAATGCTAGATGTGCCTTAGACAAAGCTGACTGGGCTAGGAGTCAGCAATCTGCACTGTGTACCAATGCAGGCCTTCAGGGATCATTATCTTGGCACATGTGACATAGGTTTCTGTAACTATGAATTGTTCTGAGCAGGAGGCACAGGACCCCCCAGTCAGGAACTGCCACCTCTCATAGGAAGGACTCCTACGCAGCTCTCCCTCCTATTTTCTTCCCAAAAAATAATCAGATGGAGATTTGGGCAAAACTTATCTTATGGTTTTCTGCCCTGTCATATCTCCTGAGCAACCCTGAGCAAGCAGTCATCCTTGAGGAATTTTCTTGAAAATTTCAGTACAATCTCTCCAGAGCTGTACTTACACAGAGGGTTAAAATTAACTTGTACTGGCTGCATGATGAGGTCTTTTGCTTGTGTCAGCTTCAACACTTCATAGAGCTTTATTAACTCAAAATACTGTCTATACCCAAAATTTCCAGAACATCCAACTCACATAAAAAACCCATGAGTTATTATCTGCAAGACTACTTCAATTAAAAAGAAATAGTTGTCTGGAATGTCATCCACTACCCACTGACAATAGATAAGAATGTAAGGAAACACATTTCTTCTACATGAGAATTAGCAAATTCTGGGGGCATGGTTTCAAGAGGATAAAGCCATCTCTTCACTGCCTTCACTTTTAGTGTAGGGTTTGGGGTTTTTTGTCTGTTTGTTTTGTTTTCCATGTGGCATTTGTTGGGGGAGAGTTTTTTTAGGTTGGGTAATGAACCAAATCTACTCATCAGGCAACAGGAGAAGGCCTGGAGACTTCAAAAGGGATCATGTTGATTGCAGGCATGAACAAGGAAAGATATCTACCTTTTCAGAAGCTATGAACCATAAACGCAACTCAGCCATGTCAAGAAGATCAGCTTTCTGAGCTGGTCATTACACAACTGCAGGACTACTTTTACTAGTACAAGAAAAACAGTGGAAACAAGGGAAAGCAGACACAAGCACAGCAGCCCCTATTTAAGTGATATCTACTCACTGTGTAAGTGCACTCCTGTCTCTTCACATGTGCAGTATATATTAATTTGTACACTATAGAGACAATGTAAAATTCAGACTCTTTAAAATTGGTTGCTAGCATTTTTAAGTCAGCATTCAATGTTGGTTCTGTAACAATTGAGACAGCCTCCTCTCCCTTCCAGTTATTGATATAAATTAATTTTTCACTTGCCAAAATCTTATTTCACTTGGAGATCAATGCTGTGCATTGTTTATATTTAAAAAGGAAACACACAATAGGATAAGTTTAAAAGTTTGAATTGAAAGATGCATAAGCCTTTGTCTCAAAAACTGTCTTTGTTTTTCCCAGCACCTACATTCAGATTGCACATAAAAATACTTGGGAAAAACATTTCTAAGATATGCCTCATTTCTGCTCACCCTCTCTTGAAGAAGTTCCACAACTTGTTGTATACAATCATTCACATCACAGGAATCAGTTTTCAGCACAAGCTCTGGGGCTTCTGGTTTTTCATACTCAGAGTCAATCCCAGTAAAACCTACAGAACATAAAACAAAAATATTAGGTGACTTCTTCCAAAAGATGACTTCACTTTAATGCTGTTAACAGACAGTTTTCTATATATAAATGAACACAACAGGCAGGAACATGGAGTTTTAGCTTCCTTAATACAGGAATTCCTAGGGAAATCAGCAGGTTTTTTCTTTATCTTCTTTGCTAATCATAGTATCTGACAGCATCAAACGTCAGCATTCTGCACGACACACATAGCACTTACTTGTTGGTGAAGCTATTTGATTTTTACTGTGAATAAAAAAAAGAGCACTGACAGAAGAACTGTGCACATCAACCCAGAGTTTGTCATGCTATCAGCTGATTGTTACTCTTAAAAAAATAAAGGATGAAAAAATATTACGAATACCCAGTATATATGTAAATTCACACACATACCACCAAGCAGTACCCTGAAGTAAAGAATTCCAACACCTTTAACATTTTAGCTAATATACTCATCTCAAGATAGCTGCTAATGTAAGATTGATGACTGTGTTTATTATAATAGCTGTCACAGACTGTGCAAGCTACCAGTGACACTTGCTCTGGCCTACTTAGCTAGCAACCTGCTTTGAAATTGTGGAGATTCTACCACCCATGCATAAACAAGGAAAAATCAAGCCCAGAGGCAAAGGGTATCAGCACTACAAGTCAGATCTGCATCAGGAATATCAGCATATCAGCTGGGCTTCAGCAACTCAACACCTGCATCCTCCACAAATGCAAATGCAAACATTAGAACTCCAGTTTTTCCCTTTGGATTTAAATACCCTCAAAATTAATAGTTTAGTTCCTCCTCTATGAAAAATATAAATTACTGCAGTACCTTATGTGATAAAGAAAGGCTGGTACCTTTTCCAAAACCTGTATGCTTTAGAAGGATCTGATTACTGGAGGAGTGGGAACATGAGACAAAGAAAATGTTTCATAACCATTTCCAGAGGAAAACAACAGTTGCTCACTAATCTTATGAATTGGCAAGTTTGTTTAATTTTCATCCTTCATATAACAGATAAGTCATAAGATAAAGCCACTGCTACAGCCACTTGTATCTTAGGCACTGTTTACTTCACTACCACTTCTTCAGGAACACAGTTCCATTATGTGGCTTGTAAAATTAACAAAATACTAAGGATGTTCACAAAAGAGGCACAAATAAGGATTCTGTACAGAACTGTATATTTGTATCATGTCAGCTCAAGCCGCCTTGCTTTGATTTTGAACAAATCTTTGTTCAGCTTTATTTATTCCTGGTGCTTGCACGAAATATTTTGTAGTACTAGAAGTATCAAGCAACCACTCACACAGAATGTCTTCGATTTCTTGAATTTTGTATCACTTCTGATTAAAGTGAATTCATACAGCATCTGCAAACTCCACCCCCAGAAGTGATTACTTTAGAAAAACCTGCTTTGCTACTAAATACAGAGCTATCTATCATCAGCTTGTGATACTATAACATAACAGAGCAAAGCAGCGCTTGAAACAATAAACAATAAAACTTGCAATGAATGATTGCATAGTTAAGCTTTTTTTATTGCATGTTATACTTAAATCTTGACCTGAGGCTGGGAATAGGAAATAATTTTCATGGGCACTAGAACAGAACACAAATTTAAAAGTTAGTATCTTCAGAGATGTTCTTAATGGTATTTACAGGTGGCAGTGGCCATGTTTTACTTTTTAGAAGAAACTAGCAGGTTTTATGAATGAAATAGTTTTAGATGAAACTAGCAGGTTCTTTAAAGACCTTAGAAAGAATTAGGCTCTTTTTAACTGGTAAATGGACACACAAAGAAGACAGACTAATCCTCAGTCATTATGTGGTTTCTATTGCAACCTTTAAAATGCTCAAGGCTTTTTCTATCTGTGGTGAGCCACTTCCTCCCTTTTACTGTCCTACACACTTAACTAATCAGTTCCATGAGTTAGAAGTCAATTTCTAATTTCTTCTCAGTCCTGTCCTGAATCCATGCTCTTTTTAAGGGTGATACACTCAGACTTGAGCACATCCACTTACATGGAGTCAAATTACACCAATGTTTCACTAATTACAGCAATAATTACACTTATGTAGAAAGGATGTGATTACATCTAGGTTCACCTTTAATTTCTCCAGCCCTGGCTTTCTTATAGAGTCCTTTAACATCTCTCTGCTCACAGACATGCAATGGAGCATCCACAAATACTTCAAAAAAAGGCAAACTTGCCCCTTCATGAATTCGTCTGGCGTTATTACGATCCTGCAAGAAAACAAAAGAAAAATCCTAAAAGGTTGCCCCCATATATTTTTACTGGTTTTTGCCTTTGAAATTCATTTTAAAGAAGATGATGGCCCAATGTAAACAAGATTTCAAAGTTTGAAAAGAGAAATGTGATTTGATTATCTGATGCCCTGCAAGGTACATCACTTTGGCTACAGTACATCACATGGTAAAAGCTGACAGGAAGATGTAAGATATTTTACATTAAACTTGATTTATAAGAAAAACCCACAACCAAATCCAACCAATAGAATGCAGGGTTTTCTATATCCATACATATATGTCTGAGGAATAACATCTGCCTAGTTGAGTACAGCAGGGAGGAGGTGCTATCTACTGCTCTTGATATAACCACCCTTCTCTCCCAAGCACCAGTTTTCCCTACTGTTCTTAATCTGACACAAATCTTAATTTGTGTAGTCAAAATATTGTATTATTTGCATTAATTTATTGTATTATTTTTATGACTTGCCAAGCATTGGAACAATATTGGTGACTTTAACTGAGAGAACAAAAAAAGTCTTCTGAAATCCACTAAAATCTCTTACTAAATATTGGTTATTAGTTATTTTTCTCATAGCTACAGACTTCTGTTATACTGTAGGGCTTGAGTTCCCCAAATTATTATCAGAAGAAGTGTTTGCACCACTCTAACCAAAGAAATAACACGTTCTCATGCTGTGAAACACCTAAGCTAAAGTCCCTGGGTCATTCTTCAAGATACTTGGGTGTTCACACATCCTTTTTGTCTCTCCTCTCCAAGTTCTTATGCACAGATGAAAACAGTCTTCACACAACGATGTGAACATGGATTTAAATAATTTTCAGTATTATATAATGTCATGTTGTATACACAATATAAAGTAAAGTAAAAAGAACCTATAGGGAATTAAAACACTTTTCCCTTAAGTCACTTGGTAAAAATTAAGTTCTCACCAATCATTCACTAAAAGAAAAATTGCTTTTAAAAGCAATTTACTTAAGCCTTCAGGTTATGTGTACACCTAGTCTTCATATTTATAAGGTACTGCAATCTACGTGGATCAAACAAGATATTGCAATTTTAAGAGTCTTTCTTGGAACATCATTTGAGCTTGTTTGTATAATTCTGTAACAATTCTGTCTAATGGACTGAAGGATAGTTCCAGTTATATACTAATGTCAGCATTTTATGTTTTAAACTAATATTTCTGTTTTGGGTAATCACCTCCATGAAGCACAAATGCCACTAAAAAAAAAAAAAAGTATTTGATTCTGGCTATGCTCAGAAATGGATCTCTGTAACTAGGATTCTGAATGATATTTTGCATTTTCCCTACACTTCATCTAGATGTTTTTCACACTTACCTGAGCATAAGGAGAGATGAAACTAGTAATGCACACCAAACCAGCATCTGCAAACAGTTTAGCAACTTCAGCAATACGACGCACATTTTCCTCTCTATCTTCTGGTGTGAAACCCAGGTTCTTATTAAGGCCTTGGCGGATATTGTCACCATCCAAGGTGTAGCACGGAATACCATGGCACACTAAATACTCCTCCAGTGCCATGCTCACTGTAGTCTTCCCAGCACCAGATAGACCTAAAATAGTCAATAATAATATAAATATATAAGCATAGGAACAAGTTAAGGCAAATTGTAGCACATGTATATTGTGAAAATCCCAAAGTGACAGGCATCAGTAGCAATGCCTTCTGGATAAGCTTACTTGGAATATAAGCCAAGTGGCTTTTACACAGACAATAGGTAAAGAGAGAGTAAGGTAATGGGGTTTCTCCCTTTTTCTCCCTCTCGTGTATCTGGGGGGAGGCTGAGGTAAGTTCACTGATGATTTCCTAAGTTGAATCAGCTCAGTGTTGAGTTGGGCAAGAGGCACAGCCTGTGCAAGGCAAGAGAAGGAACACAAGGCAGGAAACAGAACAGTCTTCTTTTGGCAGCAATTACGTACACCCCCATCAGAGAAAACAGGCACAACAGTCCAAAAGAAGATTTCAGCAACTTCTTCATTTACTTCTCACTGAGGTCTTTGGCTTGCCATTTTTGTCCCCACACCTAGCTTGCTATTCACTCACATGCTCTGTCTTTTCACACATCATTTGGTCTCTAACATGTAATGAATTGCAAAAGTTAAGGTTATACATTAACGTATTTAAAAACACTCCTCAAGCTGACAAGTCTTTAAAATAACTTACACTCTAAAAATTGCATATTATTTTACACATGAAAGCAATGGTTTTCCATGTTTTTGCTAAATTCCTCAGTTTTCTTTACCAGGACCCTCTGACTCAACATTCGTTTAAAAAGAGCTCTCAAATAAAGGTTACCTTGAAAAATGAAAGGTGATCCCTAAAAGATCTTTCTATACACTCCAACTCTATGAGTGCTGACAAAGTGAGAGAGTCTTGGAGTGTCCCAATATTTCAGCTTTTATTCTAATACCTATTAGAATTTTGAGACTCATGTTTGCATGGTTCTAGAATGGCTAATATTGCTTACTTCAATGCCTACAGTCCTTTTCACCCTTTCACACTACTGCTCAAACATCTTCAATAACCTAGCTTCCCACACATATTCTTGATATCTTACCACCACCCTCCTTCCTGAAAAAAAAGGAAATTGAACATTAAGATTACATTTGTTTAAAAAGAACATTGACTGGAAAATGTTGCCATGTAGATAACTGAGAACACACTTTTATCATGACCTTTTTCAAAATTAGATTAATGAATTACCAGAAGAAACAGAAAGGCAGCCCACCAGATCATTCAAGCATTGAGAGAGGCTGGAGCTGTGTGATGGAAACAGGGAGAGAAAGGGCTCCATTCTTTTCTCAAAGAAATACATGACAGCAAGAAAATCCGCTTGGAATGCCTCTCAGCAGTTTGTTATCAATGACTGCTTTACATTTCACACACATTTACTAACACTAGTGGAAATCAGTTTTACTTAATGTAACTGTAGTAAGTTTCCCTAATACCCTGTGAGGATCTTTTATGTTGCAATACAACAATGTTCTAAATGTTTACAAGCCAATTAAATTATACGTTTTGCTATTTTTTAAAATTACCACATTAACTAAAAATAAAAACAAAAAACAAAACAACTTTATAGGAAGCATTTTAAAGCTTCCAAAAACTTTGAAAGACAGAAAAAATTTCTTCACTGTTACGAAATAAAAAACGTCTTCCAGAATGTATTTATCTTCTCTATTTACAAAAAAAAGGCCCCACAGAGCTGACTTCAAAAATAACTGCCAGTATGCATTGCCTAAACATGCAATTGCTGTCCAACGGCACAGGTTTATGTTGAAATGTTATTTTAAACCAAGGAGACAATAAGAATCCAAAGAGAAGAGGCTTTTACAGAAAAGATCCAGAAGTACAGACTCTTAGAAAAACAAAGCTGCATTGCATTTAATTTCTAAATAGATAAAATAGACAGTACAAAGAGACAGAATTGGTTAAAACAAAAATAAAGGAAAAAAAAGCAACACACACAAAGAAAACCAGAATTAGGTAGCAGACAGTATCAAAAAAACAACCTTCTCAGAGCACTGAACAAAATATATTCTCAAGTTACTATTTGTCCCAAAGCAATTTCCTGCTAGTCTACCTAAAAATAGTAATAAAATTGCATCAAGGTCTTGGATTACACAAACATTCAACTTTGCATGCAAAAAAGAGCTACAGCTAAGTAGCTTTTCAAAGGAATAACTAAAACCTAAGGATCCTCAGAAATCCATGGCTGTACCTGTTAACCAGACTGTGCATCCACGAAAACCACTTCTTGTTCCTACCACTTGGCCTCTCTTATTCCTGCTGACGTGATGAGCTTGGTAGGTAACATTGGTTGCCCTTTGCATTCCCTGGAAAAGAAGAAGTCGATTAAGTCTTTGATAAAGGGTGAGTTGGCAAAGCAAACAAATTCATCCACAGGGCACAAAGAAAGAGTTGAGGACAGAAAAATGAAGTAAAACCAATACCCATTCCATCAGCTCCAGCACGGACCAAAGGCGGCACAGGAAATTAGAACAGTCAGCCAGAGAAAACCATACCCCTTGGGCTACTTCAGTGAAGCTTGGGACTGACAGGTTAATCAACTTCTACTTTCAAATAAAAGTTGCTTGAGAAAAATCAACTATAAGAAAGAGAGATGAACTGCTAGAGCTGCTTGAGTTGACTTTTATTCAAGTAATGTTAGGGATTTGCTTGGTAGAGTACCATGGAATAAAGACCTGAACAGAACAAGGCCCAAGAAAACTGGTTAATATTCAAGGACCGTCTTGTCCAAGATCAGGAGCAATGCATCTCAACAAAGAGGAAGACACACAGAAAAGGAGGTGATTTGTGACTGCCAACTTGGCTTCACCAAGGGCAGATCATGACTGTCAAATTTGGTGGCACTGGCTCTTTGGGTCATTTTTAACTCCTCAGAGGCCTTTTCATTGCAAGCTATGCACATCTCTCCCAAATTTCAGTTAAGCAAGTGCCTTTATGTGTGGTACCATCAGTCTCCAGACAAGAGATAGTTATCATTAATTCTAAATGTTTAAAGAAAGTATTATTTCAAGGAACTTTTAAAAAAAATTATTTTAAAGATAGGGGTTTTAAAATATAATTTTAATTAAAATAAAGCTGGTTACCGAGTTTCTTAAAACTATTCATAATAATAACCTGCTCTACAAATAAATTCAGTAAGTAAGATGAGCCTGCTGTCAAACACATTTCACAATCTGAAGTGAGAGAGCCCACAGGAAGATCAGCCTTGGCATCATCCTAGACTTTAATAGTATCTGGCTATGTGAACTTTGTTTGTGAAAGATCAAGACTTTAGATTGTCAGACCATGCATGAACAATCAAACAAAAAAGAAGACTTTAAAAAAACAGAGAAGGGGGGCAGGGGATGAGAGGGATTAGTGGTATCTTTAATGCTGCTTTGGCTTCCCTTGCTTGCAAATATATTGCCACTATCTTCTCTTTCATCATTGTTTCAGTGCCAGTCAAAAAAGAAAACATGCAGTATATTTAATATAAAAGACAGTAGGGACTATATTCCTCTATGGACTACTAGCAGAGAGCTGTTCATAGTTTCAGAGAGGGACACCACAAAGCAGAATTAACAAAAATATGGTATCTATCCTTGTGGCTTCAAGGACTGCTGCTACATCATTCTCCTATTCAAAGTTTATCTATAACTTATTTGGAAATCATGAAGTTGTGTGATTTTATGCCCCACTTCTAGACACGGCTGGGCTCATAGTTAGTACAAACAGAAGCTCAAGGTAAGAACCTATGTTCAGTTTTAAACACAGTAACTCTGTAATTCAGTGGTGATAGTCCAGCAACTAAAGTTAGATGAACACTGAATATCAACCAGAAGAAACAACAATCTGCAAACACGTTATAACCATACAAAATGATGTTACCCTTGCTGATCATGTTACTTCAAATAATTTATCTCCTAAAACAAAGCTGGTTTTTGCACAAAGTGCACGCAATACAGCTGACTAAAACCAAAAGTCAAAAAGTCAAAAAATCAAAATCTTTTTTCTTATAGCAGGAACAATTATGCAGCACATAAAATTAGAGATCTCAGTGAGCAAACTGTGGAATTAAAACCAACACAAATAATTGAAGTGCTTCAATTAAAAGCTATATAGTGCATAATGAATGTACACAGCCATTCAAACTAACACAGTAATAGCTACATCCTCTCTCATTAATTGCAGTTGTACTGCACTGTACCAGGCACTGGATAAACAGCAGTCTCAAAGCACAAATCCCATGCCACTGTCTCAGTAAGGTCTCTTACATTAAGACATAAACCCACACATGCTTTGCTTTTGAACCCTGGCAACAAGTCTCTTATCAGACTCATACATTAGAGGTCAAATGTCTCATTCAAGGAGACTTCTTCAAGTCCATATTCCATAAGTTATATCAGCTTCCTCTCTTTTCTAAGAAACTAGGAAAGCAGCAATGAAACTAATCAGGGCATTACACTAGGTTTAAAAAACTCATGAAACCTTGAGGAAGCAGGCTGGAGGGATTCTTAAAATATGAAAAACACACAACATTTATGAAAAAAAAAAGTATTAATACCTACTTAGCAGAGATGAGAAATCACATAAGGAGAAGGCCTTGCTAGAGGATGAGGCACCCATGTGCAGTGGAGCAGCCAGCGAGCTGAGCAGAGGGACAATAATCCACCTGTACTTCAGAAGCAGGCACCTAAGACTAAAGGTTAAAGTGCCCAAATGGTCTGCATGCACTCAAAAACACACCTGCCAGTCACCAGCTGACCCACCTTTTGTATCTGTGTACAGGGACACAAACAAGCAGCTCAGTACTAATCCTGGGCAAAGCAGTACCCAAATACCCCTTATCTTCCGAAAGAAAACCAATTTAAAAGAGGTGCTCTAAAAAGTTAATAATTTAGCAAGTCATTCTCCGTTGCTGAAAAAAGAAAAAAAAAAAGTAGTTCCAGAATTATGTTCAGTTTCCTATTAAATAATTTGCTTCCCTATGATTTGCCCACACCACTGAGCATAAATAGCTGAACAAGCTGAACATTGTATCTTCAACAACCCAGGTTTTTAATTACTATCCCTGACATACACACTCACTACAAATATTGATGTGGCCCAAAAAAATAGTCACTGGCACATATTGTTTGTGCTCTTGAATTATTTAGCCAGTCTTCAAATTCTTGTATATAAAATTTGATGACTATCAACTGATGAAATTAAATGACCAACCAAAATGATACCAGACATAAAGAACAGTCATTTCCTTTCACACTATACTAAAGCATCACTTTGGAGATCTATATTAAGAATGTTAAAAGAAATGAAACTAAGGAAACATGGGATAGAAAAACTCAGTGTGATGAGTAAGTTCTCTTTTAAAAAGCTATTTTAAAATTCTAAGCCAAATTACATTCACTATAGTAGTCACTGCTGTAAGGACACACTACATTTTTGTAAAGGGGCTAATGAAAAAAAGGGCATTAATCACCAAGGCTTATCTATATTTTTAACAGCCATTGGATATTTCCACTCTGACATCCCCATAAAAATATGTCTTCCACCCTGAAACACACTTCTTCTGTATTCTGTAGACAAACACTTCATCTTAATATTTTCCCTCCTACTTTGCCACGTAAAACAGAAATAGTGCTTCAGTCCACTATGTTTCATGATAGCAGTAATGTCAGGTAAGAATGCTGATATATCCCTCCTTTCTTCTCCCCCACCATGCTGGTTCATTTCTCACAAGAAACCTAAATTGCTCCAACAGGCAGACATCTTGGTATTGAAGTAAAAAAAGGCACTAGAGAAATCCTTTCTTGGATGCGCACTGAAGAGCTGCAATGATAAAGAAGGAAGGATAATTCCACTGTTTACTTTTCCTGCCATGAAGGTAAATTGTAGCTTTGCAGGTAGTTGACCAAGGAAATTAATGATTACAGACACCTTGGAACCATAGGAACAAAAGAAAGAAAGAAAAATTATGGGGGTCAAAAGGAAATACTAACTCTGTAAACTTTTCTATGTACAGACTTTCTGAGATGACATATTTTTTTTTATTATTTTTCTTGATGTTTTGCCCAGTTACAGCTATAATTTTTTACTGCCAAAACCAAATCAGACTATCAGTGCCAAACACCTTTGATGCAAGAACACAGACATGCAACCAGATGACGGAAAGCAAACCTAAGTTGAAATGCCAAGATCAAAAGACAGCCAAAAGAAGAGATTATATCTTAATTGTTTTATGGTTAACAGACAAATGGCATATACACTGGCATAAGCTGAATTTATTCTTCATTATTTCCAAGCAACAATAAAATATTGTACTTCTATGATCAATATCAAATTTTAAGTTTCACAAAGCAATTTACTCCCTTCCGGGGAAGGACGTAAATCTTTCCATGGCAAGCTGAGACTCCCCAAGCTGCATCATAAATTTGGGACAGCTTGGAGCTGGAAGGATCAGAAAACAGACATGGTTTCCATATAAACCACATACACTGAAGAAACTGTAATTCCGCATCCTTCTGCTCCAAGATGACAGTGTTGGTTCCTCAAGCTAAGAACCCCCATAAGGTAGCAAAAGCAACACAACCAGCCTCCCCTCTGAATTGCAGTCTTACTTTCAATGCCTTTCTCATTTCCCAATCATAACAGAAGTAGTTTAGTGGCTCTTATAAACCAGTGACTCCCTGATAACAACACATTTTTATGACATTAATTATTCAGCACTGATAACTAATTGCTACTTTTCTTTTTATTCCCTGCAAAGTGTTCAATAGCTGCTCAATAGCCAAATAGAAACTCAAACACATGGAACAGTGCCCATCTTTTTTGTCTACATACAAACTCAAATAAGGAAAACATACATGATTCCAACACAAAAATTCAGCTACCACAGAGGTTATACCTACATATTTATACGAGATTTCACGACTAAAAGGTCTGTCAGGACTACCTTCCATTAGCTACTTTCTCAAATTCTGGTTTGAAAATCTGTGCTTTGATTCAGACAACTGTGCTTGAGAAGGAAGGGCAAGCCCAGAAATTACATCTGAGCAATAATATGTTTTACTCTTTTAAACACATAATTCCCCAAACCATATTCTGCCATAGCTTATAGCATTACATTTTCTCCCATCTACAACAAGAATTCTTACTTGGATCCTTACAATAGCCCACCAGAAAGCAGATTGCCACAGTGACAATAAGGCACTTAAACACAATAAGGCACTTAAACACCTCTACATAAAGCACCACCTGAGCTGCCAAATCTATGGTCTCGACACAGACTAGCTCCCCTTTGCCAGGTGTTCTAAAGTTGGACAATTTGAAAGATCAAAGCAGCAGAAATCACCCAGAATCTTCCCCAGTACTGTGGATACAAGAAATTCAGTGCTAAAGATATTATTAAGGAGTGTGTCTTTGCTTGCCACCTGCTGCCATACCTGTATGACCAAAAGCAGAGACAGCTCATTGTCCAGTGCTGGAGGGGACTCACTGCCTGGCATCAGAGGGGATGGATAAAAAATGAAGCCAAAATTACCCTACTGAATATGCTCTCAGAAACAAGAATTGGAGCAAGTTCTCATTTGGAGTCACCTGCAAACTGACACAACAGCTGTTAGGAATGTTAGGAATCCAAGCCACTCAAAAGAAAGTGTTCCAAATGTCTGTCTCCCTATCAAGCCCTCTGTCTCCCTATCAAGCCGTCTGTCTCACTATCAAGCCGTCTGTCTCCCTATCAAGCCATGTTCTACACACTTAATGGCAGTGTCTGTGGCTATGCTGTGGCCTGTAAATGGGGAGTAACTGTTTGCTGTGCTCAGAGGTGGGCTTGGCAAGGGCATTTCCACAGGCAGAGGTGTATTTTGAATCACACTGAACACATACAGAGAAATTCTGAAAGACAGGGCTCTGCCTACTCTCCTAGGGGCTGCCAAGTCCATCAGGGTAAGCTGCTTTGCCTTCGCTCTCAGCAGAGCCAGAAGTGCCAAACATTTGCCTGTGGAGCATGTGAATCAGCAGCACTTTTGTTCCTGGTGCAGCTTATTGGTTTATAGAGAGCATTTCAGTTGAGGTCTTCTGAAGAAAAAGGGAGAAGTGGAAGACTTCCTCTGCTTGCCACATAGCATAGAGGGGGTTGCCAACCTCAGCTGAACTCATCAAACACTTAATGTCCGTTAAGGAATCGCCCCCGTTTGGACAAACCTATCTTGGCTTTGCTTATGAGTAAGGAAATGATACAGAGTAACTTTTGCGTACACTTTGTTAGCCCCACGCAGACATCGTCTATTTCACTATCTTCTAAACATCTGATTTTGCTTTTTCCTAGTGGAAATTGAAAGAATGTAAATTGCCGATTGCTCTCCTATGTGAACAAGTTTGAGCTTGTACACGGTGGAAGAGGCTTAGACAGGCACAACATCTACCCAGCACTACGACAGCAACTTCCCCGTTTTTCAGGCAACAGCTGCTTTTATCAAGAAAGCTGTGGCCTGCACTACTCACAGCAAGACTTCAAAGACTGATTTACACTCTTACATTCATATCAAATGTTTTCTGGATCTTATATCTTGCCTGTTTCAACTCAGCATTGATTGAAAGAAATCATATTTTCTTTTTCATTTCTTTTCGCTTGTCTTGCATCATCAGAGGTATCAAATGTTCTCAAAGGCCTGCAATGTCTCTTCTAAATAGCTGCATTTTGGTCTTTGCTGTAAACCGATCTTCCCCCATCTTTATGAACAAGAATGAAGGCTTTGGTTAGATTTTTTTAAGCCCAGTCTCGACAGTTTTCCACATAACACCCACTATACAAAGAACCCCAGTCTCTAGCCAACCCAGGTTTATGAATGGCCACATTGTACATCGCATTCTTAAGTCTTCCTTCTTCCAAAAAGCTGGAAGCCGAGGGCTTGCGGCGGAAGAGGCAGGGATGAAGCCTACAGAGCTCTCCGGAGGGGCTTCCTGCCCTTCCCCGCAGCCGCCCCGCGGGGCTCCCCGGCCGCGCTGCCGTCGGCGCTGCCGCTCCGTGACCGGGCTCGCCCCGCCGCGCCCCCGCCCCGCATCCCTCCCGGCCCGGCGGGCAGCGGCGCCCGGAGCCCCCGTCCCGGCTCCCGCTGCCGCCCACTGCCACATCACCCCGGCGCTCGGCGCTGCTTCCTCCCCGCTCCCCTGCCCCCGCACGCCCACCTGCCCCCCGGCGCACCGCCCGCCCGCTCACCCAGCTCGGCACCCTGTTGCTCAGCTTGACTTTCTTGCACTGGCTCTCGGGCAGCTCCATGGCCGCGGGGGCAGCGAGAAGAGAGGCAGGGGAGGAGGACGCGCCTTCCCGACTGATGCTCGGCGCGGATGAAGCCGCTGCCGCCGAGGAGCTGTGCCGTTTGCGCACTCCCGCGACTCGGCCAAAGGTGGTGCAGGGAGGAGCCGCGGGCCGGCGGCCGGAGGGAGGGACGGCCGGAGGGAGGGAAGAAGGGAAGGAGGGAGGCGGCTGAGGGGAGCGGGAGCCACGGCAGCTCCGCCGCACGCCTGCGCCGCGCCGTGACGTGCGCGGGGGGGGCGGCCGCCGCCACTTCCGCCGCCGCCGCCTCTGCTCCTGCCCTCGCCGGTGTCCGTGTCCTTGTCCCTCCCTATCCCTGCCCATGTCCACTCCCCTGTCCTTGCCCATGTCCATGTCCCTGCGACCCCCCGCGGCCCGGCCCTGCGCCCACGAACGCAGCTCGCTTCATTCAAGAGGACATAGCCCCTAAGCTATGACGAAAGGAGACAGCCTGAAGCTGCGCCAGGGGAGGAGGTGTAGGTTGGACGCTGGGAGAAATTCCTTCCAGAAGGGGTGGTGAGACACTGGAATGGGCTGCCCAGGGAGCGGATGGAGTCACCGTCCCTGGAGGTGTTAAGGAAACACTGGATGTGGCACTTGGTGCCCTGGTCTGGTGACAGGGAGGTGTTCGGTCACAGTTGGACTCGGTGATCCCAGGGGTCTTTTCCAGCCTCGCTGATGGTGCGCTGCCCGCCCGCTCTGCGCTACAGCGTTCCGCCCGGGCGGCAGAGCGGAGATGTTCTCTCCTGAGCGTGTCCTCCCCACCTTCTGCACTTCATGCACACAGGAGAGAGAGGCTGATAGCGGAGATGTTCTCTCCTGAGCTGTCCTCCCACCTTCTCCACTTCATGCACACAGGAGAGAGAGGCTGCTGCGCCCCTTGGGAAGAGCTCGTACGAGGAATGTGCGAAGTGGCTGTCGCATTACTCCCTGACAAAAATTTCTGCAACAAACAAAGCTCATCCCGTGCAGCGCTCTAGGAAATGTCTCTTACTGTGGATTTAGAACCAGAAGTTCTTAGGTTCTTATTTCCAGAACGGAACTGGTTTAGCAGTTAGGTGCTAATCTTAAGGTGGAGACGATGCCATGCTAACAGGAGTGGCATTTACTGTATAAATATAAGTCAATTTACAATAGTTAAAGAAAGAACTTTAGCACTTAAGTGTTAAGGGTGGAAATGGTGCTGTAATCACAGGAGTTGCATTTACTGTAAAAACATTAGGCTAATCAACATCTGGAGCATGTTTGTTCACTGACAGTTTAAACAGGAAATAAAGCTTTCTTTGTGGATCAATGTTTACTCCTGCTATATCAGAAAGACATCCCTACAAGGAAAAGAAGGTGTTGGCTTAAAAGCAAGTATTAATACTCTGATTAAAGTCCTTATGCAAAGTGGATAATGTCTCCGAAACCAAGAAAAACAGTTAGAAATGCTCTCAGCCAATTTGAAGGTCTGATGGAATTAATACAAAGTCACTAAGAAATTTAAAAAATGCAGTTATTTATTTAGGCTTGACTTGAATGTTATACCACATACTGCCCTGCAAGTAACTGTTCAACAGATGGTCCCTGGCTGTATTCTGATCATGACAAACAGTGACAGAGCCAGGGCAAAACCTCCCATGCAATGCTCTCCCAGTTATGGAAAGAGAACCAGCACACTGCTGTGGAACAGTGACTTGAGAGCTTCCACCTGCTGACTATTCAGTTATGTCTAGGGTGTGCTCAGTTTGTGTGCTTTCACAACATGGTTTCACATGATTTAAGAGTCATTCTCAGTGTTATTTGTGGTCATGATCTTTTTAAAATTCTACTGTTATTTTATTCTGATTGTATTGATATAGGTTGGTACTGTTCATTCTGCACTCTGAGATACAATAGTGGGAAAACCATAGTTTGCAAGAGTTGTAAAATCCAAAAACAAAGGCAGCCCACTTAACTATGCATCAGTGATTTCTTCCAGGTCCATTTGGCTCCTCTGTAATACTCACACATGGGCTGGGAGCAAAACACTGGATTTTTTAAAATAGTCTGCATAGGAGTTTAGCCTTGGTCAGCTCTTAGACAGCAAGAAGTCCCATCCCATCACAGGATCTTTTCTGCTACCTACCTTCTAAAGAAATGTTGCATTCTGATTTGAAGGTTGAGAAAACAAGGCGTTGAGTACTGGTGAAGTCTTAGGCAACGGTATTTACGGTTTGAAAAACCACAAGAGAAGAAAATGCAGTTGTGTTGATCAGCATGTATACACAATACTGCCCAAACAGACTGGAGGTGGAGACCTGCATGATTCCTTCCAGAAACTGCTGAAGAAACCCTGATGAATGAACTATATACAAGTGAAATGTGAAGTATGTCTGCAAATGTGGACACTAGTGGTCAGACAGATACCATAATCTTAGAGGTAATAAAAAAATCCATTTCTGAATAGCAATTCCTAAAACAAATCACCTTTTATGATTACACTAACATTCTAAAATAATGTCTACTTACATATGCATATATAGTATAGTAAAATATTAAAGGCTCACACTTGGATGAGGTATATCACAAAACTGGTAAGTCTGGAAGGGAACACTGGTGGGCTCGTCTGGTCCAACCTCCCTGCTCAAGCAGGGAGCACATGGCACGTGAATGCACCTAGATGGTTCTCGAGTATCTCCAGTGAAGGAGACTCCCCCCAGTCTCCCTGTACAATCTGTTAAGGGTTCACCTGCACAATAAAGAAGTTCTTCTGTATAGAATCAGAATCATAAAATGGCTTGGGTTGGAAGGGACCTTAAAGATCATCTACTTCCAAGCCCCCTGCCATGGGCAGGGACACCTTTCAGGGACCAAGTTGCTCATATTTAAGTGGAACTTGTTGTGAATCAGTTTCTGCCTGTTGCCTTGTGTCCTATTGCTTGACACCACTGAGAAGAGCCTGGATCCATCATCTTGGCACCCTCCCTCCAGATTCTTACAGACACTGATGAGGACCTCTCTGAGTCTTCTCGAGACTGAACAAGCCCAGCTCCCTCAGCCTTTCCCCCTCCTAAGAGTGATGCTTCAGACCTTGGACCAACTTAGCAGCTCTCCACTGGACCTGCTCCAGGAGCTCCATGTCCCTCTTGTGCTGAGGAGCCCAGAATTGGACACAGCACTCCAGATGTGCCTCAGCAGGGCTGAATAGAGGGAGAGGATCACATCCCTTGACCTGCTGGCAATGCTCCTCCTAATGCAATATATCAGACAATAACCAACTTTTACATATTTCACAGAGGCTGTTGTCAAAAGCATAGGTCACATCTCATCAGCTCTTGTCAAAGCTGTTTCAAAGCTGTTTCACTGGATGTAAGTCCATCCAGTGCTGCCCACACATTTTGCATCTTTAACTTCTTAACCTCCTCAAACTATTAAAGAGGGAGATGAAAAGAATTTTCTTTAAACATAGGAAGCAAATATATATTCACTTCTACAAAGACCTGGGGAATGAATTCTTTACCTATGAATTCTCTGTAAGGTAATGTGCAAGTTCTGCAGGGCTATTAAGGGGTAGGTTCCAATTCCACTTTCCTGAAATCTTTCAAGATTGGATTGATTTTGATATGCAAAATCATATGCAAAAGTTTCTGAACTTTAAAAGCACATTTCTGTGGGAGCCCTTAGTGAAATTCAGGTCAATATGAATTGCTGCTATTTCTTAATCTTCACCAAATTTGAATTCAAAAACTCTTCTCATGACAGTGCTCTTGCAACCTCTCTCTATGGAGTAACAGGGCTGGATATGGAGCTAAGGCTGTGCTATTGCTAAATTTTAAATTCAGCTCAGAGAATGAAGGCAGAATTGAGCTAAAAGTTCATGAGCTATATTTCCCCAAAAAGAAGACCTACTCAATCTCTGAAAGAACCACCAGGATTTAGTATCCTTGAGCTGATTTTGATGCTGAATACTTCTGTCAAAGAGCTACTCTGTAAAATTACAGTAATAAATTTGGATTTAATGTCTAGCAGGAGCAACAAACCCAAAATATCCACTGATTTTGGGCTTAGCTTCAAGGAGGAAAATTACATTAAAATTGAGTTATTTGTTAAAATAAAAATACTAGAATCTTTATAGCCAGCACAGGGACTAGTTAAAGAAACTGTTTCAGATTTTGATATGAAGGTTGGGGAAAAAATAGTCTTTGAGCACAGATGAAGTTTTAGGCAAAGGTACATGCACATAATACCCCTGAAGAAGGACTCTCAGCCAGAGCAAACTGTACACACGGACACGCTGACCAGACCAACTTAGGGAAATCCTTTCAATTCTACATAGGGCCACTTTTATAGCAAATAATTTTCTGCTGAGTTAGCTTTTGCAAAGCAAATTATCTAGTACCAATCAATCCCAAACATATAGCAAGAGTCCCAATGTGTATAATTTAAAATTACTGAGGAGGCACATGGTACCATACAGTTTCAATCTCCACTAAAATCTGAGCAACTGATCATATTAGGAACAAGACAAGATTTCTTCTTAGGTTACATTCCAAAGAAATGTGCAAATTTTCAGCGGAAAAATCAGCATTTCAAAGAAAAAGTATTTAATTACAATACTAAAAAATTATTTTCCCTGATACTTTTTACTACATTGTTTCACCAAACAACAGAGATAAATCAAGCTGTTTCAACAGAGATAAATCAAGCTTTAGATGTTCAAAAATATTGGGTATTAGAAAAAATATTTTGAGTAGCTTCTAGACATCAATTCTAACATAAGAAGAATGTTTAATTCAGAGTTGACTACAGATTAGAGACAAAGTATCCTCTAATACTTTGGTTTAATGATTAAAGACTGACCATCTACTTGTACATGACTTGGTATACAAGCCCAGAAATGCCTTGGCTATAAATACCACCTTTAAGATGCATGTCCTCTTATTTCTAGGAAGAAAAAAAAATATTAATGAAGCATTCTCTAGAATCCACCTACTGTTATCACTTACAATAAAATGAATGAGAAATGAGGGAAGAAATTCCTTTAATACTGGAATTGCTCCTTTGGTAAGCATTCTGATCAAATTGTGATGACATCTTATGCTCATCTACAGATCTGTTCTTTTGGTTTTTTTCCTTGCAAAATATCCAGAGTACTAAAATTCAGGCAGTCATACAAGCTGTTCACAGTTTTGCTCCTTTTTTCTTTTTTTGAGAAAAAAAACCCATCTTCAATGTAGATTATGCTGCCTCCGTAGAAAAGGCTCCTCGCTGTTCTGCCAGCATAGTTTCCAAACTCTATTTCTCACATAAACCATTCTTCTTTTGACACTATTCTAGTAAGCAAGAATCTCAGAATGCCTTTTAAACAAATTAAACATTTTGTTCAAGTTCCTCTCAAGTATCTCTCAATACTGGAAGTAGAGCTATGAAACAATCTCTAAAGGCTTTTAACCATAAATTCCTTATTCACTGATTTCCTGTTGGAGGTGCTATTCTTCCTCTGTTACCCGGTTTGTGAAGTGGAAAAGATAACTATCAAAAGCTGCCTGAGATTAACAAAATTATCATGTAGATACTTCACCTGTAATGCAGCTTGCATTGCAGATATGCTCATTTACATAAAAAAATAAAATATAAGAAGTTCTGTATAACGTCCATAGTGGAGAAAGATAGGAATAGAGGTGATATTTCTCAGAACCTGTTTTCTGTCTTTTGCAAAAGCTTTCAATAAATTCTTTAATATCTAGACTGATATGCATGTCCAGCAGGACAATCTGGCCCAACTGTTTAAAGAAGCCACAGAAACATCAGTAGAAATGCTGATAAAACCCCTGAGTGATGAGAATACCATTTGTTTTCTGACATATTGCTGAATGTTTAACTCAGACTTCTTTTCATGTCCCACAATACTGAGGATTAGAGCTCTCTTCCCAATTATATTGCAAGTATTAAATCTGCTGAGTTTGCTCTTCAGACAGAGAAGCTCACTCCGTGTGCCATCTGTGTTCAGAATGAAGTGGTCTGCTTTGGCCAGCAGTGAGAGGTGATGCTTGGTGGCCCTTTTCAGGTAATACAGTGATGTTGTGAGAAGCTGAACAGAGGTCATTGAGGTAACAGAATACACTCAAGGCTGTGTTGGACAACAGAAGGGTGTCTCTGACAAACTTCAAAGTAGCTGAGGGAGATTTCAAAGATTGAGGGAGGCACTGGCTAGTGAAGAGAAAACAGCAAGAGGCAGTGCAGGTGCTAGAACTCTGGCTTAAAACTCCTGCAGAGTTCCCAGGGCTCACTGTATAAAGTGAAATAAAATATAATTTTAACAGTGCCAGAGGTACAGAAAAAATTCATAATGCACAGTTTTGAAAATAATTTATTCTCATGCTCTATATTTCACCAAAAAAGGCTTATCATGTTTCAAGCTGGCATTTCAACTGCTGTAAAAGCCGTGATGAATGACCACTAGAGGTCATTCAATGAATAAGAAATAATTCAGGCTTTCTGTCGAGTGATGTTCCTACTTGGGGTTTATTTTATTTTGTTCTTTGTCACTAACAACATAAAGAATTAACTTTACAAGAGAGCTAAGTACTAAATTTCTGAAGATAAATGACTCTCCGTGTGCTCTGTAGGTACACAAGGATTTTAGGTAGCCCTATGTCACTGCTTACACTTTCACAAGTGCTATTGAATTTGAGAACTAGACATACACTTAGAAACCTGAATACTTTGCTGTGTGTCCTCTGTGTATTTAGGTTATTAACACCCCAAAAATCCTAATTCCAGTGTTCAAAACTTCAAAAATATTTGTCTCTATGACAGATATCTTTTTTCCACGTGACTTGGTCTATTTTGCCCTTTGTCAGATACAAGAAAGGACAGGTGCATTGTTTATTTAAGCAGGAGTAAAACTGATAAACTCTTGACAGAGGGACCTCTAGTGAAGCAGAACTAAAGACAGTATAACTTTGAAGGTGTTTTCTCTCCCTATTCCTATTAAAGCCTTTGTTCAACATTGGAAAAAGTCTACTTCTTTTCCTTTCTTTTTCCACATATCTGCACATGACATTAGGTGGGAGTAAAAAAATCTTGTGGCAAATCTGTAAATAAGCTAAACCTGGTGGGATCTCTGAAGCTGGAGTGGAACAGAAGAAGGTTATCAGGCAGGAAGATCAGAAGTTGCTTAGGGAAGTCAACAAAGAGAGGAATGAGCAGTTAAAGCTCCTGTCAGATGAGCAAAAGATGAAGAAATTACATGTGGCAGTTCTTATCCTAAAGCCAAAGAAGGAACAGGACTTTTTAGCTATGCTCCTTGTAGGAGACTCAAGCTGAGAATGAAAGTGAATGTGAGCTATCAGTTTGTTTTCTTAGGAATGAAAATATACAGACTTTCATGCCTGTCAACAATGTCAGGACACAATGTCCCCAGGGCTGTTTTTGCCAAATCACAACTGTTGAAAAGAAAGTTCCTTCCAAGAGTAGATGGTTTTCAATTTAAGTAAATGTATTGTATATAAATATTTGCAAAGTAATTTCTAATGTCTATTATTGAATTGCTTTCTCACCAGCTAAAAGTTTCTACCACTTTGTTTGCTACTCACTTCATACATCATTTAACTAAAATACCATTTTTGTCATAAAAATTCAAACAAATTTTCTTTAATGAGGAAGACCCCTTTCTCAGAAGTATCTGCAGTACAATTTCAAAATTTTTTTTATTTGTTACAAATGGGAAGTTTTTTATTAGAGTTCTTTTCAATAATTTATTCTTCTCAACATGCAAATCCACCTTCTAAGAATAACATGTTTGGGACAAAAAAATATATATCTCATCTTGAAAAGACCTTTGGACTGCTGACTAGAGGATTGTATCATGTGAACACCCACCTGTTGGAAAGAGCTGTAGGAGCCACACTATCTGATTGCCAATGCAACTGTGGCATATGTTGAGAATCCAACTGATATTTACCTCAGGAATTATTTATTCTAAAGAAATTTTCAGAAAAGTTGCTTTAGTTGGCTTTAGCAGTTTTGAAAAAAAATACATGTAATTTAAAGTTCTACTTTTTTTCTACATGGAGTTAGCAAGTTCCAAGATAATTTTTAAGTAGAATGTTGCCCACAACAACTTCAAAAGATGGGAAAAACATTCTGTAGGAAAGTGTTAAAAGTGTTGTGCTGGTGGATACTGTAAGATAGATGGTGAGTTGCTGCAGAACCATTAACTTTGAAATGTAGGTTTGCATGAATCACCACTGAAAAAGTGAAACGTTGAAGGTTTCCAGAAAAGAATAGTCTGCTTGTTGGAAAAGAGGACTAGGAGCTTGAAATGTGTACTGGAAGGGAGAAAAGTAATTTATACATTATACTTCCACTATTTGTTCTTCAGTAGTTCTTCAGTTCTTATTTCACTTGTTGAAATAAGTTTTGGTGGACTACACAGAACTACTGAAGCCATGTAGATGCCAACATCCTTGAAAAATGAATGCTTTAAATAGATATGAAAAATTACTACATGACTTATTTTTTAATAAGTTTTTTGGCTTGTCATTCTGTGTTTCAATTTGTCCTTCTGTAACATATGAATAATCATTCTTTTTACCATAGCTGCTTAATTTGAGTAAGATGCCTTGAAACCAAAGACTCATTATGCACCCAAAATATCATTATGTCATATACATTCAATAAAGTTATTCTACCATGGTGGCATTTACTAGTACAGAATTATAAAATGTATTTTGGTGGAGAACATCCAAAGGCCAAAGTTACCAGAGACTCTAAACACATTTCTAATTCAGTTAAAAAGGTGCTTCAATACAACAACTCAAGAGCAGGGAAAACCCTTTTCTAATCTAAAATATTTAATTAAACTACAGACATTTTCCTAAAAGCTAAAAATATTGAATTATTTGTCAGATGTGCAACTCTGAAACAACTTTAACTGAAATACTTTCTTTGAGTTATCTCTAAGGAAGTCAGAATTCATGTTTTCCCAGAATAACTGCTTCAATCCCCAGTGGGATACAAAACCAACCAGAGTTTAGAGCAGAGCTGCTGCACGTTGTCTTGGTGACACCTTGACCCTAGATCTGGTCACTTCCTGTCCCCTCTTCAGGTTGAAGGTGGCAGCAGCAGCAATCAGTTGGCTGGTTTGTTAACTAAGAGCTGACTTGGTTCCCAAGGAGCGGTTTCTCACCTTGGTGCCTTGGGCAGGTGCTGGTCTCAGCCTGACTTTACTGTGGCTTTGTGGTCAGAGTGACACAGGGAACAACTTGTGAAGTGCTTGTACTTGGATCTCACACTGACTCAAGCTGAACAGATGATTAGTGCACTTAATCAAATCAAAAGGAGCTGAAGGTTTTAGCCCTTTTAAAGAGGCTTTCAGCCCAGTAGCTAACAGGAGATGACTCTCTAAATGCTACAGTAATAATTTATTTCCTTTTATTCCTTTTGATGTCCAAGAACAAAACTATATGCTATGCTGACCTGAAAAATTAAAATAGAAGAAAAACAACAAAAAAAGAGCTGACAGTTTAACTGTTCTTTTCCATAGGCACAGTCAGTTTTGGTTAGACCCATTTGTCTTGTGACCTTGACTCCTCTCTAACTCCTTAAAAATTCTCTCTTGTGACTATAGACAATGTAAAAAATGGAGAGCTCGTTTATAAAGGTCTTGGAAACAGAGACTTTCAAACTTTTTCAACTTTAAAAACTCATGGGAGTAATCTTTTGAGTCACGCGTATTCCCTAACTGTAGAGCTAAATGAGATGTCAAGGGACACCCATGGAACAAGATCAGGGATTATTCTGAAAAAGACTGAAAAATCTTGGGCAAACACTTCAACAAGTAGACCAGATGGGCTTGCATCCAGAATCTGACATTTCATTCATCAACACCAGCTAATGGTTCCAGGCTAGTACCTGGCTGTTCAGAAAAGCTTAAATTTTGAACTGAGGGAAGAAATCCTGAAAAAAAATATAATACCAAGAATGATGCCTTGGAGGCATTCAGGATATACTGGGGCAGGAGAAGAATAAAAAGAGGTCCTTTCATTATTATATGAAGAATGGAAAGAAAAGGAGGAAAAAAACTAGGAGAGAAGACATATACCTTCAGGAAAGTTAATCTGAAATTTCTATCTGTAAAATGTCTCAGTAAAAATGAATCATTACTTCATGAGCACTGTAATCATGAATCCTTATCATGAATCTTTTTTTTTGGTAGTATCTTTCTGTCCTAAATAGTTCTAATCATATCAAGCTTCCTCCCAATATAAAATGGTTCATTTGATATAGAATCCAATCAGATAAGCTGGATGACTGTTAAAAATTGTTATGAATATACTGAATATTCTATGTCTATGTGGAAAACATTTTTACTCATGTACCTGTTATAAAGGATTAGAGTAACCTGATTATGAATTGTGTTATCTCAAACTTAAAACATTGATTGCAAGCCCATATGCCATTTTCATACCTGTATTTTGAAGCAGAATTCCAAGGGAAGTTGGCCTAAGATTGTAACATTTTGAGTATTATCTTTTATACAAGGAGATACTTGTTTTACAGAGCACCCTTTCTGGTCTGCAGCAGGAGAAAAGGATGGGGTATTTAAGCTACAAATTACCTGGTTGCCTAAGTTGATAACTAAGATAAAGAAGTCTTTTGGAAGAGGGGCTGAGAACTTAAAGAATATTAAGAGCTAACCTGCATAGGCATTTTCACCCAAAGCAGGTAGAGAAAATGCAGGAAGAAGTCCTGTCACATTGAACAGACAGACTTCTAATAATATGAAATTTAAAAGTGAATTGCATTTAGATACTGATTTTTAACCAGTAAATCTGCTACCTTGTAAATAAAGAGAGTTCATATTTTAGTTCTTTTGCAGCTCACCAAGTCTTTTCCTTCATATCTATGTATGCCCCAAGAACAGAAACATAGCCCCACATGTCAAATTCTTCTTGAAAGTGCACTTAAACAACAATAAAAAAAAGCCTGAAGAGCCAACAATAGGCATGGGAGTCAGACTGTTGAACTGTATGTTCAGTTTCAGAAGGGAGCACTAAAGTTTGTACCCCACAATAAAAACCCAAATGAAGCACCTGGACTCTCTTCAGACTCCAGAAGCTCAACGCATACCAGGCCCAGTGGCAGTGGACAGGGACCAAACAGATAATCTGGTAGGTGTCCAAGGGACAGACTGACCTGGTTTGTGGCTGCATGAACTCCTGTGTTACATTGTGTTTCTTTTGGTCATGACAGGTGAGCCTGCAGTTGGTTCAACATTTCTAAATCTTTATAAAGATTATGTCTGTATATGGCCTTTGAAATCCATGGTTTAATATGTATTCCCTTGCAAGCTAATTCCCACAAAGGACTCTGGTAATGTTCAACAGAATGCCTAATAGTAATTAGAGAAATCTTATGAGAGTTATTTATTGTGGTGAATAATTTATCATATTAACATTATTGCCCAGAGTTGGCTTCAATGATAAAAAATACAGGAAAAAGAACATTTCAGTAGTGTGCTTTTGTTCTCTAGAAAACTGTGCTGCAGAACAATTTTTCAAGATGTTACAGGAGAAGGAAAAATAAAGCTCACAGTAATTTGGAAAAAAAAAAGAGAACATTTGAATAGGAGGAATATTTGAATAGGAAGCAAAGTGGAAGAAGTTAAATAAGTAGAAAACAAAGAAAGTTTTGAATTTGTAAAGCAAGGTGTACCTTTTGCAGAATCATATCTGTATTCCTATCCAAATTTTCCTTTATACAAAGCCTCCCATCTTGTTAGTCTCTAAATAAAAGCAGATGATCAATATTAAATTGATATCAATGTTACTTGAAATAAAAGCATTCATATACAGAATCATCTTTCAAGAAAACTGTTCTTCCTGAGCTAATTTTAAAGACAAACATCACTGCTCCACAAACACCATCTCAACACTTCCAGTATTTACACATTCACTGATGATTAAATACCACAGGTGTTTTGACTAGGAAAATGGCTACACCGAGGTTTAGCTTGCCACATGTAAATATCACCTATATATCTCAATTGGCAGTTAACAGAGTGCTACCTAAATTCAATCTACTGTACAGAGTAAATAATAATCTACTGTACAGAGTGGCAGAAGCATGATTAGTTGGTTAGGTTCTAAGCCAAAGGCTTCTATGTAGAGTTTTAATTTCAATAACTTACCTGAATAATTACACCTTGAGATAAGGCAGCTTTACAATCTTTCTCTGTAGGAACTGGCTAGCAGAGCATAGTGGAGAGCATGATCTTTCCTAGAACAAGGTAGAGTATTGCCACAGGATTGTTTGATGCATATTTCAACTAACTTTTTTTCTTTTTTTTTTTCTTTTTTTTTTTTTAGTTAGTGAGGGTGAAGATTCGAAGAATTTTGTCATAGAAAGGTAACCTGCAATGATCAGAGGAAAGGATTGTGACAGGAAATACACATTTCTTGTTTATGTTACTGTTTATGTTTTCAATCTCCTCCAACTAACCAAAAATAAAAAATATAGCTTGGACAGAGATGAAGTGCATTCTAACTGAATCATTCTAATTTTGCTTAAAAAGCTTTTCTTTATCCTCTAGAGCATCTTTACTGCTTTATTAAAATTCTTTTATTTAAGAATAGTATCTTCCCAGCAAACTCATTAGACTTAGTTTTAGCTCACATTGATTTGAGTTGCTAAGCTTAGTAAAGTTCTTACTTGACTTCATCCAGAACATGATTTCAAAGCCAGCTACCTACTGTGGGGCAGGCTCCATTTGATCCTTAGCCTTTATGCTTAGTCCCTTTGATCTGGTTAAACTGACCTGTCCCATAAAATTAATTGATTTCTTGCTGCTACTCAACGTTCACCTTGCCTAATGTGCTGGTAACCATCTCAATTCCACTGCATTCTAAATATTTGTCTACACATACAGCTTTTCAATAGAGTTAGAGTGACCAGTCCCCATTGTGGGGAGACAGGATTTACCAGCAGAAGTTCTTGTTTCTCGGTCTGGTTTACATATCAGCTATTCTGTCCTGATTTTTTTTTTCTTTTTTGAATTGGTAGAGCTAAAAATGAATGAGGGGGCCTTTGTGGAACCTGTCATTATGGCACTCAGTGAAAATTGCACCAGATGAAAGCCTAGAGCAACTATTACGAGAAACCACATAAGAACTACTGTGTATATTTACACAGCAGCCTATAAAATTTTATTCAGATCTGAAATCTGAGTATGACCTTCATAATCTTCCTGTATAATTTGAAAGCATAGAAGTACAGTTTAATGCATCTTTTTTAGCTCAGAAAACACATTCTTCTCAGAGAATTTTTTGGGTTTCTTGGGAAATTTCCCGAAGTTGTAACTAATGAGGTATGGGTTAACCTGTCAAAAACAGATGAGAAGAAAGGAAAAAGCAAAGATAAGCAACTTACACATCTGTCTTTAAACAATCCCTGTGCCTGTGTATATCAGGGAAGTGTAGAACCTGAACTTTGCATTAAACCAAACTATAAAGCCAGTCATTTCTTTTTACAGACACTGTGTCATGAGAGGGCTCAAACCACAAGGCTTGCTGACAAATCTTTCGTAAAGAAGAATAATCTGTTTGACATATAGAACACAACTTCTCACAGACTTTCCCCTGCACTTTAAACAGTGCAAGCTTTTCAGGTTATTTACTCTGAAAAAATGTAGCTGAGCTCCAGCAGGTGGTTTTTATGGCCTCACACCACATAAGAATCATAGCACAAGGAACAAAAAGAGCAAGCATCTTGTACCAAGATGACACGGTGATGTATCTTCTGACTGAAGTAAAACATGAGATCGACAGTCTCCATACAATGTAACTCACGCCCTCCTCCACAATCCATGCTCCTCAGAGTCTATAGAGTTTGGCAGATTGGGATAATGTCCTCTACTCCCCACTCCAGCCTCACCCTTTCCATCTAAGACTATAATTTTCAGGCCACTGGCTTGAAGGGCTCTTTTGTAGACCTAACATTTATAGCAACTCGCGTGATATATCTGTAAAAGCCAGTCCTCTCTTCAGAATCTGTAATCTCTCACTTCAGAGCTCATATTTGAAGCCCTTGATTCACTGTGATTTAAAATGAGACTTTGAAGCAAACTGCATTCTTTGGCAATGAGGAAACCCACAGGCTTTGGGCCCTTTTGATCCATTTGTCTGGTGCCTAGCAAAGCAGAGGCCTTCTTCTATCTTAATAGCTATGTCCCTGAAATAGCAGACATGGTACACACTGACCTCCTATTTACATTTCAGGACATTAACCAAAGAAACCAGCCATCAGGAGACGTGGTGTTCAAAGATGTAAAATAAGCTACTGCATCTCCTTGAATACCACTGTTGAGAAAGGCAGGCATCAGACCAGGAGAGCTTCCTTTTCATATTCTCTGGCTTCAGGAGAGACAGCTCCAGATTTGTGGTTAAGGCTTTGTACCATTACTGTTAACAGAGTAAGACAGACAAATATGTGAGAGAATCAGAACCTAGTAGAAAATATTAAGGCCTTCCATATTACCAGATAGTGGTCAAAATTTAAATGCATGATTTTTAGAAATTCTAACTTGATATGCTTTCTTTACTAACCAAAAATCAGATTTCTCTGGAGTTATCACTGGGAATGCTAAGTGGCATCATTTACAGTAGGTATCTCAAAGAAAAATACAGTTATCTATGCAAGGAGTAGAAGTTCAGATTCCTTCTTGAAAATTTTGCAATTATCCTTTTTCATTCCTTTTTACAGCATAAGACAAACAATGAAATTATTGTTTTATCCTAGAATAACATGTTTATATAATTTTGAGATAAATGTTGTAAGAATCTAAATGAAAAGTTTTACTGTTCACATTAAAAGATATAAGGATGGCAGTTTCATATGTCTGGGCTCTGCAGTGGTCTGGTCAACACAGATAAATTTAATTTTAAATATTTGCTATGGAGTAAGATTTGTACCATATGTACTACAGCTGATGAAAATACCCTAAGCTTCATTTTCACTTGTGCTCCTTGGAAATTCCAACGAGATTCTCCAGAATGCTGGCCAGTCAGAACACTGCACATCTTTCCCGTTTTGGTGTAGATACAGGACAAAATATAACATGTGAATTATGAAATATATTTGAGAAGGTTAAGATAATATAAACAACTGAAAAAAGTATTACTTTTTAAGAACGTAGCATATGAAAGTGAAGAACGATTCAGACCAAACTGATTAGTCATTCTTATGGTAAATCACAGTGACTTCCAGTAACAAAGACTAGGAAAACCAGGCATTTCAACAATTAACTTAAGTGAGATACAGTTACAGGAGGCTCCTCCTTCTATTCCCCCATTTAGATACAACCCCTGTGAATTTGCTGACCATCTGGCATACAGCCAAGTGAGTTCTGTATAGTTGTTGCTTCAGGAACACCAGTTCTGCTCCTAATAGCACATTACTCCTTACAAAGCTTATTTTTGTAATGACAAAATTTTGTAAAAATCTGTTCCTTTGCCTGAAATGGTGAACTGAACAGCAGAGGGTTAGCTAAGTGGATGAGGCAAGTATTGCATCATGTTACTGAAGATGAGCAAATGGAGTATGGAAGAGGAGAGGAAGTAACTAATTAAACTACAACCCTCTTAAGATGACTTTAATATTATGAAAGGTTTAAAAACACACAGCATGGGAAAGAACAATTAACACATCCATGTAAACGGAAATTTGAAACAGTGAAGGATAAAAAATCCTTTTATGTCAAAGAGACTATGAGAGATCTACCTAGTGGCCTTCTACCAGATAAAAACAATTTTCCTTTTTTTTCAGTTTACCTTATTAAGCCATTTATACATTAGCCCATCAAAAGTTAGCCCACAATAGGAGGAAGGCTTCACTGTGAGAGAAAATAATAATTTAGAGGAATGAAATTAACTGAAATCAGATCAAAATTACAAAGAAAACCACAAATTCCTTGGTGTTGGAGTGACCCTACTTCCTTCACAAATACAAATAGATTTCAATACAATCTATTGCATTGAAAGGGGAAGTGTATGTTTGGAGTAGTTACCAGCAGAATTTTCTAGGATTAGCTTGGAGACTAAAAATAGCAGATAGTATCATGGCTAATTTTGGTACAGCGTAAGCGTGTGCTTATGACATTTTCTGATGACAAAGTCTGGAGGCAGTGTCAAACTAGAAAAGGCTTGGAATATCATACAGGTCATTGAACTCCAGTTACTGAAAGGGGATGAGGTTAGAGTGTACAAAGGGCATGGCTGCAGCCTTGGAATTAGTAACAGGAATTTTCTATTACCAGATGATAGCTCATAGTTCAGAAAAGATAATAAGGCAAAAAACCTAGTATATACATCTGTTGCAGCAAAACTACATACTACGAGGGAGATGAAGCTATGAAATCCTCCCCTAAAAAGGATTTATCTTATTTAGTTTATTATCTTATTTCATTTAGCTTGTTACCTTCATTTCATTACATTATTGAGGCTAATTAATTAAAATCTGTTAAAATGTTCATTTATTATTTCTCTTCAGTTATACTGGGGATAAAGAAGGACAAGAGAAACACTAAAAGGAAGGATACTTGAAGTAGAACTTTGTCAAAACATGAAACCATCTGAGAAAATTGCCATGAAAATTCATCACAGATTCAAAAAGTTTCCAGTTGTTGGGGACATACAGTGCTGCAACAGCTTCCTAATGGGAGTATGGGGGCAAAAACCCCAAACCTGTTTCAAGATGAAAGCTTGGTAAATTTACAAATGGGGTTGTATGGCCTGTGTAACTGCTGCAGGGAAGGAACTAGGCTCCATCATCCATGAAATATTTTCTGATCCTGTGTTCTGTTTAGAAATAAAGCAGATGAGAAGGCTTCAGCAATGGAGGAAGCACAATGCAAAATGGACATTTCAGTCCAAACATAAAGGAAAAAAAATTAAATGAAAAGTAGCTGTGATCTGATCACCTGGACCTAGGTTAGCTGGCAAAAAGGCAAACTCTCTTACTTGGAATTTTGGAAAATGTTCCTATCCTGTTTCCTTCACAGCATACCGTGCTGCTTTTCCATCTACAGCTCTGGGATGTTCCCAAAGCTGCTAAGGGAGATAAATTTTTGTCTTAGCAGTTCTACTTTTGTTTCAATTATAGTGTTTTCTTTACACAGATAGTCCAGAGCCAAAACTTCTCTCAGCAAGTCCCCTGTATACCTCGAACTCCCCCAGTTTGCTCCCCAGGCATATTCCCTCTGTAGCAACAGTTTTCAAGTCCTAGACCAAGCATGTTTGGCAACAGGGAGAGGAGATCCTGTAATTTATGTACCCATGACACCTTTCCACAGCTGCACAAGTCTGAAGGTTTTGTTTGCCCCAAAGCTCAGCTGTTTTTGCCAAGAAGTGCAGTTAGTCCAGTAAAAAGCAATTCTCTTTATAAACGTTGCCTTGAGCATTGAGTAAACAACAGGGCAAAGTCGAAACCTAAAAGCAGTTCTCAAATAACCTTTTTTTAACAACAGAAGCAATTCTCAGGTAACTCCTGGCCAAATTTTCACCCTCGGCCTTGGGCTCTGCATTTTGGTGCCCTTATTTCCCTGAGTGCTCGTCGCTGGCTTGGCCAGCTGGCACAGTTGCGCTGCCAGTTGCACTGGATTCATCCCCTTGCAACAGCCATGCCCTCACAGGAGTGATTTCCCCTCGGACAGCCCTTCCTCCCCTCTCTCCAGTCCAGAATACGCACAACTCCTTGGGGTCGGTGCCTGCCTCGGGCGGCGGCTCGGAGGGGGCAACTCTGGCCGAGCTCCGGGCTCGGCGGCGTCGCTTGGCCCCGCTGCCGGCCCGACCCCGCTGTTTGCGGCCGGCCTTGGGCGGCCCCGCGGCGGCTGCTGGGGCACGGCCGGGCACAGGGGCCGAGGCACGGCCGGGGCCGCAGCCCTGTCCAGCCAGAGCCGGGGCACCGCTGGGGCCGCAGCTCTGCCCTGCCCAGCCCTGCCCGGCCCGGCCAGGCCCAGAACACCGCCGGGGCCGGAGCCCTGCCCAGCCCTGCCCGGCCCGGCCCGGGGCACGGCCTGCGCCGCTGAGAGAGAGTGAGTGGCGATCGCAGCGCCTCAGGAATGAGAACCTCACCCCTTCCTTCTTATCGCTAGTTAAACTCTCCAACTCAAAGCCGAGTTATTCGTTCTCCCCTCAAAACATCGGCTGGTTTATCCACGACTCCTCTCTGTGTGTTCGTGCAACTTGTGCTTCTCCACAGAACTATTTCTCTGCAAGGTCACGGCTTGTAAACTCTTCGGGTGGTCTCCTCAGGCAGCCAAATGTGCAGGCTGCACATTTATTTTAAGCAGAAATGGGAAAAGCATTTGATTACAAAGGATGCTCAAGCTGGCGTCTTTAATTTTGATTCCTTCCCACTTGAAGCTATAAATACAGCTGAAGATTACAAAGGGTTGTAAAGTAAATACCCAAAGACAACATTTACAATTTTCCACACAGCTACACCCTAAACCCATAATATAAGGGAATCTATCCAAAACTTTGAAGTGCTCTTATACTTTATTTTATGACAAAACACTGGGATTTCTATGTACTTATTTAGCCACCTGCCACTCCCTCACCAAGTTTTCAAATCCATTTGTTTGCTATATAGCTAAACAGTATTAAGGGGAATTGTATTTTCAAGTTATTTGGATTACAAAAGCAGTAACCAAAAGCAAATTCATGCTAATGAGTATTTCTGACTTGTACTTTTTGACTTGTACTTGGATGATAAAATACATTTTTAATCTAATTTTTTTTGGTGGGGAGAAAGAAACCTTCAATCTGATACACCTATTTTCTCCTTTTTTCCTCACACTGGATGTTATTCCTATGACTCCACCAAAAACTTTTAAAAGTAATTTTTACCTCAGTTCCCATTATTAAAAAAATCAAAACACAAAAAAGACAGACTAGTAGTACTTCTGCTCGTTTGGGAGCACATTGAAGGCAGCAGTTGCTACAGATGATCTAATTTTACCAAATGATATAATAAAGCAAAACTGAGAATCAGGAAGATTTCCTTTCCTTTCCCTGTTTAAATTCGCTATGATCCAGACTGTAGCATGTCATGTCTTCCAAAACCAGACTCTAATATTGCAGCTGATAGAATTATATTTTCAGACCAGATTTCTGTTGTTGCTGTGTTAAAAAATCATCAGGTTACCTACTTTGTGTTTTCTAGTTTTTACCACAGTGTATCTCATTTGCAGTTCTCTGTGATGTTCCCAACTTAAGCAAAGTTGCACACTTTGATAAACTTCCTACATTGTGATTTCACTTTAGAATATTATCAGTATATTTACCTCAATATGAGGTAAATCTCAGAGCTCTTCCAGTATACTTTGGTCTACTGAAGTTTATGGACACACCTTAATGGATCTGAATTATCTCAGCAGGGAGCTGGCTGAAGGATACTATCTCCCATACAAATTTTTCCATTAGGAGAGGACTTGATATTTACTGTGTGACACAACTTTTCTTCTTTGCTACATTTATAAGAAGGCTTTTTGGTTTATAATGGAAAGCTTGAGTAGAATCCACTGAAATCATATGAAGCTTGGCTGCTAGGGATATGAGGAAAGCTAAAAGAAAATGTTTGGCTTAAACACTGGATTGCAGTGGTGTGTTCTTGGAAGAAGAACAAAAATATTTAGCTATTAAATGAAAATATTTTTAATTACAGAAGAAACCACGCTGAGTTTGTGATGCCTGTTTGAAGCCTTGTGTCTACAGAAATGCACTAACAGTAAATTTCAAATGTTTCCATCAGAAGGTTACTATGGGTTTAAAGCAATTCTTAGTGCAAATAATTCTACTGTATTATACGAATTCTTCTTAGTAGAAGCTGTGTGGCTGCATTTCAAGCAGTTCTGACAATTACTCTCTTGTCTCTGCAGGTAAAATTTGAATGAATCTAAAAATTACTTAAATCTTAGTGTAATGTGCATAGGTATGTGCCAGCATTGATAGACATGTCGTGCAGACATACCCCTACGTTATGGTATTTTTTAAAAAGGAGGTATTTATAGGCAAGCTAACCTGAAGTTTAATGTTTCTGCAATGGAAAGTTGCAGCTGGCAAAAAGCACACAAATTCTCTCTTATGCAATTTTAGAAAAGGAGGGAGTAATACTAAACCAGTTTAAACCACGAAACCAACTGCAATTACTCAAATAATTTACTGAGATTATTCAGGAGCACAAGTGTGGGTGCTTGTGAATGTGCCCTAGGATTTATCATACCCATCAGGAGTTCTAAGCTCTCAGATGCCAAGGAAGAGAGTAGAATTTTTCAATAGTATGGCTCTCCCTAAAGCATGTATATATTATGTATATATTATTAATATATAATTAAACTCAACACTGAATTAATGGAATTGTGGCATGCTGCTAATACTGCATATCAGATCACCATCTAAGATTATTGAGAATATTTGAGCTTTAATAAATGTAGCTATGAAGATGGAACAAAGATGACCCTCTATGGAGCTCAAAGAAAGACTTCAGGAACAATACTTTCCTTATGTCTTTCAATGTTGCTTATTAGCTGCCCGAATAAGATATTTTTTGGAATGTAATTCTCCTCCAAATATTGATCCTGCCTAAAAGCTTCTCAACTTGGTAATTGGTGCAGCCAAAACATTATTCATGTGCCCACTGAACCACTTTAAAAACAGTCAAGAGAAATGTTTTGTGTTGAAGAACACCAGTGACAGCAATCCAGATCGTAAGAGTCCCCTCTCAGTACCAAAAATTGAGTGGGTGCTACAGACTGTGAGGAAAAAATAAGGCTCAATTCAAAGTGAGAGACTGTTTGCTACTGTTCATTAATTTCAGTGCCAGATTATTTTAAATTAAAGCTGTACCTCATTGCCTCTTTCAGGACAAAGAAAATAAACTGCTTTTGACATGTTCTTCAGAAAACCCAGATCTGTCTGATAGGGTAAGTTTCATCTCATTTAACTTTGCTTGGGAACATATCAGAACTAAGCTAGTTGCTTGCTCTTCTGCTATAGTTATAAGGAAGAGAACAGAAAATATTTATCAAAGCTGGTTTTCAATGGCATGTGTTAATTTCAGTCTTTTTACATTGGGTAGAGAAAGCCTTACAGTAAATACCAACATTTTCAAAAGCCAGACCAGGCAAGGTGAATTTCATAGTCTGCAACTTGGCTGCATCTCTTTCATATGAAGAGTAACAATTTTGGAACGCAGCTTTAATCCTTCAAGAGCTAGCTGCATGAATGTCTGTCTGTATATATATAAATATTTAACAATAAATAACAAATATTTAATATATCCATGTTTAGGAGTTCATAGTGAAGAATATGTAGAACCAGGCAATACAAGGGAAGTTTGCAATAGGGCATTTAAGTCAAATTATAGACCATAATAATTTGAACAAGGTTGATCTATTTTATCTTGATAAATGTGATCTATCTAAAGGCAAGTTACATAGGAGTTTATGAAGTAACTGAAAAATGGAAAGCTTTGTATTGTAGTAATTAACATTAGTTTTGTTCATCTCTTCCCTCCTTGCAGGTCTTTCCAGACATGCTTCACTAAAATGGAGGGTGAGTAAAAACAGCTGGGTTTGGTACAGAGTAGTGAACAGATACAAAGCACTCTTTGTCCAGCATCTCATCCATTCAACAGTTCAACAGTGCAGCTTTAACTGTAGTAACATGAATTGTATTATGTTAAAGCAGTAGAGGGGGTTATGTTAGATCTGGAGCAATACATACCAGGAAAGTAAAAAAAAAACAAACCACAAACCACCAACAAAAGGGAACAGTACAGACTATGCTTGCAGATTCTAAACACTAAAAGACTCTCTGTAGCACAAATTGAAATCCTGAGAAGTTAATGGTGTTAAGACATCTTGACAAACACCTTTAAATTCAGCTGGTTTTATAGCTTTACCATTGTCACAGAGTAATAATGTTTTATATGTAAGATTTTGTGATATATTTAACTTAATCCTAATCCAATGTTTTACATGCTGTAGAAAGTGAACAGAAAAAATTGCATATTGGTAAGTAAGGTCACAAACCTTGTAGAGATATGGAGAGATAGCTGCAGAGTTTTAAAGTGAAACTCAAACTAGCTTCAAAGGAACTAGCTCAGCTACTGGAAACAGCGTAGCCATGGCAGCAAGCAGTTCATGTCAGCTGTAAAAGCTGCCTGTAAAGGTAGGTAAATATTTGGACAACTTGCTGGCACAGAGCTCTTGTGCTACAACAGCTACATTACTTCAGCCACTCAGGATGACCTCAGCCTAAGGAGATGGCATAGTTATACCTGCTGGCAGCTCAATGCCTTGCACAATAGGCTTGGAAGCACTCATGAAAAGAAAAACAAATTTAAAACTCTACCAGTTCTTTATGAGTAGAAATCTCTTGGTCAAGAGAAATTAATAGATGCTTATTCCTAGTCTCGAGTTGTCAGTGCCTTTTCCCTCCCCAGTACTCAAATATCTGCCATTACAGAGTAAGTGATAACAATTATCAGTGTATTCAAATAATATTACCACTTCTTGTATGTATATGTTTCCCATAAACAATTTATTTTACATATTCATCTCATCATTCAGATGAGCACTCCACAAACTTGGTTTTGTTTCTGCACTGTTAAACTGAGGAGCCCAAGAAGACTGTTGACTTTGGCCAGTACTGTTTCAGAGTGCCCGCTGAAAGCCGGATTCCATTTCTTTAAAAAATTGCAAACAGGAATAATTTCTTCAAGTTGTTCAATAGTACGGCCCCTGTTCAGAGGAACAGATGTGATAAGATACCCTTCAATGTGTTGAAGGGTGTTAATCTCAAGGCTTTAGGTCTGGTCATTTATTATCCACATTGGTTTTGTTTCCTGCCCTGAAAGAACATAACAGGCTAGTTCTTCTGAGATAAAGAGATAGACCGTTAAGGTTCCTTCTGAGGCCTCTCATCTAAACTTACTTTGCACCACTGCCTTTATATTCAGTGGCTGAGGGTGGTTTTTACCCTCAGTATCTAATACCCTCAGTATCACCCTCAGTGACTGGGATACTACTAGCAACCGAATGATTGTTAGAAATCACTATAGCTAAGCCAGCTGACCTCACAATTCTACTGCCCTTAAAATAGATTTCACTAAAGGTATTTTTCTAGAGTTGAATTTGGTTTAGACATGAATAATTTAAAGAGGTCTTTTACAAGACACCACAAAAGATCAATTCAGATATAAACATACCCACTGCTGTATATGCCAGCTACTGCAAAATGCCCTAAGTGTTCCTTTTGCTGAACAAACTCCAAACATATGTACCAATTCAATACAGATTGTTTTCTTTAAATTATACAAGCTATCCATTAATTAAATAGTTAATAGTGATTTTTTTTTTTTTATTTTTCTTCTAGTTACAGAGTTAGATACAAGTAGAAAAGATTAGGTTGCTATTCAGTGCTCTGCTTAGGGGACAATAATGGCTACTCGTTTTTCAGGGTTTATTTCTATTTTAAGTTTCTATAAATATGCTAATAGTTAAAAACTGCATATTTGTAATGAGAGTAGCAAGATTTTTCATACATACTTTGTCATATTTATGCTTTTATGTAGTTATGCACAAGAGAAAATTGGACATGAGGAAATGCGGTTATTTAGACGGCCTACACTTATTTGGCTCAAATGGCTTATTTGGTTACAGCCAGGCAGCAAAATGCAGAGGAAGGCCTTTGTCTGTGAATATTCATGTTCTACAAAGTACATAGATTAGTCTTTATACTGTTATGATTAGACTTCTAAAATTAATATTGATATGAAAGATGATAGATGGCTCTGTCTAGAATTATTTGGATCTGAAGTTCTACCTATGAGATTTAAGTTTTATAACTGAAGCAACTCACCTAAACAGAATCCAGGAGAATCTAGAATACAGTGATGCCCTAGTATTTAACCTGAAAATTTAATTGACATTAATATCTAACTGGAATCTAACTTACTGATCTTTAAAAATGGGCAGAAACAAGTGTAAGTGGTTAGTTGCAGCTAACAGCAACATCTTAAGATAGAGTATATTTACCACACACATTCATGTTTTTTACTGTGAAACCTCATAACCATTTTCTAGAACACATATATGCAGTTTACCACCCATCACTACAAAATAATATCATAGTGAAGATTTGCCTTGTTCTAAAAATAGCGTGAAATATACATTTTTAACATGTTTTAAATTTCAAAGAAAATAAATATAAGACTAGCCCAGTTTTGACAATGGGTTGGATTGCATGACCTCCAGAGATGCCTTCTAACCTCTGCTATGATTTAAAGAGAACTCTGTGGCCTAAATTACCTTATGTTTCAATCACAGGGAAAGATAGAAACACCTTAGGCCAGAAAATTTATAAGAGAAAATGGATATTCCATACAAATTTATGTTTTTCTTTCCATGCGTACTATTTTAAAACCTGGTTTCCAGACTGACTGATTTAAAATATATTCTCTGATGTGTCTGTAGCTGAGCTGCTCTGTATTAATTCTAAAAAAAGCATTTCTCATGGAAAGCTTGACCCAGAGTTAATTTTAGAGGTGCTAGCAAATGCTGCTGTTATAAAGCCTCTTTTCCTGTTTATGGTAAGAATGATCTCCTCTTTTTCTCGTACTTATTATCTTGCCAAAAACAGAGGTCATTAGCAAGGTGAATCTCTGTTTTTTCAGTGCTGCTGTCAATGTAAGTTTAGGAAATATCCACAACTGCTGTACAAGTTTTCAGATGGAAAGAAATATTATTTGAATCCACGTTGGTTTTTTTTTCCATTGCTGTTATTGATGTTTGTATTTAGTATAAGGGATGTAAAGGTGTTTTTTAAATTTTTATTTATTTATTTATAAACCATACAGGAGATACTATTTAAACATAGAGGTTCCTGCATTTTCCCTTATAACAGTGAATTTCTGTAAACTGAGAAGGGGTTTTGTAAAAGCTGTAATGATTGCAAATAATACAAGTGTCCATCCATTCGGGCTTAGGATGATATGGCCCATGTCTTAGATGAGCTAACATTAGCAGTACTTACAATACATGCAATATACTTGCATATTAAAAAACCAACCAACCTCTTTAGTATATACTTATGAAATAGCCTGGGAAGTCAAAAAAATGTATAAACTTTATCCTCCTAGTCAGAAATACAAGTACAGACATACAGTCATTTTTTCCAGATCTTCCCTTTTAGATGACATTTCAAAAGTATTTTAAAAAATGGACAGATCAATGGGAAGAAAAATTAGGGGATGGCTCCCCCCTCCCCCCCCAAAAAATACGAATAAACTTATTTAACAGTTTCAAAATACAGTCACAACCCATCTAAATCTTTGATAGAGGAGGCTGGTCACAGTCCCTGGTAACTGGGCTGTCAAAAACCAGTAAAAATATATGTAAACTATAATTAGAAGCAACTTGCCAGACATTGCAAAGCAGACATAGAAATAGAATTCCAGTCTTATATTTGAAAATCCTAAGACAAATACTAGATTTGCACTGTTCCCTATCTTTTATGAAGTTTGGGATTTTAGTGTTTGGCAGGCTAAAAAAGTTTAGCATAACACTGTGGGCTTCTGTGGCCTTCTTTTCTGCTCTAATATTCTTGGAATAATATTATAATATAGTCATATTAAAAAGATTACTCCAGCACTTTGCGATTCCAAAGTTTCTTCTTGTACTGAAAATACCATAGGCATGATCTGTCTCACAGTGCAAGCACACACACAGACACTCCCTGTCTCAATATGTTTTAATTCTGAGCTTTTTTCAAAATTTCAAGATTTATTATTCTAGATGCACTAGATTTTCCACTAAAAAAAAAATAATTATTTATGGTATTTATGATAATGATAATAATAATGATAAAAAAATTGTGTCATGTTTGCTTGTGGTATATAGATAATTGAGCTGCAGTCAGAAAACCTCATCCTCTTTCTGATATGCAGTTGAATGTTGGAGAAGTCAATACTGTACAATCCCATTTTTATCTAGTAACTAGGAAAAACATACATACTTTCCTTTCTACAAAAGCCTGGATGCCTGAAGATAAAAAACCTGAATATTTTATTGCTAATAAGAAATTATTAGAAAAATCAACTGAATATTCATTACATATCAGTATTTGAAGAAAGATTGAAAACATTAAAATTATGTGAGACTTAGGTTAGCACTTAAAGAAGACACCCTTACAATATGTAAAAAAAATAACCATATCTTCATTTTCTTACTGACTTAAGTGTTTAAGTTATTCAACAAAATCTTAATTTTTTGTCACCCTGAGAGTTGTGTAAAGAAAAGAAGGCAGGTCATACAAACTTTGAATATAAGCAAGAATATACACAGAGCACCTCAGCCATTCAAAAATCTGCAGAGCACAGGGAAAGAATAGCAGAGGAGGATGATGAAAATAATAATGAACAGGGAAAATTATAGTAAATTTAAGCGGAGGAGAAGCAGTCACAATGTATATCCTTCAAGACTTTGTGCATTAATGACTGCCTTGGATTCTACCATCAGACCTAAAGTTTTTTGTAATTGAACAGTCAATGTGAAAATGAAGTATTTATAACTATTATTCTCATACTACAGCTTCTATTCTTGATTAAGAAAATTTTAGTAGTCATTTTAAATTCTGCAGAAGAGAAATTGTTGTTCTCAACCTTTTTCACATTATCCCAGAATACAGAAAGAGATATACGGGGCTTTCTTCCATTTTATTTTGGAAACTCCCCCTAGATCAACAAAGAGCTGGCGATTATGACCCACCACTTACTTGGTTGCTAAGGACTGAGATAAAATATGATTCTGTATTTCTCTTTAAAATGTTGGATTTCTCCTAAAAAATTTTAAGTACATAAACATATTTCTGAATATTTTATAATATATACATTTTGTAAGATTTCGAGAATATTATCAATAATCTGCAGAACTTTATGGAGTTGCACGGAATTTTTTATCCAGTACCTCCCTAAACAGTTTACTGATTTAGCAGATATTCAGTTAAAGTAGATAATAAGTTTGTCAGAAGAGAAGCCCTAGTGAAGGCCTAGAGCAGCCTTCCAATGCTCAGGAGAAAGTTACCAACCGAAAGTCTGATGCCAGGCTCTACAGAGGGACAAGAAAAGAGAATAAGAAACAGCAATCAGAAATCAAGAAAGGGAGTTCCACGTAGATACAAGGAAAATGTATTGGAGCAGGTTTCCCAGAGAGAGACTGAGGTCTCAGGGGTTTTCAAGACCCAACTGGACAAAGCTCTTCTGGGCAGTCTTGTCTCAACTGTGTTGACTCAACTTTGAGGAGGAAGTTGAAAGGACAGAAAGCGAGATGTAGCTCTGTTAGTCTCAAGGAAAATTTAGCTAAGTAGAACAAATGTATTTCCTTCAAGCTTCGTTGGGCAGTCACAGTCAGCAGTATTTGCATTCATCCCTTCTGTGCCCTAGCCTGCTTGACATTTTTTAAAGGATAGTGGCATAAAACCTTCACCGTCTATGAAAGTTATTGCCACAAATCCATTATAAGATGTGAAATTATATTGTACAAATGACCAGTAAATAATGCAACTGTTTTAAGACAAATACACAGGAAACAAAAATTATCCCAGGAGCTGATGTCTGTATAAAGGACTGCATGACCATAAACCTGTAAGCATCAGGATGTGGACTGCTGTGATGTATAGGAAAAGAGTGGAATATAAGTGGTTGACACTGGCCAATGGTGGGCTACAGTTTTTCTGTTCCCAGGATGACCACTGTAAGTTAGATCATGACCTCTTAGCCAAGAGCTCTCTGGTTCAAAGGCTGTTAATCCCCAGATGATTCCAGTGATATGAGGAATATAAGACACTTGTATTCCACCTTACATACCAGATTTAATATTTTATGCTGCTGGAGATATCCTGTGCCTAATTTAAAAATCTGTTTTCCCTCTCTTTCTGTCTATAACTGGAGCTAGAATCACAAATAAGAATACCCATATATATATATATATATATATCTATGTAAGGGACTGTTTCTAGTTTGTCTTTCTAATTGTCTCCAAATGACAAGTAGTAGCAAAATAATAACACCTTAAGATGTAAACTAAGGCATTTCAAATTAAGTAGCAATAGGTTTTAAAAAGAGAATTTTAAAAAATCTCAGTACATCTAAATATAATGTTTAATCAACTTGTATAATCACTGCAGCATGAAATCTTCAGGAATCATTACACAGACTCCACTTAAAACTCTTGGGTGATGTGAAAATACTTTTCCAGTGCTGTGGATTGTGCCATTCCCAGCTGACGTGTTCCAGGCCCCGGCAGAAAGGTAAAGAAACAGGTCCTAACTAGCTGGGGTCCCAGTGACCACAGTACTGTGTTTAGCCATGACTGCCTACTGTGGCATAGTTCTCTGTTGCAATATTTTTCTGGTATTCTCACTAGCCAACATTTTTGTGAAGAAATGAACAAAGTTAGAAAATAATATTTAGAAAATACAAGTATCAAGCAGAGTAGAAATAAGATATATGAGTGAGAGGTGCATACTGGATATTTGCAGAGGGGGTTTTTTCTTGGTTTTGGTTTGTTGGTTTGTTGGGTTTTTTTGCCTTAGAAGAGACCACAGGTACTGCAGGTTTTCCTGATGTGCTAGAAAAATGCTTGCCTGGAGTTATTTCTATAAGGTGATCAACAAAGGCTGCTTTTGGTTCAGGCAAACATGTTTAAAAACTTCTTCTTTTCATTAATTACATTTGGTCAGTAACTTTCTAGGGATGTTATTGTGACACCTGTCCCTCATGCAATATGATATATTGGGCAGTGGCTGCCACCATTTTCTCATTGTTACTTAATCAGAAAGAAGTACTACTGTCCAGTCAGAGTGTAATTCATGCTTTGCTTTTCTTCATACTCTGAAAGGAAGCTAAGGATCCTCATATTTCTGGTTTCAGTATAGTTCCTTCTTCAAAGCCTATTACACTGTGGATTTTTAATGCTTTCATACTTTTTATGTCTATCCCTGAACTGGCACAATGCTAAATCAGCTTGGTGCATAATTAATCAGTATCAATTATTTTCATACTAGGTACAAGATTCCCATCAACATCAGATTGCTGAATATACTTCCATTTCCATCGTACTCTCTATTGCCTTTCCTAATGTGTGCAAACTTGGAGACATCTATATTTACAACTCCTTGTGATTTATTTATAAGTGCAGAACAAGAATCTAGACTCTTAACAATGAAGACATCTCCGAGGTCTGCCCATGTATAAACTTGAGCACCTAAAAGTCAAGACAGTGCTATTGTGTCTTCCATTGAGATACTTCATGGAAAACAATCAGCCTCCTCATCTGTTCTGAGGTCTTCTCCTCTTCTCAAGCTAGACACTTGAGAAGATGCTTCATCCTTTTTATCAGATAGGAAGAACCCCTCTCCCTGTATTATAACTCACTCCTTCTGCATCCTACTCCAAGTCAATTTAAAAACATGAATGAAAGGAAAAGACACTTGAGAACATGTTTTTACAACAGTAATGCACATTTGGCAGGACATAACAATACCTGGATCCCTTGGCTTCATGCATTCAGAAGCCATCTAATCATATCTGTCTGATGATACATAGAAACTGGCAGAAAGACTTAATGCTTTTCAGTCTAAAAAAATCATCCATTAAACAACATTTTCTTGACCTTGGCCTTTGTGCTAAATCTCATGGCCACAACTTTAATAAGTGACACTAGGGCATTTTGCTTCCAAGTAAGAATAAGCACCAAATTACTTCTGAACACATTTCAAATACAGTGGAACAAAAGTCTACATATACCTTTTTACCAAACTCATTTATCTTTTGGGTCCTGTGGAAAAGAAGACATGTTAATGTCTAATGTGCTAATACAGAGCATGTCAAAAAAGCATGCCATATTTAAAATTCAGAATTGATATATGAGTCAGTTCTGTCTTTTCCTTCTTTACCTTTGAGGTTCATGACTCATTCACTTACTTGAAGGATATCTGTCAGAATGTCTTTAGGCATTATTTCAGAGTCAAACTTTATTCTACAGTCTAGTGCAAAATAATAACAAAATTTCTTTTGACACTATTTTGTACACCTTCTGGTATTTTTCCTCAAACTTTTTAAACCCTTAGACAAATAGGCATGGGATTGTATTAAGGTCTTACATAATTGAGGAGTATCACAACTTACCCAAAAGAAAAATGCACCAAAAGCAGCAATCTTCTGGTGTTAAGTGCATACTTCATTAAAATTTACTTGTTGGTTGCTGGTCTTTTTATTTAAAAGGAGAAAATGCATTTCCTGTTATGCTAGGCAGAAAGTAAACAAAAGGAAATGTCCTCAAGTTGCACCAGAGGAGGTTTAGCTTAGATATTAGGAAAAGATTTTTAATGGAAAGGGTTGTAAACCATTGAAATAGACTTCCCAGGAACGTAGTGGAAGCACCATCCCTGGAAGTGTTCCAAAAACGCGTGGATGTGGTTCTTGAGGACATGGTTTAATGGTGAACATGATGGTGGTGCTAGGTGGATGGTTGGACTTGATGATCTTAGAGGTCTTTTCCAACTTTAATGGTTCTATTCTCCTTTGGAAGGGTAAGTAGATAAGCACCTAGGACAGAAGGATGCTTTATGCCTTTCTGTCCTTTTCCGAGCTTTTACTGATTTTGCCTCTCTTGGAGCTTCTTGCATTGCCTGCTATCAGAGCCAGGACAGCAGATTAGACAGGAGGTTACCCTAGTACATTAGAGCTCTCCATGTGTTTCATACTGAATTTACATTCAGATGATAACAGCAGTCACTTTTTTTTTTAAAGTAGGCCACCTGTCCCTCATGCAATTGTGTCAGCTGCTTAGGTTTAAAAATAATTTTTGCGTAAAAAAATTCCTCACACTAATAGAATCCTCAAATGTAAGATAATGATACAAAAATTATATTGCTCCTAAGCTTCAGTGGGGAGGGGTAAGTCTTAGCAGTTTTGTATTGCTCATTCATGTTCCAGTCTTACTTCCTTTTCCCTCTATTTTTTTCTTCTTTTCCAGCTGAATCAGATAAAATTTTCTGTCATAGAAAAAGCACACACAGAGAGACAAATAGAGATCATCTATTGATCTGCTCAGCTACTGTTCAGTTTATATTAAAATTAATGGGTTTCTGTTTTGCATTACTGGGGAAAAGCCCTATAAACTTTTGGTTGAAGAGGATGTTGTCTAGTAGTCAGAGGTTTAGCCCAACCATTCTGTTTCAGAATATGGGTCTGCTGCAAAAAAAAATCCTAATGGTGAGAAATTAAAAGAAAGTTACATAGGAAGATGGGATCAGAGGAGTTAGAGAGGAAAGCTGTTCACGAGGATGAAGAGAAGATACAGTAGATAGGCTGAGTAGCAAAGAAAATGGGCTAATTCACCTGCCAGTTGATTTTGTGACAATTGTTACAGTGCAGCAGTCTTGTCTTATTTTTCATGCATTTAATATCATATCCAGAAATCCTTATGATGTTACAGAAAAGCTTTAATAAGCCTTTTTAGCTGCCTAGCATCATTCTTCTGATCTTCTACTTGTTGTCAAAAGCGTTACCTTTTTTCTGAAGGAGACTGAGAATGTTTCCCATACTTCTGTTTGATGCAGCTTCATGGAATCGTAGAATAGTTTGGCTTGTAAGGGGATCTTGAAGATCCCAATGGGCAGGAACACTTTCGATTAGACCAGGTTGCTCAGAGCCCCATCCACCCTGGTCTTGAACACCTCCAGGGATGGGGCATCCACAGCTTCCCTGGGCAGCCTGTTCCAGTGCTTTACCACCCTCACAGTAAAGATGTTTTTTCCTAATATCTAAACGAAATGTACTCTATTTCAATTTAAACCCATTCACCCTTGTCCTTTCATTACATGCACTTGTAAATAATCTTGCCTCATCATTTCTGTGAGTTTCTTTCAAGTACTGGAAGGCAACAATTAGGCCACCCTGAAGCCTTCTCTTTTCCAGGCTGAAGAATCCCAGTTCTCTCAACCTTTCCCCACTGGAGATGTACTCCATTTCTCTGATGACTTGGAGGTCTTCTTGACTTGCTTCAACAGGTCCTTGTCCTTCCTGTGCTGGGCACCCCAGAGCTGGATGCAGCCCTGCAGGTGGGGTCTCACCAGAGCAGAGCAGAGCAGAGCAGAGGAGCAGAATCCCCTCCCTGCCCTGCTGCCCACGCTGCTCTGGATGCAGCCCAGGACAGGTTTGGCTCTCTGGGCTGTGGGTGCTCATGGCTGGGTCATTTCCACCAGTACCCCAAGCCCATCTCAGCAGGGCTGCTCTGATCTGTTCTCCCCCAGCCTGTGCTGGTACTGGGGGTTGCCCCAACCCAGGTGCAGCGCCTTGCTCTTGGCCTTGTTACACCTCATGAGATTCCCATGGACCCACTTTCTGGAGCCTGTCTAGGTTCCTCTGGTTGGTATGCTGTCCTTCTGGTGTGTCAGCAGCATCACCAACTTGGTATCATCTGCATCTAGTTTCCTAGAATCACCTTGCACACATATAGAGGTGATAAATTAAAATTTATTTTCATTGTTCCCCCTCTCCCATTTCCTCCCTACAGCCTCTGTCAAGCATTTCTGCCAAAGCCTTGCTTTATACAAGAAAAGCATTTATTGTATGCCACTGTTGTGTATAGAAAGCTCTCTGAAACTAGAGACAGAGATTTTGGATGCACATATTTTTAGATAGAAGATCAATTTTTGGCTTCAGTTTTTAAGGAAACTGGTTGAAAGACACTGAACCAAGATCTCTTTATTTCACAGCTTCTAAGGCATGTCTGATTTCATATAGTTTGAATACTTAAAGAATGATCAAAATCAAACAAGAAAACACACACTCCCCATCCCTTTCCTATATATATTAGGAAAAAAATTCTTCCCTGTGAGGGTGGTAAAGCACTGGAACAGATTGCCCAGGGAAGTTGTGGGTGCCCCATCTCTGGATGGGGCTTTGAGCAACCTGGTCTAGTGGACGGTGTCCCTGCCCACAGCAGGGGTGTTGGACCTTAATCTTCAAGATCCCCTTCCAACCCAAAACCATTCTATGATTTTATAATTCTATGATCCCATAATATATCCAAAGGAAAAAAAAATAGGATGAATTTGAGGTACAGCTTTTTCTGCTTCTGAAAGTGAAATAGTGACGGAAAAGTAAAAAGCTTGTTTTAACTTACTGCTTTGTTAAAAAAATCTTTAGTCTAAATCTGTTTTTGTTTTTTTCCCTCATGAGCTTTAGCAGGAAGTATAATTCCACAAAGCTTCATTTTTTTTCCCCTGAAACTATCCAGGGATGTTCTCAGTAACACATAAGCCCTTGAAAAAATAGTTTTTAAAACGTAATATCTTTGCCTAGCTGTTGGTTATGAAAATAAGCTAATACAGGAATTTTTGAGGAATATAAACTGTAAAGCACCAAGGTTAGGCAAACGGGAGACAATTATCACGGATTTGTAGGTCTTGGGAAGTCGAAAGTGGCCGGAGGAAGCATCTGCTGTCTCCAGAGATGCCTCCAAGCTGGACCCCGCCGGCAGCGGACCCGGCGGCGGCGGCGGCCGCTCCCTCCCGAGCCCGGCCGGCACCTGCGGGGCGGGCGGCTCCCTCTGCCATTGGCCTGGCGCCGCTTCCCGCCTCCTTTGAAAGCTGGGGAAGGGCGGGCGGCAGCCGTGCCTCGGCACTCGGGCAGCAGGGCCGGGCTGGGGCGGCACGGGCCAGCGCGGGAGGCCGCAGGTGAGGCCGGGCAGCCGGCGGGGAGCGCTGTCCCCGGGGGTCCCTCGTGGGGATGCGCGGGCTCCTCTGAGCTGAGTGAGCCACACGGGGGTTCCCTTGCTCGTGGGTGCTTCGTGCAAGGTGGTAGCGCTGGCGCGACGTTTGTGTGCTTAGTGTGGCAGCGCTTGGCTTGGCAGCTTAGTGCTTCATAGTAACTAGTAGTCTTCTTTGTTTGGTGGCTCTTTTGGTTTTTTTCGTGGCTTTTTTTTTTTTTTTTTAATTATTTTTGGGGGGTGGACCTGTTAAGGTAGGCTTGCTATCTAAGCATCTGAACTTGTGCTTCATCCAGCTGTGGTGATTTATAAGTATGTTTCTTAAGGCCCCAGTCCCTCCAGTAGTAGGGCAGGACTGTGTACTTTGGAACTGGTGCTTATGAAGGAATGATGGAAAAACTTGTCTTGTGATTTCTATTGTGGTTTATCTTTTCATCCGCTTGTTCAGTTGCCAAAAAATAGTGACATTAATGGTGAATTTACAAGGTAAGCTTTCTTCTTGTTCTAAAGCCCTTGAAGATGAAGAAGAGTCAGTGAATGCATCAAAAATAATAATCTGGAGACCTAGAATTCATGTCATTACTGAAATGCATCTAATTCAAAAACTCTGGAACTTATTTTAGTTAGGGCGTGTTTAAGGATTTAGGAAGTGTATACTGATGAAGAATCTCTTTGTGGTATAATCCACTTACATTGGGCTTTTGTGTGTCTTGCTCTTTCTTAATTGAGTGGGAATAATAAATCATTCTGGAGTTACTCCATCTGTTTTAAGGCAGAAGTATCAACTAGCACCTTCACAGATATAATATGGCTGCCATGAGGACCAGGGTACAGAATATAATGTTAGACCTGACTAGAAGGAGTTGGCAGGATTACCCTGATTTATATGCTACTTGAAGAAAAGGCAAGGAAGAACTGTGACTATAATTATGACATGTATGGCATACTTCAGTATTAAATATGTATGTTTTCATCTGCCTTTAACACACCTGCAATAAAGGCTGCAAATGTATGTGAGCACCTAAGAACATATGTACTTATACAGTTAATTAGTTATGAAACTACTTAGGCTGAGCACAGGTACATAGTTTTTGCCTATCAGTTTCTGCACAGAATTCTGAGAATTCTGCTATGGCTTGGCTGCACACACAAAAAAACAGGTGTTTTTTTTTTTTTGTTTGTTTGTTTGTTTTTGTAGTAGTAGTACTGTTTATTCTGTCTATAAACTGTAAAGTCAGGTTGAACTAGAAATTTCTGTATGGTTCTTGGTTCCCCCCACCACAAACCCAATCTTGCAGCTTCAGTTCTTCCATGGTAGGACTAAGCAGGATTCTGGTGGTAGCTACTTCTGAAAACTGCCCAAGTGTCTCTTTGGAAATAGTCAGAATTTTAATGCACAAGCTGGCTGTGTTCGTTTATAGAATTACTGTTTCCAATAATATCCCTGCTGATCTCATGAAAGGGGGAAAAAGTAAACAGTAATGAAAAAGATGCTGGGTTTGTTCCAAGTGAACGGAACAGTAATTTTTTTTCCCCTCAAAGCTCTGTTTCTGTATTCTCCTTCTCATCTGCCTAAAGGGGAATGTGACTGGTATGTGAATCTCCCCGTGGTTTCTTTTTCCTCAAAATGAGTTATCATTTTGTAAGTCTTGTTATCTCTCACTTAACTCCTGTCTGAAAACAATCTTCTGAAGTCAATTTAAAGTAAAGGTCAAGAGATGTGCTGCTATTTCCTCTGGCAAGTTTTGTGACTTCACAAATCTGCTTTTGAAGGTTTGTTGTTATGCAGGAGTTGCAAACAGTTTTTTCCAGATTAGTTAAAGACCCTCTCCTGGAAGCTGCTCCTCACAGATCCACCCCTGAGCTCTACACTTCAGCCTCTCATCTGCATGGATGGGCTTGTGGGGTTGGGTGTGAAGTGTAGTCTTGAACAGAGTAAGAAAATGTGCTGCTACTTTTTACTTACTCAAATGCTTCAGAGAATATTATTTTAGAGTAATGCTGGTGTTTCAGCTTACTGATCTATCTAAACAATTTGGAAAAATGCCAGTAAAATTTCCAGTCTTTGCTTTTAACCTTTCTTCAGTGGCTCTTTTTTAATTACAGAAGACTAGGGGAGGCCTCTTTGCTTTGCCTGTAGATAGATGTGGTTTTTTTCCACTTGCATTGCTGTTTCTACTCTTGATCTGTTATTATCCTCTCTGTATAACAGCCTGAAGTAAGATATGATTCTGCAAAGGCACGTGTGTGATTGTGTCTGCAATAAGGCATATGTGGATATCTCTGTAATCAGTTAAAAACAAATGCCCTGGCCATGGTACCTTTTTTCTTTTTTTCCTTTTAGATTTTATTTTAAAGGAAGCACTACCTACTTAGGAGAACTGGGGGGGGGGGGGGGGGGTCGGGGGTGGTGGGAGGGGAGATTACAGTGGCAGTAAAGGGAGCTGTGAGGTTCCAGCAGACCTCTTTGGTTCAGCACTACAGGTGTGTATGTGTATTCACCTAGCAACAGGAACAGCACTAGCCTTGCTGAATTGTTTATCTGGTATAAGAGACTGTTTGCATTAAGCCTCCAGGAGATAAAACTTGGAAATCCTGGCACTATGTCTGTAGCAGTGCCCTGGCTGTCACTGTTGGACCAGGGCAGTTTCCCTGTCCCACAGAAATCTGAGAGTGCGGAAAATTTTTCCACTCTGTGCTGGAATAAAGCAGATTCTCTCTTCCCTTCCCCCAAGCTTTTGTGGAAAAAAACAAAGTGTGAGCAACCCAAGCAGAATAGCCAATAGCTGGGTGAAGGGGGCTTTCCAGGGGTGTGACGAACAGAGGGTCAGGTGCCTTCCTCGAACCCAGGCTTGTGTGCCGGGTGTGTGCTCTGCTCTGTCATGTGCCCGCTCGGCGCGCAGCCGGGTGACTGGGGCAGGACAGGTGTGTATCGGCCGGAGCGAGTTTCGGTGAGGATGAGTTGACACCTTCTTCCCTTCTTCCCCGCCCTTCCTCCCCCGCCAATCACGTGTTTCTTACACTGGAAAACTCCCAACAAAATCTGGCTGCTACGTAGTGATGGGGGAACTCTTTTGAAAACAAGGGGGGGGGAATACCTCTCCACCCACCGCAACAACAAAAAAAAGCCAAACAAAACCCCAAGGAAAGCCGAGACCAGAGGCGGGGGTGAAACACTTGACAAGCAGGGGGTTTCAGTGATAGTCCTCTGTCACGTGAGCAGGACTGGGGAAATCAAATCCCCCGGCAAAACCGGGAAGCCCGTCGCTGCGGAGGGCGGCGGCGCTCGGCTCTGGCCTGGCTGCGGGGCGGCCCCGGCACCTGCCCCCGCGCTGGCTGCGGGGGCGGGCGGTGCCCTTCCCGTAGCCGGTGTTTCAGGGTGGGCAGGGCAGGTGTCGGCGCCCCCTTATGTGGGCTGACGCGGCCCTTGCCCGGCGGCATCGGCTCCCGGGGGAGCCGTGCGGGGCCGGAGGAGCGGAGCGCGCAGGGGCTTCGGGCCGGGATGTGCCCGCCCGGGGCTGCCGCGGCCCAGGCGGAGGCGCGCGCCGGGGCGGTGCGGGCGCGCGGTCCCGCCGGGAGGGGGCGGCGGGCGGCGCGCGCGCGCAGAGGCGCGCGTCGGGGGGGGCCGCGGGCGGGCGGGGCCGGCACCTTGCGCGGCGGGCGGGGGCTCCGGGAGGGCCGGGCGGGCCGGCCCCGGACAGCAGCGGCGGCGGCAGCGCCGGGTGAGTCACTGCTTGGAAATGGAGTGGGCGGGCGTGCGCGTAGCAGAATGAATGATGTCAGGGAGCACCGCGGCGAGCATGAGGCTCGCGGCAAACGCGGCGGCGGCCGCAGCCCCGAACGAGCGCTGCCCCCGGCGCCCCCCGGCCCGGAGCCGCCCTCCAGCGGGAGAGCCCTTCCAGCTGCGGCACTGCTGAGGCAGGAAACCTCCGCGAGAAGTGTCGCCTCCGCCGCCGCCCTTAAAGCCGGTCCCTTTCGCCAGGAGGGAGAAGAGGCTGAGGCTGGGAGAGGAGCAAATTGCAGGGGAAGGTAGAGATTGTGGCAAACTTTCTAGCTGCTTCTGCGTGCTGCTGCCTCACTGGTGGGAGTGTCTGCCCGTAAGGAGCTGCAGAGCCCAAAGCCAGAGCCAGAGCCCTGAGGCTCCAAAAACGACTTCAGCCGCCTTTGGAGGAGGAACTGCCAGCAGTGCAAGATTTTGCATATACGGCTGAGTAGGTAAGTTGGGAGCGGCATAAGTGGATTGAAAGCGTGGCGTACCACAGGTGCCCACTTGGAGACCCTCTTTCACCGGAGACCTACAGCTGTCAGCTGGATAGAGACTGGGAAGAGCAGTCCCACGCTTGTGATCTCTTCCGTTTCTAGCGGCCCCTCTAGCTAGGGAGGGCACCTGCTGTTTTGATTTCTCTTGCCAACGTGGAACTTACCTAGTTTGAGAGTAAAAATCTATCGTTTTGGTGCGGGCAATGTGTACATACCTCTTAGAACAGTACCACATACCTAGCTGCTCAGGAGGGGACTTCAAAACGTGGGATTTCAGCTCAGGAAGAAAAAGTATTATTAAAAGGCTGTTGTAAAAGTCTTTTGTTGTAGATAATTTTTTTCCCTTATTGTGTGTCTGCTCTGTTCAAGCCACTCTTAAACTTCCTGAACTGCTGCTAAACTAAACTTTTGACTTAGTGGCAGGTTGCATTTCTTTTAATGTTGTGCGGTTTCTGGTGTAAATTTAGCTTAAAATCCTTGTGAAAAGTAGTTAATGCATAGTCTTCTGGCAAAGTAATAAAACTAGGATACAATGTAGAATATCTCTTGTTCAGTTTAGTCCATTTCTAAACATTTTATTTTGTTTCATTTGAACACATAGGAAATCAAACATCTGTCCTCAAACCACTTGACAGCTTTTAATTTATGCACAGTTAATTATACAAGTGAATGGTTCCGTAGAAGTATTAGCATAAACTGAGCAGGTGCATGGTTCTTCATCTGAGACACCAGGCCTTACAGGAGTTTTGGCAGGCTTCACTTTAAACCACATTTATTAAATGCTTTGTCCAAAATCAGTTTGCTTTTTAAAATTATATTTAATGTAGTTACTTAGATGTATTATTATTTGACAAGACAGGTTTTTTGAGGCTCTATAGCCTAAATACTTTCTCACCGTGAAACTAATAACTTTTATTCCTTATTTTGCCCTAATTTAAATAATCTAGGGCTTAATTTACTAGAAAGATCAATGTGCTTGCTTCCACATTTCTTTCCTTTTAGGTTGCTAGTTCAAAATCAGACAGAGATTATCACATTCTACTGAAAAACATATGCTTGTCTCTGTCCTTCACAAAAATATTCCAGTGTACCCTGGGTAGTATGTCAGTCTTAGAGAGCATTGGACAAATCAAGTGGTGATCGGGAAAAACTTTAGGTGAAAATCTAAGGGGACAACAATAGTAAGGTGATAAAGGCCCCTAATGAAGTAGATTTCTGTGCTGTCCTTGAAGTGAACTTACACAATAGAGAAATGACAACTTGAAGAGAGCAAAGACAGATTATTTTTTTAAGTCACCAGTTGGTAATCTCAATATAGAATGCTTTTACTCTTATATTTTAAATATTGAGCCATGGATGGCATGTTGATAAGCATCTCCTTTTCTGCATTGTAAAAGTGTGCTGTAGTTGTAATACTGTAAGACAGAAATTAATTCAGAACTGAGTGTTTCAAGTAGACATCAGAAGTGTTATATCAGGGATACTGTATAGTGAAAAACTGAAGATTTCCTTATCAATGCAAAAAACTCTGCCCACACACGTACCTCCCTGTCTCTGGAAAGCTTAATAAGAGACTTAATCTTAGGTATTTTTAATTCTAAAGCCTGGAGTTATTTATTTACAGTGTATGAGTATAGCATGTTAAAGGTATGAAGACTGAAAAGTAGCGTATTGATTTTTAAGGATTAACAAAATAAGTACTGAAACAAATGATGGATTTAAAAAATAAGTAGCCTTTTTAAAGGAGCAGAAAATGTAGATGAAGGTTTTTGAAGAAATGGCTCATTACTCTTAAATCTCCTGGAACAGAAGTGGTCTTTGAAGATAGAGGTATTTGTAATAAAATGGCATGCCTTTTCTGTTTGGATTTTTTTTCCTAATTTTGGTGGGCTGTTGGCCTATGCTAGTTTTTGATGCTGTTTGTGGGGAGTGGACAATACAGATGCTGTGACATATTATTTAGTATGGCTGTGGTATTGCACTAGTCTGCACAGATGCTGCGAAGATTAACGTAACACTAGGTCCACTGTCTTCAGAGATCTCTCCCTGCTGGGAGAATTGTTTGTACCATGGACACCACTGTCCCCGAAGATGCTGTGCACACTAAGAATGTCAGGCATCCAGGCACCACTGTCCCAGCTGATGCTGAAGACCTTAAGAGCTGCTAATGGAAAAGTTTTATGTAACACAGATAGCTCTGTGTTATGTTTCTAACAGAAAGTCTATTCTGGACATTTCTTAACTCTCCTGAAACCCAGCTGTTCTAGTGAGGCTCCAGGACGTTAATAATCACAAGCATCTCCTGTGTGAGGATGCTTGCTTAAGTTACCACTAACAGCTACCACTCTTTCTCTTCTCCAGAACAGATCTTGTGGGGATATGGGTGATAAAGAGAATGAAGTACTTCTTACCAATATAACTGGTTTTGGAAGTCTTTGGCTGTTGATAGGAATTTTAATAAGACCAAAATATGAAGTAAAAGTGACTCAGCTTAAGGGAAACATGGTACTTACCCTCTAGCTAACATACATGCAGTATCTGTAAAATAAGGGGACTAATGTGCTTTGAGGTCATGCTTGTGGTTGCTGAGTAGAACTTTCTGCTTACTGTCTGTCAGGTGGGTCCTGCTTGCAGTCTGATGGCATTTAAAAATGTTGGAGTTGAGTCTGTTGTATAGAAGAAACAGTTTGTCAGTGTCTGAGGCTGTTGAGGTGATCATTGCAAATAGAATAGTTCTTAATGAAACAGTGTTTGGGTTTAGATCATCAGAGAAAATAATGAGCGTCATTAATCAGGAGAACTTCACTGCATTCATTCTGACAAGAGAATTTTATAGCAAAAAAGCATGTATTACTTATTTTTTTCAGAAAAAAATAGTTTCTCCAATATGTAACTCCAGAATGGCAGAATGTCCTGTTTATTTGAAGGTACCTGAACAAAAAAATCAAATGTCACTTACCCTTGCTGTCACTTACCCTCCCCAGTTGATAGAGGTTAACTTTCAACCACCATGTATAAATTTTAAGAACATTTCACTTGTTATTGATAAAATTTGTATACAAAAATGAAGTTGCTGATATTAGTAGATCTGTGAGGGTTCAGAAGTCAGATCTTGGCAGTCACACATTGCAATGTCTTCCTGTTCCTAGCTTTTCTCCTGGCTTTTAGAGTTCATCTCTTTCTTCTCTGTTCTGTAGTCTTTTGTTTCTTTTTCTTCATAGTGATTTCCTCAGGCTGAATCTTACTAGGATCCTGTGCCATGCAGTAAGCTTTGCAGTAAACTCTGCAGTGTTGCTGTGTCTGTGGTTACTGATGCAAATTAGGATTAGGGTTGTACACCTGTTCTTCCTTGGGGAAATGCTGAGCCTCTTGGACACAGCACTGAATGTTTTCAAAAGTTGCATCAGCTTAATTTGGTTGATTTAAGCTGAACTGGTGGAGAGCATTTAGGAATATGTTTGCTTAAGAATAGCTAAATTTAAAATAGAGTCCCTCTGAATTATTCTTGATTTAGAAGTAATCTGAAATCTTAAATGGAATTAAGAGATTTGGATTTAGTTTTTCAGATAAGATGTAAGCATATCATGGCTGAAACTGGGAAGAAAGTTTAAAGTACAAATAATGATTAACTGTATCTTCAGTTACAGTAAGGTTACTTTGATGGTGAGATTGCTCACTTCCGTTGATTTCTTTTGTGATATCAATGAACCGCAGGAAGCTACTTATGTTTAAGGTGTTTTTTCCTAACCCCCCATCTGAGAATTGCAAACTGCCTGCAGCAGTTTATGATCACTGGTTTTCAAGGGTTCCCAGGCAATTGATCATGTTCTTTGTGAAATGTTTCAGACAGGTTTACATGTTAGTTGTCATAAACCAGTTTGGCCCCTGTAAAGTTCTGTAACCTCCCTGCCTTTGGGAAGGGCCTTTTTGCCTAGACTGCCTGTTGCTGTCTTAGGCCTATGTCAGTCTTGTTGCTGCTGTAAGCTTAAATATTCAGAGTGAAGTTTTAAGTACTAATATGGACTAAATACATATAAATAAAAAAGCCCAATATTAGTACATTTGTCTAAATTAGTATGTTATTTCTGTCTTTATGCAAGTTCTGATAGCAAAGTGTCACTAAGAGCTATTGCAACTAACTAGAGTTTGTGTTTGTAGTGTCTAACTTAGAGAAGGATGGGTTTTTTGTTTTGCTTGATCATACATCCATGATCATAGTTCATGCCTCTAATAATAGAACTTAAATTTGATTGGGTTTTTTTGGTTGGTTGGTTTTGATTGTGTGGTTTTGGTTTTTTTAAAAATCTAAGTTAACTGTAAAATAAATGGGAGGTTTTAATCCTATCAGAGCGCAGAAATCTGTCCAGCCTCTAAGAACAGGCCTCTTGGATCTCATAAGACCTAGCTTAAAGCCCTAAGCACAAGGTGATGTTTTTAATTTCTTGAAGTATTATTAGAAGTATTTTGGCATATGCTACCTCCTGAGGAAATCTTTAATGGAACTCCTGTGTCAGTAAAAGTCCTTTATTAAGAAATCATCTGGTCTCACTACTTGTTTTTTAATTTTGAAATATGTTTGCATTTTCTAATCTTTCTCTTTTTAGAGTGTGTATTCTGCTTAGCCTCCTAAGATCTTAAACTGTTGTGTGATGAGTGCTGAATGACTTCTCACAGTTAGTTTCAGCCATGTGAAAGGTACATAACAGTGACAAAATGTTTACTTATGCACACACCCAAGTTCCTGCTTATGTTCACTCTAGTGCTGGCCAGTTGGTTAATGGAGCAGAGCTAAATAAGGCGACAGGGTCTCCAGACTTTTTTTATCCAGTTTCAGCTGTGTTATGCTTATGTCCTATCCAGGAAACTGAATTCAACTCTATATGCTTCATTTAATATTCCAGACTACTGCTAAATCAGAAATAATGAGGCAGTCTCCTTATTTAGGTGACATAATTTGCTGAAGAGAAGCAGCAGTAGAGAAGGTCATGCCTCATAGTCATTAATTCTGTCTTTCATCTGGAGGGCATGATATAATCCTGTAGCTTGTTGATAGTTATAGTATGCTTCTAGAGTAATTACAGTTTATTTGATTATTTTTTAAATTTCTTTTTTTACTTCCCCACATCAGCCTTGCAAATGGGAAACTGCACTTGCTGTCTGTAGATGCTTTATGCCAAATACTACTGCCCATGTCTTGGTTTGAGACTGAACACAGACTGTATTGGAGCAAAGTGTTCCCATCACTGCAGTTGCTTAAAAAGGACATCTTGAAAGCTGTAATGCTGTCTTACTGTCTTAACAGTGCTAAAACAACACTTAATGTAGAATTCTGTTTCTGACAGTTATTCTGGTTCAAATTTATGTACTGCAGTTTCAGTAAAAAAATCAAAAGCATTTAAACTGAAATTCTAAAAGCCCTGTTTTGATTTGGTTTTTTGTTTGGATTTTTTTTTCTGTAATACTGAGAGATATTAATTCTTATGACTTTCATTTGGCTTAGTTCATTGGTGCTGTTTTTTTCTGGTAACTTAACTTTTTCAGGAGTGTATGGAAACTGGATATGTTGTAGCATAAAAAGTTAACTCATATTACTTTTAGTTCCTGTTTTTTAGCAGCCTGACAGAAGTCCTACCAAAGCTTGTGATTTTTCTTGTTTTCATAATACTATACTAACCTGTAAGGATGCCAGGCATGAGTTCCTTACAATGCCAGTCTGAGAACCATGAGCTTGTCTTCATTTGATTTTACTCAGAATTTATTTGAGTGTCACTTGACAAGAGTTCATTCTTGTCTTCTGGCATATCATCTTGGTCTTTTAGAGGCCAAAACTTGGCTCTAATTTATAAGTAAAAATTAATACACTTGCTTAAGCTGTGTTACTGAAATGCAGATGCTGTTTTTCACAGAATTGTTTGCAAGTTACTTTGAAAGCATGTGTATGCTTTGCATGCAGCTATAGGGAATGATCTTGAGATTTTTGGGAAAAAAATCAAGTCTACTTGATGTGGAAAATGTGCCAAAAAGCTAAAGCTGGTCCTCCAAAGTGAATCTCTATTTATTTCCATTCTGTGAGGAAGCACGTTGGCTGAAGTTGTTTGAATCCTATTATTGACTATTAAAAGTGCTCACGCACTAACATAGGAAAACAGCACTCCAATGTTTTTGTTTTCCGATAATTTTTTTAACTTTCATGGTGGACTTCAGTCTTGTGAGGAAGGGCTGTGGCATCCTGTTTGGCACTGAAGCAAGAAGTATTAAAGGCATTGTTCCTTCCAAGGTGCCACAGTGAACTTAGAAGTTAAATTGGGAGTTAATATTAAGGCAACTTATTGAAGAGTTTAGTGTTATGAGTTTGAACTTCTGTCCACTGCAGTGATTGTATCCTGAGTTTTCAGATTATTCAAAATTCATCTTTTTAGTGATAACTATGACTTGGAAACTGAATACTACACATGCTGCACAGCTGAATGGCTAGTGCTTTCCAGTGAGAATGATTTTCTTGTTGGCTTTTGTTTTGTGTTCTGCAGTAACCATAGTCATTAGCTTCTTCCATGCAGGTCTTAAGAAATGGCTCAGCTATTTCCATATGTGCAAACAGGCATAAGTGTTAAGATAAGTAACATTTCTTCATTCTTCTGTTTGGAACAAACTATGTAATGTAGGGTGGAATAATGTGTCTCTCTCTGGTAAAGTCAGTAACTTCTACTGACTTTTAAAGGTTAAGGTGGATGAAATAAATATCAGCTGACCATCAACATCGCAAGACACAATACCTCAAATAGCAAAGCTTAAGTTGTTAGGCTAAGTAAGTATACTTCTTGCTCTTAAAGTATTTTTCTTTGATATGAAGTGCTTGGGGTTTTTTAAAGTGTAATTTTACAGATTGCAGGCAGTTTATGCTTTGTGTGCATTACTCCTAGTCACTAGACAATATGAACTAGGTAAGGTGCATGGCTTAGTTTTACTATGCAGAATGTTCCCATAAAAAGTTTCTTGTTTGGTTTTTTTTTTCCTTTAATTTGTAGTAAGAGGAAGTATATATTAAAGTCTTAAACATCATAGAGGTTGACTAAACTCTTTACCTCTTCTATATTTGAAGAGCTCAGAACTGAATGACAGAATTTAAAATGGGATACTATTCCCCTTCCAAGGCCTGGAGGGCAGAGGAGAGTGGTAGGAAAGCAGAAGCTCTCTGTTCCTTTATTCTGCACCAAGGGCAAACACTAGAACCATGTTCTCCTACCTTACTGTAACTCTTTTGAGTGTGCACACATATGTGCTTTCTTCCTATTCTCCCTCTGCATCCTGTGGTAGTAGAATCGGGAACAAAGCTTTTAGCACTGCAAGCCTTTCTAGAACACGTGACAGAGGCAACACAGCTTAGTCAAAATGTGACTGTGATGTGTGTAACGTGCAGATGAAGTTCATTCTTATCAAAGTCTCTATTGCAGTTACAAGGACAGCTACAGGAGGAATATTGTACTTTGGCTTCCATAATTTGCTTGAAGAATCATTATCTTGATTCATCTTCCATAACACTATTATGAAGATGCTTCTGATTTTAATGGTTTGTATTGCTCAGAAGGTTTTAGTCTGATGTACTGTTTAGACGGATAGCTTATAATTTGGTCATGCACTCTTGAGAATGTAGCATGAAAAATGTCCTGGTGTTTATGGTGATATTCTATAGTGTTTCCAATTAAAATCAGAGAAAAAGGCTTTCTCCTTTCATCAAAAGGCTTATAAACTGCAGGATGATGTTTTTAGTGTTGTGTATTTGTCATAGTGTATGGATGGAGAAAAAGACAATCTTAGTAGACAGAAAATTTATTGCTATTTAGGATGATGTTTTTGTCTTGTCACTATTATGACTGTTTTATAACACTGTTTGCACACCTCTCATCTCCTCTTTTCGTGAGTCCTGTCAGTCTAGGAGAGTTCGAAGGTCTGAGAGGAGCTTTGTGTCTGTTTACCTCTCAGCCAGGCAGCGCCCACCCAGTGCAGTGATTGCCCATGAGATATGTTAGCAGATAACCAAGCTGTAAGTCAGATTTTCATGCTGGTACATGTCAAAGAACATGCAGCTTTTTACCTAACAGTTACAGCTCTAGGAGTCTGTGAGGTGTGTGAGCCCCTTGTCTTGTGATTTTCTGTCTCCTGTATATGTTAAGAAAGTAGTTTGTGTAGTTAAACTGAACAGTACCTGTTCCAGTTGGTGTCTGTTGGAAGTTCTTGTTTGCTTGTTGTTTTGTGTTTGTTTTTTCAATTGCCTGCTGTGAAGTCTGCACATTAGCTCAAATGTTGAGGGTTAGTGGCAATTCAGCTTCTTCCTTGAAAGTGTCTCAGTATGTGTCTGTGAACATTCAGTGTTCTGGTGTCTGAATATGCTTAAGGAATTTTACTGCAAGTTTTTATCCTGGACATTTCAGGTGATTGCCCTGACTGCCTCCTTGTAGAATAAGAGATCAGTTTGTGCTCTTGCCCCATAGAAGCAGAACTGAACAAGTGTCAGTTCTGTCTAAATCTGTTTTACAAATATTACTGTCAGACATGAGGAAGCTTTGGGAAGCCGTGAACTTTCTCTGAACAATCCTTTTTAGATTAGGGTAGTTACTCATGCTGTTGAATTTAAACTTCAATACTTAATTTGTTTGAGTGTATTCTGTAAAGCTCTCCCAGGAATATAGGAAAATGTAGGCTATGGCAGATGCCTTAATTCTAGAAATGTGGCACTTCTTTTCTGCATCAGACCCATACATCTGAGTATTCAATACTTAGGGCAGCTCAAAATGTGCATTATGTGAAAAGGCAATCAGATTTGTTCAGAGGTTGGACTTATTTTTTAGGCTGATTTGTTTACAGTCTTTGCTGGACTGTAACACTGCTGTGTTTAAAACCTGTTTCTTTTGTGTTCTTTGTCTTGCATGAGGTATGGAGCTCATCTGAAAGTTTTCAGGGAGGAATAATATACCTACTGTAGGGCATAGATTCTCTTCTGAAGATCTTAAACTGAAATTCTGACTCAATTTTTGTCTTATGCTAGAACATAAGCATTTTGCATTCCTTGTGTTAAAAGACTCTTTTAAAACAGGGTTCTTTAAACTTTTTTTGTGTTAAAGTACTAAGAAGGAGAGAAAATGGATCTGCTCTGGGATTTCAGGTAGATTTCTTCTGTTCTTTACCAGCAAAACTTACCAATGCATGGGTAACCTGTGATCCACTGTTGTTGTTTATACAGATGTACAATATGGATAACTGCACTTCATGTGGTTCAATAAAATTAACATTGACCTGTCATATAAGTTAAACATACATGGCCTAGACTGTTTGCACAAGCTTAACTAATTAATTCTGCTGCACTGGCAGTGGAACAGCTTTACATTGGCTGGAATATGCTAGTACCCCAGCCTGGCTTCTGCTTCCATATAAATAAAATATGTCTTCCTGGGTGGCAGCTTTTATGGCCAGTCCTGAACCATCCCCATCTTTGTATGTTGTCTTGATAAAGCAGTGTTAAGAAATTCCATGAGCTGGGATTGGTATGGAATGTTTCAGGCCATCTTGGTCTACCCCAGCTGTCATTAACATCTTAGCGTGCATCTTGAGACTTAGGGTTGTAACCTAATATAATGTGGTATTTTGATTTCTTCCTAGTTGGGTTGCATGAGTCTAGAAGGCTGCTGCCTCTCCTCTGCAGACTGTAATTGCTCCTGTGGGGGTGTTTCTTGTTATACAATGTCTGTCATGCAGGGTGTGGCATTCACCTGTTTAATATTGCCGTGTGCGAGTTTTGTGCGTCAATTGTGCACCTTTGAAATGGTGAAGTTACCCACCTTTTAAAGTAGTGCTCAAGTGCAGCTGATGTGGGGACCTTCTAGGTTAAATCTGTGTGAGACTTCCCTTTGTTCCCTTTGCTGTATGTCTAGAATTGATGTGAATTTGGGGTATTCTTGGTGCCACTGATACTTGGATGTGCCCTCGTCCTCCTGGCAAGATGATACTCACCCAGAGGAGAGTAGCAAAGAGACAGCAAAGACACCTGCAGTGGCTCTAGCTCCAAAATGCAGGAGCAGTTCCTGCAACAGCTAATTTTAGCAGAGGTTGTGTTGCGCAAGCCCTTGTCCTGGCCTGCATCTAGCCAGGTAAGTACCTTAGAAATGGCCTGGCTTGCTGTAGTGCTGTGTTAATGAAAGCTCTTGAAATCCAAGCCACTATTGGGTCTCGAATTCAAGCTATGCTCTAGACAACAATTTTCTCAGATTATGCCCATTTGTCCTAAATTTAGAAGGCTACTTATAAAGCCAGAATGTGATCTGTCCTTGCTTATAGATGCAGATCTTTTGACATATTTGGTATTTTTGAGGAAAACTTATGCAGGAACACAGCAGAAATAGCAGTATGTAATAAGATAGTGTCCTCCTTCATGGAAAAAGACAGTTGGTAGACCAGAATAATTATTTTTACTGTGCCCTAATTTTGCCAAGTTCTTCATTCTCTTCTTTTAAAACTGCTTGGCACTATTTCCAGTTGAACACTTAGTTCTGTCCTTAGACTTTTGTAACTGATCACGTGGTATTAGTTGATTCACCACTTATTTATTGTACACCATGGCTACTTAGCACACATTCACATCACTGGTCTCAGGGAGTCTAGAGATGAGACTGACTTTGTCCCAAACAGTTTTTTCAGCCGCAGTTCTGACTGGGGAACAGTTTACAGAATCTCCATGTTTCAGATAGTCTACATAGCACATCTTTGGCCTCCCTTTCTCTTCCCAAATCAATGTGTATCTAGATGCCTGCTGGACATTGGGATGAGAATGCCATAAAATTCTTTTTGGATAATTTCTATAGAATACTTTCTATTTTAAAGTAAGCTTTAGGGCCTCCCATGAAAATGTGACCAAGAATAAGGATGTATGTTTGTAAATCACTTTTTCCAAATATCCTTCCTGAAACATCTTTTTTGATCACTCATTCTTTACTTCTTCTGCCCTAAAATTTTTTGTGGACAGTAAGACAAAGGTCAGAAGTGATCCTGGTTTCCAGCCTGTGGGTTTTTTTTCCTGTGGAAATAGTCTCTTGACTCAAAATTTTAAGTTAAGTCATCTTACTTAAATGAAAAAATGGAAGATAAATAATGTTCAGTGCAGCACATTGTGCTGCTGGTATGAATGCCATTTAGCAGGCAGTTTGATTGGCCAGCTTGTATTTCTACTTCACATTCAGCCTAGATTGATTTGAGTGATCATTTTCTTGCCTATGCTTCCAAAGATAACAGGTTCAGTGGTGACCAGAAGCCTTCCCTGAGTAAAACACAAGGTTTAAGGTGTGGAAGTTGCTACTTGAGGTACATGATGATACAGTGTAATATACATCATCCTGTGTAGATTGGGAGTCACTTCAGTACTTTCACACCAGGTTTTACCAATTGGTAGGATAAGATCAATGTAATTTCAGTCATTAATTTAATTTGTTCCTTTTTAGTTATGCTGTGTGTGCATGATGTGCAAGATGTAGGTGTTACAAAGCAGTTGTGTGATGTTACAATGAAAGACTCTAATGATAGCTTTTTAGGAGCAATGATGACTTTTCAGCTGAAGATGCTATTCAGCTGTTTTCTTGCAGAAATAATTTTAATCTTATATTTTTAGTAAGTGGGAATTTGAACATCACCAACTTATTTCAGTCCTTTCTAAGTTGGTTCTTTAAATCCTTTTTAAAAGCTCTTAAAAAGGCAAAAAGAATTCTCAAACTATTAGGCAAGAAGGGGAAGACAAATAAATAAAAGTACTGATGTGAATGGTGAAAGCCTTTATGCTGAGTCTCATGAGCTGCTTGACATGAAGGAATTTCGTTATTGGCCTGATGTTTAATGCTGGGTTGTTCTTACCGAAGGCTGCAGTTCAGCAGGGAATAATGAAGAGAGGTTGGAATTATTTTGGAGATGTTTAGTTAGGTTCTTAAATAGTAGCTCTGTGAGGGGCAGTAAAAACACATTTATAGGATTCTTGGCCTCTTTTTATGACCTCTAGGGTGCAGCTGAAATGGAGATAGCAAAATATATGGGAAAGGTATTACAGAAAGATTTTAGATTATAATTGTTATTATTTTTCATTGCTGCCCCACTGTTAACATCCTCTCAGAACATTTATTCAACAATTATATCCTGTGTTGTGGGGAGATAGGATAATCACTTCTTCTGCCTGGCAATCTAAAGAAACAAGTGTTCTGTTCATCAGTCTGTGGCAGAAACAAAAATGAAGAAGGAAGTGTTGAAGTGCGTAGTACTTAAGTGTTTAGTATTTAAAGCTAAACACTGTCTTTTCTTAATTAAATAATATAAAAAGGAAATATTTTTTCTTGCCAGCATAATGTGGAAAGTATTTTCTTCTATTAATAGAAAGCTTTGAGCTAATGGAATACTTGTTGAAGTTTAAAGAAAAGCAGGGGACTGCATTGGAAGCTTAGGTTGTGATGCCTTTTTTTAACTGTGTAGTGCTTCAAGTTGGTGCATAGAGACCCAGTTACATATGGAAAGCTTAATATAATTTTGATTATTGCAAGCTGGAAGCTTGAAGAGTATATTATGAAAGGGTTCTTTGCTGCTTTTCTAATCCCCTAAGTAAACATGTCTGGATTGATTTTGGTAATTGCTGAAATTGCTCAGTACTCTTGACTTGGTGTTAGAATTAAATTTACCAGGTTTTATTTCTGAAAGTGTATCGACAGAAGCTGGGGCTGGGGGGGGCAGGGAACTGTAGTGTATGAGCTAGATGTAGATTTGGATGTCTGAGCCTGTAAACAAACAGCTTGAATGAGGGATCTGTATATTCCCAGCTCTAGTTGACAGCGGTTGCTGATTGTGATGTACAAGCCTTAGGCTGCTTGGTGGTAGGTGTGGCAAGAAGGTAGAGGGGAAGACCAAAATAGGAACTACATCATGTTTCTTGGTGAGTTTTAGTCACTCTGTTTACTGTGAGCATCATCCCTCTTAACTAATACTCATAAAGTTTTCCAGGCAACTACATCAACAGAGTTGAGCAAGCTGAAAACTGTTCTTAGGGAGAAGAGAGGGGAAGCGAGTCATTGATTCTTTTCTGACTGGTTTTAACAGTGTGCAGTGTGCTAGTCCTCTGTTGTTGGCATAGAGGCTAAAACCCTGGTCAGAATGCCATCTGACAAGGGTGTGTGTGGGTGTGTAGATATGGGTGTTTCTGAAAGGGGATGTTTCTGCTGCTTGAATCTCTGAACACAGCAAGTGTTGCTGCTATGTACAGAGTCACAATTTGTAATGTGCCACATGAACTGAGGGATATGTGAAACCAGCTTGTAGTATGATACTAATTAGTTTTAAATATGCCCTGTCTTAAGAACTCATGTGGGGTGAGGATTACAGTCCTATGCTTTTCTAGGACTATTGTCTGTTTCAGGCTTTTAAAAAGCGAGTTATGAGGGAGGAGCCTCTATGTACACCTCAGTGCTAAAAAGCCTTTTCTCTGGATTGTGCAACTTTTATATGTGTTACTGCTGATATTGTAAAATGCTGTGCAGATTTAAGCTATAACTGTACTCTCACTTTAAACTTCTAAGGAGGAGGGTTCTTGTTGCTGCAGAAAGTACACTAGAGTGTTCTCAGAAATGTGACCTCTTACTTGCATGTGGGAAAGGCTGTGGATGTTGTCTGTTTGGACTTCAGCAGGGCCTTTGGCACTGTCTCCCACAGCACACTCCTGGAAAAGCTGCAGCCCCTGGCTTGGACAGGAGCACTCTTTGCTGGTTCAGAACTGGCTGGATGGCTGGGCCCAGAGAGTGGTTGTGAACAGTGCTGCATCCAGCTGGTGGCCTGTCACCAGGGGTGTCCCTCGGGGGTCTGTGCTGGGGCCAGCTCTGTTCAATATTTTTATTGATGACATGGATGAGGGTTTAGAGTCTTTCATTAGCAAATTTGGGGCTGACATTAAGCTGGGAGTGTGTGTGGGTCTGTTGGAAGGTAGGAGGGCTCTGCAGAGAGACCTGGAATGGTTGGATGGATGGGCAGAGTCCAGTGGGATGAAGTTTAATAAATCCAAGAGCTGAGTTATGCACTTTGGCCACAATAACCCCCTGCAATGTTACAGGCTGGGGACGGTGTGGCTGGACAGTGCTCAGGAGGAAAGGGACCTGGGCGTGCTGGTTGGCAGCCAGCTGAACATGAGCCAGCGGTGTGCCCAGGTGGCCAAGGAGGCCAATGGCATCCTGGGCTGTGTCAGGGATGGTGTGGCCAGCAGGAGCAGGGAGGTCACTCTTCCCCTGTACTGGGCACTGGTGAGGCCACACCTTGAGTGCTGTGTCCAGTTCTGGCCCCTCAGTTTAGGAAGGACACTGGGATGCTGGAGCGTGTCCAGAGGAGGCAGCAGGGCTGGAGAGGGGCTTGGAACACAAACCCTGTGAGGAATGACTGAGGGAGCTGGGGGTGTTTAGCCTGGAGAAAAGGAGACTCAGGGGTGACCTTATCACTCTCTGCACTCCCTGAGAGGTGGCTGTAGTCAGGTGGGGGTTGGTCTCTTTCTCCAGGCAGCACTGAACAAGAGGACATAGCCTTAAGCTGTGCCAAGGGAAATATAGGTTGGATATTAGGAAAAAGTTTTTCACACAAAGGGTGATAAAGTACTGGAATGGTCTGCCTGAGGAAGTGGTAGAGTCACCATCCCTGGATGTGTTTAACAAGAGATTGGATGTGGCCCTCAGTGCCATGGTTTAGTTGAGGTTTTAGGGCATGGGATGATCTTGAAGGTGTGATTCTGTGATTTTGGTGTTGGCACAGCTGCTTTTTGGAAGTAACATAGGGGAAAAATTTGACAGGCAATATCTTCTTAATAATTACTCAAATATTTTTAGGGTATATCACAGATCAATTTACTGTTATGTAACTTCCTCTTCTAGCTGCCTGATGCATGATAAGCTGCCACACAGTCACTTTAAAGCACACATTAGTCACTGTGACTTCTCACTGCCCTGTACTGAAAGTGGTGACTAATCTCTGGGTCTGACTTTCCATTATGAAGTGCAACCTTTACCCTCTGTAACTAGGTGGAGGACTTCACAAAATAGTCTAAAACATTCCTGCCTCCTGTGCTGGATCCCCCTTACCTCACAAACGGTATCTGCAACTTTTGAGTCAGCTAGGAAAGATTTGAGGCATTTGTTGTGCTGTTAGGCTCTTAACAAATCTTTAGACTTTGCTGTCTCTTTGAGAAGAATCTTGCTTTGGATAGTGGTGCTTAAGCAGTGTCTCTGAAACTCTAGCAGAATGAAGGAAGCCAGCCTGCACATAAAAGCCCAATCCAGAGGCTTATTTTGGCACTCATTTTTGGCATTTTGTCTGATGAAACTGAGGTAGAACAGTGACTTCCATACTTTGTACAGTGTTTATAATAGGCTTTTGTAATGAATAGGAGAAGGTTATGAGCCAAACAGGTTTTTTGCAATGTTACAAAATATGCAGTGGTAGAGAACCTTTTTGCCTTTATTCAAAAGCAGCTGATTCAGAGCTAAATATCACTTCAGGTTAGCAGACCTTTCTGTGCAGATCTGAAATACTGAAACAGTCTCATTTTAGAGAGTATGGGTTAAGCAGGAAGAAGACTTAATCTTATTTTTCTGGTATAAAAAAGTTGTGAGGGAGTCTTTAGGCTTTAACATTGGAATAACATTAATACTTTCAGCTCTGTTGAAAAGGGATTTAGCAGTGTGCATTGTCAGTGAAGGCAGACAACATTGTCCTGAGCTGTATTTAATAGGAATATAGTCATTATTTATAGGGAAATGATTATTCCTTTCTGCTCAGTACTACTTGGCTGTCTAGAATACTGTATCTGGTTTTTGGTCCTTCACCCAGGCAAAACATGAGATGGCAACAAGGCCAGCAGAGGGACCATCAGGGTGGTCAGGAGGCTGGAGCACAGGCCTGGGAGGGGAGGCTGGAGGAGCCTGGGTTGCTTCAGCCTGAAGAAGAGCAGTCTCAGAGGTACCTGACTGCAGCCCCTTCATGCCTGCAAGGATGCCATCAGGAACATGGGGACCAGGTTCTTCACAGCACTGGGGAGATACAAAGGCTGTAACTTCTAATAAGAAGTAGATACAAAACCAGTAGATTTAACAGTTAGAAAACAAGCAAAACAGCAAAAATAAGTCCAGCTTTCACTGTCAGAACAGCCATGCAGTGAAACAAGCTGCTTGGGGAGGTTGTGCTTCTTTGTAGGCATGGAAAGTACAGCTGGATTGAAACCCTGAGTCACTGCTGATCCTGGCCAGAGGCCCAGGGACCTCCTGAGGTTTCTTCTAACCTGAATGATTGTTTGTTCTGCTGGTTCTACAGATGTATGACTGACCATTCTTAAAACACTTGTTTTAGGGAAGACTGTTAACCTGCAAATAAAGCCAACTTTGTCATGTACATATGGTTTATTTCTAGAATGAGTTATGGTAGCACTAAAAGATAACAAATATTTGACAGCTATTGTGATATTGTTTCTTGAAAGATAAGGGTAATACTAATCACAAGGAAAATCTAGCTATGTCATGGTGTCCCCTTTAAAGGACATCAGACTCTTAGTTACCAAATACAGTCCTTCAGAGCCTGGGGACCAAACAGTTCAAGAGTTTGAAGATCCCTTCAAGCACTTAAGGTGAACCTACTCAGCAGTGTTCAAAATGATAAAAGAGCTTAAAGATACTTTTTTTCCTTGCTTGTTTAGTTTCTGAGGACAGGTTGGATGGGGCTCTAAGGACTTGCTTTAGTGGAAGGCGTCCCTGCTCATGGCAGGAGAGTTGGAACTAGATGACCTTTAAGGTCATTTTCAACCCAAATCATTCTGTAGTGCTACAAATGGGGGTTTTTTGGGTGCTTTTTGGGACATACTGTTTCAGAAACCTGGCACTGCTGTAGAACACACTGGGACTGGGTAATGAATTTCTAGGAAAATGAAACCTAACATACTTTTTACTATTAAGAGGTATGAAGAAACAGAATTCCACAGGACTGGTAAAACTTGGTTTCTGCAAATGGAAAACCTGTAACTTTGAAGCTTTTTCTACTCTATTTAGTGTAGGGATTTAGTCCTTAAAGATGTCTTCTAGTATTAAATCTAATACTACATATTAGTAATCCTAAATGAGGGACTTACAAAATCCCCCTCTCAGGGTAGACAGAGTAACTACTCTATGTCTACTGCTGAAAATAACTGTATATGATGTAAATAGTTAATTTTTTTTATAAAAAAGCTAACATTTACTGCAAGTGATAATGTGATGATAATGAACAATACTTCTGTAATCCAGCTTTGTTTTACTTGCAATTCTTTAGCATCACAGCAGTTGTCTTCTGGAGGTTTTGGGTGGTGGTGGGCTTGTTTTTAATTCTTTCCAGCAGCCTGCATGCTGTGAGATGAACATATAGCCTGGAAGAAGGGATAGTGAGATCTGGAATGCTTTCAAAAATCAAAATTAAGGAGAAACCCCTAAAAGGAAGTTTTTATTCATTGCTGTCTAGATAACAGTGGTAACCTGGCTTTTTTAATTCTAGTTCCATAGATAGTCCTAAAAATTTAACTGATCAAAATACAAGCTAGCAAAAAATTGTCTGCCAGTAACTGCGTGATAAGTTACTTCAAATTGTACTTTGTTTGCAGACCCTTTTTCTTCAGTTACCAAATACAGCTGTATCAAATGTTTGATTGATTACCAGCCTTAGCAAAAAGCTTTAAAATAGTGCTATCAGAAGTCTTCCATTTTGTATATGAAAGTATAGCTTCTCTTAATGTCAGAATAGATCAGTCTCACTGTTTTGGATATTCTTGTTCAAGTAGTATTTAAACAGTAGGTTAAGAACTGCTTATTTGAAAACCCTGTGCAAATTGTGACTATTTAGTCCTTCATAAATTATAGAAATTAAAATATTTTGAGAGATGTGCAAGTTCCAATACTGGATGAGAAATACCATTTGGGAGCTAACTTTATGTGAAAATGACCTTTAGATGAAAATTGGATGACTAACAAGCTAAATAAAACTCTGTTATTCTTAAGTTCTAGCATAAAGAGCCAAATGCAGACATGCTTTCTGATGCTTGTCTCAAAGCTGTGCCCCCCCCCCATCAACTATTTTCTTTCAAATGACAGCCTAATGGGGATGAAGAAAACTAAGGGATGCTATTTGCATGGGAGCAGGTTGGAGCTCATGATAAAATATTACAGCACTTCCTCTTTTAGCATCTTGTTAATTCTAAAGATTTTCTTTGAAATGTTGTTCCTTGAGGCAGTTATTATTTTTGCTGTAAAGCTGCTGCTTAAGAAACTCTGCTTCTTGATAAGGTAACATTCATTTTAGAAGATATAGAAGTGGTTCCAAAAAGAAAACTTTTTCCTAAAACTTGGAGGTATCCCTCATAGGAATTTTATTTATCCTTTTGGGTTACTTGGCCAGTTTTTTGTGAGTTTGAGACTTCCCCAGTAGTTGCTCCCTATTTTAGAGCAATTTAGTATGCTTTTCAGACCTAGGTGTTGGCAGGATGGCCAGATATAAGCATTGCTGCCTGGTTGCTGAAGGCCTTCTACTAGGCAGTTTGTGGTCATCTTCTGGTTTTGATATGGGGATGTTTTGGATTTGACAAAATATCAAATGGATATTTTATCAAAAGGATCATAAGGACAACATGAAGCTGAAAGGAACCACTTTGGGTGGTGAATTATATTTGAATTGAGGACAGGAACTTGACAGAAGAACCTGTGCACTTCTGGGGAGTTCCTTTTACAGCCAGTAGCAGAGGATGATTAGGCTGGTGGTCCTCTGTATCTGTCACTTCTCTGGCCAGTCAGATTGGCAAGGGACTGAGGGACTTTTGTCTTTTTCATCAATAGAGTTGCTAATTTCTTTTAGAATATAGAAGAAAGAGATTGCAAAGGTACTATAAAGGAAAGCACTTACCTTCTTACACATCACTCATCAGATGATATATAGCACCTTTAATTATCAATGTAAACAAACTTTTGGCTGCAGTATGCACTCTGCTTGAAATAATCTTGATGAGCCATCAGAAGTGGTAGATCAATATGCCTTACAATCCATTTAAAACTACCAGGAAGGAACACAACTTTCTCCTGCAAGCTGTAGCTATAATTGTTTTGCTTAATAGGTTAATATGAGAACATGAGCACCACTTGACTTTTTAGGTTCTTATGTTATTGTTCATCTGTACTTTAGATACTCTTTGATCTTTAAAGCTTGGATGACATTAAATATCTGAAAGTAAAATCTTTCACTTATGTCACTAGGCACTAGGTTAGGTATTTGTGGGGAAGAGAAGGAAATAACTAAGGTAGTTTGCTCTCAGTTAATGCATAATTCTAATAATGTTTCAACTGCACAGGATGTAAAATTTACCAGGTTTTGCTGATTGCTGCCTCAGTGGCTGCTATATGTAACAGAATGGTGAGAAGTGGGGTCTTGACTTAGTAGATGAATGTTAGGTACATGCATTCCAAAACATAAGCAATTGGGTTCAGTTTTTTTTCTCTACTGTCACTAAAGTGTTCTGTCATATGCTTAACTTTAGTAGTAGACAGAAGGAATATAAGAGTGTGTGTATGTTAAGAAAAAGACTTGTGAAAGCTGAAATACTATTCTGGTATAGTTTTGAGTAAGGCTGTTGCTTTTGTAGATACTCTGAAAGGGTATTTTTAGTTGTAGGAAGCATCAGAGAAGTTCTGGTCTGGCTGATGGGTTAAACATGCCCTTAGAGATGCAGAGATCACGATATGATTGGTAGGAGGGAGAAAAAGCATCAAAAATCACCACTTGTTTTCTTGGGTGTCTATTGTTTGCATGTGTTGTGTATGGATAGTTATCATACACTTGTTGATCAGGAATTTAGAGAATGTCAACTAATGACAGTGGATTTCAGAAACACTGCTGAGGGATAAATTTAGAAACGCTTCTCAGCTATTTCAGTTTTATTTGTATGAATCTCTTATTTGGGATCTGAACTTTTACTTCTCTTTTTCAGTGGTTGGAGCAGCACCCAGAAAATCAGTGAGATTTACGTGCTGACCATGTTAAATGTCTTCTCTGGGTGGGATGAGGCTGGAAGGATCAAAACATAATCACTTTACTTTCCAGGCTCTTTAGTTTAGATTGTCCTGTAAGCAGGTGGCATGTTCTTAAGCAAGTCCTGTTGTGTATGGTATGGGAGACTGGCAGCTCCAGCTGCCATCATGGTGAATTAATTGCACACAAAGCGTGGCAAACTGGCAACCTGCAGTTGGCATCCAGAGACTTGAGGGGGTAGCAGTGTTGAACTTCTCTTGCAGGAACCACTAAAATAGGAGAGAATCACAATTTACTGGTAGATGGGGAGCAATTTGTACATGGTAATACTATTTTTGTCATAGGAGCTGAACAGAGTAAGAAAAATAGGTACATCACAGCTATGGTGAGTAAGTGGTTTCACAGAACTTTAGAGATGGGGAAATGGCCTTTATTTTTACAGCAAGATGTCTTTGCTAGAGATGAACTTCATTCTTTGCTCCTTGTAGAAAAACTTGTTATAAAACATATCACCTGGTTTTAGCTTGCAAAACTTTTATGAATTAGCAAATGCAGCCTGAAATAAATCCTGAGTAATAATGACTCTTTCTATTTGTTCCTGTTTAAAAACCATCTATACAGATTTGTTTTTAAAGTAGCTAAAGGACAAACACAAGTTCATTTGTCATCTGTTCTGTGTGTAGTGTACCATAACTAAGAATCGAATCCAGGGATATATTTCTCAATTATCTGAAATTTCAGACATTTAGTGGGTATTACAATGGCTATATAAATGCATTTTTGACTTGATGGAATATTCATTTAGATCTAATGAAATTTAATGGAGCTATCTATTGAGTAGATTTTCTAGATGAATCTAAATTAATTTATGCCCTACAAAGTTGAATTCTGTAGTACCCTAGTACCCTTCTGGTTTTTTTTTCCCATCACCTGAACTGACAGGATTTGTCTGATGGGTTGTCATTATATGACAACCCATATTAATATCTATTAATATCTGTAGCAATCCTATGGTCAAAATCAGGATGTTTTGCATAGAAATCTCTAAGCAGTACAATTCAATGTTGCTGCAAATATTGAGCAAATTTGGATGTTGCTCCAAATATGGATTAATTCTGATAACTGATAAAGCAAGGGATGTCATGATCATTAAAGTCTGTGGATCTTGTCCTTTATAAAAACCCCAAGCCTAAGTTGGTACTAGTTCTTAAACTGATATGAGATTTATCAAGTAGGAGTTGGCTTGAATTATTTCACAATAATTTGCCTTTTGACTGTGTTTCTGAGTAGACTTGAATGATGGAATTGAAATACTTAAAAATGCCTGTTCTGAGAATATTTTGTTCACTGTTGCATTACTAGTTATGAAGGCCCTCAGTATCTGTTTTGGGGTTTTTTTTTGCAGATGATTCAGCTCTAGAAGAAAGATTTGTCTTCACAGATTCCTTTGAAAGCACAATGGATGCATTTTAGAGTTCTACAGAAGTCATCTAGGAACAAGAACATTGGACTTTGAGGAATAACAGAGTTCAGAGAGCCCAGAAATTGGTCACTAATAAAGCCTCCTTGGCCATACAGCTTGGAAATGAATACCATTGAGACAGCAAAGCTTGAAGAGCACATGGAGGGTCAGCCAAATGAGACTTCTAATGGCTACTCACGACCTACTCTCTCAGTCAATGAAGAGAACCAAAATGGCACTAGCAAACCAAAGGGCTTGTCTAATGGCTTGCGAAAAACAGCCAAGAAGTATCCTGATTACATCCAGATTGCTATGCCTGCTGAATCTAGGAACAAATTCCCTCTGGAATGGTGGAAAACAGGCATTGCGTTTGTCTACGCTCTCTTCAACTTGATCTTAACAACTGTCATGATCACTGTGGTCCATGAGAGAGTACCTCCAAAGGAGCTAAGCCCTCCCTTGCCTGACAAATTTTTTGATTACATTGATCGTGTGAAGTGGGCTTTTTCTGTATCAGAAATAAATGGAATGATACTACTTGGATTATGGATATTCCAGTGGTTGTTTCTTAGATACAAGTAAGTTAGCAATATTTTTTTTTCTCTGCTGTATGTTTACATTGCTCATTTTGGAAAGAAGTCATACAGTAAAATACTTTACAATATTGTAAAATAGGGCTGGCAGGAAAATAACAAAGGGATGGCTTGTTTACCAAATGTTCTAGTGTCTATGCCAAATATGGAAATACAGGTTTTCTGATTACTGAATAATGTTTCTGAATTTTGAATTTCTGACACCTATGTTGTACTAGTCAAGTTAATTCTGAGATTGGGCTTTTCAAAGTGTTTTTACTGAAGTGGGGATGTTTAAACTGGGGAAATTATGTTGGTTTAAGAAAACCTCATCCAAATTTGAGGAAGAACCCACTGTCCTCTACAGCTAAATAGAAGTTTTCTCCTGTGTCTTTCTTAAACTACATATATTTAAGTCAAGAATGGGGTTATAGTATGGGACTAAAAAGAAAAGGTCACTGAGTTGAGGAAAACTGCCTGGCCACACCTGTAAGTTAGACTGAGGCTATCTTAAATTGGTGGGAGCTTCACAGTATAAGGAGCTAACAAAACTAAAAGTGGACGAGGGATATTTTAATATTTGATTCAGAGAAGTGTGTGGTGAAGAGCTGGGGTGGAGCTGCTCTTTCATTCTAAGGATTCAGCTATCTAATGTAACTGTTGAATATCCTGCATGTAAACTTTGTACTCAATCTGTTTCCCCCTTTGCTTACTTTCAGATCAATAGTGGGACGCAGGTTCTTTTTTATAATAGGAACTTTGTATCTGTACCGCTGTATTACCATGTACGTTACCACCTTACCTGTGCCTGGAATGCATTTTCAGTGTGCACCTAAGGTAAGAGTCTTTGCCTCTTGCTTCTTGCCTTAGTCCCTGCATCAGTCCTGATGGCTCCTTAGATCAAATAGAAGATAATGTTTCAGGTATTACTAAATAACACAAATTACTTTCAGTTGATGGTTGATGTCTCCAGAAACATAGGTAGTGATGAACCCAAAATTGTGTGATAACAGAGCCTCAAATTGTTGATGGATTTAGCTGCTCCCCTTCAGAACATCTTAGGTTGAAATAGTGCTGCTACTAAACAATCAGTTTGCTTCTGAGGCTCAAGCTAATCACTCTTAATACTGTAGCAATATCTTTTTCTTATGTGGTAGGATACTCAAGGTCAATACTGTAATTCATAGCCTGATATGCAAGCTTTTGTTGCTGTATCCCTGTAAAAACCCACACTGTTACGTGCTTTGCCTAGTTTCTCACACTATTTGGTCAAGAGCTAGTACAATACCTGAAGTCAGCTGCCTGTCTTGGTTTCCAACCTGCAAAATGGATAGGAATGTGACTTAAACAAGTTCAGCTGTGTAAATGAACTGATACATACAGAAACATGGATGTACTAATAGTTTTACAAAAATATTTTAAAAATTTAATTACACTGGAATTAAATGGTGACATAAAGGAGTTGTTACTCCCACTCTAGGTTACTAATAAAAAGTTGTAGACTTACAACAGAGTTTGTTCCAAGGAATTTTGTTAGCTGTACTGAAAAAAGTATTGCCAGTTTAGTGGGGGAATAAATTTGTCACCTCTTGGATAAGATTTCTAGTCTTGAGTTACAGCATCATGGCTGTTGTCTTGTACATTGAGACAACTTGGGGATATAGTGGATGAAATAATTCTCTTGCAAATCAGTGTCTTTTTGAAAATGCTTTATTTAACTGCCACTATCGTAAAGATTTAATGGTTTTGTTCTAGCAGCTTGGGGAATGACTATGTAATAGACTGTATTGAGGAGTGAGAAGAGGTAATCAAAGGAAAATGCAAATGTCTCTGCTGAAAGTGCATTTTGCTAGCATGAAACCAGGATTAATTACTTGAACTTTGGAAAAACAGTTGATGGTCATTCTTCTGGATTTTTTTAATATATGAATAGTTTTCTGATTGTGGAAAACAGTTATCTGTTTTTCTTGGATTTTTTTTTCTAGAATTAATTTAAAACTGCCTAGTATCTATAAGAAATCAAAAGCTGGTCCTGATACATGCTTTAAAAATGTACATCCTCCAAATAGGAGTTAAGTCCCGAATGAGTTTGTAATTAAATCTAAAATGGAGTGAGTTTGAGGGTTTTACTCAGTAGAAATACTGGTCAGCTCTGGACAGAATTACAGAATTTGTATGCAAGGTTGTTACTGGTTTTTAATGGATTTCATTGATTATATCAACTGCTGTGATGAGAGATCTGACCTTACAAATTTTTAATGTTTACCTTTTCAGTATATTCTGCATTTCATTCTCATACAATGCATATTTTAAAATAGCCTGGGAAAGTATAGATGGAATATAGACTGAATATAGATTGAAAGTATAGACGGAATGCTAGTGTTACGAAACTGATCTTTATCACCTGTCAACTTGGAAATGCATGCTTATTTGTTTAAGAATATGTGAAAGAAACCTGAAGAAAACTAAGATAATTTATCCTTTTATCCCTGTCTCCCTGACTCTACATGTGTTTGGGCAAGAAGTTTATTTGAGTCACTTATGATACTTCTTTCTGGTGTTCTAGTTGAACGGAGACTCTCAGGCAAAGGTTCAGAGAATCCTGCGATTGATTTCTGGTGGTGGTCTATCCATAACTGGATCCCACATCCTGTGTGGAGACTTCCTGTTTAGTGGACACACTGTAGTATTAACGCTGGTCTATCTGTTCATCAAAGAGTGTAAGTGATTGTACTTCAATGCACTTTCTTGTTCATATTCATTGTACGAGGAAAACGAATGACAAAAGTATGTGTAAAACTACTGCCCTCCAAAAGTTATGTGTGAGTTGTACACAGACTGTATTTATATGGGTTTGAGACACAAATTGAGTGGAAATGGAACTGTGGCTCTGTAATAAAATCATAAAATGGTTAAGGTTGGAACAGACCACTGTAGGTTATCTAGCCCAAACTTTCTGCTCAAGCAGACTTCCATCAAGCACATTGCACAGGATTGTGTCCAGACAGTTCTTGAATATTTCTGGTGAGGAGACTTCACATTGATGAGGTTTCCTCTCACACTTCTCCAGTCTAGGCAGGCCTATTGTCCTCTGTTGTTACTCATAAGAGAGGTGCTCCACTTTCCTAATCATCCTCATAGCCCTCCACTGGACCTGCTCCACATCTGTCTTGTACTAGGGAGCCTGGAACTCCAGATGTGCCTCACCGGGCTGAGTAGAGGGTCAGGACTACCCCCATCAACCTGCTGGCAGTGATCTTACTAATACAGCCCAGACTACTCTACCCTTTTTAGCCATGAGGGTGTGGCTCATGGGCAGCTTGGCCACCAGGACCCCCAGGTACTTCTTAGCAGAGCTGCTTTCCAGCACGTTGGCCCCACCCTGTAGTGGTGCACTTCTGTCCCACGTGCAGGACCCTGAACCTGCCCTTGCTGAGTTTCAAAAGGTTCTGCCCATGCCCATCCCTCCAGTGTGTGAGATCTTCTGAAGGGCAGCACAACACCACTCAACTGAGCTTTGTATTCTCAGCCAACTTGCTGAGGATGAACTCTATCCCTTCATCTAAGTTGTTGATGAGTAAGTTAAATGATATTGGGCCCAGTATGAAGCTTTGGGTTGAGGTGGACTGTGCCACTGATTAAAAACCCTCCAAGCCCTGCCATTCAGCCAGTTCAGTCCACCCTCACTAATTGTTCAGCCTTGAATGTGATAGACTCCAAATCACAGATTTGAGATATTCTTCTTTGAATAGTGATTTAAGATGCTGATTATAGTCTGATGATTCTTAGACTTAGGTCTAAGAATCATCGTTGTTGGCCTTGTTTTGTCTGCTATGTTGTATTTTAATGCTACTCACATACTCAGTTGTACCAGGAAAGATGAAGACAACCCAATATTTTCTGGGCTATTTTCTGGGCTATCCTGTACTTTATAATATAAAGGGGTTGGTGCAATTTTATCATACAAATTTTTGTAATAAGCTCTTTGACTGCTGCCTAATGGTTAGGCATATATTTCACTGAAATTGTGCTCTATACGTAAGAAATGCATAGCTTTCCTTTTTTTACCTCCCATATAACAATCAAAATGTTATCTGAACCAGGGCATAAGCCCTATAATTGCTGTGAATTAGAGGCTGCTTGGGGTGGTCTTTTTTGCTCTTTCAGTAACATGTCTTTGGTATAAGATGCATTCTGAGGATTTTATGTCTGGCTTAGCGGAATTTTTGCTCTGCTCATCTCTTCCTTCCATACTCTCCCATTTTTTCACTTATTCTCTGCACACCACATTTTTTCACCAGAATAGTTATTCATATTTTTAGCCTTGGTATGTCTGACTTTCTCAATGCTGTTTTCATCAACTTCTTGAGATTACTTGGCTTCTTATCTTAAAAAAAAAAAAAAATCAGTAGATGGAGATCTGTCTGCAGGGTTTTGGGGAGAGTTAAGAGAATATTTTTGACACTTGCACCGAAAAGTGGCACTGCAGTTATTGTTTTGCACAGGCCTCTGAGAGCCTACTGGGTAGGCTTGTTGAGATCAGTAACTTTTCTGCTGGTATTGTGTGAAAGTAAAGACTGACCCCACAAGGCAAGAGGTGCCAAAACCTCCCACTGTGAGTGAAATGAAGCTAGTTAGCCTGTCAGAAGTTATGAATGATCATGAATGATCACTCAGGGCATTTTTCAATAGGGAAAGAAGTACAGGAGAACTTTTCCGCTGAGGTGGCTGAAATGCATTTTGAATAGCTTCGCTCCCATTTGTTAAATCTTTCATTAAAGGGTGTAAGTTCACATACTGCCCTTTTCTGTACAGTGCATTTTGTTTCATAGAAGTGAGGCTTCATGCAAATTAATTAAAATCTAAGAATTAAAATGAATGTCTTTCTATTTAATTTGTGATCTCTGCTCAGGTTATATCAATTCTAGAGACTTGAGTTTACTCTGAAACAGATTGTGAAAAGAAAAGATTAAATACAACCAAGTTAAATAACCAAAGTGTATGTTTTACCTCAATTTTGTCTCTTCCTCTGCACCCTAAATCCTAGAAATTATTTAACTGGAAAACTTAATTTGACTAGAAAATGGGTGGCAGTATTGTCTAGATAACCCATCTTGTGCTCACTTTAAAAAGTAAGAACACCGCAGTAAGTTTGTGTAATTCATTATGTAGACTCATACAAATCAAAACAGGGGATCTGTACCAGTGTGATAGGAGTTATGTTTTCAAAGTTAGCAGCCTTAAATGAATTTTCTTATCTTTTCCCCTTGCTTTTGTGGATTGCTAGAATAACAGATGACTTTTTGCTGTGTTTTTCCCCATCACCTCCCTGTCTCACAGACTCACCACGTCATTTCTGGTGGTATCACTTAATCTGCTGGCTGATGAGTGCTGCTGGCATCATTTGTATCCTGGTTGCTCATGAGCACTATACTGTAGATGTCATCATTGCCTACTATATCACCACGCGGCTCTTCTGGTGGTACCACTCCATGGCTAATGAAAAGGTGAGTGGCCTTCACAATCCATGTGTAGCCTGCATTTGTTAAAATTGCCTGAAGGTTAAAGTAAGTTCTTCATCTCAGAATAAAAAGATGTTCCATACTGAAGTTTAATCAGAATGGGCAACGAATTTTGCTTCATTGTTATTTAAGTAAATAATATTAATTTGTCTTTAAAATATTTTTTTGAGTTTTTGAGGTTTTAATGCTAATCTTTTTTGAGCTAATGAGGTTTTAATGTAGTTGATGTATAGAATACCCCTTCTTTGTCTCAGCTTATGAATAAACAGTAGTTGAGCAATAAAATTTCTGGATAACTGAAATTACCTAGACAGTCTCAAGCTGCATCAAGGGAAATATAGGTTGGATATTAGGAAAAAGTTTGTCACACAAAGGGTGATAAAGTACTGGAATGGTCTGCCCGGGTAGGTGGTGGAGTCACCATCCCTGGATGTGTTTAAAAAAAGACTGGATGTGGCACTCAGTGCCATGGTTTAGTTGAGGTGCCAGGGAACAGGTTGGACTCGATGATCCTGAAGGTCTCTTCGAGCCTTGTGATTATGTGATTCCTACAATTCTAATGACAATTCTTGTGTAAATGTCGTTAAAGGTACACAGTTCAGAAGGTTGTTGCTGCTGTTGTTTCAACAACACTTTCAAGTAGAAGCATACCTCTTCAGCCCATTTAGTCTAATTCTCAACTATTACTTATCAGTGGAAAGATGACATGCCTGAAAGCACTCATACTGAAAAGTCCTGAGTGCTTTGTTGCCCCAAATTTTCCACTGCAAAGCATCTCTTTGTGGTAAAGATGCTCAGTTTGTAGTATGTATTTGGACTCTAGTGTCTGTCTCAATTCTGTGTTTTTAGGCTAAATACTCAGAGTCTTTGCAGAAATGCATGCACGTGCATCGCATTTTTGCTGTTGTCTTGACTCAGTGTAATTGATTATAAGCCTTTAAACTGACAGTTGCCTTTTCCTCTTTGCATGCTTGTGCCAATACAGACTTTAAAGGTGTCTTCGCAGACGAATTTTCTCTCTCGAGCATGGTGGTATCCAATATTTTATTTCTTCGAGAAGAATGTGCAAGGCTCTGTTCCTTGCAGCTTTTCCTGGCCAATATCTTGGCCTCCCAGCTGCTTCAAATCTTCATGCAAAAAGTATTCACGGGTTCAGAAGACAGGAGAGGACAATGAAAAATCTACCTGAAGAAAAGAAGGAAAGCATCTGCTCTGGTTTTTTTCATTTTTGATTTTTTTTTTTACCAAAACATTAATGCTGTAACCAAAGTTCTTAAGAAGACTGTAACTGAAGAAGTGGACCAAGCTTCTGTGCAATTGATGGAAAGACAATTGTAGACACATATATTGCATTTCAGATGTTTTCTTCTCATCCAGCTGTACAGACCTATTCTACTCTTCAGTGCTAATGAAATGCACCACTGATGGGATTTTTTTTATTAAAGAAAAAAATGGAGCAGGATTGTGCTTTATTAATGAGGTAGAGGTGCCAAAGACCACAGTAACACTTCCATTACTATCACTCATCCACAGAAGCACCCAAAAGTCTCCTCTTCAGAGCTCTGGAGTGCGTAAGGGCAAAAACATGCTAATATGTAAAGGCACGATATTGGCATACTGAGGTGTATAAAAAAATAACACAATCGTGGGAAGCGGTTTGTTGCATTATTCTTGCTAATGAAGGTAAGGCCTTTGTGTGACTGGTACAGCTGGAAGCAAGTCTGGCTTTTTTACACACTATGGGTATGAATATCTTAGGACCCTAAAATACTACTTACCACCGTTAACTCCCATGTATTCTACTATATACCAATTTTTACATTTTTATTAGTAATTTTATATTTAAATAGTTGTGTTACCTGATGAATTTGAAAATTAGAAACAGCTGCTAGCATCTGAGCTCAAGGAGCCTAAAATTTTATTTTTAGTAAGAGACACAGTTTCAACATCTGAATCTTGAATTACAGCTGGCCTTGTGTATATAGCTCTACAGTGCCTGTCAGTGTATATAGATGCAGATATACACAAAAGCACATACCTTAAACAAAATTACTTACTGGGAAGAGTAATCCTAGAGTTCTTGATGCAGGCAGAAGTTGTACAGCTCTCACCTGCTTGAGGAAAGCAAGGCCAGGTCCAAAATGGGGCTACATTTAAAATAAACATTTTAATTTTAGTAGCAATCTCTTGCTGAAGCTATGTAGCAGGTTTGCTTGGGAGCCATAGTTCTCCATTGAATTTCTTTGTCTTTTACCTCTTGACACGTTTCTGTGACTTACTTTAAAAAAGCAACCAAACAAAAAAGTGCTAAGATAAAATATCTACAACAGCAGCATTTCTTCAATTATAACATAAAATAATTTCATATTAAATGACACTGTGGTAGACCTCAAAAATAGATTACCTTTTTTCCCAGGGCTGCAGTCCAGCTAAAATGGCTATCTAAACAAGTTGGCTGAGAATGGGGAAAACTACCATGGGGTGAACATGTAACAAAACCACAGATTAACAGCTGCCTGTTTCTTGTTGGTTTATGTTGTTTTGTATTGTTGTGAAAACAAAGTAGAAAATTAGCACACCATGTTTGGCCATTTATATTCTGTATTAATTTCTGCAGTTAACTCAATATTATTTTCAGATACTCACTAAAACCTAATGAAAAGATAAAACTGCATTGTTTTGAGGTGATACTAATATAAACAAAATGCTGCATATTTTAAGAATGTCTTGAACTGTGACAAGTGTGAACACCATTTAAATAATGACAACTTGTTTTTAAAAAGTCCAGAGTTAAAGTTATAAAATGAAATAGAGTATTCAAATATAATAATTTTCAGTTAAGGGGATCTTTTCTCTGAGTTGTACATGAGAATATTTTTGTGCATTATCAAAATAATACAATAAAAAGTGTTCCTTTCAATACATTTTTGGAAAAACTTAGTTAAGAAAGAAATTCTGCTGCGGTTTGGTTGTATTATTTAAAATGAGTTTAGCAGACTCTGATAATGTGCCCCTGAAGTTCTGTGTATGTGGGCATATCTGTGCTTTCATTTGCTTGCTTCTAGCAGACCTTGAACAGCTACAAAGCCAGTATCAAAAAACTTTCGAAAATCCTTTTTCTCTGTGATATAAATGAATCTGTTCAACACCAGTCAGTAGATCTCCTGAGATACTTGTTATATCAGTGCTACTTCATAGATCATCATTTTTAAAGCTAAAATCTAAGCTTTGCGATACGTTAAATATGGTCATGTTAATCCACTTGTAGTAATACTATCTTTTAGGAGTTATGAATGGATTTCATTAGTAGTCACTGTGCCTTGAAAGTAGCATGATGAAAAGCATTATCTAAGGAACTTAAGCAGTGGTTTTCATCTGGTGGCTGAAAAATAAACACTTTGACAGTGGGATTTCTGTAATAGATCTGCAAAGCAGGCTTTCTTCATGCAGGATGAGGTGTTTGGGGTTTTCTACACTAATTCCTATTTCTGAAGGAAAAAAAAGGTGAAAGTGATGAAATAGAACCAAGTAAAGACTCTGCTTTCACTGGGCTGCTGAATTTGATAGACTTCTATTGTAATACAACAGGAAAGTTTAAGTAGCAGCTCTAGCTCAAAATACTTGATTCCTATTCTGGCTCAGTCCTCCCTTAAGTACTTAGTATTTACCCATTGCAAAAAAGCTCTCAAAGGGGTATGTGTGTGTTTAATTAACAGAAAGCCCCAGTTTTCTATCCTCTCAATAGCTTTTAAGTGCTTTTACCAACTTGGATGGTATAGCTGTATTTAGTGACTCTTTAGACCTATATGTAAGGTGATAAAATGGGGTAAGTAATGATATATTCTAGTTCTCACTGTTGTAGTAATTTATCCAATATAAGCCACAACTGCTATGTAAAAATTAATAACTGTAACATCTTGGTGATCATTGTATACAAATACCATGAAGCTTAAAGTATAGTTTCATCATAAGAAGCAAGAGATTGCAGTAGGTAAAAAGGAGAAACTTGGACTTCCCTTAGGCCTACCATCCAGTGGTCAGTATATCTGGTCTGTATATGCCCAATACTTTGCAGTGTGTCACTAATTATTTTTTCCTAGTTATAGTAATATTTCTCAGATGTCACATGAGCTGCCCCTTTCCTGTGACTATAACATGCTCCTCTCAACTGGAGAGCATTTACACGTTGAAGAACATGTACAGACACTTAATAAAAAAACCCCACTACATTTGTGCACCACCTATCCGTATGACTTAAATGCTGATGGGCTTTCTTAAAATGCCTAACATAAATTTAAATCTGGATTTTAAGTGTTAATTTGAGCATTTAAAGAAATGTGCTGCGAAGTGGTCATGCTACAGATGCTTACTCCTAATGCCAGAAATTGTTAACATCTACTTGAAAGCACTGTAAATGGAACCTTTTTCGGAACGTGCTTAGCACTCCCGTGTGGACATAAATGGTACTAACTGTTAGTTATCATTCACTGTTTTCTTGGAAAGATCACCACAGGTGGCGCAGTAGCAAAAATAGCTGTGCTAAACATTGCTATGAACCCTAGTACGGGATTTGCTGCCCTCCTTAAAAAAAGCTAGTTGGGAGAGAAGGAAACGAAAGAAAGTGTTTGTTAAAATGCACTACCTTCGTGTAATAGAGAAATAAAGCTCAGCAACAGAGACAGAACTGGGAAGTCTTAAAAGAGATGAGAGACCATTCTCTTAATTGGATTATTGCAAATCTCCTTACTAGGGTCTTAAATCAGAATCTGTTCAATCTCTGGCTTTCTCTTATCAGTAGTATCTGGCTAGACAGTTTATCCTAAATTGTTTAGTACTAACCCAAATTCTTTTTCTCATTTCATTAGATGGGATGCTCTAGAGACATATCCATTAGCTTCAGTGCAAGGTGAAGTCTTTCTCATTAACTTTAAATGAACTTCCCCGTGGCTCTATGTTACTCTTTATGTTTGCTTGCAGGATTTTCTTTCTTTGTTAGTGGGGTTTTGGTTTTTTGTGGTTTTGGTTTTGTTGGGTTTTTTTTGTTTTTTTGGTTTTTTTTTTTTTTTAATGCATAAACCTTGAATCTTAAAGATTCATGGGCTTGTTTTGAAAATGGGTCCAAGCTGCCATATGGACTGGAACCATTTTGCCTTACTGGCAGATGTAATAGTTGTAAAACTCCATTGTCATCTTGATATTTTCACAATATACATGTTTTGGACTTAGCTAGAACTCTTTACATAGGCACACAAAATTAGAGTGATGCTATGAGATTGATTTTACAATGCCTGGAATAGAACACTTCAATACAGAAGCGTTCAATGTCTTAAATTCAGTTACTGAGAATAGGGATCTTAAAAGTAAATACTCCTATTAGGCATCATTCAAATGGGTATTGCTGCTTAAGTACACATGAGAAAAATATCCTAGCATGCCATTCAAGTAACTCTGCTTACAAGTAAGCCTTCATGTGCCACTCTATGATGCTTCTTAGAATCCAGAGAGAAGTGCTGTGAAACAAAGGCATTTGTTGTAGTATTTATAAGGAAAAGCAAAGAAGATGAAAACACTGAAGTAGATGGTGATCAGATATTGCTTTTTGCATGAAATTGAGCTTAAACTACACCTAACTTGTAAGAAGTGTAGATTTAAATTGTGTAATAGTTCTGGGAAAAAACCCTATAAGGAAGCAGCAATATTAAGCACATCATTCTGTGGTACAACTATGTGTCTCTGCTGGCTCTCATCCGTAACTTATAAAAACAAAACCCAACCCAGTGATAAATGCTTGGAGATTAAAGTACTTAAATATTATTAGCAGTCTTTTATAAGTTGTTCCTACAAGCTGTCACTAATAGTTTCTAAAACAAGAACAAAGTGCTGCAATGCTTAAAACATACTGAAGCTTTTTTCTAGTGGGCTTCAGTTTCCATGGATTTAACCATAAGATTAAATCTTATTAATCTAGAAAGCAGCACATGAGGATGTCAGGCTAGATACAGGTAGTTAATGTATTTCAAGGAAACTTTCCAGTTTTGAACTCATCTTTCCTAACTAAACAATCAATGCCTGAATGATTTTTAAAGATGAAGTAACAATACTGTGCAGTCTCTAATGTGTATATGAAATACTGGTGTTGAGGATTCCTTCTTTCTACTGTAAGTCAGTGATTAAAAACCCACAAAGGTTTGAGTTGTTTTCAGTGAAAATTTTTTAATTGCAAAGGACTTGGAATTGAGCAAATAGCTAGCTGTTTTTTTTTCTGTGGCACTTGGCTGTGTACTAACCTTTAAGATGCAAACTAGGAAGGAGGAGAGGGCAGACCGCTTCTTATTGGGAGGAGCAGTGTGTTACTTTTTGAATTAAAATTGTATTGGCTGCATGTTACATGCAGTCTTATCTGTACTACAGTTGAAAAAGATGCTGAATTATACTATTATAGTTAGTGTTTGCACTTTTTAAAATGATTCTGTAGTGGTTGACCCAGTCCTTTTGCTGGATGAGGAATGAGTGTTTTTGTCTTTTACTTGCTGTCTGTATGGTGAAATGTAACTGGTTTTAGTTCTGGTAAATGTCAATGAAAAAATTGCAGATCCCTTGGATACAGTACCTAAGGTGTTTTAGGGTGTCTGTGCATGGATTTCTTCTAGGAGAAATATTCTTCTTTCAAGCTGTGCCTAAAAAATAATAATGTTAGCTCTTGCCTTTTCTCTCAGCATAATATGATCTTTAGGAGGTTAGCATTTGTGACACTGCAAAGAATTACTACAGAAGAATCTCCTTTGTGCCAAACGAGTTCAATTTTCACAAAGTATCTCTGAACTATGTTTGAAGATGACTTTTGGGTTGTTTGTTTTTTGTTTTTTTTTTTTTTTTAATTAAGAGAAAAAGTGGTCAGAAATGAGTCTGAAATAAAAGCATCTCAAGCAGTTGGGGTCAGGCACCATGCAGGCACATGGGTGTGGAAGGGGTTTCTCTGGCATAAGCAATATTGGATTCAATACAGCAGCTTCCTAGGAAGGCAAACCAGGCTGTACTTGTACAGTACAGATGTCTGGGAGCCATCTCCACCTGTCCTTTTGAGCTTCTCTTGGACTGACAGTGCAGTACTAAAGGTGGCAATAGTTTAAAAGTGCTGTCACTTACAAATCAAAACTATAAATGGGGCAAAAAGGCAGATCCCTGTAAAACCACTCATCAGGGAGCTGCATTCCAATTCAATGGAGCATACAATTGGGTGTTACTTCAGGTGTGTGAGTTGCATTTAAGATGAGTGGGACTGTTTGCTTTCTACTTTTTTTTTTTTATTAAAGGTGGCAGGTGTGCTGAGAATGCCAAGAGGAAATTTATCTCCCTGCTTACTTTTACCTCTGCCATTGAAGTGTTTGTGCATGAACCTTAAACAATATTACTGAACTCCAACCCCTCTTTACATTTGGAGTAACTTAGCAGTGCTTAGTTACTTCTGTAAAAACTGGGTTTGCATTCCACTTGTTTCAG